>NC_071621.1:1214420-1866920 GCF_014839835.1 Dryobates pubescens
AGCCAGCCATTCCTCAGGTGCACAGAGTAGGCCACTGTGCTCAAGCAGGGTCAGCTCCTCCTGAAAGCAGCCTCCACAGGGCTTATTTTATACACTTCCCAGGCAATGCCAGAGGACACAGAAATGACAGAGAAGATTAAAAGACTTGTCTTGTGCAAAGAACTATCATGTCCTAGTGTGAGTCAAAACCACCTATATTTTAATATCTCTATTAGAATATAGAATATTATAGCTATGTTTGCCCTCTTTTTCTTTCTTTTTTCACTTGGTCCAATATCAGATGTCATCTTCTGTGAAATTTTCAACATTGTCCACACATCTGAACACCCAGATCTCACATTACTACAGTGTAAAATAAGCTATGGCTGGCAAGTGATGATTCTCACTGTGATGTGAAGGATATAGACCATATCCCCTTAGTTCTCTGAAAATTTTCAGTTGGATTTTAGTGAGCTGACACCTATCTCCAAAGGGGCAGCTTTTTCTTTGCTTTTTTTTTTTTTTTCCCCTGAAAATAATTTCAGATGAGCTAGGACAACTCTATTTTTAGAAGGCAGGAACCTGTGACATCCAGTCCCCTGAGGGGGGAAATATTATTTAAATAATTCCATGCAGCCTCCTATGCACGTCAAAAGAAAGAATAAATATAATTAGAAAATGTGACTAATATCTTTCTCTGAATCCCCAGTGTGCATCATTTTTAACCATCTGTTCTCTCTCCTCCAGGCCTCAATCCCACATGTGCTAAACTGTAAGCACAGAACCCACCTGTAAACCTGAAGTGTATCTTTTACCTCCCAGTATAGGGGAATCATCTACACCCGAGTTTTCCTAGTTTGTATCTTCTGTAGAAAAGGTGCCTTATTGACTAGAATGTGCACTTTTACCATCTTACCAGTTCCATCATTTTTTGTTCCTACACTATTCCTGACAGAGAAACAACAGGTGCAGAGAAAGAACTGAGAAGAGTTAAGTGACTTGCTCTGGGCCATATAGGGATTCTGTGACAAACAGGCTGCCCAAAGAGGTTGTGATGTTTCCTTCTCTTGAGACTTTCAAAACCCATCTGGATGTATTCCTGTGAGGCCTGCCCTAGTTGGCAGGGTGGTTGAATTCAATGATCTCTGGAGGTCCCTGACAACCTCTAGTATTCTGTGAAGCTGTGATTGTTAAATAATACTATAGAAGAATACATTTCCATCTGAAGCTGAACTCCTGGTTTAAAATGACATATTATACAAATGCGCACCATGTTACAATACCAGTGCTTGTTAAATGGTGGATTGAAAGTCAGTCTAAAATTACCAGAGCAGCACATTCTCCTTAAGCCTTCCTTGTAAATAAATTGTGAATTACATATATCCCATCAATAACCTGTTGTGAAAAACAAAACTTATCCTTGTTAGATCAGGCTGTGACATGACAAAAATGGTATATTATGCTCCTCATTTTATTTTGCTAATAATTAATTACCAGGATCTGATATGCCATCTCCACAACAGGAGATGCAGTACTGAAAGGTATAATACAATTGCAATATAGGGAAGGTTTATTTTAGGCATTAAATCAAACAGCATTAACACAGAGTATGGAAAACATTGCTCTGTTCCTAAAAGAATCTTTCTTGAAGGAACAGTTGTGAAAATACATTTCAGATTTTAGGGCTTATGCAAAAATATTAAATGTCGTACTAAATTATATTTTGAAAAGTGTGAGGCTTGTGCCACAAACAAGGAATAACTTTTATTATTTGGGCTGTCTTGGGTGTGCTTTAATTACTTAGGTTTCATAATGCAAAGTAAATCCTTGCTAGACCTTAGAGATTAGCAGAGTCAAGAGGCCATAGAAGTCAGATCTTTCCACAAAGATCATTTTTCCTTTTCTGATTGATGAAGGCAAAATAGCCATTGTGATCAATATGACAAGAAAATGAAAGTTTTGAGTGGTAAAAAGAAATAGGTGGAGAAGTATTTGAGAGGTGAGGATGTTTTACAAACATAGATTAGAAAGATAGAGGGTATGACAGAAAGGTCATATTCAGGAGAGAAGAAAATAGAACCATAGAAAAATTAACATTAGAATACCTCAGCCAGGCAGCACAGAACAGCTGTTGTGCCTAACAGAACAAACAATTCTTCTATCTGTAGAAAGAAAAGAAATAATAGCAACATAGCATCTTTCTGATGGAAAGAAGTAGATGTGAATGTTCTCTCGAATGCTTCAGCAGAAATATTTGTGCAAAAAGTATTGAGTAAGCTGCATCAGAGCTACGAGAGCTGGGGGATGCTCAGTGTCAGGCACCTGGCTACAGTTTGAGCTGCCCACCCACTGCAGTAGCAGGCACACAGACACCAGCGCCATGCCCCAGGGGGTTCTTGGGCCACATAGTGAGGGCCAAAAATTTGGGATATATGGATCCTGCCATAATGTCAAATGGCAGCCACTGTCATTGCAGAAAACTACTTGCATTCAAACTGCAGGCATCTTTCTTCCTACGATTATATAGTACATGAAGTGATGAAACAAAGCAAAGAGGGAATTATGCCACATGAATGGCCATCTGATAGCTTTTCAGTTACAACATAAACAATCCTGGGTGGTTATCAGGGAAATAACTGAACAAATTTTAACAGCATACACAGGACTTTGCTCCCTATGGAGAGCTTGCAGAGCACATACTTGAGTATACAATCTCAAATACAAGGTGCAACATGTATAAAAATAGGACTTCTAGGAAAGAGTACAACATTTCCCAGGACAGGCATCTGGATATTATAGTAAATGAAATTTTGAATGAAACTGCAGCAGAAAAAATTAAGATTAAGTCTAGGATTTACAGACAGAGAAATATATCATATATCACAATACATTTTTGCAGGACAAGTTCAATAGCTCCCAAGAACCAGGGCACAACCTTAATGCTGGCTGGATGAAGCTATTGCATTACTATTGTCACAGATCACTTTTGCAGCAAACAGACATTAATACATTATAATAATGGAATTAACTAGTCATTTCTGATAAGGAGCAAGTCATCTTCTATTATCAGGCAGAAAATCATCTTATTATTTTTCTGATATGTTCTCCTCTGGTACAGTCTACCAAAGAATATAGTTTAATTGCCTATAGAGTGGAAAGAAAATGTGTCTGGATAAGATGCAGATTAAAATGGACACAAAAATTAGACCCGAAGTACTGTAGATTTTCCAAGGCCTTGCTAAGAACTCAGGAGAGAGTTATATTTGGTTTAAGGTGCTCAAGCCTGAGTTTCTTCTCATAAAATGAAAGATCCTATTCAAAAAGTTTAAACAATGGCAAAAGAAGAGCAGTTTTAAATATTTATGATGCATACTGGGCTATGACCATAAGGATGTCTGTACCAGGGGCTGAAGGATTTGTGGGGTTTATGAGGGTTCAGATTTAGGTTTCTATATTTTACATATGTATATGGAAACATAACATTCACTACATAGTTCTCTACATTTTTTATGGTACATGCAATATTAAATTGTTGGTAACTCGTTTAGTAGTTCATATCCATGATGCTTGTTCCTAGACATACTGCAGCAGGTCTGTCCTTTACCTACCAGTTACCAAATTACAGTCACAGGTGAACCTCTTTATTATTATCTATTTTAATTATTCAGTGCTACATCCTACAAATGGTAGATAGCACTTAGAAAAAAGGACAGGGAAGTATGCATTTAGTATAATTGACAGAAACTAGAGGTAAGTCCCTTACTGTGTAAGAAAAAAATAATCTTATCTAAAAAATGTCGACAGCCGGTTACCCATTCGTAGATGAAGATGGCAACATGTGTTTCATATTGATTCTTGTATTATAAAAACAGAAAAGGTATCTCTTGCCCTCCTCTTGGCACATTTTCTTGACTGAAATTCTCTTCCACTGCAATGATGCATTTGAAGACAGGTCTTCCTACACAGCAAAACCTGAAGGCTAGTGACTGCATCGTTCAAGTCAGCTACTCACACTCTCTTGTTCCAGTTTCTGAAAGGGAATTGCAGCCTGTTTATCCTGAATGCACCTCCAGCAGGTTCCATTCTGAGTCATAGTCACAGTAGCAAGACTGAAAGAGGGAGGAGCAGCACAGCTGGAGCCATGGCTTCCAGATAAGGTTGTCCCATGACAGCTGGTCAGGGACAGCATGCAGAGTTCTGGTGTGGTTGTCTACTGCTAGATGTATGACCCTGAGGATTTCATAGAAACTGCTTTCTGTTTGAGGAGTCAGTGGGACTTTTTCCTCAGGGTCTCTGGAGAGATCAAAGAGTAGTGGAGGATCATGCCAAGTAATGAATCCATCATGGCAGAAGCACACATGAGAATCGTAGCAGCCATTGGAGTCTTCAGGACTGAAGTTTGGAGTGAAGAAGAAGACTTTCCATACAGACTCACCTGCAGTATACAGACACAAAACAGCTGGTGATAAAATTGCAACTCTAATTTACACTGTGGGAAATCAGTCTTTTGGTACTACTTCAGTCTGTACAGGAACTGCAATACACTGAAAGAGTAAAACAAAACTGAAAAAACAAAATTAAACAAAACCTGATGATTTTCATGCTAAACATATTTATGAAATAATTGTGAACATTTTATTCCCATGGAAGAATTCTGATTAACTAAATCATGGAAGACAATAAAGAACTCTGCATTTTGACATTAACAGTGCTAAGAAGATTTGCATAAATATTTAGTAAGTCATACATAATATATATTTTAAAAACTCCTATTCAAGGCTTATTAAAATATATATTTGCCCATTGATTGAGCCCAGACACTGTTGGGCCACATCTGCTTCTTATTTTGTTCATCAGAATAATTTCATTTTTACTTTTAATTTTCTTCCTCTATTTGTTATGTTAACCCACTTCCCATGTTAGGACACATGCTTTCATGCAAACACCTAGAGACAAGAATTTCTCATTTTTTAAGGGTGATGACATGAAAAGGTATAATGGATGCTAAATCTCTGGCTTAGACTTCTAGGTATTTTTTCCCCAAAGAAGTAATTATTACAGTAGTGTAAATTTTAGATTACATTCTGTAAAATGAGAAACAAATGTCTTCATTTACAGATTGGCCGTTCTCCCATCTTAATTTGCTGTGTACAGAAACTGAACTGTCTGCACTTCTGCAATTTCAGTCAGTATTTTCACCATTTAAAAATGAATATTATTTCCAGGAGCAAGAAAAGGTTCCTTCAAGAAGCACTTTTGAACAGAAGGAACACTAGAGATTCTGAAAATACTTAGCAAGAAAGGAGAAAACAAAAAAATGGCTACTTTTTTCCTTAAGTACTGCATAAGAGACAGGCAAGGCAGGAAGAGAAAGGCACTTAGTCCCCACCCCCAACCCTCTCAGTCAGGGAAGCATGCAGGTTTTCAGAAACAGCAGAGAAAAAAATAAATCTGTAGTTTACTCTTAATAAAAATAGGATATTAAACTGCAGAGTTCTGTGATATCAGACTACCTACCCACTTGAGTATACAGACATCAGAAATATGTATTAACCAGTAATTTGCATTTGTCAGCAACTTATTGCAAAAACTCACAATTTTTTAATCACCTCTTTTTTTTTTAGTTGAATTTTGTTAAGTCACAGAAAGCCTGTTAATCTAGTAACAGATGTTCACAGTGTTGTGTGTCCTACAGTGGTTAATATTAATTAATCGATTCATCAGTTCAACAGAATGGAAGGCACTAGAAAATTTGGGAAGGGCAGAGGTGAGCTGGTACCTGACATGATGAGACTACATTACACACCATTTTAAAAGATAAAAACAGGTTTAAAGGAAGAAATATTTCAGTGGACTAAAGTGTTACAGGCTGCAGTTCTAGTCTATAGCATGAATTTAGACAGTAGATGACTGTAAGATTCTTTACAGCTTCTTCCATCCCACAGCATTTTTTCACATTATAAGAGATTATACCTTTAGGAATCAATTCAATGACACAGCCTGGAGACTTCCAGTTCACTTAGTCTGCACTTCAATCAGGGTCAGAGGGGTGATGGTTATTATACATATTATACTCTGCATGCAGTTTGGAAGTCAGAAAAGTCAGCTTTAAAGTCTGTGCGATACAAACAATAGGACGTGGCAGGCTATGAAAGGCTCAGACTGTGCCAGCAGCATTGACACAGTCTTACTGGGTAAAAGGAAAAAGAAGGAGAAGAGGAAGTGGAATAGGAAAGAGGAAGGGGACAACATTTTGAACGATTGTCTTGATATTTGAATTCCTTGCTGTTTTCTCAGAATTAAAATAGAATTAAAATAAACAAGCAATATTTTAACATTTCCCCTTAAATCCCTTTGAACTTATGTTTGGAACATTTGCCAGGGCAGAAAGATGTCTCTCATTTACTGAGATTTAGAATTTACATTCTGGGCAGGTATGGTATTCTATACTAAGCATTCCCTCAGGCTCTTTAAAAAAAGTGTTTAATGGACAAGATGGACAGTGAAGAACAGAAAAAGCCAAAAGGCCTTATTAATCAGTGCACTGTGTACTCTTGCAGACCATGTAACACTTGCCCTACTTTAAAATTTAATTCAGGGCTGTGGTGGTTTGAAAGGAAAGGCTCTGCTTTCCCTCCCCCACTGAGAAAGAGACCACGGCTAAACCCAGTCGGAGAAATGAGAGTATATTTTACAAGGAAACAGATTATATGTAACACAACAAATACAGGTATTTTACAATATATACAGGAATATACAGCAAATGAACTCAACCAGAAACCAGACCCCCCACACAGGGGGCTTCCCCCTGTGCCCCCTTCACCCCCCTACCTCCCTTCTCCCCCAAAAGAGGTAGAAAAGAGATGTGGACGGTTAACAGGGCAGGAAAGGAAGAAAGGCCTGGCACAGGAGTTAGTATCTTATCTTAGTTGGCCAGAATCCCAGAAGCAGATCCAGCCGAGAGGGACAGCGAAGGAAGGAAGACTGAGAGAAAGTCCCAGCTACCCTGGGTCTAACAATCTCACCTCCCACAATCCTACCAATGAAATTCGTTTAGAATACCAAAATATTTTTATAAACATTTAGCCAGTGTGCCCCTTTCTTAAAGGCACAGCGTCAAACGGTCACAAGGGCACTATAACACCTCATAGAATAAGAAAGGAAAAAATGTACCACTATTATAATGTTGACTAAAAGAAATTCCAGTAAGGCCATGACACAAGAACTTTGTGGTTGGGCTGTCTTACACAGATTTGATGGTACAGTTGTGCTGAATGACACTGTCAAGAAGTCTTCTGTCACCTTTTATTTGGTGTTGGACTCTGTAGCACCAAGCAAGTTCAAGGGCTTACACATAGCAATATAAATTTGGGCATTCTGAATTAAAGCAAATTGGTACAAACACCTCATAGAAGTAAGACATGGGGAAAAGAAAGAAATAAGGAAGTTATACCATGATTTTTTTCCCCCCCATAGAACATAGAATTGTTCAGGTTTGACTGTATACAGAGAATACAGCATGACACAAAATCATTCATGGTGTTTGGGACAGGCCATGCCACATCTGAATCACATTGCCAGTGTTTTGAAGAGTTCATGCTCATTTATAAGCTATGTAGCTATATCTGTAGCATGATGTGGTGTGGAACCCTTGCCTTTGAACATCCAATTCAAAACTGGTAATCTGGGAGCTAAGAGAAGTTGTGATTCAGTTCCAATCACTTCTGAAGCTGCTTTCACTCCTTCATAGGCAGCTAGAATCTCTTTCTCTGTTGGAGTGTAATTAGCCTCTGAACCTCTGTAACCTCGACTCCAGAAGCCAAGAGGTCGTCCACGTGTCTCACCTGGAGCTTTTTGCCACAAGCACCAGGTTGGTCATAATCATAATGTGCAAAACACTGAGCTCTGGAAGGGAAAAGTTTGTTGTTGTGCAATATTCATCACCTGTTGTACTGAAGTGATGTTTTGGTGAGGATCCAGAACTTCATGTTGTGCCAGAGAGACAGAAGTGCAGAATTTAAGCACTGCTTTCTTAAACAGTAGAAAAGCCTAAACATATCTGTCAGTGGCTGTGGCTGTGGAGTGACCACTGTAATATGCTAGGAGACATACAGAGCTCTCAGACTTCTAATCTGTAAAGCCGATAACTGTATAAATCTTGAAATTAAAAAAAAAAAAAGCAAACTCTCTCACAGCCTCTCAGCTGATATAAAAATCTCATTTTATCACAGGGTTAACTACAATGATCAAATTAAACTCTCATGAATTAATGATACCTTTGTTCTGCAAAGCATCCGGACAGTAAACTCTTTTTATAAAAAAGTTAACTATATGTCTCTTTGTGACCGTTTGAGGCTGTGCCTTTAAGAAAGGGACAGTGCTGGGACACTCTGGCTCAATAGTTTGTAAATATTGATATTCTAAACAAATTTCATTGGTAGATTGGTAGAATGTAGCTTGAAGTTTTACTGCAGCTGGAATGTTCCTCAGTTCCCGTGTGTGTTCCTCTTCGCTCACCCTTTCTAGCCTGTCTGCTTCTGGGCACCTAGCCAGAATGATAACAGATAAGCTAATCCTAACTAATCCTGCACTAGGCCTAACAAGAGTTTTCTTCCTTATTAACTCCCCTTTTCTCTCTCTAACCCTCTTTGGGGAAAAGGGAGGTAGGGGAGCGAAGGGGGTACGGGGGAAAGCCCCTCAATCCGGAGGTCGGGGGTCCTGTTCCTGTATCCTTCTTTGCTGTATATTTCTGTAAATATATTGTAAATACTGTATATTTTGTGTACATACCCTGCATTTCCATATTGCTTGTAAAATTCATCATTCCCTTTGCTTTTCCAGCTGAGTTAGCTGTGGGTTTTTTTTATTTCTTCTTAGTGGGGGAGAGAAAGATGGGCCTTGTCTCTCAACCCACCACACTCCTCCGTAGTGAAGTTAGTATTAAAATTGTCAGGGCTCCCCCACAGCCAAGTACATCAGGTCCTTCCTAAAACAGCAGGCAAGCTTTAAGCCTGCAGCACCCTTCAAGATCCTGTCCCAGTGCTTCACAGCTACTTCATTTAGCATTCATTTTTCCTGCAATTCTCCATCTCCCTGAATTGTCCAACAACTTACCCTATTCACAACAGCTCCTTCCATCACACATTAATAAAAACAAATGCCACAGTTTACATATAAACAGTGTTAAATTAAAATAGGTTTCAGTTAGTTCAAGCAAATCTGCTATAAACATTATTATTCAGAGTTCAATCTCCATAAAAGATTCCTCTTCTGGTTTATTGTCTTTCACCTTTCTGTTTATCCTCTCATATTCATAAATACAGCTGTAGAACCAAGAGGCAAGTAGCAGCCATGAGATCAAATAAAATTCTCAGTAAACTATACTAATATTTCCAAGATGAAGTAACACCCTGGATAAGGATGTAATTTCTGTTATGGCGTACTGATGTAAACTGCACATAGCTTTTTCCTGTATCTGTAGTGTGCTCTGTAGGCATTGATATCTCACATGCTCTATATTCTGTTCTTCAACATTTCTACACTTGAATATGGCACTCTTCAGATAACTCCTGTTACTAGATTCAATCTTTTCACTTCCTGTATCTTTAGAATGATTTAGAATTGTTAGGTTCTCTGATAATCTTACATAAATTAGATATTGCATATGTGTATATGTTGAACTCTACAAGAATTTAACCAGTTTTTCAAGATTTAGTTTCTGAAATTCTTGTAGAACTACATAAAATGCAGAGAGAATACTATTTGGTTATATACAAATACTATATTATTATGAATGTGCATTCCTTAAACAGCTAATTAAATTTACTGTTTGATTTCAAAATTTCTACAATTCCATGATTCTAAAAGAGAAAGAACCTTCATTCTCTTCTCCTAAATTCCAGGAATGCATAAGTGCAGCATAGGGAAAAACAGGAGTTACATTTTTGATGTACTATAGTCTGCTAAAATCTGCCTACAGAAAACAAGAACGTGGAAGGGTCTTCCCGGGCTGCAGATGAGATTAATATACTCAAACTGTGTCTAATATTGGATTTAAATGGAGACGTCAGCATCATTTTGATGAAATGTTACTTCAGGTCTATCACTGAATATTAAATAATTTTGGCTAGCAAACTCCATTCAGTCATGTATGAAATAACTCAAATAATCAAATTTGGGGGGGACTTTGTTTGCAATTTTTAAAATAAGGAATGGTGCACCACCAGTCCTGGCTCACCGGAGAGGTCCCAGATGACAGGAAGCTGGCCAATGTGATCTCCATCCACAGGAAGGGGCGGATGGAGGAACCTGGAAACTACAGGCCTGTCAGCCTGACCTCAGTGCCAGGCAAGATTATGGAGCAGATTATCCTGGCAGCAATAACTGCACCTGAAGGATGGACAAGGCAGCAGGTCCAGCCAACATGGATTTAGGAAGGGCAGGTCCTGCCTCTCCAACCTGATCTCCTTCTATGATCAGGTGACCTGCCTGGTGGATCTGGGGAAGGCTGTGGATGTAGTCTACCTGGATTTCAGCAAAGTCTTTGACACTGTCCCCCACAGCAAAATCCTGGCCAAGCGGTCATCTCATGGCTTGGACAGCAACACTCTGTGCTGGGTTAGGAACTGCCTGAAGGGCCGAGCCCGGAGAGTGGTGGTGAATGGTGCCACATCCAGCTGGAGGCCAGCCACCAGTGGCATCTCCCAGGGATCAGTAGTGGGCCCCATCCTCTTTAATATCTTCCCTGATGATCTGGATGAGGGCATTAAGTCAGTCATCAGCAAATTTGCAGATGACATGAATTTGGGAGCAGATGTTGATCTGTTAGAGGACAGAAGGGCTCTGCAGAGGGTCCTTGACAGGCTGGAGAGATGGGCAGAGTCCAACAAGATGGCATTCAACAAATCCAAGTGCCGGGTGCTGCACTGTGGCCACAACAACCCCATGCAGAGCTACAGGCTGGGGTCAGAGTGGCTGGAGAGCTACCAAACAGAAAGAGACCTGGGAGTGCTGATTGACAGCCACCTAAACATGAGCCAGCAGTGTGCCCAGGTGGCCAAGAAGGCCAATGGCATCCTGGCATGAATCAAGAGTAGTGTGGACAGCAGGAGCAGGGAAGTCATTGTGCCCCTGTACTCCGCACTGGTTAGGCCACACCTTGAGTCCTGTGTCCAGTTCTGGGCCCCTCAGTTTAAGAAGGACATCGAGACACTTGAACGTGTCCAGAGAAGGGCATCAAGGTTGGTGAGAGGCCTCGAGCACAAACCCTACAAGGAGAGGCTGAGGGAGCTGGGATTGTTTAGCCTGGAGAAGAGTAGGCTCAGAGGAGACCTCATTGCTGTCTCCAACTACCTAAAGGGTGGTTGCAGGCAGGAGGGAATAGGTCTCTTCTCTCTAGCAACCAGCACCAGAACAAGAGGACACAGTCTCAAGCTGTGCTACGGGAAGTTTAGACTCGAAGTGAGGAGAAAGTTCTTCACTGAGCGAGTTGTTTGTCATTGGAATGGGCTGCCCAGGGAGGTGGTGGAGTCACCATCCCTGGAGGTGCTCAAGAAGGGATTGGACGTGGCTCTTGGTGCCATGGTTTAATCATGGCATCTCTGGTGACGGGTTTGACTTGATGATCTTTGAGGTCTCTTCCAACCTTGGTGATTCTGTGTGATTGGAGTGATGAACAGGATGTTTGTTTCATTTCAACTTTACCAACTGGACTAGGAAGTTGAGTATATATTCTTACCATGATTAGGAATCAAGTAATATTTTTTTTGAACAGACAGGGTTTAATTTTTTTTCTTCTTCCCCTTATTTCTCTCTCTCTCCCAGGGTAAGTAGGGGAATTCTGGTAGGGAGCAGAGCACTGCAAGTCTCAGGGTATAAATAGCTTCAGCCTAATCATAACTCCTTTGTCAATGTCACAGAGCAGAGAAGAGGCAAGAATATTCTGTAACAGTATCTGTCATGCTTGTCAGGAGGAACACTCTCCTACTCAATATATTGTTAGTATAAATGTGTATTCATTGATTAGGTCGATTTTCTTGAGCATCTCATACACAGTTTTGAGATGTTTGTTAAAGCTAGCAATGCTCTTCTCCCCTTGGCAATTATGTCATTACCAAACAATATGCCCATACTGTATCACCGAAATTCAGCTGCACCTGTTCAAGATAGCAAATTAAAATACTTAATGAGATAGTTTAGATAAATGACACTTGATGCTTGTTCTGCTTCCTCCAGCTGTTGTGGTTGAAACACTGAACACAAACAAGGGATTTAGGAGATTATTTTGATTTTTGCAGGCTTTTCTTGATTGTGGCACTTCTGTGAAACAGGTAAGATCAGATAGGGAGAGAGAAAAAAAGAAAAACAAGAGAACAAATGAAGAGTGAAGAAGATGCTCACAAAGCAAGGTTAGGAAGTAGGGGAAACAACATTTCTCAAATAATCAAGCAGATTAAAAGATTTTAATGGACTTCAGCAAGAAACAGTAATGACTGACTCAGGTGTTTCATGCATTTCAGAAAGGTATGCATTCTTGACAGCTAACAGACAAGAGGCCCTGTCTTATCTAGATTTTAAAGATCTAGTGTAACTCAAATAAATATCTTTATCTCATGCATGTTTTTCTTTTCTGACCATTCTTGTCAGTTCTTTCATGAGACTGATACATGGCTAAAATGTCACTCTGCACTGCTGCGCTTATGAAAGATCCCAGAGTGTTCATAGATCATGGACTAAACATCTCCTCCTCTCCAGTTTACGTAAAATCTACATATATCTACATAACCTGAAGGGAGCTTGTAGCCAGATGGGGGTTGGTCTGTTCTTCCAGGCAACCAGCAGCAGAATGAGGGGACACAATCTCAAGTTGTGCCAGGGGAGGTTCAGGCTGGATATTAGGAAGAAGTTCTTCACAGAGAGAGTGATTTGCCATTGAAATGGGCTGCCCAGGGAGGTGGTGGAGGCCCCGTCCTTGGAGATCTTCAAGACTGGATAAGGCATTTAGTGCCATGGTTTTGTTGATTGGATAGGGCAGGGTGACAGGTTGGACTGGATGATCTTGGAGGTCTCTTTCCAACCTGGTTGATTCTATGATTCTATGATTTAACTGATGTGACTAGAAAATGCAGGGAAGTTTTCCTTCCTCATTCATACACCTTATCTCTGTATACTTCTTTTAATGTGACTCACTTATCCTTAATTATCATTCAATGATCTTTTAAATATAGTCACTATCTACAGCACCTCTGCATTGACTCTGCTTATGCAGTTCCTGTATCTTTCTCATAATAATGTAGGCATTTTCCCCTGTTCCAGTTCTAGCAAATAAGTACAAAAGCTCATTTCAGACATTTCAAATGAATTTTCCTTTTGTCATCTAATTCATTCTCCTGCCACTGTAAAATTGTTCTCTACAACATATTTTTTAAGAGCTCTCTTGATGGATGGTGTCTTCTATTGTAACTTTTGTGCTACTATCATTCATTTCCTTTATTGTGGAAGACAAAAACATTTTATTGGCATACTCCTGTAACAGAGTTTTATCTACCACCTTTTTCAAATACCAATCCTTCATGAACTTTTGCTGGAGTTCGAAAAAATATTTCAGTGCAGATGGTTGCCTCTGATGCCTGAACCCTCAATTACCTGTTGCATTGTCTATTTTCAATTTCATTTCTATGCCTTTTGTAGAGTTGTGGTGCACTGAAATGAATGTTAAAATCCCTGTGAATTTACTAAGAGGATGATGTAATCTTGTTTGCCTTCACTTCAACACAGTATTTCTGCCATAGCTAAAGAATACAAATAATAACCTCTTGTATATATTGAGAAAAGTACAATGTATTCTGTGACTGAAGCTGTTGTGTGCTCAGCTAATTGTTTAAGTAAAGATCTACATATGCTCTTCAACTCCCATCAAATCTCTTACTTCAATGTATTTGAATAAAAATGAGAAATTATTCTTTCAGTGATCTGTGCTGCTGCTTAGTAAGACAGCTACTAAACCCCATTTTTCTTTCTTTGCTACACTGATACTAAAGGATACCCTGTGAGTGATTTACTTAATGTTGTCTCAAGGTCTATAAGAAGAAGAAACCTGAATCAAGTTTTACTAAGTCAAAGACAAGTGTTGTCTTCAATTGACAACTCTTGTAGAAAATCAGTATTCAGACCTTACCGCCCTGAAGATTAAACTCTTGTCCACTTAGCAATGTCCTCTTAATTCCAGACAGAAATTGCCTTGGTTGCTGAAGATTTGTATAGAATAGAATAGAATTAACCAGGTTGGAAAAGACCTTTGAGATCATCAAGTCCAACCTATCACCCAACACCATCTAATCAACTAAACCATGGCACCAAGTACACCATTTAGTCTCTTCCTAAACACCTCCAGTGATGGTGACTCATCGATAAAGATATTGAACAGGATGGGGCTAAGCACTGATCCCTGGGGGACACCACTAGTGACTGGCCACCAGCTGGATGTGGCACCATTCACCACCACTCTCTGGGCTCAGCCCTCCAGCCGTTTCCTAACCCAGCACAGTGTGCTGCTGTCCAAGCTACAGGCTGATAGCTTGGCCAGGAGTTTGCTGGGGGGGACGGTATCAAAGGCCTTACTGAAGTCCAGGTAGACTACATCCACAGCCTTCCCCACATCCACCAGGTGGGTCACCTGATCATAGAAGGAGATCAGGGTGGTGAGCCAGGACCTGCCCTTCCTAAATCCATGCTGGCTGGGCCTAATCCCTTGGCCATCCTGTAAGTGCTGTGTGATTGCACTCAAGATGACCTCTTCCATAATCTTGCCTGGCACTGAGGTCAGCATGACAGGCCTATAATTCCCTGGTTCCTCCTTCCAGCCCTTCTTGTGGATGGGAATCACGTTGGTCAGCTTCCAGACATCTGGGACCTCTCCCGTGAGCCAGGAGTGTTGAAAAATGATGGAGAGTGGCTTGGCCAGCTCATCAGCCAGCTCTCTCAGCACCCTGGGATGGATCCTGTCCAGTCCCATGGACTTATGGGGATTCAAGTGGCTAAGCAGGTCTCTAACTACTTCCTCCTGGATTACAGGGGAACTGTACTGCTCCCTGCCTCCATCTGCCAGCTCAGGAGGCCAGTTGTCCAGAAGATAAGCAATCCTGCTATTAAAAATTGAGGCAAAGAATTTGTTAAGTACCTCTGCCTTTCCCCCTGTCAGTAAAATCTGATTGTCTTGTCTTTTTCGGGCAAATACAGGTAAATACATACCTAGCAGATCCAAGTATGTCCAGGTGGTTTTGAGCTATGTAGTGCATGGACCTGGATGCAATATATTAACAGAGCACTTCTCAACTCTTAGGCCTCCTGGAAAGATTCACTACCATAAAATAGTCCAATATAATGGATGTGGTCTACCTGGACTTCAGCAAGGCCTTTGACACTGTCCCCCACAGCAAACTCCTGGCCAAGCAGTCAGCTCATGGCTTGGACAGCAACATTATGTGTTGGGTTAGGAACTGGCTGGAGGGCCGAGCCCAGAGAAATGGTGGTGAACGGTGCCACATCCAGCTGGCAGCCAGTCACTAGTGGTGTGTCCCAAGGATCAGTGCTGGGCCCCATCCTCTTTAATATCTTCATTGATGATCTGGATGAGGGGATTGAGTCAGTCATCAACAAATTTGCAGATGACACGAAATTGGGGGCAGATGTTGATCTGTTAGAGGGCAGAAGGACTCTGCAGAGGGACCTCAACCAACTGGACAGATGGGCGAAGTCCAACATGATGACATTCAACAAATCCAAGTGCCGGGTGCTGCACTTTGGTCACAACAACCCCATGCAGAGGTGCAGGCTGGGGTTGGAGTGGCTGGAGAGCTGCCAAACAGAGAGGGACCTGGGGGTGCTGACTGACACCCACCTAAACATGAGCCAGCAGTGTGCCCAGGTGGTCAACAAGGCCAATGTCATCTTGGCTTGTATGAAGAATAGTGTGGCCAGCAGGAGCAGGGAAGTCATTGTGCCCCTGTACTCTGCATTGGTTAGGCCACACCTTGAGTCCTGTGTCCAGTTCTAGCTCCCTCAGTTTAGGAAGGACATCGAGACACTTAAACTTGTCCCGAGAACGGCAGCAAAGCTGGTGAGAGGCCTTGAGAACAAGCTCAAGGAGGAGAGGCTGAGGGAGCTGGGATTGTTTAGCCTGGAGAGGAGGAGGCTCAGAGGAGATCTCATTGCTGTCTCCAACTACCTGAAGGGTGGTTGTAGCCTGGAAGTGGTTGGTCTCTTCTCTCTAGCAACCAGTACCAGAACAAGAGGACACAGTCTGAAGCTGCAGCAGGGGAAGTTTAGGCTCGAGGTGAGGAGAAAGTTCTTCACCAAGAGAGTAATTCGTCATTGGCATGTACTGCCCAGGGAGGTGGTGGAGTCACCATCCCTGGACGTGTTCAAGAGGGGACTGGAAGTGGCACTTGGTCATGAGGTCTGTGGTGACAGGTTGGACTCGATGATCTTTGAGGTCTCTTCCAACATTGGTGATACTGTGATACTGTGATAATGCCCAGAGTTCTCAGCTGAGACATTATCAGACATGGAGTGTCCTCATCTTAAACTAGAAGACAGCAGCAATGGAGCTGAGAAACAATTGTCCTTCATTCCGTGTGTTGTATCTCCTTACACATATATATAGTGCTAGGACTTCAGGCAGTGTTTCATTTCTCCTAAAGTTTACTATAATCCATATTCTAGCTTAAAACCTCTAGCTTAAAACCTCTAGCCAATAATTCCAGCCAATAAGTTCAGAAAGGATAGGGGTTTTTCCTATGACATGAGTGGCAAAATGAATTCTGGCTACTTTTTTCCTTCCAGTCTCTGAATCACAGTTGAAAGAAGGTAGATAGCCTACTACTGGGAATGAGTTGGTAGACACAATGTTTGTTCTCTTTGGCTCAGGTGATCTCCTATTTTTAACTAACTATATAATTCAGTATAATAATTCTAGCATGCCTCAAAGCACCTTTGAAGAGGGCATTCATGGCACAAACTTATTCATATATTTATTACTATTTATTATGACACTATGAAGCCCAGGCTCCATTACACAAGACAGTTATACAAGACAGCTACAAAGATAAGTTAAACAAAGGCAGCCTTATACTTGAGCATGAAATTCTGCATCCCATATGTTCCCATAGATTGTGGTTTAGTTTAAGGGCTTTAACCCATTATTTTAAGAAGTAGTATAAATAAATAGCATATGAAGCAGGTTGCAGTCTAAAATCGTTCAGTTATACATTGCATTTCCTCAAAACTACTGAAAGTGCTTTCAGCATTCTATGACAAGATATAAATGTTATATATGCCCTCCCTCCTCACTGCAATTAAGAGTGATGACAGCACTCAAAGGATGTTGTGAAATACAAACACCTGCATACTGTCGTTTTTTGGCTTTTGAAGCTTACATTAAATTTTTAATACATAGTTCTGGCAACTCAGTCTTCATCTCTCAACTTTAACTGGTTTGGTTGTCAAAATATTCTTTAAAGGTCTATGACAATAGTAATGGTATAAGGAAAGAACAGGAGATATTACTTTACTGTATTCATTACTGTAGATCTTTCTTCTATGCATTTTTATACTATTCTGCCACCCAAAATGGGAGGTATTTTCATGCAAAAAGCACTGGTTTAGTTTCTAAATTAGGTTTACTGCACAAAACAGGGAAAGAAATGCTATAGCAAATTCTATTTTTATACAAATACCTTAATACTCACAGTCTATATGCACTAAGCAGGAATTCCATTTTCTCTTTATAAAACTTAAACATGTCCAGGATAGAAAAGTAATAGCTGAGGAAAACCAAGCATTGATGTAGCTGCAACAAATCTCTATTTGCAAGGCTGAATGTTGAGATAATTTTAAAAAGAAGGAAGATAAGTAAAGAATGTGCATGAAAGTGCCTCTAAGATCAGCTGTAGGAAAAATGGTGGACTTTTTGTGACTAAAGTGTTTGCAATTCTAAGAGAGTCTAGCCATGAGGAATTAATAAATTCTAGTTTTAATGTTTTCCACAGTGTTCCAGAACTGGAGAAAAACCTATTCAAAAGAAACTCCTCAGAGTGTTGAGATACCATTCTTAGGGAATAAGTAATTCTTCATTCATCTAGAGTCTTGTCTAGCATTTCCACTTCATAATTCTGTAGTGCTAGACTCAAAATCTTCATGACACCATTTACACTTTGCTATTCCCTCTAATTAACCTTGTGTATATGTATCATGGTAGCATTTCAGCAGCTCCACCAAATGACTAATTAACAGTGCTGGCTTTTGGAAGACAGAGTATTTAGAATGTGGACTTTATATGTTTAAACAAAACCAAAACAACAACAACAACAACAACAAAAGAAGAAAAAAAAGAAAGGTGTGAGTCAAGTAATACCTTCCAAAACAATCCTGTATGGAAACACTAGAGTAGAGAATTACATTTGGTTTGGAATCAGCAGTAGCAAGGTCAAGATGTTGACACTGTTGTTGACAAGATGTTGACACTGTTGAGCCCAAATTATAAAGCTTTCCTGGCTAAGTAGTTTTGTTATCACAGATATGAACTGACACTAACTATAATGCCTTTAGAACCATGATTCAATCTCCACTTGTCACTGAACAGGAACATATGGATGGATCAGATTCTATAGACTGAGAACCTTCCTGTGCAACATCCTATGGCATTGAAAAGAGCCCAGATAACACTATTAAGGCAATCTTGAAGACTTTACTGAGTCTTGAAGTCTCTACTCACTGAGGAAGTGAGATGATTGAGAAGCTTGCTTCTGTGATATAATATCCTTTAAAAATTAATGTGCAACAGACAAGTAATAGGTTACAAATGAAAAATTAGTGCACACTTGGTAATGACAAAATTATCACAAGGATGACTAACATTTCCTTAATACTAAAAGGGTCAGCTTTTCTTTATTGCACTACTGCTAGTTCTGAGCACTAAATTATCATGATCTTTGTGACAGTTTTATGTTCTTGCTGACTTCTAATATTGTGACTGTAATATGATTCCTAACTTCTTCCTTCTAGTATGAATGGTAGAAAACTATTTTGCAGTGTTGAAGAGGAATAAGCAAGTCCCAGAAATACTTAGAGTCCCACATCTAGGATTCTTCTAGGATTGTTTCTTCTGGCTTTCATGGCATAGTCTTTCATGGCATACTGAGCAGTCATCTTGCTCTAGACAGTCAGATTTCCAGGGAATTTCTCTAGTAAACAAACACTTTGCTTTATTTTCTAGAATTAATAGGATGTTAGAGGCTGTGGAATACAGAATACTCTATGTGGGTTGAGCATACATTAACTACTTCCCTTGAAGCACATTGCCTAAGACAACATATGCCATTTGAATCCCACTTTAAAACTGGGATGAATCAGTGCTATGTTATGAATGTAACATGCAGAATGCTGCAGGCTCAATTCAACACTGAACTAAAGATATTTTTGGAAGTATAATGCTCCAGAAATTTTTAAAGACCCACTTTTTGTGTTACTTGGTAAGTTGAAATTTATTTTTGAAAATTGCAGTGCATCTTTGTTTATTCTTTTACAGAGCTGTTAGTTGCATTTGTTTTGACTACTCCTAACTTTACAATCAGATAAAAAATTATCAGGCAGTTGTTCTAATTCAGACATATTTCTTTTTTTCTATTTAAATGTTAGCTGTATAATATACAGGCAAAAAATTCCGTAAGATTTTTCTTTTGTACTGTCACAAGTGCACAACACAACATCTGACAGCAAGCCATTCAAGATGAAATTTAAATAATACTGAATTAGCTGCTTAAATGCCTTTTCCTTTATATGATAATTGAAAACTTGTCAACCTTCCTCTGATCACATTACTAATTTAGGTCAGGATACCTTGGATTCAATAGACCAGTATGTTACCTTGCCAGCATTATATGAAGGAAAAACGCTATGATACTATGACTGAAAACCTGTGTGTATAATGTCAATGTCAAAGGACATTTACCACAGTCTTTCACTGAGGGAATGGCTCTCTGAGACAAATGTGCTCCTACATCAATTCTGCTAAGACTAAAAAATGTCAGTTCTTTCCAGCTAGAAAGCAAAAATTTTTGTGATAGGAAAATCTTTGTCCTTCAAATGTTTATCCTTTCTTTCTAATCTTTTCCCATCTGTTCTTTTCTGAGAAGAGACATAAGGTTTGTATGACAAGATTTGATTTTAAAAAGATGTTTCTTTGTAAGAAAACAACATTTCCTTATCAGCAGTTTCAGTCACATGGTACTATTATCTCTCCCTTTGAAGATGCTGTGCAAAAGTCCTGAATCAAATTTCTATTTAATTTACCTTCCCTTTTATTGTTCAGCAACAAAAGCAACTGTAACTGCTAGCATTCTCAGGGTCAATGTGAATCCATACTAATCTGTAACGGTATCCTCTAAGCCCTTTGTTCAGCACAGAGAGACCAAGTCAACCATAAATGGAAAAAGCCCCTCAGGAAGCAAGCAAAAGGAAAATAAAAGGGCAAGGGTACAGATTCTGCTGATGAGTCTACAGGATAAGAGATACACAGCCTATAGTTTGTATATGAAGTTACTATAACATTAATTCACCACACAGCAAAGAACACAATGAAAAATTTGCTCTCCTTTTGCTAAGAAACTAATGAGAGGATGGAAACCCACTTATGAGCCTTCAGAGAAATATATGAATTTAAATTTATTGTTTATGTTAAGAAAGTAAAAGCGGTACTAAGAGATATTGACAAAATACCAAATATTTAGTGGTATCTCTAATATTTCCTATTTCAAAGGAGAAAATCCAACTGTCAATTTACTTTGTGAATGTCTTTTTTCTTAGATACATGAAAAGTCTGTCATTTTCAAATAGAATTATGTTATCACCACTTATACTCCAAAATATCTATTTTATATCTATTTTATATTGATTTCCATTTAACAGTGACAACTAGCCACTAGTCTCACCTACCCTCACTCTGGGAGCTTGACTGTAGGGAAAGAAAAAAAAAAGGTTCAAGCTGGTTGTATAGAGCTTCACAGAGGTCTCCCCATTTTTCCTACCTGCTTAGACTCCATTTCCTACATTTTCTCAAGACAATATTGTGTTCACAAGTTAGCATTCTTTAAGCAGATTAATTCAGTTTACAGTTTTTAACTATTAAAACTCAATGTGATATTAAAAAAAAAGAAGTTGAGAATGGCACTGTAAATAATGCAAGCCCTCTTAATGAATGAAGTAACCTTTATTACACCTTAAGGCATGCCTATCATAATCCTTTTGAGAAGTAATTAAAAGTTCAAGGTATTCCTTTTCCAATTTTAATTTCTTCCAAAACAGCTCTTTAATTCCATTTAACTCTCTTTCTAGTCCATTTTATTTATTGAAAGCAACCCCACAGAGAACAATTTGAGGGTAGTGGTAGATGAAAACCTGGATGTGAGTCGACAATACTCACTTGAAGCCAAGAAAGTCAATTGTATCCTGAATTGCATCAAAAGAAGCATGGTCAGCAGGTTGAAGGAGGTTATTCTGACACTCCAGTCTGGTGAGACCTCATCTGGAATACTGTGTCCAGCTGTGCAGACCTCAACATGAGAAGGACATGAGCAGGTCCAGAGGAAAGCCCCGGAAATAATCAGTGGGCTGGAACACCTCTCCAATTAAGACAGGGTGAGAAAGTTTGGGTTGCTCAGCCCAGAGAAAAGAAGGCTGTTGGAAGACCTTATCTTGTCATTTCAATAGTTAAAGGAGACCTACAAGAAAGATGGGGACAGTATTTTTAGCAGGGCCTGTTGCAACAGTATGAGTGGTAATGGTTTAAATCTAAAAGGTGGTCGATAAGGAAGATAGATTTTTTACAGTGTGGATGGTGACACATTGGAAAAAGCTACCACCAGAGAGGTGGTAGATGTCTCATCCCTGGAAGCATTCAAAGCCAGGTTGAAAAGGACTCTGAACAATCTGATATAGTTAAAGATGTCTTTGCTTACTGCTGTGGTATTGGACCAGATGACCTTTAAAGGTCCTTTCTAACCCAAAGCATTCTACGGTTCTATATTTGAATGTTAAGCAAGTTTGGTTCTATTATCTAATGTGCTTCAATTTAATTTGCCATAGTAAGTCTCTTTTTCTTTTGTTTACTGAATGACATTTTCTACTGAAAAATGAAACTCATTTTGAAATAGAAGAGGTGAACTGCTGCTAGTAAAGTCATTCTAGCATTTATCAGCAACATTAGTATAATTTTATTAGTAATACCAAAATATTGTGAAGATTGTTATTTCTTTACAGTACAGGCTGCATTGCATTGCATTACACGTGATTACAATATATTTCCTCCTTACCAAATGAAAATTTTACACACAATCAGAGCAGTTTGAAGGATGCAGTAGTTCCATTCAACTGTAGATTTGCTCTGTATCTAATGAATTCTTTCCTTATAATTAAGTTGTCATAGTAATGCATTTTTAATAATACTGTTTCATATGCCAGTAATGTTCTGGAGACAGAGGTCTTGGTAGTTTTTTTAGTAATCAGTTATGTTAAATTGTAACTTCAGTAAATACAGAAATACTGGTCTACTTACTGTAGCAGAAGGGTGTAGCCAGGCTACAACTGTCCAGAACACAATCTCACATACATAACAAATAGAGAGCTACATAAAACTTTGTGTGGCTCAGCTCAAGAAAGTGAAAGCAGATCCTGCACTTGCTTTGTTTCAAATGTAAATGTTTAATGATTGGAAAACCTAAATGGTAACACTTTACTAAGCAGAAAGAAAACTTTTGATTTTTCTTCCAGTGGTGTTGCTTTCGCATATTGGTATTTATATGGTACATCAGGCAGCCAGGGAGAGTACGTATTGACAATGGGAAACCACAGCACTTTGCTGATGCTGCTTTATCATGTCTTCTGCTCTGTATTTTTACCAGATAAATTAAATTGCACATATTTATAAGGTTTTGAAATAACAGGAAATCATCCTCCAAGGATTAGGACTGTACATGTTGGCTGTTACCAAGGCACTGACAGCAAGTGTCAGCATGCACAAGTCTCTGAGACCAAGACATGAAGCTTGAGCAAAGAAAAGAGCCTGATATTTCATTTTTTAAAAATTTTTTACTTCAGAATGTGAAGAATAATGCTCATTATTTGTTATTATCTGGCAAAATGTAAGTGCATCATAAAAATGTAGAAAAAATGGAGTTAGCTTATTTTCTGTGAATGAGAAAGTGAGGGAAAGTAAAAAAAAAAAATAGAGATTCTTCCTCACATCTCTCTAGAAAGTATAAGGCTGTAATTTTGAAGTGTTGTTTGAGAAGAGCATTTTGTAGCACATACCCTCTAAATAAACAGAATAGAATAAACCAGGTTGGAAGAGACCTTCAAGATCATCGCATCCAACCCACCTAAACAACTAAACCATGGCACCAAGCACCCCATCAAGTCTCCTCCTGAACACCTCCAATGATGGTGACTCCACCACCTCCCCAGGCAGCCCATTCCAATGGGCAATCACTCTCTCTGTATAGAGCTTCTTCCTAACATCCAACCTAAACCTCCCCTGGTGCAGCCTGAGATTGTGTCCTCTTGTTCTGGTACTGGCTGCCTGGGAAAAGAGACCAACCTCTTCCTGGCTACAACCACCCTTCAGGTAGCTGTAGAGAGCAATGAGGTCTCCTCTGAGCCTCCTCTTATCCAGGTTAAACAATCCCAGCTCCCTCAGCCTCTCCTCACAGGGCTTGTGCTCAAGGCCTCTCACCAACTTCATTAGAATAGAATAGAATAGAATAAACCAGGTTGGAAGAGACCTTCAAGATCATCGCGTCCAACCTATCATCCAACACCACCTAATCAACTAAACCATGGAACCAAGCATCCTGTCAAGCCTCGCCCTGAACATCCCCAACGACGGCGACCCCACCACCTCCTCAGGCAGCCCATTCCAGTGGGCAATCACTCTCTCTGTGTAAAACTTCCTACTAACCTCCAGCCTAAACCTCCCCTGAGACTGTGCCCTCTTGTTCTGGTACTGGTTGCCTGGGAGAAGAGACCAACCTCCTCACAGGGCTTGTGCTCCAAGCCCCTCACCAACCTTGTTGCCCTTCTCTGGACACGCTCCAGCAAGTCAACCTCCTTCCTAAACTGAGGGGCCCAGAACTGGACACAGTACTCGAGGTGCAGTACTGTACAGTGCAGTGTACAGGGGCAGAATGACCTCCCTGCTCCTGCTGGCCACACTGTTCCTGATGCAGGCCAGGATGCCATTGGCCCTCCTGGCTGCCTGGGCACACTGCTGGCTCATGTTCAGCCTACCATCAACCAGCACCCCCAGGTCCCTTTCCACCTGACTGCTCTCCAGCCACTCTGACCCCAGCCTGTAGCTCTGCATGGGGTTGTTGTGGCCAATGTGCAGAACCCGGCACTTGGATGTGTTCAATCTCATGCCGTTGGACTCTGCCCATCTGTCCAGCCTGTCAAGGTCCCTCTGCAGAGCCTCTCTAACCTCCAGCAGATCAACTCCTGCCCCCAGCTTGGTGTCATCAGCAAATTTACTGATGATGGACTCAATGCCCTCATCCAGATCATCAATAAAGATGTTAAAGAGCATGGGGCCCAGCACGGATCCTTGGGGCACACCACTAGTGACTGGCTGCCAGCTGGATGTGGCACCATTCACCACCACTCTCTGGGCTCGGCCCTCCAGCCAGTTCCTAACCCATCACAGTGTGCTCCCATCCAAGCCATAGGCTGACAGCTTGGCCAGGAGTTTGCTGTGGAGGACGGTGTCAAAGGCCTTGCTGAGGTTCCTTCAAAGGGCTGATGAAGTAGAAAGTATATTGTGAATGCAATAATTGATCTAAACTTTATGTCTTAATGAAAATGTGTATTGATTTGGTTATGAGGACTGCTTAACCTCTAAATATATAAATGCGAAATGGTAATTTCAAACTCTGAATTTTCTGTCCTTCCCTGAATAATGTGAGGAATACATCTGCTCAAGTTGAACTCTAGAAGCTTGCAAGCAAGAAAAAGGTGTGCAAAGTTTTGGATGAAGTGGAAATCTAACAGTGTCAAAGATAAAATTACTAAGGGAACTGTGAAGTGATAAAGAAAACAAGGGACCATACATGTAAGCAAAACTTTTGCTTCCCTCTCACTTCCTGGTATATGATTTTGTCCTGGTTTGAGGCCAGGCAGATCCTCTCTTGCACGTGAGAGGGGCAAAAGAATGACATTCACACAAATGGATTGCAAAAATTATGTAAAGTTTAAATGGAAAATCAATTAGTGTTTTACAGAAAACTACAAGCACAGTGACAAAGATACTTCAAAATGTAGAGAGTCCCTTCCAGCACATCCACAGGTCCCCAGCATTTCCCATCTCCTCACCTGAGGGCACACTCAAAACCCCCAGGGCTCTTTCTTCCCCCCATTCCCTTGCTAGGCTAGTCTCAGGCTGGCCAGGTCTGAGGTCTGAGACTCCCCCCTGCCCCCACACCCACACACTTTCTCCTCCTGGCATTAGGCCTAGACAGGCCTAAGAGGCCTTGAAATACTCTCCCACCATTACCCAAGAGGGAGCATCTCCCACAGGAGCAGAGGGGGAAGAAAGAGGAAGAGAATGACTTTGCAGATGGATTTATAGGGCGCAGGATATTATGGGTATGAAATACGCTATTTCCTGCGTCCACCTACTGGGGTGGACACTCAGGACACTGGAGATGTAGCTTGTGTGGCAGTCACAGCAGGCACCCAGCTTAAACTGCCACAGCTTTTCTGCTTAGCACCAAAGCTAATCCGACATCTTGATTGTCTAGAAAAAAGTGTAATATACAAGCTGAACCTGACATTCAAAGATTTCCTAGAAAACAAATACACTAAGAAACATGGGCATGCATTCATAAATAACTGCATACATGCAACGTATGCATTTACCCTTTATTTAGAAAAGATTGTACTTTAGCTAATAAATAAATAACATTTTCCGTAAGAGTTGTAAGCATTGTCTTATGTGAGTTTCTGGCTGTTGCGGCTTTGTTCTTCAAGAAGCGCACATTTAAAAATAATAGAAATTACATGTTTAGTGAAGGGATCAAGAGTCTATGATGTAGACTAGCTGGACAATTGGTTCTTTCTAATAATGGCCCATCAACAGAGCAGTGCATGAACATGGCTGGGGTTATTCATTTCACACTATCAGTTTCATCTGCTAAGACTCAGGTCTAGTGAGAAGCAGAGTTTATACAGCATTTGGCTTGTACATGCAGGCATAATCTGTACTTTTTATACAATTCCAAAGTAGAGGTAGTCAACCTAGTTAACTACCTTGGGAACACAGATCAAGAAATCCAGGGTTTCCTGGTGTGGTAGTTTAGGCTGGGTGCTGGCCCAGATGCTACTGCACAGACCACACCTGGGAGGTCCCAAGGGGTGGGCCCAGCCCGGGGGGGGGTGGTCACAGGAAACCAGGTATTCCATTTCCCATAATGCCCTGCTCCCCTATAATACATCAACATGGGGTCTTCACTTCCTCTTTCGTCCCCTGCTGCTGCCTAGGTAAAATGGCATGAGCTGCCTCCCTTGGGCCTGCCCAGGCCCAAGGCTGGGTTGCGGGGGGGAAAAAGAGCCCTGGGGGGTTTGGGTGTACCCCCAGGTGGGGATGGGACATTCTTGGGTATGTTCTGGGATTTCTCTCTTTTGTCACGGTGCTTGTGGTTCTCTGTAAAACTTTCATTGTTGTAGGTTTTTTTTGTTTACCCATTTAAACTTTCCACCATTTTTTTGCAATCCATTTGTCTGAGTCATTATTTTTGCCTGTGGTGGGAGAATTGGCCTCCCAAACCATGACACCTGGTCTAAAATATTGTTTACAACACACAGAAAGAGACAATTGTCCCTTGATGACATTTTCCCCAAGAATTCAACAATTCTTCTTAGATAAGGAATATCACTTCTTCAAGAGTCTTAAGCATTTTAAGCTTCTCATGGTCCTTTGTGAAAAGTGTGATCTGCTGAACTACAGTCATTGGCAAGGTGTCGCTAAAAGCTGAGGAACCCTACAGTCATGTCTGGATACTGGAAAACGGCTGTGTCCATGGAGGAATATGGTACATTTTTAGGCCACAAAGCATATTAGACATGTAATACTTGTAGAGTTAGTAATGGTGATCAGTTTACACCCAAACCATCAACACTTACAGCCTTGTAACTGATAATAGTTGCATGCTGTGGATAAGTGTGACCATTTGAGGCTGTGCCTTTAAGAAAGGGACAGTGCTTGGACACTATGGCTGAATAGTTTGGAATCATGGTATTCCAAATGAATTTCATTGGTAGATTGGCAGAATGTAGCTTTAAGTTTTAGTGCAGCTGGAACTTTCCTCACTTTGGTTCCTCTTCGCTCTCCCTTTCCAGCCTGTCTGCTTCTGGGCATCTAGCCAGAAGGACCGCAGATAACAGATAAGCACTAATCCTGGTGGCCTACTAACTGTTTTTCTTCCTTATAACTGCCTTTTACTCTCTCTATCCCCTCTTTGGGAAAAAAGGGGAAGGAGGGGGAGAGAAGGGAGTACAGGGGGGAACCCCCCTCTGTCCGGAGGTGGGGGGCGGCCTGTTCCTGTATCCTTCTTTGCTGTATATTTCTGTATATATTGTAAATACTGTAAATATCATGTACATACCCTGCATTTCCATATTGCTTGTAAATATAGCTACATTCCTTTGCTTTTCTGGCTGAGTTAGCTGTGGGGTTTTTTTATTCCTTCTTAGTGGGGGAGGGAAAGCTTGGGCCTTTTCACTCTCAACCCTCCACATCGAACAATCAAACAATTTTCCAGCTTTCTAATTCATCTTCAATGAACATGGCCTCATTCACTTTCTTAGATGGATTCCTAAGTATAGGGAATTAATTGTTGCTGTAGAGTACTTCTAATTTATTTCTTTGCAGATATGCAGAAGCTCTGCAACATTTTGAATTAAATGTTTGAAATAATTGCTTTCCAAAGAAAATTTAAAAAAATAGCCCAAATATTGTATTATTTTTCTGTTTTACTTGTGTTCATTTTCACATACTAAAATAGCACTTAATACTAGCAGAAATAGTAACTGGATGCATTCTGAGATTAGCTGTAAAAAGGAAGCTGTGGTGGGAAATTAGAAGGCAGCAATACTCTAACTAGCAATATAATGCACTTTGAACTTCTCAGTTGCTTCACAGTATCACAGTATTATCACAGTATCACCAAGGTTGGAAGAGACCTCAAAGATCTTCCAGTCAAACACGTCACCACAGACCTCATGACTAGACCATGGCACCAAGTGCCACGTCCTATCCCCTCCTGAACATGTCCAGGGATGGTGACTCCACCACCTCCCTGGGCAGTACATGCCAATGACGAACAACTCGCTCTGTGAAGAACTTTCTCCTCACCGTGAGCCTAAATTTCCCCTAGCACAGCTTGAGACTGTGTCCTCTTGTTCTGGTGCTAGTTGCTAGAGATAAGAAACCGACCCCTTCCTGGCTACAACCACCCTTCAGGTAGTTGGAGATAGCAATGAAGTCTCCTCTGAGCCTCCTCCTCTCAAGGCTAAACAATCCCAGCTCCCTCAGCCTCTCCTCATAGGGCTTGTGCTCAAGGCCTCTCCCCAGCCTTGTTGCCCTTCTCAGGACACGTTCAAGTGTTTTAATGTCCTTCTTAAACTGAGAGCCCCAGAACTGGACACAGGACTCAAGGTGTGGCCTAACCAATGCAGAGTACAAGGGCACAATGACTTCTCTGCTCCTGCTGGCCACACCATTCTTAATGCAGGCCAGGATGCCATTGACCTTCTTGGCCACCTGGGCACACTGCTGGCTCATGTTTAGGTGGCTGTCAATCAGCACCCCCAGGTCCCTCTCTGGGAGCTCTCCAGCCACTCTGACCCCAGCCTGTAGCTCTGCATGGGGTTGTTGTGGCCAAAGTGCAGCACCTGGCACTTGGATTTGTTGAATGCCGTCATGTTGGATTCCGCCCATCCATCCAGTTGGTCGAGGTCCCTCTGCAGAGCCCTTCTGCCCTCTAAAAGATCAACATCTGCTCCCAAATTCATGTCATCTGCAAATTTGCTGATGACTGACTCAATGCCCTCATCCAGATCATCAGGGAAGATATTAAAGCGGATGGGGCCCACTACTGATCCTTGGGAGATGCCACTGGTGACTGGATTCCAGCCGGATGTGGCACCATTCACCACCACTTCTCTGGGCTCGGCCCTCCAGCCAGTTCCTAACCCAACACATAATGTTGCTGTCCAAGCCACGAGCCACAAGCTGACAGCTTAGCCAGGAGTTTGCTGTGGGGGACAGTGTCAAAGGCCTTGCTGAAGTCCAGGTAGACTACATCCACAGGCCTCCCCACATCCACCAGGCAGGTCACCTGATCATAGAAGGAGATCAGGTTGGAGAGGCAGGACCTGCCCTTCCTAAATCCATGTTGGCTGGACCTGAGCCCTTGGCCATCCTTCAGGTGCGCAGTTATTGCCGCCAGGTTAATCTGCTCCATCATTTTCCCTGGCACCGAGGTCAGGCTGACTGGCCTGTAGTTTCCATGTTCATCCATTCGACCCTTCTTGTGGATGGGGACCACATTGGCCAGTTTCCAGTCATCTGGGACCTCACCGGTGAGCCAGGACTGGTGGAAAAATGATGGAGAGAGGCTTGGCCAGCTCATCTGCCAGCTCTCTCAGTACCCTAGGATGGACCCCATCCAGTCCCATGGACTTGTGAGTGTCCAAGTGGCTCAGCAGGTCCCGAACTAATTCCTCATGGATTTCTGGGGCAATACCCTGCTCCCTGACCCCATCACCCAGCTCAGGAGGCCACTTGTCCTGAACTCCTCCTGCCTTACTGTTAAAAATTTAGGCAAAGAGGGTATTCAGGATGTCAGCCTTTTCCTCATCTTCAGTTATAGTGTTCCCCTCCAGGTCCAATAAGGAATATAGAGCTACTCATATAGAGCTGCTGAGATGCCAGAGAGGAAAAAAAAAAAACAAAAAACCAAACTATCACACTCTTTTCCACATGAGAACCCACAGCAATGCAGACAGCATCAGATGCACAGAGCTGTAATGCAAGTGTACCACAATCAGACATTGGAGAGAGATAAACAGAGCAAACCTTTAGCTGACTGCAACAAATATCTTTGCAAACATGATTGCATTGTCTACATGAAAAAGGCATTTTTGAAGATCTAAGATTGGGCAAGTGAGAAAGGTGAAGTTGTTGAGCACTCCCAGAGGACTAGTACAAAAGAAAGTAGAAATGAGTATCTGTCTATTGCCTACTCTCTCACTACAATATAGGCTGACAAGGTATTACATCAAAACCCCTTTGTGCTGGTTTTGGCAGAGATAGTTCATTTTCTTCACAGTAGCAAATATGGGAAGTAGCAAATATGGGCAAGCAAATATGGGAAGTAGCAAATATGGATCTGTGTTAACCATACAGGGATGTTTTCATTATTGCTGAGCATTGCTTGCATAGCAACAAGGTTTTTTCTGCTTCTCACATCACCCTGCCAGCAGGTAGGCTAGGGGTGCACATAAAGCTGGGGGAAGACACAGCCAGGTCAGCTGACTCCAACTGACCAAAGAGGAATTCTGTATATATGATGTTATGCTTAGCATATAAAACTAGACGAAGAAAGACAGGGTTATTTAGTGTAATGGTCTTTGTCTTCTCAAGTTAACCATTACACATGATAGAGCCCTGCTTTCCTGGAGATGACTGAACACCTGCCTACTGATGGGAAGTGGTGAATTAATTACTTGTTTTGCTTTATTTGCATGCATGGGTTTTGCTTCACCTATTTAACCTCACTTTTGCCTTTCAAGTTCTCTCCTCCATCCCACTATGAAGGGTGGCACCTATTTGCCATCTGGGGTTAAATCACAACAATAATCCATACAGAAGTCAGCAGTGACATGAAAATGTTATTGACATGTTCCATCTGTGCTTTTTCTTTTGATTGCCTTGGAGAAAGGACAAAGGAAATATCACAACCTACACAGTTGTCCCTGAAATAAATACAACAGACTAGTCCCTCATCATTGCTCCTCTTCATTTCCTATCAAACTTCCCTTTGGAAAATAACAAAGCTGACCCTTTCATCAGATGGGGGGGGTGTGTGGGGGGGTACTTCATCTTGCAAAGGTGTACATTTGAGAAAAAAACATCTTCTCTTCCTGCCTGGAGCTGTGTCTACATCTTTCCTCATCATGATGTAGAATAATTTCATCCTTTTGGATTGTCATTTTGAATCTGTAAGATAAGTTGTCACTCTGAGCATCAACTGAGATGAGAAAATGTGTTTCACTTTGTTCAGTACAGAGACTTTTATAGAAAGGGAAATATGCATTGGATAATATGGAAGTTGCTACCAGAAACAGTGAGATATTAGTTTAAAAGGAGTAAATTGGGGGGAAAGCTTTGTTCCTTGGGCTACAAAGAGCAAGTTCATAAAAGCATTCATGGGGACCCTATAGGACTTTATTAATTTATTTGATGACTATGAATTTGACTCGGTGACTTTCCTCTACTGAGGAAATGGCCAGGCTGACATCATATTTGTGCTGTTACTCAGAAAACAATTCTATTAAAAAACAAACAACAAAAATTCAGATCGATTCATCTCAGTATTGTGTTGATATTCAAAATTAATTTATGGCAATCAAGTAATGTCAAACAGTAAATTTTTGAACAGGCATGCTCTAGCAAAAGGAAAAGAGAAAAAGAAGGAGAAGGGTTAGATATTTTAAACAATTTGTTACTATGGCTCAGGGCTTTTTCCTGATTCTTTTCAAACTGCAATAAAAACCGTATGAAATATTTAAAATGTGAACAGGCAAGTTTACTCACTGTTTACTGGATGCCAGCGCACTGCATTTAAATATGCATTACAGTAATGGAAGATAAATTCATGCTTGGATCGGGTAACTTTTCCTTGAAGTAACGGCATCAGATCATGTCCATCAATAATTCTGAGTAAGAAAGCATTGCATAAGCAGAATAATAATTCAAACCCCAATTTACTAAGAAGATACTGTAATTCTTCATTTCCACTACTTATAAAAATTAATGGCCACCTTTATTTGGTCAATTTTGAAAAAAATCTTCAGTTGTTCTTCCTCTTTGATTATCACATTATTTAAGGGAATACTGTTTTCACATTTTCCCATAAGAGATGGTTGTTTCCTCAATCCATTTTTATCTTTTTTTCTGTTCTGAGAAATTGACAAGACATATGTGAATAAATGGCTACAACCCAGTCCTCCAAGTATACCTGCTCAAGCTGTTTGGAAGTAGTCTGTTCAGAGTAACCCTAACACTGTGCTTTGTTGGCATTCCGAGAAGTAATGCAAAGAATACTGTCTGGCATATAATGTATGGCAGAACTTAAGACAGAAGTTGTCATTTCAATGTTGAAAATGAACTATGCTTACATATATGTTTATCAACTACACACACACTCACATAGACACAAATATTATTTAAATACTGCTGGACAATTTTGACCATACTTTGAAGGAACCAGTTAATTTATATCAAAATGGAGTTATAAAATAAGCAAGGTATTTAGATGTTCCCATAAATTATGCCTTTGAATTGCTGAAGTCAGATGAAATAACAATCTGCAAATTTGATTTGCTGTCAATTATTCATTTCACAAGAAGTTTCATCAGAAATTACTTTTTGCCAACATACAGATCCTCAGGTAATTCTCTTTTTAAGCATTTTGAACAAAATATCATAAAAACTTAGTTGAAACTTTTCAAAGTTTTTAAATGTCTATGTTAATTTTCAGTACTGTGCAAAACTCTTTTCCCATTAGTGCAATTGATACAAGAGAGCTAATAACGTCACTTTTTAAAGCCATGAGCTAGGTATGTCTGTGAAATTCTTGGCAGCTATTGCATATAACAGCATCATTCTGAGTAGAACTCATCTCAAAAGATGGGCAGGAAAACATTCTGGAATTCCTAGATCAATGGTGTCCAACAACTCTGTTTTCTGGGTGCATCCCTGGCTGTGGAGTCTGTTGAATCAGTCTTTTTCACTTTCAGTTTGCACTGCTTTCTTCCCTGAGTAATGCACTCCTGCCTTGCCCCTGAAGGCTTGCTCACTTTCAAGCTGAGAGCAGCAGATGAGCATTTATTATACACTTCCTGTTCTATAGCCTTTTGATGGAGAAAAAGGTGTCTCCAGTAATATGTCTCCAGTACTCTTGCATTACCATAACTGCTGGTTTCAGGGGGTTATAGGAGACTTTCCTTTCTTATTACTTCTTTAACTAGGAGCACCTCCTCCTTTCCTTTTTAACCTGCTTCCTCCCAGTGACAGAACCCTAATTATAGCATATTGCTCAGGATTAATTCAGTGGAGTGATAGGAATTCAGCTGCTGGATCAAAAATGCTTCAAGCTAGTCCATGACCTACCATGAAGTATTAATTATAACATCTAGGCTACACAGAAAAATCACATCTGGAGCAACTTGCAAGTGCACTAGCCTGACTAATTTTTCATGTACTACACATGTCCTGCTCTGCCACCTTCTTGCACTCAGTGTCTTATCATTACCAGATTGTCTCTGCTCATCACTGGTTTTCCCCAAAGAGATCCTGCATGTTTTGATGCAAAAAGCTGTTTGTGTATGACAGATGTGTTCAAAGCATATGCACATCAGTAAGTTTTTCCACTTATTGGATTTTAATGGCAACAGAATTTAGGTGGAGGCACCTTGCTACTGAAACTAGGTACTTCCTGAAGAAGACAAAATGCAGATGTACAGGTGCCAATAAAACATGTTATCAATTTCAGAAATCCAGTAAGTTTTCTTATTATGCTTTTTTTTTTTTATCTGTAAGGGATTATTTTCACTAACTTGAGAGAGAAAAAAAGAAAAAACTATCAGAAAAGCCTATCTGGCAATTTGATATGTTTTATCACAATAAGAAGGCCAAAGATGAGCTCAAAATGTTTAAAACAGTTCCTTTTTCTACCATGTTCACTCATAGAATTATAGAATTGCTTTGGTTGGAAAAGATTGAGTCCAACCATCAACCTAGCACCACCAAGGCCATTAAACCGCATTCCAAAGCACCATGTCGACATATTTCTTGAACACCTCCAGGGATGATGACTCCTTCACCTTCCTGAGTAACCTATTTCAATACCTGACCACTCTTTCAGGAAATATTTTTTTCATAATATTCAATCTAAGCATCCTCTGGCACAATTTCCTCTTGTCTTATCACCTGATACTAGAGAGAAGAGACTGACCTCCACCTCACTTACCTCCTTTCAGGGAGTTGTAGAGCACAATGAGGTCTCCCCTCAGCCTCCTCTTCTTCAGACTAAAAACTCCCAGTTCCCTCAGCTGTTCCTCATAAGACTTGTTCTCTAGACCCTTCACCAGCTTTGTTGCCCTTCTCAGACATGCTCCAGCAACTCAGCATCTTTCTTGTAGTGAAGGACCCAAAGTATTCTTGAAGTATTTTCAAAAACTTGCTTTTAAAATCCAATTCTTTTCATTCTCACCTCTATTTTAATAGACATCAGTAGCATGTATAAAACACTCATGAGAGTGCATACCTGTCAGAGGGTAACTGTGCCTCAGCAACTTTAACTACGGTAGGAAATATATCCATGTTACTTGTTGGCTCATCAATATAAGCACCAGCCTGTATTACTCCAGACCAACGGAGAAGCCCTGGCACACGAATACCTCCTTCCCAATTCATTGATTTTCCACCTAAAAAATGAAAGTTTTGTTTGTTAAGAAATCAATTTCTGCTTAGAAATATACCCTCCCCAAGATTCAATTTCCAAATAGCAAACATTCTGTTTAGCTAGAATATTTTCATTAAATATATTTACCTTATTTTTAATTTGCACCTTGCAGGAATCATCCTATTGAATTTGGTCTAGATAATATGCCACATGGCTATGAGAAGAGAAAACCAAAATAAAAGGGAATCAAAAATGGAGGCATGCCAAGATGTCTGTGTTATGAACCCAGACAAGGTGTATGATATTTTATTAAAAATAGCACTTAATGACTTTACATAGAAGAAAGTATTAATTCAAGTATGTTTCTGAATTACCCTATTTAATGCATTAGGAAGTAACTCGCTATGAGACTATTTGCCTTTTAAAGCAGTTTTTTAAATCTACTGTTGTCACTGCATTAAATGTAATTCCATTCTCACAAGATGTGTGGCTACCTATTCTAAAACTCAGGAATGAGATGCATGGATTCTTTTTGTTTACATTCTTGTAAAAAATGCCTTTAAAAAGAAAAATCTAAATAAAATGTAGTTTTACATTTACATAGTTGTTTTTTGGTAAAGTTTAAAATACTTGTTACCTAGTAGAGGGAAGTGTTCACCCAACAGTATGCTTGCTGAGCAGTCAGTAATACTGTTGCATAAGGAAGAGTGTAGATGTCAACAGAATGTGTGCCTCTTAAGTAGAAAAGATTATCCATATACAACAGTCATTAGGATCTTAAAAGTTTGCTGGGAATTATGTGTTACATAGCAGGAAAGTGTTAAGATTAATATCCTGCCCGAGGCATGGTTCACAGAAAATTGTGTTGAGTAGCAGTAGTTAAATCTGAATAAAATTACAAGAAAAGTATAAGGACGTAAAATTATAGACATCCTCAAGTTATTTCCAGTGAACAGCTATACTGGGTAGATGAGGCAGATCTCAGTTCTGCACACACATCACAGCAGCTTCTTGGCCAGATGGTATCGACAGACAGAAAACTGTAAGAGCTGATCTATACCATAGGTAACTTGAAGTGCAAGGTTCCTTTTATTTCTGTATGTCTGTCTGAACCTAGTAACAGTGCTAGGTAGATGTGATTCTTTAAATAAACTCTCATTTTACTGTTGCCTCCTGTGTAATCTGAAGACAGAGTAATTTCAAGGTAAGTGGTGAATTCCATTCCCAGATGTTACAGATCTTAAAATCTAGATATTGCATGGCTTTCACAGTTCCAAGGTTCACAATACAACTTTCTTGACTCAGTACAGAGGAGAATAGAAAACCTGCATATTGCCCAAGCACAGAGAGCACTCAGCAAACCCTGTTCCCCTGCTGTAAGGTACAAAAAGCAAAATGGAGACTGGAGCAGGGCTATCTCCTCGCTTATGTCTATGAAGAAGTGATTGTGGTTTTCCTTTTATATGACTAATTGGAATATAATTTTATTCTATATCTCTGGAGACCAGAAATTGAAGGGAAACGAGGCAAGAATTATAGATCATTGTGGAAGACTGTTCTTTATTATCTATACCTATGTGGTGTTCATCCTTATTAGAACTGTGTTTAATGACAGAACCTGAGTTGCTTAATGCCATTATATGATTAAAAATCCCTGTTAAATGTTGTTAACACAATCTGCATTCTTTTTCCCCTAACAAAATAAATCAAGGTTTTGCTAATAATGCTTGAAACATAAAAACATCCAAATGGCTAAAATATTACATAGACAAGAACAAATCCATAAAAAGTCATTATTTAAAATACAATATTTCAGGATCTGACCCATTAGTTTTGTATTTTGATTTGATTTGACAACACTGAAACAGAGAAAAGGTAACAACCCAGCAGTCTGTATGCCTGGCATGCTCTAGGCAGGCTAGCTATATATTATTTTTGTTCCCTTAAATATGTTTTTAAAACATCATAAAGCACCCTAGGCTGTATTTTAATGTTTAGCTATCTATGCTTTAAGTGTTGCATTGAACAATAGCCTACATTCACCTTTCCTGAAATTTCTGCAGGAGCAGGTAAAGTACAGACATAAATCTGTAGTCATCCACAACATTTCCATTTTAACCTCATTTCAAATCTTAGCTGAAAGAATTTGTCTTTTTTCTCTCCCTCTGGTTTAAATTGACTGCTATTACCTAACTCTGGGGATAGAGCTTTTACAAAGGATGATATATAAAGGGGAAGTCTGTGGTGTATCATTATTAATATTTTGAATGATAAATGATGAAAACTATTGAAAATAACTTTCTTAGATCATTTGGATGATAACTATATTGCTCTTTCTTTCCTTCTTTCCTTCTTATAATCACAGGGAAAAAGTAACAAGAAATTAAGGACCAAATAAAAATCATCAGTTAAGACTGACGAAAGATGTCGATAAGACAATTCTTCTCTCGAGTGAAGTATTAAAGGGAAAAAGGCACAATAAAAGTTTACCATAAAAAAGAAAGATAGAGAAAGTATAAACAGTTTTCCCTCCTTTATGCTAAATCAGTGAGGAAACAGTATTAAACTTCAAGATGTTCAATGAAATCTGCAATTGTTCCATTTCAAAATAGTAAATGAAAGCACCATGTTCTTATTATCAAATGATTTAGGCTATGCTAAGAATTCAGAAGGACTCAAAGTGGAATTTTCTCTTCACATGATGAAAACTCATGTAACTAATGCTAATTTTTTTTTGTAGAATCTAAATTGTCAGGATTCACATTTTAAATTAAGGCCATACTATCTAAGATTAGTAGGAGATATTCTTAGGGATCTTCTGTATTTAGTACACAGCTTCTGCATCTTCCTCCAAGGACTCTTATTCTGATGACTGTCAGAAAAAAAGGCACTGGAAATAGAGGCCATGGTTTTGATCCAATATTTCTTTATAATCACTTCTAAAAAAGGATACTGAAGATACAAATCAGACTGTGTATGACAGTAGCCAGTTTAACACTGTGTTAGCTCTGGTTTCTAATTTCAAAGACTATCAAAATTTACAGCAAATGTCCAACAGTCAAAATCCAGAGTAATAAAAACTTCAAACAAGTAATTTCCTTTTTATGCATTCAGGCTTGCAGCATTAGCCTAACTCTCCAATCCCCTCTTAAATTTTATCATTGGTGCTCATTTGGCTGTATATCAATACAAATCAGTGAGTTTGAATTGTGGAGATCTGTTAAGAGCTTTTGATTTTAGGGCAGAACCAATTACTCCTGAGCATACTTCTCCAGCTCCGACAAGAAGGCTAAGTGTCTTGATTCTTATTCACATTCATGCTCCACTCATATACAAGAAGATAAGTAGTGTCTACCAGACACTACAAAATAGTTTTGTAAACTATTCATCAGGTGAAGTAAATTCCTAGCATGTGCACACATGAGAAAAGCAGCATTAAAGATTGTCCTTTTGCCTCTTTAAGGCACATTGCTGTATCAGTGCCTGAAAATTATGACTTCACAGATCTGGTTTCCATTAAATCTGCCAGAGATGTACAGACCTCAAGCACTTTGCATTGTATGTGAAAATATGAATAAATTCTTATCTATGAAAATTGTTAATTATGCAATTGATCATCACTTCCACTTCTGCTCCTTTGAAAATGATGACATGGAGAGGAAGAAAGTGGAAGATAAAGCGGAATATATTGTATTTCAAAATGACAAAAGTATATTCAACTGATTGCACGGGTATTTAAATTTATTTTTATTCTATTAAGAATGTCACTCATACTATGATATATTTTTTTCTTATTTAGTGATTATTTCCAATCCCACAGAATATTGTAAGACTTGCCAGCATAGTATAAATGGTAACTGTACACTACACTATTTATTTCAAAACCAAGAAGTCCTATGAGTCCCCATGTAATCCTATCAATCAGATTTTTTATTAATTCCAGTAAGATCTATTTCAAATTATTCTCTGTTCTGTAAGTATGAATAAAAAATTTGCTAGAAAAAACACTATTTAATCCATGTTCCTCAGGAATGCATATTCCCCTGAGTATGTCAGTTTTTTCCCTCCTCATCATTTATCCTATATCTTATGTCTGGCATTCTACAAGGCAAATATTTTTTAAAGCTTCTAAAGAACCTCAGGCTGTGCCTACATCTACAGATATGTAACCATATGGTTTCTTAATTACTTAAATCACTGTGTAAGGCCTATGTGCTAGCTTTCAAGATACATTCCATTCTGGTGTTAGCCCAAGGGGATCCATCTGGTACTTAACAACCTTACGACTTGTGCCTTGCTTTTTTTGCTTATGTAGTATTTCCTTCCCAGCTCATTTAAAATATGAGGGTCTTTTCTCAGACTGACTGAAATATGTGACTTTTTCTCACTTGAAAAATTCACAGTATTTTTAATGTTTACAGTATTTGCCTACCTTTCTTCTTTTTTGCAGCTTTGCAGATTATACAAAACTGTGAGGAGTGGCTGATCTACTGATGGTTATGCTGCTATCCAGAGGGACCTCAACAGAGTGAAGAAATGGGCCAAAAGGAACCAAGTACTGCATCTGCAAAGAAATAATCTCTAGCACCAGCAAAGCCAGTTGATTGGCTGGAAAGCAGCGCAGCAGAGAAGGATCTGGGATTTCTGGTGGACAACTAGATGAACATGAACTAGCAATCTGCCCACGTGGTAAAGAAGGCCAATAGCATCCTGAGCTGCATTAAGGAGAACATTTCCAGCAAGTCGAGGGAGGTGACCCTTATCTGCTCAGCACTAGTGGGCCACATCTGGAGTACTGGGTCCAAGTGCAGAGGTCTCTAGGGCAAGAGAGACAGACATTCTGGAGTGAGTCCAAAGGAGGGTTATGAAAAGTTGAAGCAGTTGGAGATTTGACATGTGAGGACAGCCTGAGAAAGGTGGGAGTGTTCAGCTTGCAGATAAGAATGTTCAGTGGGCTCGTACTTGTCTGTGTGGATTTAACACACATATTGTCCTCCAAAGAGGACAGAGCCAGGTTCATTTCTGTGGTGCTCACTGACAGGATAAGAGGCAATGTGGACAAACTCAAAGACAAAAAATTCTATTTAAACAAAAGAGAAAGGTTTCTTTTTCTATTTACAGTAAGTGTGATCAAATACTGGTGCAAGTTACTCAGAGAGGCTGTGCAGTCTCCATCATTGGACGTTTTTATAACTTGACTGGACACAGCCCTGCACAACCTGTTCTACCTAACCCTGCTATGCAGGGTCTAGAACTACAAACTTTGGGAGGTGCCTTCCAGACTCAATTACTACACAATTTTGTAGTTTTGTAATAGTGTTTGTTTTTTTAAAATCATACTTAATGGAAATTTACTTCTTTCTCTCTACAAAGCTTCCAGTTTTGTAAATTACTTTCAAAAAACTGCTGGATTTCTTTGATCTTTTCTCCTGAAATATGTGGGGGAAACAAATTAACACAGAAACTTCCTAGTGAAAGAATGAAAATAATTTTATGCTTGCAGATTATTGGGAAAAAAATAAAAAATACCTTAGTTCAGTAAGATTAAAGATTATAAAAAATATGTTGACATTCATTTGCCTGATGCTGTGTCCACCATTTGTGCCATAGAAAGCAGGAAGCTGTTGTCAAGCTCCTTCACCCCAAACTCAACCTAACTTCTCACTTTTTCATTTTCAACTAACTTTCCTTTTTTACTTTTCTGAAATTACTACATTGGACTCTGTTTCTGTTTCTCCCATATTCTCCATATCCTAACACCCTATCTGCATGTGATCCCACTTACTCTGTGGTATTTAGTTCCTATTGTGATTCCTCATGTCTCATAAACCACTTTTTCCCCCTTCTATTCTGCTACCTAGCCATTACGGTGAAATACTTTCAACTGACATCCTTTCAAATATGTGTATTTGACCAGAGTTTATCTGCTAGTGCTGAAACTCCAAAGAGCTCTGGCTGAGCATGTACACTGCTTGAGTTGCTGAATTTGACAAATAAATCCTTCATATTTACTACCTACATTTGAATTTAGAATGGCAGTCATGAGAAATTTACTGTTTAAGAAGTTTTGACCTTGGCCACAGAGTACATAACAGCTTTTTTTCCGAGAAAAAAAAAATTTTATTTCCTGACCCAATTTATAAGAATCATTAGAGAATGATCACCTTTATATATGCCATTATGTCCTCCATGGACTTCTCCAGAACTGGAGATTTCTTCAACATGAGCCCCTTGGTCAGATGTAAAGTATACAAGTGTTTTATGACTCAGATTGTATTCCTCTAGTGCATCCAGCACCTGTCCTAAAAAGAAAGAAAGCAAAAGAAAAACAAACAAACAAAAAACCCAGCTTTAATATCTTTCAGTGCATTCTTCATTAGCCTTGGCACATACAAATTTTTTTTTCCTTATGTCTTTTTAAGATCCCTTTCTTGTTGCAATCAGGACCATGGTTCAATTGCTGCAGGTTTCTTGAAGTATAAAATGAGATTTGTGCACATCAGAGAAAAGGGCTGATCCAGAGAGATAGTGACCTTTGGAAGCAACTGTTCTCAATCAAGGAAACCCCTCAGCAAGATGATTCAAACACTCAGGAATGTCTGAAAGTGCAGAATAGAGCTGACAGTTTGGGGGTAAAGCTTTGCATCTTAGCAACCTAATCTCAATGTTAGTATTTGAATATGACATTCTAAAAACAAAAACAAAAACAACCAAAAAAAACCAACAACAAAAAACCAAACACACACACACACAAAAAAACAACCAACAAAAAAATGTGTGGAGTGCCTCTGGAGCATTGGTTTCATTATCAAACCTACTAATGAGTCTCTAATTTCGCATCATATAAGAATAGACATCAACTATACTCAAAATGTGCAAGGCAATACACATGTACATATTTAAAAGAGGAATCCACGTGGATATGCTCTGTAACTCCAAGGTACCTTAGACCCATGTTTCATGTTCACAAAGAGATTCTCACATTGCCTCAGCACTGTGAAGTGCCTTAGAGAAATTACATTCAAACCTATTTAGACTGACTTCTTTAAAGAGGGTTTCTACAATGAATGAGAGTGAAAGTGCTCCTGTAACTTGCTCCAGCAAATTTTATACTGATTATGAATCTAAAATTATGCATTCTGGAAACTGACCAAACTATAAGAATATACAAAGGAGATTTAAATTTGTTCTTTTGGGATCTTAGCATATATAAAGATAATTCTGTCTTCACAATCATTTCATCTTTATTCCTTTTACTTAAACATCCAAGAATGGTCCAGTTTGAATGTTAACTTTGAACTAAAAATTAATACATAAGCTCATGCCCTATTATTGTGTCAAAGAGAATTAGATAAGAACTTGGAAACAGAGGGCCTTTTAAATAATTTTCAGACCACTGTTTCTGTTGCTATGCTCTTTTTCTGGATAAGTAGTTACCTTACTGCTAGTATTCCTGCTTTAAATGTTATAGCTTTCTAAAACAGCCGTCTTAAAAAGGCTGACTGTTTTCATTTCTCATCAGCTCAAATGACTGGAACATGACTTGCTCCAGGTGAACTTGTTTTAGCAGTGGGTTTGGATTATCTCCAATTTCTACCACTTTGTGATTCTGTGAATAAAGGAACACCAGCAGTTAAATAAGTGATACCTGTTGAACATGTTTGTAAACTAGGAGAAAAGAAGAAATGTAAGAGTAGGTGAACTAGTTTATGTAAATTTTGAAACCTTGTGGGAGTTGAAATTTCCCAACAGAGCTGAGGAAGATCTGCTACAAAGGCTGACATTTTAAAGTTGGTGGGTTGAGAGAAAATCTTGTAGATCCATCAGACAAGCCATTTGCTTGCTGCAGCAGGCAGATTTGGTGCCAGAAAAGAAAGAGGCAGTTTCCCATTGGCTTCTAAGATTGTTTGGAGTATGTACTTGCTAAGTAGTTATAACAACCCTTGGAAAGACAGCAATGACAACAAAAAGGGGAGTCAAGCTAAGAGGCTTTGTGTGGTATTCAGCCACATGACCTCCAGAGTTCCCTTCTAACCTGTATCAAGCTATGATCTATGATAATAACAATAAATGAGATTGCACAAATAAATGAATGTGCAATGACATGCACAATTGCACTTTTTAACCTACAGTTTTCCTCGAGGAAACTGGATTTTCAAATTCACCCTATATATATGACAAAATCAAAATAAAACAAAGAATTCTACTCATTGGATTATATGATTGATTGATTGATTAATTGATTTTTAAACATGATTGAGTAGATTGACTTCACCTGGCAAAAAAGATATTCTGATAGGCATATGTTAAACATTTCAGAAAACAACAACAACAAAACATAGAAAATCTCATCCAAAGCTTGTTGAACTCCGTTTTAAGACACACATTTCCTTTGGACTTATACACATAAAGATTGGCTAGACTAAGGTTAATCAGCAAATGATAAAATGACTATTTTTGCAACAACATTTTTCAGTGCAGATGGACTAATAGTGGTAATTCGAACAATAATATTGTTAGAGGATGGCAATCACAATGCACTTGCAGAAATGGAGCAAAACTTCAATTTCTATTTTCATTTTGAAAATTGACACTTTCTAGAATGAAAACTATAAATAAGCAATAATGTGTGTGTTAACAGGAGATAAGCTCCATTAAAGTGCATTTGAATGATATGTCTACTGTTAACACAAGCAATACATTCACATATTAGCATTTCTATCAGCATTTCTAATACAGAAGAAAAATGAAGAGAATGCATTGGGATCTCTCTGAGAGATCCCTATACCAATTTTGGAAGCATATACTAGAAAGTATGCAAAATACATCTTTACAGTCTTCTTATGACTTTTTTATTTTTATTATTCTTAAGTCCTCCACTCTTATTACTTCTGTAGATTCACAGAAACTTTAGAATTAAGTGAAAACTGATGTATAAATATTCCCAGGCAATGCAAATTAATGAACAAGGAGGAGTTTCACCTAACCTCTTTAAGTAGCCTTTGGAGAGGTGAGTCACAACCCTAAGAAGGCCTTTCTTACCTGTTGATTAAAAAAGAAAAGACATGCAACTAGCTCAAAACCAATTGCCTTCATAGGAGACATCAAGGACAGTAAGATGAATCCTACCCAAACTGCTAGACATGCAACCATATGTCCAACATACTTTAATGAGTGTGGTGAACAGATAAATGACATCTAAGTAAGAAAAGATGGTAAAACTGTATTGCTTCACCCATGAAATGTATTTATGAGGGTATCATATGTCATCTGCTCATGGATTACAAGAATGGGACTTCAGCTGATTCAGTATCCCCTTTAAGTCCCATTGCTGCTTGTAGAATCATAGAATAAATAAGGTTGGAAAAGACCTCAAAGATCATCAAGTCCAACCTGTCACCCAAGACCTCATGACTACTAAACCATGGCTTCAAGTGTAATGTCCAATCCCTTTTTGAACACCTCCAGGGATGGTGACTCTACCACCTCCCTGGGCAGCCCATTCCAAAGGCCAACAACTCTCTCTGAGAAGAATTTTCTCCTCACCTCAAACCTAAACTTCCCCTGGTGCAGTTTGAGACTGTGTCCTCTTGTTCTGGTGCTGGTTGCCTGGGAGAAAGCAATACAAATTTTAAAAGATTTTTTGGCTGTAAAGTGTTCATTTAGAATATGAAACTGTATGATAAATAAGCCTGGGAAAACTATAGCTCTGTTCAAGTGACAATAGCTTCCTATCCCTAGTGTGGGAGTCATCATTGGCCACAACAACCCCATGCAGAGATACAAGCTGGGGTCAGAGTGGCTGGAGAGCAGTCAGGCTGAGTGGGACCTGGGGGTGCTGGTTGACGGTAGACTGAACATGAGCCTGCAGTGTGCCCAGGCAGCTAAGAGGGCCAATGGCATCCTGGCCTGCATCAGGAACAGTGTGGCCAGCAGGAGCAGGGAGGTCATTCTGCCCCTGTACACTGTACTGGTTAGGCCGCACCTCAAGTACTGTGTCCAGTTCTGGGCCCCTCAGTTTAGGAAGGAGGTTGACTTGCTGGAACGAGTCCAGAGAAGAGCAACAAAGTTGGTGAGGGGTTTGGAACATAAGGCCTATGAGGAGAGGCTGAGGGAGCTGGGGTTGCTTAGCCTGGAGAAGAGGAGACTCAGGGGTGACCTTATTACTCTCTACAACTACCTGAAGGGAGGTTGTAGACAGACGGATGTTGGTCTCTTCTCCCAGGCAGCCAGTACCAGAACAAGAGGACACAGTCTCAGGCTGCGCCAGGGGAGGTTCAGGCTGGATGTTAGGAAAAAGTTCTATGCAGAAAGAGTGATTGCACATTGGAATGGGCTGCCTGGGGAGGTGGTAGAGTCGCCATCACTGGAAGTTTTCAGGAGAAGACTTGATGGGGTGCTTGGTGCTGTGGGTTAGTTGCTTGGGTGGTGTTGGATTGGTTGATGGGTTGGATGCGATGATCTTGAAGGTCTCTGCCAACCTGGTTTATTCTATGTATTCTATGTATCAATAAAAATGGAAGGATTCTTGACTGAAAAGACTCACTTGAAAGCCATGTTCTAAAAAATTAACAGCTGCACTGATCTCTGTGGATGTTATCATTTACATTTTTTTCTGATTATAACAGAACAGATTTGGAACATTTCTGAACAACAAAATCAATCTAACACTGAAGGAGATGCATAATTTCTGAAGCTATTTAGCAATTAGAATTTCAGATCAAGTTTCTCCAATTATTGCTATTCTAGGAAAGCATGCACCAATGTAGGTGATTAACATTGTAGTAGACAAAGCATTAAATCTTTGCACACTTTTATTTCACTTGTATTTTCAAGAGACAAAACAGGTTAAGGACAACATTAGGATGTTACTTGCTTTAATTAACACATCAGCATTCCAAAAATGTAACTAAAGCTTCTTCCAAAATATACTGAGGAGTGCTCTTCACATTCTGCTCTCCACTCTTGCTTCAAGCTATGTTAAATTATAAAGAGCTGTTTCATTCTTAAAGTGAAAATGACAGTTTCAATAGAGTGATAGCCATGTGAAAGTGACAAGAGTAACTGGAAGTACCATGTCACTATTCACCTTCTCTAACACAGCATGAATGAGAGCTGCACCAGACTCTCTGATGCCGAACACAATATTGAATTATGCAAAAATCCTACTGTACTCATCTACATTATGATATAGGTTTTATTAATAATTACTATTCATTTGAAAACAAGGCACAAACACTGGAAAACAATAACGTGCTTACAAACATGTTAGTGATTTGGAAAAAATTCAAACATTCAGTCAAGCATATGAACAAATGCATTTGATTCACAAATTAGCTTACTGTCATTTGAAGTCAGTACGACAGAAATATTTTCAGTATTAATTTGAAATAATTTAGACTCTTGCTGAAATTATGAATAAAAGCTCCAGAATACAGAATATCTCTGTAATCCAGGCATTAAGAAAAAATAGTGTCTCTGTGAGGAAAACATTAAAGCAGTTTCCCAGATTAGAACAGGATTCAGAAGGAGGATTAAAGATCTGTCTCAGGACAAGACAGTTGATGCTAAAGCAAATTCATGTAACTACAACAGTTTTATCCAGTCCAGCAGACTTTCACATGGGTCTGCAGTATCCAAAAGGTTACAGTAATCTTGAGGCAATTATTGGACAAAGAGTGATCTGGGAAAATCAGCCTGAGATGGGGGGGGGGGATTTGGGGGGGGGGGGGGGGGGGGGAGGGGAGGGGTTGTGAGAGCCCTGCTCTCCCTGGGGATTAAGGAAACCTGATCCAGGTGGACTTGGTTCCTTCCTTCACCCCCAGAAAACTGAGTTAGTCTGTTCCACTCCCCCCTCCTATCCAGCAAAACTATGAAGGGGAGGGGTTACAGCTACCATTTTCCCTCTCTTTTGCCCCTTGCCTCGCTTGGACAAGAGGACCAAGAGTCACTGCTGGCTTCCTGGTTCTCTGCCACATGGTCAGGCCTGGTTTTTCGCCCTGCTGCATCCACGTTTCTTCCAAGGACTGTTGGTTTTGTATATCTCCCTATCCATCCTTGTTCCTCACGCCTTGTGAACCCTTCCTGTTATTGTTATATTTATGTGTGTGTGTGTATATATATATATAAAATATATATTTTAAAGAAAATTTCCCCCCCTACTTCCAAACTGACTTGAAATTATTTCTCAGCAGATTTGCCTCCTCCCCTTTTTTCCTTTACCCCCCTTTCTTTCCCTTTTTTTTCTTCCCTTATCTTTCCCTATTCTTTCACTTTCCCTTTTCTTTCCATCAGGAAAGAGGAAGGGGGAGTGGGGGAGTTCTCAGTCCTGCCACCCCATCTGGCTCTTAAATTCCAGTTAAGGCTCAAAACACAACAATATTTTTGGCGCTCCAATGTGGGGTTTGGAAATTAATATCTATTTGGAACGTACTACTTTGTTTGAAAGAAAAGGATTGGAAGTAGAGATGTTAATTTTGAAGAATCTGGTGTTCCATGCTTTTGCATGGGTGCTTGGCTGGATCTTTTGAACCCATATCTACAAATTAATAACTTACCATGTGGTGTGGTTAATGATAGAGATGCTGCTTAACTGGATAAAAACTACCAATGCACTTGGGCATGTACCTCTTGAGTTCTTTAAATTTTACTGGCAGTGGTAATTTCTCGAACATAGAGAATTTTTCTGATGTGAGCTACAAAACTAACAATGTCTTTGGTGGAAAATTGCCTTACATTACAATATGTTCTATATGCGTAAATATAATCCTTATAGGGACATTTGCTATGACCATGTTGGGTGGGCAAAGCTCGCTCACCCATTAAGAACTCTTTGCAGAGGGACAAGGCAGTCTTTTGTAACCTCCAATGACCGGGGTGTGTGTGTGCTGTGAACACTGCAAGCACTGTGTAAAACAAAGAGGGAGGGGTTGGGTTGTAGTGAGTGCTACCCGAAAAGGGCCCCAGGCACAAGGGTTTGCCTCACCATCAGCAGTTCCACACTTAACCCCTGATGCTCCTGCCCACACAGTTTCTCTAGCACCTGTCACCACACGCAGGAAAAGGACACAAAAATCATCTCCAAAAACGGATAGTGAGAAAGGCACGTCGGCAGGATGTAGCACATTGCTGAACCCAGCGGTGGATGAGGATGACTCGGATCAGAAAAAAAACCTGTTACATCTCTATCCAGAAAGGAATTAAGGCAAACTCATCCGGATTATGCATAGAAAGAGGATGAGCCAATACTAAGCTGGGCCCTGAGATGTTGGGATGAGGGGGTGGACACGGTGGACCTGGATAAGAGGGAGGCGAAGCTTTTAGGCTCCCTGACTTGTGATGCTGGTCTGGACAAAGAGTTAGCCAAACTCGATGGCACACACACTCTCTGGGCCCAGATCCTGAACGCCATAAAGAGACGGTACTGCTCAAAAGATGACCTGCCCTAGGCCCAAATTAGATGGACAGAACAGAGCATTTGGTATCTGAGACAGATGGCTGTGCTGGAAATAATTTATGGACACGGCCAGCTCCCCTTTGGGCCCAGATGAGGTGCCCATGAAACAGTCCTTCAGAAAGCAACTCACCCAGGGGGCCCGTCAAAAACAAGCACACATACTAGGAGGGATGCTCCTGACTGGACAGGATGGAAGTCCCAAAACTGTCTGTGAGTTTGCTTGCAATTTAAGGGAATATGAGGACAGTGCAAATCAGAAACCCATAATCTCAGCCATAGAAACTGTGACTAAAGAGCATAAGGCCTCCCTGTCTGAACTGAAAAAGAGGAACGATACCTCATTTTCCCTTTCCCCTTCTTCTTCAGAATGGGTCCATGTTTCAGCAATCAGGAATAGGTGACCTTCCCCTAGGAGATCACCCCAAGCCAATTGGGGGATGTCAAAGGGGTCTCTGTGGAGGATCCTCTGTGACCATGGAGAGGACATAGACACCTGGCATGGCCAACCCACCTCTGCCCTCTGGGACTGAGTGCGGGAACTGCAAGGTGGCCAGAATGGGGATAACTCGTCCAGGAGAAGGGCTGCCCCAGTTTCCCAGAGTGGTCCCTCTCACTCAAGAGACCCTTTTCCTAGTAACACAAGACCCTGCAACAAATCTGAGCACTGCCACCAGCATTAGGAGTGTCCTACTGTCTCAGTACGGAGGGGGAAAGAGACTCAGTTCTTTTGAATATTCCTGTGTTATGAAATTAGAGGCATGAACAAAGCCAAAATATCAACAGCGAGGCTCTTTATTAACAGAATAAAGTGGAGGGATCAGAAGGAGAGAGAGAGAAAATAGAGCATGAGAGAGAGAGGAGGGAGAGAGGAGGAAAGGAATTCTATTACTACACCTCTCACCCCCCAGTTTGGGTCTGTGGAGGAAGGCTGCTGCAGCTTTGCCATGGAGGAGATGTTGGGTCTGTGGAGGAGATGTTGTCCTTGTTGCCTGTGCTGTCCTCTGAGCAGCCTCTTCAGTTCCATGAATTGTATCAGGCAGAACTTACGACATGGAGAGAGGGTTCTTGCAGGCTACATGGAGATGTCTCTGTCATTTTTCTCTCCTCCATTTTTCTTCAGATCAGCATTGCCCCAGTCTTTTCCTTCTCTCCTGTTTTCCATCTCCTGTGTTTTCCTTCTCCTGAGCCAGTAGTTGCTCAGATGTTTTATACAGTTTTTAGGTATGAGTACAGGTGGAGAATATGCATATTCCAGAGAGTATGGATAGCAGTGGTCTCTGCCTATTATTTCCAGGGCAGCTGCAGTGTGGTGAGCAATCTTTATGCACTGTCCAGAGAGTCATTCCAGTGGCAGATCAGTAGCCATATCTATGGAGGCCATCTCACAGGTTATCCATGAGTGTGACATCTGTGCTGCCATTAAGCAGGCTAAGTGCATGAAGCCCCTGTGGTATGGGGGGAGATGGTTGAAATATAAGTACAGAGAGGCCTGGCAGATTGACTACATCACCATTCCTCAGTCTCACAGTGGCAAACAGATAATACTGACCATGGTGGAGGCAAGTACAGGGTGGCTGGAAACATACCCAGCACCTCATGCCACTGCTCGCAACACCATTCAGGGTCTACAGAGACATGTCCTGTGGAGACATGGCACCCCCTGGAGGATTGAATCAGACAATGTAATCCATTTCAAGAACTATCTCATAAGGGACTGGCAAAACAACATGTTACCATATCCCATATAATGCACCAGCTGCAGGGAAGGTCAAGCCCTACAATGGCTTGCTAAAGACTACCCTAAAAGCCACGGGGGGTGGAACCCTTAAGAACTGGGAAAGACACCTAGCTCAAGCCACTTGGTTAGTGAATAGCAGAGGATCTGTAAACAAAGCTGGTCCTGCCCAATCTGACCTGCTGCAAACAGTGGATGGAGATGGAGTTCCTGTGATTTGTGAGGAAAAACCTGCTGGGGAAGTGGTGCTGGTGGTGGCAAACCAACCTGAGGGGTGGTCTCTGCTGAGGGGCCTGGTCACATATACTGGGTCATGTTAGAAACTGGAGACATTCAGTGTATCACAGTATCACAGTATAACTAAGGTTGGAAGAGACCTCAAGAACCATCGAGTCCAACCTGTCCCAACAGACCTCATGACTAGACCATGGCACCAAGTGCCACGTCCAATCTCCCCTTGAACATCTCCAGGGATGGTGACTCCACCACCTCCCTGGGCAGCCCATTCCAATGACAAACAACTCGAGGTGAGGAAAAAGTTCTTTATTGAGCGAGTTGTTCGTCATTGGAATGGGCTGCCCAGGGAGGTGGTGGAGTCACCATCCCTGGAGATGTTCAAGGGGAGATTGGACGTGGCACTTGGTGCCATGGTCTAGTCATGAGGTCTGTTGGGACAGGTTGGACTCGATGGTTCTTGAGGTCTCTTCCAACCTTAGTTATACTGTGATACTGTGATACTGTTCAGTGAAGAACTTTCTCCTCACCTCGAGTCTAAACCTCCCCTGGCACAGCTTGAGACTGTGTCCCCTTGTTCTGGTGCTGGTTGCCTGGGAGAAGAGACCAACCCCTTCCTGGCTACAACCACCTTTCAGGTAGTTGTAGAGGGCAATGAGGTCATCCCTGATCCTTCTCTTCTCCAGGCTAAACAATCCCAGCTCCCAAAGCCTCTCCTCATAGGGCTTGTGCTCAAGGCCTCTCACCAGCCTCGTTGCCCTTCTCTGGACACATTCAAGTGTCTCGATGTCCTTCTTAAACTGAGGGGCCCAGAACTGGACACAGTACTCAAGGTGCAGCCTAACCAATGCAGAGTACAGGGGCACAATGACCTCCCCGCTCCTGCTGGCACTGTATCCCACAGTGGAACACGACTCTGGCTGAGAGGCGATAAACTCAGAGGGGGCAACACAGATTAATGTAATATAGTCAGTGTATAATAGTTAAAAGTTGTTCTATGTTTTTCTCTCCTAGTTTAATACCAGCCTAGGGTCCAGGACTCAACATGAACACACCACACACAAGCACCAATACAGAGAATTTCTGCACCATCTCACCTGCACCTGTTCCTGATGCCCCACAGCAAAAGACTGTTTCTGTTTCCCTACAGCAATAGACTGTTCCTGATTTTTCTTTCCCTTTCAAGGACAAAGACTGTTTCCTGGTTCCTGAGTATTCTCCACATCCCTGCCCAGCTCAAGCACCACCTACACTGACCAGCACCAGAGAGGGAGAGACAGCCCTGAGAGAGACAGCCATGATAAAGAAGGACTTGCATGGAGGATTCTAATACCACATGTCACAATTGGATGAAGGGACTATGGCAGGAGAGTGGAAGTGGAACAGAAGGGTGGACTGTGGTGGTTTAGCCCATCCTGAGAGGGGGGAGGGGTTGTGAGAGCTGTGCTCTCTCCAGGGATTAAGGAAACCTAATCCAGGTGAACTTGGTTCCTTCCTTCACCCCCAGAAAACTTAGTCTGTTCCACTCCCCCCTCCTATCTAGCAAAACTATAAAGGGGAAGGTATGGCAAGCATTTTACCTCTCTTTTGCCCCTTGCCTTGCCTGACGAGAGGACCAAGAGTCACTGCTGGCTTCCTGGTTCTCTGCCACATGGTCAGGCCTGGTCTTTCTCCCTACTGCATCCACATTCCTGCCAAGGACTATTGGTTTTGTACATCTCCCTATCCATCCTTGTTCCTCACGCCTTGTGAACCTTTCCTGCTATTGTTATATTGTGGCAGGTTTAGGCTCTGCCTTTAAAAGTTAGCTGCAGATTTTGAGAAGAGAAAGTGGAAATATATAAACAATTCACAGTTCGGTGTAAAAAGGAAAACAAAAGATTATTCTAAACTAATTTCATTGGCCAGATGTGCGAGATGTACCCTAGCAATCTCTCACATTCCACTTCATTCCTTTCTTTCTTTGGCTGCTTGGCTGCTTTTGCTGCTTTGGAGAGAATCTTATCGCTACTTGACCTTGCAGATAAGGATGCTAATAATGCCTTGAGCTAACAGTTGTCTTAACGTCTTTCTCTTTTCTTCCAATTATAGAGGAAAGGAGGGTTAGGGGAGAGCAAAGCAGTTTTCCTGCTCCTTCTGGGACACCAGAAGGGGTTCAGGGGGATTTACATGCTGTTTTCTCATTGTAAATACCTGTATAATATTGTAAATACTGTATATTTGTATATATGCATTGCATTCCATTGTAGAGTGTAGTTTTTGCTTTGTAAATATAGCTTCCATTTGCTTCCCGAGTGAGCTGTGCTTTTTGTTAATGTAGTGTGAAATTCCAAACCACCACATATATATATATATTGTTTAAAGAAAATTTTGCCTCTCTACTTCCAAACTGACTCCAAGTTATTTCTTGGTAGATTTACCTCCTCCCCTTTTTTCCTTACCACCCTTTCTTTCCCTTTTTTTCCTTCCCTTGTCTTTCCCTATTCTTTCCCCTTCCCTTTTCTTTCTATAGGGAAAGAGGAAGGGGGAGTGGGGGAGGAGTTCTCAGTCTTACCCCCCTCCCCCCCCCCAAGCTCTTAAATTCCAGTTGAGACTCAAATCACAACAACATCTCAGCTATTCCTGCTACAAAAATTTAGTTAAGGGAATTCCATTTAATGTTGGAACTTCTGCATACTACTGTTCACAAACTAAAAATTATTTTATTTTCTGTGTTGATTTTGTGTGATGAAAAAAGACGCTTCACTCTTTAAGCACTCAGATCAGTGCTCTGACTACAAAATCCACTGACTACAACCTTTGTGTAAAAACAAGCTTGGTAAATAAGTCCAAGACATCACTATCTTAATTTTAACTTTTGTACATTCCAGGTTATAAATATGCAAATTCTACTGTGGTATGCTCAGAGCCATCCAGTTTCCCCTGGATAAATATGTAAATCAGTTTGTCTTTGCAGTGGAGAAGTAATTATCACTTTCAGACCTAGTCATTGAGCACAACATTTGAGGTAAAGATGAAAAATAATAAAACAATTGACAGCAACATAAGAAGTGGCTGCACATATGGTGAACAGCACTGCATGCAACTTGTTTAACATTCAGAGCTAGAACACATTCACTGGAAAGTGGAAATATTTGGACAAAGCACTAGGCTGATGTTACAGCACATTGTCTATCCATTCAACAGAACCCATCCACATAAGAAGATGAGGGATTCTGCATAGGGGAGCATTAGCATATGAACCTCAAAAAGTGAATACTAGCTATTATAACTGTTTCACTATAACAGAAAAAAATGCATAGCTAATTACAAAATGTATAACAATTCCTGCAAGAAGAAAGTGAAGTATCAATTCAGTGGAAAGTCTTATCCTATAGTGCTACCACTAATTTTAAAGTTATGCTATTGAAAGAGCCCATTCAATGAAGTCTTCTCCAAAGTACAAAGCTGATGTCTTAAATGTGCTTATCTCCTACTACGACAAGTTAGTAGGATCTTCAATGTCAACAGAACAGCCTGCTAAACAAGTATCATCTGATTCTAAAAAAAAATCACATCTATACTAATATTTAAATTTGTATCAGGAGTGCATATTTAAAGTAAATCACACCATGGACATATATTTCCGTTTGCATGGAAGAGCCCTATTGGATTTCATTACTTGGATTTCTTTCAAATTAAACTATACTCAAGGATGGATTCTGGGAATGCACTTAAGGCACAGGTACTACTGATGAGCATTCAGTAAGTGAGACCACTTCTCATGTGAAATTCCTGTCTTTGATGGTATGCTGATAGACTCTCTCCAGACTGGAAGGCAGTTCAGACCTGCCAGTATTGGCAGTTGAATGCACAGCAGGATTAATGAGTTCTACACTGAAACTCTGGTGCAAGAATAATCAAGCTTTATGTGTGTATATTATAAATATATAGAGGATGGGATTTATGTACAGTGTACACATCTACATCTGGCATAGTTACTACAAACATTTTTTAAAGTCACTGGAGCAAAAGAAGCATTTTTAGTGCAGCTCATTTATCATAAGGTAAATTAATTTGGCAAAAACAAAAATCTGAATTATTTTCACAATGAGGTAAGATGAGTCAATTACCCCAAATTTAATCACCTATAATTACCATTCACATCAGTAGTTATTAGATCCAGATAGTCTGTACATCATGAACTTCTGTTTGGATTACCCTGGTCTCAGCATGAGACAAGTAACAGTGTAAGTTCTCAGAGGACAGTCTTTAAAAAAAACAAACGGGCAACTTTGGTGGGGGGTCAGCTGATTTTTCAGTGTCAGTTTGCTTCTGTTCAGATTTAGATTGAAATGTAATAGTAAACTTGTAATTGGCTTGTGACTATTTATACAGTCTTATAAGTATAAAGTGTCTTTCAGATCCTCAGGGTAAATTTTCAGCATAGTGCACAACAGATTAGATATGCACTGCTTAGCAGCTATGAATAAATCAACAAAATTTTGACCTATAACTATGCAGAAGACATTTTTTTTCTTTCCTGGAGAGGAGTACCACATTTTCTTATTCATATAGGGTACAAATAATTTGTTAAACATGAAGGTTGGAATGATACTTTATATATCTATAAATAGATGCGAATGATGAAGCACAGAGTTAAGATGTGGTTATACAAGTTGCAAAGACCTGTAAGTATAGCTGCAGTATAGACAATGCAGAATTTCATATTTACATCAAAAAAAGGTCAGGGGCATAACTATTCGGTAGCCATCTGGGTTGGATGTTAGGAAGAAATTCTTCACAGAAAGAGTGATTGGCCATTGGAATGCGTTGCCCAGGGATGTGGGGGAGTTACCATTGCTAGAGGTGTTTAAGAGGAGACAAGATGGGGCACTTAGTGACATGGTTTAGTTGATTAGATGGTGTTAGGTGATAGGTTAGACTTGATGATCTTGAAGGTCTTTTCCAACCTGGTTAATTCTATTCTATCTCTTTATTAGTATTTAAATTAGCTAATAAATATATTGCTTGGCATTTACTTTTAGACCTCATATCTGGTGAACATAAGGCTATGTACTTCTAAAATGATTAAAATGCTAAAATATGAGAGATGGTCATGCAGTTTTAGGGGGGGGTTATTGCATTTGCATTTTGCATGACAACTGTGGTAACTGTTTTGGTAAATTTGCATCATCGTTATGCACACATGTGAGAATAAGATGCTATTTCACACATAGAGCTAAGATGCATAATGAAAAAAAATGGTATGCTTCCCCACTTTGAGGTCACCCATGTTTTCTTTTGAATTTTGAAAGGTTTTTTTTTCTGTAGGATCTAGCTAAACTGTAATAGCAACTGAATGTTGCTATTCTCTTTTAAATGAGACTATCAGGTGAAGTTTCCCCTGAAATCTATGAGGAAGTAGCTAGGGACTTGCTGAGCCACTTGGACACTCACAAGTCCATGGGACCAGATGGCATCCAGCCTAGGGTGCTGAGGGAGCTGGCAGATGATCTGGCCAAGCCTCTCTCCATCATTTACGACCAGTCCTGGCTCACTGGAGAGGTCCCAGAAGACTGGAAACTGACCAGTGTGATGCTCATCCACAGGAAGGGCTGGATGGAGGAATCTGGATACTACAGGCCTGTCACCCTGATCTCAGTGACAGGGAAAATTATGGAGCAGATCATTTTAGGGGCAATCACTGAGCACCTGAAGGATGGTCAAGGGCTCAGGCCCAGCCAACATGGATTTAGGAAGGGCAGGTCCTGCCTGACCAACCTGATCTCCTTCTATGATCAGGTGACCCGTCTGGTGGATGTGGGAAAGGCTGTGGATATACTCTACCTGGACTTCAGCAAGGCCTTTGACACCGTTACAGCAAACTCCTGGCCAAACTGTCAGCCCGTGGCTTGGACAGCAGCACTTTGTGCTGGGTTAGGTGGTGAATGTGCTGTGGTGGTGAATGGTGCCACATCCAGATGGAGGCCAGTCACTAGTGGTGTGCCCCAGGGATCAGTTCTGGGCCCCATCCTATTCAATATTTTTATTGATGGTCTGGATGAGGGGATTGAGTCAGTCATCAGCAAATTTGCAGATGACACCAAATTGGGAGAAGGTGTTGATCTGTTAGAGGGTAGAGGGACCTTGGCAGGCTGGACAGATGGGCAGAGTTGAACATGATGGCATTCAACAAGTCCAAGTGCCAAGTGCTGCACTGTGGCCACAACAACCCCATGCAGAGCTACAGGCTGGGGTCGGAGTGGCTGGAGAGTGGTCAGACAGAAAGGGACCTAGGGGTACTGATTGACAGCAGTTGAACACGAGCCAGTAGTGTGCCCAGGTGGCCAAGAAGGCCAATGGCATCCTGGCCTGCATCAAGAATAGGGTGGCCAGCAGGAGCAGGGAAGTCATTGTGCCCCTGTACTCCACACTGATTAGGCCACACCCTGAGTACTGTGTCCAGTTCTGGGCCCCTCAATTTAAGAAGGGCATTGAGACACTTGAACGTGTCCAGAGAAGGACAATGGGGATGGTGAGAAGCCTTGAGCACAATCTGAGGGAGCTGGGATTGTTTAGCCTGGAGAAGAGGAGGCTCAGGGGAGACCTTACTGCTGTCTACAACTACCTGAAGGGAGGTTGTATCCAGGAGGCGGTTGGTCTCTTCTCCCAGGCAATCAGCACCAGAAGAAGAGGACACAGTCTCAAACTGCACCAGGGGAAGTTTTGGCTCGAGGTGAGGAGAAAGTTCTTCACTGAGAGTTGTTAGCTGTTGGAATGGGCTGCCTAGGGTGGTGGTTGAGTCACCATCCCTGGAGATGTTCAAGAGGGGACTGGACATGGCACTTGGTGCCATGGTTTAGTAGTCATGAGGTCTTGGGTGACAGGTTGGACTTGATGATCTTTGAGGTCTTTTCCAACCTTATTGATTCTATGATTCTAAGTTAAGACTTCAGCTATTTGATCATTCCAATATACATTAATGATGATTGATTCAATAATTGTGAAGTGATAAAAGAAATTCTTTTCTATATCTTCAAAGATTTAAAGACTTATTAATGCCAGACTCAATTTTAAACTGAGTATGTATATGCTGCTAGATCCAAAAGCATAATGCCAACATTTTGCCAGATGAAAGTATGAAGAACTGTGAAGAATTTAAAACAGGGCAAGTAATTTAGCCTCACATTTTAATCCTCCACACTATTCGAAAATCATTAGTGTATTTTTTTAATTTTTATAACTTTTATTAACTAAAAATAGAACGCTGATAAAATTGCTTGGCATTAGAGCCTAAGCATTCTTGTCTGCTGAATTTTGAAGCAGGTTTTAAACATTTTCAATATAGAATGTATCATATAGTTAAGAGGGGGTTTATTGGGATTGAATTAATATTCCTAATGGAATCTTAATTTTATTAATTTCCTGATTTTAATTCTGCAAATCTAATCTTACACAAAAGTAGATGTGCACTAACTCAACCACAAGATACAAGATGCCTTTTTCTTCTCCCTTCATATGACCAGCAACACACATGCTAATTCATTTACATGTCTAATAGCTTTTGGGCAACTGGATGACTTTTGTGCCTAAGCAAATGCGTGAAGCCTATGGTGCAATCAACATCTCCAAAACATGCTAGTTGTGAACGTCTGTATAGACACTTGTAAGAGACTAAAATTGTGTCTCTTCTGATGTGACTCAACAAAGATAAAATCACCTTTGCTGCTTGCCCAGACAATAGCTGATGTGTATTGGGCAGAGCCACTGGAATGACTCTCAGGAAGGTGCAAGGATAAAAGATTGCTCACTGAACTACAGCTGGCCTGACAGCAAAGGACCGAGGCATACAAGATCATCTCCACCCATCAGGACCATTCCTGGATGCAAATTACTTTGTAATTGTATCATGAACTGAGATGTGCCCCAACAAAGGATAATGATTACTCACTGGACTGCAGTTTTCCTGGAAATGGGCAGAGGCCAATCAACCTAAAAACTGTATAAAAGACTTGAGCAACTACTGGTTCAGTAGAAGAAAAACACAGGAAAGTGCTGCTGAGAAGGAAAACAGGGAAGGAAAAGAAGGAAGGAAAACAGAGAAGGAAAAGACCTGGACAATGCTGCCTTGAGAAGACAAACGGAGAGAATACCAAGAGAGAAAAAATGACAGAGACATCACCATGGAGCCTGGAAGAAGCAGACCAAGAGGAACCCTCTCTCCATGTCCTAAGTTCCACTTGCTGCAACTCCTGGAGCTGAATAGGCTGCCCAGAGGAACACATCTCTTCTACATCCACAGCTGCAGCACCTTTCCTCCACAGACTCAACTGTCTTGGGGGGTGAGGGGTGTGGTAATATAAATCCTTTCCTCTTCTCTGTCTCTCTTCTCTCTCTCCCTCTCTATTTTCTCTCTCCCCTTCTGATCCATCCACTTTATTTGTGTAATAAATAGTCTAGCTGTTGATATTTTGGCCTTATTTGTGCCTCTACTCTCGTAACACAGGAATATTCAAAAGAACTGAGTCTTTTTCCTTCTCCGGACTGGGACAACACTGCTAATACCAATAAGAAAGCTTAAATCTAAAAATTGTCCAAAGGTAATTTTCCACTAATGAATGTAAACGCCAATCTCTATCCTTTAGATGATATTCTGAAGTTAGTAGAAAACAACAAATAAATTGAAGGTTATAAATCTTTCTTTATGATTCAGCTGGTGTGAGAAATTGTTAATATTTTTCAGTATTACCAAGGTTGGAAGAGACCTCAAAGATCATCGAGTCCAACCTGTCACCACAGACCCCACGACTAGAGTAGGGAGGACAACAGTGCCCACTGCAGGCTTGAACTCACAAGCTTCCCATTAAGGGTTTTATGTGCTACCAACTGAGCCACACCACAGGCTTTCACAAGGCGAATTACTGGGGACTGTGGAGTTCGATCATTGGGCTGATTGGTTGGTGATGGTCTGTATTGTGTGGGATTCATTCTTGTGTATTGGGAGAGAAAGGTGAGGCGCCAACATGTCTAAAGACTGGCCAGGTCAAAAGTGCAGGTTTTGTCTCAGTCCTGATGAAGAGGGGTGGGAGCGTGCTGGGGAATATATGAATATGTATGTTTGACGTCAATAGAAGTTCAACTCATATTATGGTGCACCTCTAGCAAATTCGCTATGCATCCAGTGCTGTGTTGCCTTTATTTTATAATAAACTGGTTATAAATTTCAGCAGTGAGTTCGTTTCTCACAATTTGGTGGCGCTGAAGTGATTACCCTGTGTGGTGGGAGAGAAAGTTCAGTTCTCCCCCCCACAAAAAGAAACCACAGCTAACGCAGTTGGAGAAGCAGAAATGAATTAAAGCTATATTTACAAGCAGGATGAAATGCAGATGGATATATACACAATATACAGTATTTACAATATGTACAGAAATATACAGCAAAGAATGTAGTACAGAACAAAACTCCTTCCTCCAGCCAGGAGGGTCCCCCCTCTGTACCCCCTATCTCCTCCTACCTCCCTTTTTTCCAAAAAAGGGTTAGAGAGAGAGAGAAAAGGTAATTATTTTGGAGGAAATTCTGTTAACTCAAAGTGTATGCAAGAATTATTCTTATCCAGAATTATTTTTTATCCAGCCAGTGCATGGCTGAGAGAGGAGGCAGCTGAAAGAGCTCAGCACTGGGAGCTTGCTTTTGGCTTTGCTTTCCTTGCTTTTCAGGTGGTAAGGGGCTGGTGGATCCCCTCCTGAAGAGGGGAGGAGGGGCAGCAGGTTCGGGTTGCCTACATGCCTGAGGGCAGTGATGTAGCTGGGGAAGGGGTTGCCATGGAAACCGTGCACCAACCAAACAGAACCCACTGCGTGGCTGAGGAGAGAGGAGGCAGCTTGAGGAGCTCAGCTCACCTTCTCACTGACAGGGGAAAAACAAAGAAAAAGAAAAAAAGGGGAAAAAAAAAAAAAAAGCCGGGTGGAGAGGGTGGTTACTGAAAGATGGTTACTACTAGAACAAAGGCTAGTAGAAGAACAGTGGGCACCCAGAGACCACACACAAGCACGCAGATGTTCAGGTAGGAAGCTGCCTAAGCAGCAAGAGATCTGGTTAGGAAAGCCAAAGCAGAGTTTGAATTGAATCTAGCCAGGGAGGTTAAAGGGAACACTAAGAAATTCTACAGGTATATTAATGGGAAGAAGAAGACTAGGGAAGGTGTGGGCCCCCTCAGAAAGGAAACTGGTGAAATGGTCACAAGTGATGTGGAAAAGCCTGAGGTACTCAATAACTTCTTTACCTCAGTCTTCACTGCAAGGGCCTCTAGCCACACTCCTGATGTTATGGAAGACAATGCCAGAGATGGGGAGGACGAACTGCTCATCATAAGTGAATAACAGGTTCGTGATCACCTTAAGAACCTGAAAGTGTTCAAGTCCATGGGACCCAACAGGATACCCCCACGGGTACTGAGAGAACTGGCAGATGAGGTTGCTAAACCCCTCTCTATTATATTCCAAAAGTCATGACAGTCTGGGGAAGTCCCCACAGACTGGAAAGGGGGAAATATCACTCCCATTTTCAAAAAGGGTAAGAAGGAGGAACCAGGGAACTACAGGCCAGTCAGTCTCACCTCTGTGCCCAGAAAGATCATGGAGCAGATCCTCCTGGAGGCACTATTGACTCAGAAGAATAGTGAAGAGGTGATTTGGAACAGTCAGCATGGCTTCACCAAGGGCAAATCCTGCCTGACAAACCTGGTGGCCTCCTATGAACACGTGACAACATTAATAGATGAGGGGCGAGCAACTGATGTCATTTACCTGGACCTGAGCAAAGCCTTTGACACTGTCCCGCACCACATCCTGGTCTCCAAACTGGTGAAACATGGGTTTGATGGGTGGACCACTAGATGGATTAAGAACTGGCTTGATGGCTGTACCCAAAGAGTGGCTGTCATTGGGTCCATGTCCCAGTGGAGGCCAGTGACAAGCGGAGTCCCTCAGGGATCAGTCCTGGGACCAGTCTTGTTCAACATCTTTGTCGGTGACTTGGACAGTGGCATTGAGTGCACCCTCAGCAAGTTTGCCGATGACACCAAGCTGTGTGGTGCAGCAGACAGGTTGGAGGGAAGGGATGCCATCCAGAGGCTGGAAAGGTGGGCACAAGCCAACCTCATGAGGTTCAACAAGACCAAGTGCAGGGTCCTGCATCTGGGTCGAGGCAATCCCAGGCACAAATCCAGGCTGGGCAGTGAAAGGCTGGAAAACAGCCCAGAGGAGAGAGACTTGGGGGTGCTGGTGGATGAGAAGCTCAACATGAGCTCTCAGTGTGCACTTGCAGCCTGGAAAGCCAATCAGATCCTGGGCTGCATCAAGAGAAGTGTGGCCAGCAGGTCAAGGGATGTGATTCTCCCCCTCTACTCAGCTATGGTGAGACCCCACCTGGAGTACTGCATCCAGTTCTGGAGCCCCTATTACAAGAGGGATATGGACGTGCTGGAATGTGTCCAGAGAAGGGCCACAAGGATGATCAGAGGGCTGGAGCACCTCTCCTATGAGGACAGATTGAAGGAGTTGGGGCTGTTCAGTCTGGAGAAGAGAAGGCTCCGAGGTGACCTAATTGTGGCCTTCCAGTATCTGAAGGGGGCCTACAGGAAGGTTGGGGAGGGACTTCTCAGGATATTAATACATAGAATACATAGAATAAACCAGGTTGGAAGAGACCTCCAAGATCATCGCGTCCAACCCATCAACCAGTCCAACACCGCCCAAACAACCAACCCACGGCACCAAGCACCCCGTCAAGTCTTCTCCTAGGTAGTTAACTCCTAGGTAGTGATAGGACTAGGGGGAATGGGATGAAGCTGGAGATGGGGAGATTCAGGCTGGATGTTCTTCACCATGACAGTGGTGAAGCTCTGGAATGGGTTGTCCAGGGAGGTGGTTGGGGCGCCGTCCCTGGAGGTGTTTAAGACCAGGCTGGATGAGGCTCTGGCCAGCCTGATCTAGTGTGGGGTGTCCCTGCCCATGGCAGGGGGGTTGGAACTAGATGATCCTTGTGGTCTCTTCCAACCCTGACTGATTCTATGATACTACTATGATACTATGATGCTATGATACTATGATCTGTTAGTTCAAGGTTAACTCTGTCCAGCAGCTGTTGCTCAGACAGAGACAGAGACAGAACAGACCTGAGATTCAAACTGAACTAAAACTTAAAGTTGCATTCTACCAGTCTATCAATGAAATTCTTTCAGAATATCTTGTTTTTATTATTATTTCCAAAATGTTCAGCCAGAGTGTTCCAGCAACTGTCCCTTTCTTAAAGGCACAGCCTAAAATGGTCACTCCCTGTCTGCAATGGCTTTCGGGACCCTTCAGAAGGAGAGGCACCCCCGCCAATTTCATCGGCCCAGAAGGAGGACCCTGGAAGCCTCTCGGAGCACGGGTAGACAATCCAGCCAACATTACAAGATAAAGGCAAGGAGCTCCTGGTTGCTATGACTGCCTGTAATTCTTGTGCACAACGTCCTGGGCAAAAAAAAGGGCTGTAGGTATTGTCCAGTTGGGCGGGTATTGAGGTCAGTGAGAGTGTGTGCATGCATGAGACATGGGCTGGACAGTCTGGATCCACGAAGCGAGTGCGGAGTCCTTCTAACTGCGTTTCCAATATCCTGCGAGGGACTTGGCCAGTGAAGGGATGAAGTGGTTGGTGATGGAAAGCGTGGACCTTGGGAAATGGGGCAATGGTCAGGTGTACACCAGCCCCGGGAAATATGGCAGCAACAAGAGTACCCAGGGATATACCCCCAGACAGTCCTCTGGGGTTACAATTAGTGTATTGGAGGCACAGTACACAGGATAAGGATAAGACAAAAAGGATAATGGCAGAAGGGCCTAGAGAGAAAAGTATATTGTGGGAAGGTTGGGCATTTGAAATGAGAGTGCCCAAGGAGAAGAGAGATCTTAAGGGTTTTGAGAAGCTTATATAAGGAAGGAAAGAGAGTGAAACCACTTTATAAAAGTGGGATGTCAAGAAGAAATGTTAAAATGTTCAGTAGATACAGGAGCTGAATGTAGGGTCAGCTGTGGGACTCCCTGGCCACCAGCTGGCAGCAGGGCTGGCCCAGGACAAGGCAGAGCTGAGCCACAGGCTGGCATGGCTGGAGGAGGAACAGGAGTGCAGCCGCAAGCGTGGCTGCACCCAGCAGTTGCTACAGGAGTTGGATTGGCTCCGGGCGGTCCTGGAGCAGGGCCACGGCTGCAATGCTGCGGAGGGCAGGCAGGGGCTGCGCATAGAGCAGCCAGAGCTGCAAGGCCAGTGTCAGTGTTTGCACCAGCACCTGCGGTAGTGCGGCAGGCAAGGCACTGGCACAGACACAGGTGGAGCAGGAGCTGTTGCGGGGAGAGCTACAGTGGCTGAGCCATGCCCACCAGGGACTGGCGAAGGGTCAGGCCCAGGAGGTGGCCAGGCTCAGGTCGGAGAAGGAGGGTTACTCATCTTACCAAGGTTCCTAGAGGGGGTGTGGAGAGCGAGTTTTAGGGGCAAAAGGGGAAAGGTTTAAAGTTCCGGTAGCTAAGGATGTTAAATTGGAGACTGAAGCTAGAATTGGGCTAGGGTATATCTTAGTAGTACCAAGTGCAAGACGTAATTTACTAGGGAGAGATAGTTCAATTGGACATAAGGGTAGTTCTGGAAGAGGGGCAGATGACGGTCAGAATATTACAGTTAAACATTAAGGATGAGGCAGAGATTAACCCAGAAGTCTGGGATAGTGAAGAAAATAGAGGGAGGTTAGGTGTAGATAACCTGTTGATCTCGGGAGAAGGGGCAATTGGGGTTGGAAGGAGGATTGTGTCTCTTCAAGCCCCAAGGCAAGGATTGTTGGGATATTGTGGATTGTGGATAGTCAGTTGGGTTTTTTTCTGAAGAATTGGTGGGTGTGATGTATGGAGTAATAATTCGTGTCAATCAGGTGATGCATAGGATCCAGGCCATTCGGGGAATTTTGCCTGGGTACGGGTCCTGGCTACGGGGTCCTGGAATTTCACTGTGGATGGGGATTCCAGGATTCTGGGTGGTAGTCAGGTGGTCTTCACAGCCCTGGAGAATTCAGGCTGTGAGGGGCAGAGTTGTTTCTACAGTCTTGGGGCTGTGGAGACTGGTTGTCCATAGGAACTGGGTGACCAGAGCTGTGTCCGGTGACCCGGTGGTGAGGGACCCAGTTCAGGAGTTTTTGGTATCCTGCAGTCCAGTTTCTAGAGGGGCCTGGGCTGTGGGGGTCCACGTCACAGTGGCGGTCATGGGTTTGACATCCCAGTTTCTGGTGTTCCAGCTGTGGGCACCCAGTTCAGGAGTTTTTAGTATCCTGCGGTCGGGTCCTTGCAGGGTTTGAACTGTGGGGACCCGTGGCGCGGTTACGCTCGTGGGTTTGACATCCCGGTTTCTAGGGGGGATTTCGGTTTGAAGGACCTGGTTCGGGAGGATTTTTCCTGTGGTTTCAGGCTTCCGCAGGAGGGCAGGGACCTGGGCTGCGGTGTGTGAGGGGGTTTTTTTTGCGGTTTGACTTTGCAAGGGATCGGCACAGTGAGGGGTCGGTCATTCACAGGGAGCGGGATCAATGATGCGAAAGACCGTAGCATTTGTATTGTGGTAGCCAGGAGATCCTGGTGGTTTAGCATCTAGTGGCTTCGAGCCAGCGCTTCCAACTGCCGCCGCTTGGTTTTGATCCCCAGTCAGTGATTAGTGATCAGGAGAATGGGACAAAAGAAAATCAAGTCATCAAACTCCCTCCCATTCCCGTCCCAGAGAGTGCATTAGGGATCATGTTACAGTACTGGGATGATGACGAGTTGAGAAAAGGAAAATCAAAGAAAAAATGGTTTACTACTGTATGCAAGTATGACCAAAAAAAACAAACCCAAAACATTAAGACCTTATGTGCTTTGGCCCATACTTGGATCTTTTGATGATTGGATTTGCCAAGCTTTGAACCATCATGTGAATTCTAAAAAGTGTTTTAGTAGGGAAGAAGCTGCTGTTTGGATTAGGGCTTCATGCCCTACCCCTGTTCCCATATTTACATTAACAGCTGAGAATAAGGACAAAGACAAGGAAAAGGTAAACAGGCTGGCATGAGAATATGGGAGAGGCAAAATCAGGGCAGGGCCACCAGGAAATCAGAAGTGGCCTGATCAAGATCCCCAGTGGGACCATCAACAGCTTCAAGGGAGACAGAACATGGGAGATAATACAAGGAATTGAAGAAGCTGTGCCCAGAAATTTTGATAAAGCCTCTAGTGAGCATCAGAGGAAGCCTCCTACGGAGTGGATGGTAAGATTAAAGAGAAGCTTACAGATGTATTCTGGAATAGATCCCAATTCTGCAGCTGGGGTGATACTTCTCAGGATGCAGTTTGTGGCAAAATCATGGGCAGATATTAGAAAGAAATTGGAAAAGATCAAGGATTGGCTAGACAGAGGTTTAGAGGAATTACTACTTGAAGCTCAGAAGGTGTTTGTAAGGAGGGATGAAGAGAAACAGAAGGCAAAAGCTAGAATGTTGGTTACTGCTGTAAGGGAAAGTCAGAAATCAGGCAGCTGCTTGGATTTCTGGGGTACTGTTGATCATGGATAGAGAGGTAAGAGAAGGTAAAATTCTTATATGAGAAATTAGCCCTCAATAATAATACTAAATGGAGTCCAGAAGATGATGAGTCATTGGATAAATAAAAAGAATGTTGATTGATGCCCTGTTTTAAATTTGCCTGAAATGAACAAACCATTTGATCTTTTCGTAAGTACATCTAACCAAACAGCATATGGGGTGTTGTCCCAGGACTGGACTGGAAGTAAAAATCCTGTTAGGCATTGTTCCAAGTTATTAGATTCTGTAAGTAGGTGAGGGCAAATTTGCTTATCAGCAGCCCTTATTAGTAGAGGAGGCCCAGAAAGCAACATCTTATTTTGTTCTGGTCTCAGATCCCACCTTCGGGATTCCCGATATATAGAAAATTAAAGCTGGGGGTAAAGTGTTAATAAAAACTTGGAAAGGAGAGTCACCAATTTCCCCCTGGGAAGGATATTTTCTTGTTTTTGTTAACAACAGATACAGCTGTCTGTACTGCAGAACAAGGGTGGACACATGTTTCGTGAGTAAAAGGACCACTTCAGGAATGTGCCTCTGAACCTGACTGACTTGCACCTGTTACACCTTGGTCTGCAGGCTCTGGAGCTAGTGAGACAAACCCACCTTTTGAAGCATCTGACATTGTGTGACATCGAATCTGCATTGCAAGAAAACATCAAGGAAAGCCCCCATTTCATTCTGTGTATAAAACATCCTGGGACTTGATGTCATTGGGGATGGGTAAAGTGTAAATGTTGTAAGAAATGGTATTTGTTATAATCGAGGAGTATTTTATCCTGACTGAACTGGAAGGAGTCCAATCAAAATCTAAGACCATGTTCCCAAGTGTGGATAAATTCTCCTCCAACATTAGTAATGGTAAACAGGTTGAATTAGTAATTAGGCTTACTAAAACTTAGAAAAGTGATGGTAAATATTTCTGCTGCACTATGATTTTCTGCTATATATTTTTGCTAGATTACAATGAATGTAAGCATAGGTGTGACAAAAGCTTGACAACTGTTCACTCAAAATGAGTTAGCTTTAGATTTCTTAAATGTATGCTATTGTAGCTATGTAATTAGGTTTCCTGTGGGTTCAAAAACTTCTTGATTATCAAATGTAAATTGGCTTGTTGGAACAATTGTAACATTGATCTATATGGTTATAATTTGAAGTGATTAGGACAGAGGAATCCAATTATGATCTAATTAGGAACTCCCTTTTGTAGTTTTCTCTCCAGGTTGGTTTTTATTCATGTTCTTTGTGTTAAAGCACCAAAAACTGTTTTCAGCTAGTGGGACCACAGAGACTGCAATACAGATGGCCAACATGCAACCAGAGTTAAAGGACTGGTGGATCCACCCACTGAATGGACTGTGGTACCCCAAATGGAGGACATAAAGATGGTCATGAGATGAGTTGCAGTATCAGAATAAGAGTAGTAATGGTCCTTGCCTGAAAACATCACAAACCTATTGGTCAGGGTTCGAAACTGGTACAACCTCCCTGGACAAGGGAAGGGGACGTGGTCCGAGCAGAACATTGGTGGGGATTGAAGGAGGCAAGACTGGGTAGACCTCTGTAATTGCCATGAAGAAGATCTAGAACCATGGCTGTGGGCAGCAACCCCATAGGCCATGTGAGTGGAGTTGCAAGTCAAACCAGACTCCTAATTCCCAGGATTAACCACTTGGAGAGAGAAAGTTGTCACCCAGACATTGGTATATATACCATACCCACTCACTGTGTATGGTACCTATTAAGAGGAAATATTTTCAGGCAAGGAACATCAGTTGTTATCCCATTCCTTTTACCAGGAAGTTGAAATTAGAATCCTTTTGCTTGTTATAGAATTGTTGCCAAGTTAGGTTATTATGGCTCAAGCCAAATGTAGTAGAAAGAAGGGGAGAAATTGTTTTTAATATTTGGCTTTCACAAGGGGAATTACTGGGGACCGTGGGGTTCGGTTGTTGGGCTGATTGGATGGTTGTGGTCTGTATTGTGTGGGATTCATTCTTGTGTATTGGGAGAGAAAGGTGAGGCGCCAACATGTCTAAAGACTGGCCAGGTCAAAAGTGCAGGTTTTGTCTCAGTCCTGATGGAGAGGGGTGGGAGCATGCTGGGGAATATATGAATATGTATGTATGATGTCTCTATAAGTTCAGCTCATGTTGTTATGGTGCACGTCTAGCAAATTCGCTATGTGCCCAGCACTGTGTTGCCTTTATTTTATAATAAACTGGTTATAAATTTCAGCAGTGAGTTCGTTCCTCACAGCTGGTTTTTGTTTTGTTTTACTTTGTTGTTTTTTTGTGTTGTTTGTGTTTTTTATCAACCTATTCTGTATGTTTCTCTTGTTTGCTTGGTTAGTTTGGGGGTTTAGTTAATTCCTGCCCCTCCCCCCACCAACTCCCTTCCCTCTGGTTTGTATGTGTGTTCAAAGCTGATTGAAACTTCAGAGGACCCTTTCAGAAGGGAAGGCAAGTAATTTTTCAGGTCATCCTCACTGATCATAGATAACTAGCCCAGAAGATTGCACCCTAGCTTATGAAATGGGATGGGTTGTAGATCTCAAAGGTCTCTTCCAACCTGGTTAATTCAATTCAATTCATACATACATACATACATAGAATAAACCAGGTTGGAAGAGACCTTCAAGATCATCGCATCCAACCCATCAACCAATCCAACACCACCTAAACAACTAACCCATGGCACCAAGCACCCCATCAAGTCTTCTCCTGAAAACCTCCAGTGATGGCGACTCCACCACCTCCCCAGGCAGCCCATTCCAATGGGCAATCACTCTCTCTGTATAGAACTTTTTCCTAACATCCAGCCTGAACCTCCACAGTACTCGAGGTGCGGCCTAACCAGTGCAGTGTACAGGGATAGAATGACCTCCCTGCTCCTGCTGGCCACACTGTTCCTGATGGAGGCCAGGATGCCATTGGCCCTCTTAGCTGCCTGGGCACACTGCAGGCTCATGTTCAGTCTACCGTCGACCGGCACCCCCAGGTCCCTCTCTGCCTGTCTGTTCTCCAGCCACTCTGACCCCAGCCTGTAGCTCTGCATGGGGTTGTTGTGGCCAATGTGCTATTCTATTCTATTCTATTCTATTCTAGTCTATTCTTATTCTATTCTATTCTATTCTACTGTACTCTATTCTATTCTATTCTACTTTATTCTACTCTATTCTATTCTACTCTATTCTATGTGCTCTTAAAAAATATTCCGAGTCTATTCAAAAAGAACTAAAGTGCTTTTGTTGACGTTTCATGGTCATATTCAGTAACACAGAAGATGTCTAGAAGAAAAAAAAAAAAATCCTGCCAATTTCTGGTTCAAGGTCTGGGAAGACAAATATTTCACACACCTCCTGAATTGGTTCAGAAATACTTGAGGTTTTTGCTTAGGCCAAGATGTACTTGATGCCCCCAAGACATGGTGGGGATATGAGATCTTGAAGAGCCCTGAGATCATCAGCCTTATTTCTTTGCCTTTTCTCTACCTTATTCTTACTCATGAATACATGTGAAATTACAAATATAGTTATTAATTTGTGCTAAGGTAATTGTGCATTGTGTTCTTATGTTATCTCATTTACATTAAACTCTTTTTATCTCAACTCTATCTCAACCCAGAGGTTTTTTCATGTGCATTACTTTCCTTCACTTCTGTGTTGGGAGGAAACAGGCAGGTATTTCTTGTTACAGTGCACTAACTTGCTACAATGACTAGCTGATAAGCATCCAGGTTTGAAACAGATGCTGGGACTGGGTGAAGGCGCACCTATCCATGGTTGTGATGGGATCAAAAATGAATGTCGGTTGAGGCCAGGTGTGGCCCCTCCCCCCAGCAGAATATATCAAATATGAAAGGCACATCAAGAAATGTCTGTGCAATCAAAAAGCCCACTTAATCATGTGGCTACAGTACCCCCTCACACACTTCACACAATGGAGAACTGGGGTATAAATATCAGCCGTTTTAGAACCCAATATGTGGACAAGAATTTGACAACAAAGCCATGGGTATACATTGACAGGATTTGTCCTTCTCACCCTCCCCAGAGAGGATACTGTTTTGGTTAGCTGTGACCTCAGCATTACTGAGTGTGTTTGATCCCAGGTAATTAAGCATGTAATTACAACTGTTTTTTTCTTAAAGCTGTACAGTGACTTCTGCAGTCCCTATCACTGGCAATTGTAAATAATCTGTATATATGTTGCAAGAGTAAAGAAAACTTCTTATTCATTCATTTGACTGTTTAAATGCAACTGGACCCCCATCAACTGGCTTATTTATGCATCTGGTGTCAGACTTGTGTTGTTAGTCATGCATCCAACTGCTCCCTTTGAAAGGAACCTGCTCTACAGCAAAACTGAGCTGTGTGTCTGGTGTTGTACCTCTATCAACTCATCCTAACTGGCATCCCTATTAAGAGGTAAGCCCAGAGACACCCAGCTCCTCTGATCTCTGAAAACTCAGCTAGAATGCAAGGGGAGTACTGTGCCAGTTCTGGGCCCCTCAGTTTAAGAAGGACATTGAGACACTTGAACATATCCAGAGAAGGGCAACAAGGCTGGTGAGAGGCCTTGAGCACAAGCCCTATGAGGAGAGGCTGAGGGAGCTGGGATTGTTTAGCCTGGAGAAGGGAAGGATCAGGGGTGACCTCATTGCCCTCTACAACTACCTGAAGGGTGGTTGTAGACAGGAGGGGGTTGGTCTCCACCAGAACAAGGGGACACAGTCTCAAGCTGTGCCAGGGGAGGTTTGGACTCGAGGTGAGGAAAAAGTTCTTCACTGAGCGAGTCATTCGTCATTGGAATGGGCTGCCCAGGGAGGTGGTGGAGTCACCGTCCCTGGAGGTGTTCAAGGGGAGATTGGACGTGGTACTTGGTGCTACGGTCTAGTCGTGAGGTCTGTTGGGACAGGTTGGACTTGATGATCCTTGGGGTCTCTTCCAACCTTGGTTATACTGTGATACTGTGATACTGTGGGATTCATCTCTTACTAAGTATACTCCCCACTTCATACAACATCTAACTGTAAATAGTATTTGAGGAAGACAGGAGTTATTGCTAAGGTAGACTCCCCAAGACACAGATGGCGAATGACCTAATTGCTGGAAGGCCCCCAGTCAGTACAATTTTAAATCATTGGAACAGCACTGTTTCTGTGAGAAGAGGAAGTTCCTCCCTATTAATGTGGGGTTTGGGGGATTTGGTTGGTTGGTTTGGTTGGCTTTTTGTTGGTTGTTTTTTTTAATTAAAAAGCACTAGTCCTTTCTGAATCTATGACATCAAATTAAAAAGTTGCATAAAGTAAAAAAGTTATCAATAAAGTATAAAATCAAAAAGTTGTGTATAGACACACAGGCACGATGAGGAAAGGTTTGAAATGTCCATATTCCACATGAATAGTCCTATCACTGGATCGTGTTTCAGTATCACGTACAGAGAGAAGTATACAACAGCAAGTATATTTCTGCTTTAAAGGTGATAAGAAAGCATGGCTAGCTATACTCAGCAACTGTTTGTATCACCATCAAGATTAAACAATTAAACATGACAATGGCAGGACCAATCATTTACATATGTTTCCTGTCAGTGCCTCCAATTTAAATAATTATTTTCTGCTCTCTCATGGTGCATTCCTACAGTTAATACATAACAAGGGAAGTAATGAAATGTCACATCAGAAAATCAGTTTACATTCAGAGAGAAATGTAATATTATTGTCTAGTATTTCTTGCCATGAAAATCCACAAATTTCTCTTTAATTCATCCATCTGCTTTTTATGAGCAGCACCTTGGGGTTATTGCAACAATTCATTCACAAAATACAGCAGAATCAAACAAAAGTTGAAGTATGAATGGACTGAGAAATTTGGGATATGGGAGTAGATTACCTCAGCTCTAAATTGCCAAGAATATTTAGAATATGTCCTGTGGAAATGTTTTGGGGTTTTTTTTAAGGACAACTGCTTAAAATAATAGTAGTAAAAAAGCCATCAGTATGATTTAACTGGATACTATTACATAGTTTTCCTTCCCTCCCCCATTCCACCCCCCACACCCTTCCCATTAAAAGGAGATCAACAGGAAATACAGATTCTTTGGAAGGTTCTGATGTAATTTTTTAAATTGAACCACAACCTTTTTATACAGTATCCATAGATGGTGGCTTCAAGATATTCCATTTCCACTGACTTCAGTGCAGTTAAAACATCCTATGCAAAAAGAAGACCTATCCCAGCATGGTTAATATTTATCAAGGTATTTATCATCTTGCTTAGTCAAGTGACTGATTATTTCTTTTTGCAATCAAGATCCTAAAGCCCACTCATTTTTAAAACATGAAAGTAGTTTGAGGGATCTGGGTATCTGCCAACTAGAAACACTACTATATTGCTTAATTTAGTATCATTTTCTTTGGATTTAGGAAGACATTTTCTTCAGCTTCTAGGGAAGAACAACTAATGCATGAGTTTCACAGAACTGACAAACATGTATATATAACAGTAAAGTTTAAATTAAAAAGTTCTGTTAACCAATCTAAAAAGAGAGATCTCACAAAAGGACATGTAATATTAGAGTATGTCAAACTGATAACACCCTTTTCATCTCAACTGCCTGACACTTGTGTTTCTCCTCCTTAAAATCTATTCTTTTCAGGACTGCTTAAATAATGATGTTCCAATAACCTGTTGCCAATAGGGATTGATCATTGCAGGAGATGCTAAGTAATGGAAAGCAGCTAAGTGGAGTAAAAAATATTGTGTGATCTCCTATGACAATCCCTTAGGAAAAATTAACAGAGAATAACAACAAAGGAAAAGAAATAATAGAATAAACTATCTGCTTATGGAATATGGGGGGCTGACAAGAAAAGAAGGCCAGAGTCAACTCTTAAATGGAAGTGTCCCACTCTCACATCGGGAAGGTAAAAATGTAGTTATCCTGACTACTTATCATGGAACTGTTCACATCAATATGGGTGAGAGAAAATGCTATAAGGCTGGTTTTGGACCACTGTATCATATTCATATTTCAATATGTATAGTACTGGATGGGCCAAGATCTCTTTTGACACCTATGGAAAGAAAAGAATCTATCAAAAGTGAAGGAAGTTGCACCTTCAGAGAGGGTAATGGACCTCCTACAGGCATTTTGTTAAAATCCAATTCCTGGCTGAAACTGAAGTAGCTCAGTTATGCATGAAAAGGTTTTATAAATAGAGAACAGGATAGAATTCAAATACCAGCTATCAAAGCTTCTGATATTTTCAAAATATTGCTTTTTTTTTAAAAATTCCTTGTTTCTATTTTAAAGAGAATGCTATTTACTATTTAATCCCCATAACAAACTTTTTAATACATTAATTAAAGGCTTCTTATAAACTCAATTTGTCAGCAAGAAATCAAATCATAGACTTCCTTAGCTGACAAAAGTAATTATAACTTCAGATTTACAAACATCAAAGCCAAGTCCCTGAATTTCACAACATTATCATGTGAAAAAATGTAATGACAGTGGCTCTTTTAGACTTTTTGACATTACACATTATTAAATATTTCTGAAAGTTTCAGTATGATGTGATGACTTTACAAATTTCATAGAAGTATAGAATTACAGAACAGTTTGGTTTGGAAAGGACTGTCAAAGGTCATCTAGTCTAATCACCCTGCCATAGGAAGGGACATCTAGCACTAGGTAAGGTTGCTCAAAGCATTGTCCAACCTGAGCTTGAACACACCTGACAACAATAGGGCATCCCAAGTTTCTCTGGGCAGCCTGGGCTGGTGCCTCACCACCTTTCATGTGGACAAGTTTTTCCTTATGTCCAATATCCTCCATATGCTTCTGTGCTAGGAACTCCAGATCTAGACACAATATTCCAGGTGGAGATCTCACAAGAGCAGAGTAGAGGGTGATAATAACATCCCCCAACCTGTTGAACACAGTGCTCTAGATGTAACCAAGGATGCAGTTTGATCTCATGGCTGCAATTGTACATTGTCAACTCATGTCTAATTATTCACCTGCCAAACTGAAAAGATAAATTATAAATGTTCAAATTGTAAATAAAGAAAAACAAAACTATCAGTTGGTTACTTGCTTAATGTGGGCTCTGCTGTTATGTGGTGCCAAAGTCAATTGTATTCTAGATTAGAAGCAATTCAGTATCTTTCACAGAGCCATATACTATACACACAGCTATAGTTTACACACTGCCAAAAATAGTATCTTACCATGATTTTGCTAGAAATTCTGACACATCCTGAGCTACTCATTTATTTCAAACCTCTGCCATTAAGTTATCATTGGGCTTGCAGGGAGACAAAACTGATATTGTTTTTCTGGGCTAGGCTTTTTAAAGATTAAAGCACATTTACATCTGCATTATTTCTTGTTTGCCTGCCATTCTAGTACCACTTAGAAAAGGAAACAAAGTCAATTTCCAACCCACAAATATCTCATCCACTGATAAAATGGCAGCAGTACTTTAACACCATGTAAACTGGAATACGTAAGGGTCAAGCTAATCACACAATTTTAGGCAAACTAAGCATGATATTAAAGATGAGTCCATCCAGTAGCTTGCTAAAAGGGCACTTGTTGGCAAAGGAAGATGTTTTTCTTTCTCCTACTTTTTGCTTTCCCTGGAAGTTGATTAGCAAAAAAATAAAGGGAATAAAGAGTGTACTGCCTCTCCTCTTGTGGTAGTAGCAAGCTGCAAGATCTACTGAAGTTGTGAGATATATAACTACATGATGGTCTAAGGCTGGGATTTGATTATCCTGGAGCATCTCTTTCATCATCTCAGGCCAGAAACTGAGCCCCTAGGGGTCAGGTGTTCCTTGGGATATTGATCTTACTACTCTAAGAAAAAATTTGTTGGGTGTTGTCAAGGTTACTACAATGTGTTCTTCACAAGTATTAAAAAGAATCTTCCAAGGGATGGGTAGAGAGAGAAAATCAATTAAAAAGAGAAATGAGTATACAGAGTACAAGAATTAAGTGAAACAAAAGGGAACACAAACAAAAAAAAATCTCATTCAAAATAATGTAAAAAAGCCTGACTATACTACATTAAATATTACAGTATCACAGTATCACAGTATAACTAAGGTTGGAAGAGGCCCCAGGGATCATCAAGTCCAACCTGTCTCGACAGACCTCATGACTAGACCATGGCACCAAGTGCTACGTCCAATCTCCTCTTGAACACCTCCAGGGACCGTGACTCCACCACCTCCCTGGGCAGCCCATTCCAATGATGAACGACTCGCTCAGTGAAGAACTTTCTCCTCACTTCGAGTCTAAACCTCCCCTGGTGCAGCTTGAGACTGTGTCCCCTTGTTCTGGTGCTGGTTGCCTGGGAGAAGAGACCAACCCCTTCCTGGCTACAACCACCTTTCAGGTAGTTGTAGAGGGCAATGAGGTCACCCCTGAGCCTTCTCTTCTCCAGGCTAAACAATCCCACCTCCCTCAGCCTCTCCTCATAGGGCTTGTGCTCGAGGCCTCTCCCCAGCCTTGTTGCCCTTCCCTGGACACATTCAAGTGTCTCGATGTCCTTCTTAAACTGAGAGGCCCAGAACTGGACTCAGGACTCAAGGCGTGGCCTAACCAGTGCAGAGTACAGGGGCACAATGACCTCCCTGCTCCTGCTGGCCACACTATTCCTAATACATTGGCCCTCTTGGCCACCTGGGCACACTGCTGGCTCATGTTTAGGTGGGTGTCAGTCAGCACCCCCAGGTCCCTCTCTGTTTGGCAGCTCTCTGGCCACTCTGTCCCCAGCCTGCAGCTCTGCATGGGGTTGCCGTGGCCAAAGTGCAGCACCCGGCACTTGGACTTGTTAAATGCCATGCCATTGGCCTCTGCCCATCTGTCCCGTCGGTCGAGGTCCCTCTGCAGAGCCCTTCAACCCTCTAACTGACCAACATCTGTTCCTAACTTGGTGTCATCTGCAAACTTGTTGATGACTGACTCAACCCCCTCATCCATATCATCAATGAAGATGTTAAAGAGGATGGGGCCCAGCACTGATCCCTGGGGGAAAACAAAACAAAAAAGCCCCCAAAACAGAAACATTACAAAATAACAAGTAGGAAAGAATAATAAAGATTCAATATCAGTTTTTCTTAAATAGCATCCTAAATCGAATCATGAATGCTTTATTCTATAATCAAGTAATAAGATAAAAAGCAGGGAACAGCATAGTTATTAGTTTACCTGCCTGTCTTTCACTAAGGACAGCATCATTACTCTGAATCTTTCCCTATTCTTAAAAATCTCATTATTGATCTCATTATTATATTTCACTATTGTACAGAGAGCAACAAAAAACTTTGTCTAATACAAAATGCACAACTGTTTTTCTAGAAGAATAATGACCTTTAGCAGCATTACCAACCTGCCTATTATATAGTATGGTTGTTTTATTGATTCAAATGGACCCTTGGGGGAAAAAAACAAATTCTACCAACCTCATCAAGAAGAGCTTATTACCACCTGGAATTTGAGCCCTGTGAATCAGAAGTGTGAAATTTCTGCACAGCAATTCAGTAATGGGAACCAGCCTGCCAATGAACAATAGTTTACAACACAAAGTTGATATTGCCGTAAGCTTCATTCAGAAATGACTACTGTTTTCACTGAGAATTCATTCACATACTGCTTCCCCCCTCCACGTTTTTAGAAACATGATCTGAAAATAATTAACATACATTTCAAAAGAAGCATGAAAAAGTTTGAAGTCTCTCTCCAAGAAGCAGCAGGGATGATTTCAAAAGGATATCTAGGATTCCTAGTGTCATCACTGAAACTGAAGTGCATATGGTCAATTGTAGTTTTTTTCTACAGCTAAATGTGATGCAGCCACATATCAACAAATGGTACAAGGCTGGAAAATATTTCCTGAGCCATTACAGAAATTATTCATAGCATTATAGTTCATATATTAATAAAGATATTTAGTTATCCTTAAAAATACTACTTCACAGTATCACAGTATCAGAGTATAACCAAGGTTGGAAGAGACCCCAAGGATAATCAAGTCCAACCTGTCTCGACAGACCTCATGACTAGACCATGGCACCAAGCGCTACGTCCAATCTCCTCTTGAACACCTCCAGGGACCATGACTCCACCACCTCCCTGAGCAGCACATTCCAATGACGAATGACTCGCTCAGTGAAGAACTTTCTCCTCACCTGAAGTCTAAACCTCCCCTGGCGCAGCTTGAGACTGTGTCCCTGTGTTCTGGTGCTGGTTGCCTGGGAGAAGAGACCAACCCCTTCCTGGCTACAGCCACCTTTCAGGTAGTTGTAGAGGGCAATGAGGTCACGCCTGAGCCTTCTCTTCTCCAGGCTAAACCATCCCAGCTCCCTCAGCCTCTCCTCATAGGGCTTATGCTCAGGGCCTCTCCCCAGCCTTGTTGCCCTTCTCTGGACACGTTCAAGTGTCTTGATGTCCTTCTTAAACTGAGGGGCCCAGAACTGGACACAGGACTCAAGGTGTGGCCTAACCAATGCAGAGTACAGGGGCACAATGACCTCCCTGCTCCTGCTGGCCACACTATTCCTAATACAGGCCAGGATGCCATTGGCCCTCTTGGCCACCTGGGCACACTGCTGGTTCATGTTTAGGTGGCTGTCAATCAGCACCCCAGGTCCCTCTCTGTTTGGCAGCTCTCCAGCCACTCTGACCCCAGCCTGCAGCTCTGCATGGGGTTGCCGTGGCCAAAGTGCAGCACCCGGCACTTGGACTTGTTAAATGCCATGCCATTGGCCTCTGCCCATCTGTCCAGTTGGTTGAGGTCTCTCTGCAGAGCCCTTCAACCCTCTAACTGACCAACATCTGTTCCTAACTTGGTGTCATCTGCAAACTTGCTGATGACTGACTCAACCCCCTCATCTAAATCATCAGTGAAGATGTTAAAGAGGATGAGGCCCAGCACTGAACCCTGGGGGACACCACTGGTGACCGGCCTCCAGCTGGATGTGGCACCATTCACCACCACCCTCTGGGCTTGGTCCTCCAGCCAGTTCTTAACCCAGCACAGAGTGTTGCTGTCCAATCCACAAGCTGACAGCTTAGCCAGCAGTTTACTGTGGGGGATGGTGTCAAAAGCCTTGCTGAAGTCCAGGTAGACTACATCCACAGGCCTCCCCACGTCCACCAGATGGGGCACCTGATCATAGAAGGAAATCAGGTTGGAGAGGCAGGACCTGCCCTTCCTAAATCCATGTTGGCTGGACCTGAGCCCTTGGCCATCCTTCAGGTGCGCAGTTATTGCTGCCAGGATAATCTGTTCCATCACTTTCCCTGGCACTGAGGTCAGGCTGACTGGCCTGGAGTTTCCAGGTTCCTCCATCCATCCCTTCTTGTGGATGGGGACCACATTGGCCAGTTTCCAGTCATCTGGGACCTCTCCAGTGAGCCAGGACTGGAGGAAAATGATGGAGATTGGCTTGGCCAGCTCATCTGCCAGCTCTCTCAGCACCCTAGGATGGATCCTATCCGGTCCCATGGACTTGTGAGTGTCCAAGTGGCTCAGCAGGTCCCCAACTAAATCCTCATGGATTTCCAGGGCATCACACTGCTCCCCAACCCTATTACCCAGCTCAGGAGGCCACTCATCCTGGACTCCTACCTTGCTGTTAAACATTGAGGCAAAGAAGGTGTTCAGGACCTCAGCCTTTTCCTCATCTTCGGTCACCATGTTCCCCTCCAGGTCCAGTAAGGAGTGGAGGTTCTTCTTGCCCTTCTTTTTAGTGTTGATATATTTGTAAAAATGCTTTTTATTGTCTTTCACAGAGGTGTTCAGCTTCAGTTCCATCTGGGCCTTTGCCTCTCTAATTTTATTCCTACATAATCTAACCTCTTCCTTGAACATACCTCGAGAAGCCTTCCCCTCCTTCCAGAGGTGATACAGTCTCTTTTTTTCCCTTAATTCCTCCAGGAGCTGCTTGCTCATCCAGGCCGGTCGCCTTCCCTGCCGGCTCATCTTTCGGCACATGGGGACCGCCAGTTCCTGTGCCTTCAAGAGCTCCTGTTTGAAGCAGCTCCAACCCTCCTGGACCCCTCGGTTCATGAGGGTTGGTACCCAGGGAACTTTACAAATAAGTTTCTTAAAGAGGCTGAAGTTTGCCCTCCGGAAGTCCAAGGTGGAGGTTCTGTTGGTGCTCCTCCCTGCATATTGAAAACTTCACTATCTCGTGGTCACTGCACCCTGGGCAGCCTCCCACGGTCACATCTCCCACCAGCCCTTCCCTATTGGAGAGCAGCAGGTCAAGCAGAGCCTGGTAGGCTCGCTTAGCAGCTGCGTCAGGAAGCTGTCCTCCATTCTCTCCAGGAATCTCCTGGACTGCCTCCTCTCTGCTGAATTAAGTTCCCAGCAGATATCTGGCAGGTTGAAGTCACCCACAAGGACAAGATCTGCTGATCTTGAGACAGCCTCCAGGTGTTTGTAGAATAATTCATCAACCTCCTCATCCTGGTTGGGTGGTCTATAACAGACTCCAACCAGGATGTCAGATTTGTTAGGCTGCCCTCTGATTTTAACCCACAGGCTCTCAATTCCCTCATCTTCCACCTCAAGTTCTGTGGCAGAAAGTGTCTCCCTAATATACAAAGCCACCCCTCCTCCTCTTCTCCCTCGCCTATCCCTCCTAAAGAGCCTGTAACCCCCCAGTGTAGCACTCCAATCGTGCCTGTTGTCCCACCATGTTTCTGAGATGGCGACTATATCATAGTTGCCCTGGTGGATTAGGACCTTCAGCTCTTCTTGCTTATTGCCCAGGCTGCGTGCATTGGTGTACATGCACTGCAGCTGGGCTCCCCACCTCTCAACTGACCCTACCTTGTGCCCTACTCTTTCCTCTGCAGAGGGACCGATATCTTCACCCACCCCCTTCAGACCTAGTTTAAAGCCCTCCTAATGAGCCCTGCCAACTCTAGTGCTAGGGCTCTCTTGCCCCTTCTAGATAAATGCACCCCATCAGGACTCAGCAGGTCAGGTGCCGTAAAAGTTGCCCCATGATCGAAGAAACCAAAGTTCCTCCGCTGGCAGCATCACCTGAGCCACTTGTTGATGGTGTGGGTTCTGTTCCTCTCTGTGTCCTCCCCTGCCACTGAGGGAACTGAGCAGAACACCACTTGTGCGCCTGCCCCATTGATCAGTTGTCCAAGGGCCCTGAACTCCTTCTTAATTGCCCTGGTGCCCTTCCTGTCATTCTCATCACTCCCAGCCTGTATTACCAGCAGAGGGATGGATCAGCTTGGGGATTCCCCTTGCAATGTCCCTTACCCGCGCCCCGGGTAGGGAGCAGACCTCCCTGTGGGATGGGTCGGGATGATATATGGGTCCCTCAGTATCCCCCAGGAGAGAGTCCCCAACAACTATAATCCTTCTCCTTTTCTTTGTGGAGCTGGTTGTTACAGCTGGTGGGGACTGCTTAATACCCAAGAGCAGAACAAAACACGAGTTCCTGAGTCCAGATGCACATTCTAACCATTTATCACCTCTAACACAGATCAGTATCTGGAAGGATAAATGGTTTGCTTTTTCCCCTTGTGGCAGGTTGAGAGAGGGCCTAGCTCTCTCTCCCCCACAGAGTGAGAAACCACAGCTAAACTCAGTCGGAGAGAAAGCAGACTGTATTTGCAAGCATATATGGAAAGCAGGTTATATATAACACAACATATACAGGTGTTTACAATATATACACAGAAATATATAGCAAAGAGAAATAACACAACAAAAATCCCTCCCCGAGGAGGGATTCCCTCCCTGTAACCCCCTCTCTCCCCCCCTACCTCCCTTTTCCCCCAAAAAGGGGTTAGAGAGAAAGAAAGGCAGTTATTAAGGAAAAGAATTGTTATAAACCTTTCAAAAGCCCATGCAGGATTAGTTTTTGCTTATCTCAAGGCCAATTCCAGGTAGTTCGCAGAGAAGCAGGCAGGGAGAACAGGCTGAAACCCAAACTCCCAAACCAAACTCCCAAAAAATTCCAACTGCTCTACAATTTAAAGTTGCATTTTGTCTATCCACCAATGAAATTCGTTTAGAATATCAGAATGTTTTTGTTCTAGTACTGAAAACATTTAGCCAGTGTCCCAGTACTGTCTGTTCCTTAAAGGCACAGCCTCAAACGATCACACCTCTTCTCCATTCCCATGTCTGCAGAATTAAAGGTCTAATGCTTTATTACAGATCCAGAGCTGGATTAGTGGGTCACTGGCAGCAAAGCTGTATCTCAGTAGGAAAATCTGAACATCATCTCTGTGCCTTAGTTTTCATTCCGAGAAACAGATTAATTACATTACCCTATCTTACAAAGTCTTTGTGAAAATGATTCATTGCAAATCTGTGACATACTGTAGTGAAGCAATACTGCTGAAAAAAATTAGAGATGTCAAAGACATCTATCTTCAAAAGAGAACTACAATAGTGTGTGTTAAATAAAACATGAAATTTGCGTTTAACAATGAGGAATACACTTATTGCAGCTGCTCATTAAGAATGCATTCTGTGATGAGAAGAGAGAGTTCCAACAGTTAAAGAAATGGCATGTAAACATATGCTTGAAAACTGTACTATAAGACACAAGCACAGTAAGAATGGTTTTTCCTCTTTGAACATTTGACTTCATAGCCTTACAATGTTCACTTGTCCCTTATGTGTGCTCACATGAATTCATGGAGTGTATCAATTATATTAAAGTATTAGGTAATCCACCACAAAACTGTTTGAAGATACAAGAAAGGTATGTGGGTGGGATGGTTTAACTGCCAAGACCAAAAATCCGTAATACCTTTAGTTTCCCTGCTCCATTCTTTCACATTTAGGCTTCTTTCATAGGGATACGGCTTCTACCAGCAATGTCTTTCACCTACTAGCTCAGCTACATACTGTGTTAAAACAATGATTACAAGCTCTATAAATATGTAGACAGATACTGCTTTCCGTGTCCACAGATACTGCTTTCAATATCCAAGTACTGAAGAAAAAGGATGGAAAAATCATGTTCATAACAGGGATCACAAGAGGGACACTTTTGCCAAAGAAAGCAAAATCTGCCAACCTAGTCTCTTGTTCTGGGTGACTAACTTAATAAACTCCTCTAGAGTTTCTTTGGGACAGGGTAAATGTAACTCCTCTTAACGGTTTCACAGTGTCTGTGCTGAAAAGTTTGCTTTTCAATGGCACTCAATCAGCAAAATCTTTAATAGCTTCCTTTAAATTACCTTCCTAATCTGCATTCTGGAGATTATCTACAACCTAGATAAAGTTACCCCATTCTGTTTCCTCATTGTAACCTTCATTCAAGTAGACATAGAGATCAGTGTATTTGTGCAGGTCAGTTTTGATTTAAACATCTACTGCATTCTTAATTCCACTGAAAATGACTTTCCCCACCCATATTAAGCAAGGAGAAAAATCCAACCATACCATTTGTAACTGAAATTAAAATTTAGAGGCACATATTAGACAAAAGGTTTGCAGATGACACCAAGTTGGGAGCAGGTGTCAATCTATTAGAGGGTAGGAGGGCTCTCCAGAGGGACCTTGACAGGTTAGACAGATGGGCAAAGTCCAACAGCATGAGATTTAACATATCTAAGTGCCAGGATCTACACATTGGCCTCAACAACCCCACACAGCACTACATGCTGGGGACAGGGTGGCTGGAAAAGCAGGCAGGCGGAAAGGGATTTGGGGGTACTGGTTGACAGTAGGCTGAAGTGTGCCCAGGTGGCCAAGAAGGCCAATGGCATCCTGGCCTGTATCAGGAACAGTGTGGCCAACAGGAGGAGGGAAGTCATTGTGCCCCCGTACTCAGCATTGGTTAGGCCACACCTTGAGTATTGTGTCCAGTTCAGAGCCCCTCGGTTCAAGAAAGGTGTTGACTTGCTGGAACGTGTCCAGAGAAGGGCAACAAAGCTGGTGAGGTGTTTGGAGCACAAGTCCCATGAGGAGCAGCTGAGGGAGCTGGGGTGGTTTAGCCTGGAGAAGAGGAGACCTTATTGCTGTCTACAACAACCTGAAAGAAGGTTGTAGCCAGGTGGGTGTTGGTCTTGTCTTCCAGTCAACCAGTGACAGAATGAGAGGACACACTCTTAAGCTGCACCAGAGCAGGTTTAGGATGGATGTTAGGAATAAATTCTTCACAGAAAGAGTGATTTGCCATTGGAATGGGCTGCCCAGGGAGGTGGTGGAGTACCATCCCTGGAAGTGTTTAAAAAAAGTAGACTGGATGTGGCATTTATTGCCATGGTTTAGCTGATTACATGGTGTTGGGAGATAGGTTGGACTTGATGATCTTGAAGGTCTTTTCCAACCTGGTTAATTCTGTGATTCTTATCCTCATTGCATTGAGAGTCATCGGGATTCTCTTAACCCCACTTTATCTAAAACAAGACTTGACTTTCCTCACACCAATGGAAAACTAGCTTGTCTGAAAAGCAATGCCCCTTTTTTTTTTTTTACTCATTTGAATCCAACTTTAAGTGTAATTTCACTGGTTTTGTATTAGATCAAATTTTCAGAGATTCATAACCAACAGAAAGCCTTTAAAATTTTGGGAGTCGTACTTTTATACAGTAAAATGCACAATGCACTAACACATCTCATGCTGATTTAATTCCTGCAATATCATATGTGAATGAAACAGCAGTTGGCAGCAAATTTTGTACAACACAGCACTACTACCACAAGCTGAATTACAACTAATGTTTTCTATCATGGAGTGAGTGTTACTGAGACATTATTTAAACTTGATTAATTAAAAAAATGCTATAGGAACTGCTGCTTAAGGTGTGCTTTGTAATCTAGTAAATAGCATTCTAAGAAGGAGCTTTTCTGTGTACAAAGACATAATGGTGGTGAGAGAATGTTCAGTTCTCCCTCCCCCACAAAGAAAGAAACCATGGCTGACTCAGTTGGAGAAGCAAAGGGTAAGAGCTATATTTACAAGCAAGATGAAATGCAGGTTATATATACACAATATATACAGTATTTACAATATATACAGAAATACACAGCAATGAAAGTAATACAGACCAAAACTCCCTCCTCCGGACAGAGGAAGGTTCCCCCCCGTACCCTCTCTCTCCCCCTACCTCACTTTTTTCCCAAAAGGGTTAGAGAGAGAGAGAAAGGTAGTTATTAAGGAGGAAATTCTTGTTAGGCTCAAAAGTGCATGCAAGGATTAGTTTTCTTATCTGAAGGTCAGCTCCGGCTAGTTGCTCAGAAACAGACAGGCTGGAAAGGCAGAACAGAGTGGAATTGAGAAAGATTCCAACTGAACTAAAACTTAAAGTTGCATTCTACCAATCTACCAATGAAATTTGTTTAGACCTATCTTTGTTTTCAAAATATTCAGCCACAGTGTTCCAGCTCCGCCCCTTTCTTAAAGGCACAGCCTAAAATGGACACAGGAAACTATACTTAAGGAGGATTAGGTAGCTTGGGAGGCATATCATAGTGGAAATGGGAGTCTCCCATCAGTCACTCAAATTCAGTCTTGTTCAGTAGTGACTGAAAGTCATTGCTGCTTAGTGACACATGAAATGAGTTTGAGTTTTAGCCCAGATTGTAAGTGGAAAGCATCCACATCATAGAAGACATAACCAGAAATGCACCCTTATTGAGAATTTTCCCAAATCTGACCTAAAGTATGAATGTGCTTCAAGAGCTTAAGTACTACTTCAGATGAAGAAACAGTCTCTTGGTGTAACAGCAGGATGGCAGAACAGGGTGGGAAAACTATGTTCTGTCTTGGCTGATCTTATTGCTCAGAGATGCTGGCTGAACATCTTTTATGATGACAAAACCAGCTTAAAAATAAAGCTTCTAGACTTGAGACATCAGTATAAATTCAAGGAATGTAGCATCAGGCACCACCTTAAGTTTTCCTTTGAAACAAAATGAGATAAAAAACTAACCTCAGCTAGGTTTATGTCACATTCATAATAGTTTGATCAAACAATCTGAGCCTGTTTATCCACCAGTTCTGATAATGTGGCATAGTTCTTCTTTGCTTATCTGTTACAAATGACTACATCAGGTGAAAAGCCATGACAAATCAGGCTCTACGTATAGGATTTGTTTGGTGGTTGTTGTTGCTTTTAAAAATATCAAAGAAATAGTATTTTTTCCTTTAAAATTATTAATGATTATTTTTATTTTAGCATCATTCAGAATTCTTAAAAGGTTCTAAACAGAGGTTTAAACTAACAAACACTGTAAAGTGAAACAAAGATTCACAATAACAACCATTGACAATTATATACGAGTGTGGTGGTTTGAAAGGAAAGGCTCTGCTTTCCCTCCCCCACTGAGAAAGAGACCACGGCTAAACCCAGTCGGAGAAATGAGAGTATACTTTACAAGGAAACAGATTATATGTAACACCACAAATACAGGTATTTTACAATATATACAGGAATATACAGCAAATGAACTCAACCAGAAACCAGACCCCCAACAGAGGGGGCTTCCCCCTGTGCCCCCTTCACCCCCCTACCTCCCTTCTCCCCCAAAGAGGTAGAAGAAGAGAAAAAAGGGGAGTTAATACAGCAGAGGCCTATGCACAGGGAGTTTGTTAGTTCTTATCTCTTGGCAAGAAGCCCAGAAGCAGATCCAGCCAAAAGGGACAGTGAAGAAAGGAAGACTGAGAGAAAGTTCCCAGCTCCCCTGGGTCCAATCTCACCTCCCACCTTAACTTGACCAATGAAATTCGTTTAGAATACCAAAATATTTTATAAACATTTAGCCAGTGTGCCCCTTTCTTAAAGGCACAGCCTCAAACGGTCACAATGAGAGACATAGATTTCAGATGAAACTTAACAATATTATGCTGATTTCCAGAAGAATAGTTACTGCTCAGTATAGGAAAGACCACTGAAAAGAACCCAAAACATCTAGGAATACAATTTCAGGCAAAATAACTTGAAATAAATATTAAATTTACTTTGTAATTAAAAATAATAAGTAAGTTTTAAAAGCTCAAAAAAGCTTGTAAATTTAAAATCATTATTTTTAAATGAGAATTGAAACAGATCACATGCTATTATGAAGGCATAAAACCCCAGAAAAATTGAGGGGCTGTATCATGCTTCAGAACCTCAAGAATTCTTTGGCTACAACATTTAGATCCTTCTTTTTGTTTTGTGAATACTTTAGACTATGATACTTTCATCAGAGGAAAAAATTTGCTAAAAGTCTTGTAGACAGTTCAGTTTTCTGCCACTTTAGTATTTTCCAAAAGCAGCAATAAGATCTCTGCTGAGCCTTCTCTTCTCTAGGCTGAACAACTTCAACTCTCTCAGCCTTTCTTCACAGGAAAGGTGCTAGATTCATAGACTCATAGAATGCATCAGGTTCGAAGGGACACTCAAAGGTCATCTTGTGCAGTCTCCCTGAAGTGAGAAAGGACATGGTGAGAAGGGACAGGTGTTCCAACCCTCTGACCATTTCTGTGGTTGATCTCTGGACCAGCTCTAATAGGTCCATGACTTTCTTCTGATGGGGAGCTGGATGCAGTACCCAGGTGGTGTCTCACAAGAGATGACTAGAGGAGTATCATGAGATATCTTGCCTCTGTTTGCTTCTGTGAAGAGTTCCTCAGCTGTTCTACACTGACTTTTAAAGGTTATGCCTGATTTTGTTTCAAAATATTAATTGATTTTAGAGAACAGCTTTTGGTTTTATTCGGCATCTCGCAGGATCACAGAATGGTTGAAGTTTGAAGTGACCTCTGAAGATCCAACACCCCATGCTCAAGCAGGACCACTTGAAGCCCAGACCCACATCCAACTGGCTCTTGAATCTCTCCAAGAAGGGAGACTCTACCACTACTGTGGGCAACCTGTGCCAGTGCTTGGTCAGTCTCAAAGTAAAAATGTTCAGAGGGAACCTTTTGAGTTTCAGTTTGTGTTCATTTTTTTCTTGTCACTGGGTACCAATGAGAAGACCCTGCCCTTTCTTTCTCTCAGTCTTCTCTTCTCCAGGATGAACAGAGCTCTAGTCACAGCTCTCTCAGTCTTTCCTCACAGGAGATATGCTCTGGACCTTTAATCATCTTCCCTTTGATGGACACTGCCTAATAGATTGTGATGAAGAGGTTATTAAATTGATATGAAATATGAATTATGAAAATAGTATTTTTATTATTTACAGAATTATTAATAACTGATGAATCACTAATTTATATACATATTCTAGTGCACATTCGTGAAATACATTCCATAAGTGGATTAGTGTCATGATTAGAACTTAATTGAACTATTTACAGGCTATTTCTATATTTATATAACAAAGGGTGCAGTTCTGCTGCTTGGCCACTAGATGGCGACTTGGCAGGATGCGGGTGGCTCCTGGCTATATACAGCAATATTATAATCTTTCTATGCGTCAGTGATTACTCGGCTAGATGCAGATGCTTTGAACTGAGTGCTAGTGGATGGAAAGCACGTGGAAGATTCTCTGTAGCTGTTGTTTGTAGCAAGGTGGAGGTCCAGCAGACTACTGTGACTGGACTGGTTCCTAGTCGAGTTGAACAGCGGCGTTGGGTTACTGTCTCCTCTCTCCGCAGCAGTGGAGAGGGAATGATGGAATCTGGGCCTAGCTTGGAAGCAGGTTCCCTTCAGGACTCGGTCGATTCCCTCCAGACAATAGGGATCGGTCTTGGTCGGGGTTGGCCTGTGGGGTCGGCCCTCAGAGTCGGCTCGCATGGCAGGGCGGGGTGACGGTTACCGCTAGGCGGGTTCGGATGTTTCTGATCGGACACAACAGCAGACAAAGGCTATAGGGTCGGCCTGGCTACAGCGACTCTTGGGGCTGATGTAAATGGCCTCGGGGAGAAATAAGAGGCGGCTTATCGTTTACTGGGCTTAAAGGAATAACAGGACGTTTGGAGGGGTCCCAGGTTTGGTGCAGTATAGGCACGAACAGTGCTCTCCCTGGCAACTGGGCAGATCTTACCCTCGGGGGTTGGTTCAGTCCTCCGGTGGCATGGTGGGCTCTCCCAGTCAGTACAACTGGCTGTGACAACGCTAGGCTTCTCGGGCTCAGCGAAAGTCCTCCCTCTGGAGATGATCTTCACGATTGCTTCTCACAATGGAGAGGCTTTCAGTATGCATGCATGTATGACAGAAGCTAACAAAAATAAGCTCAATGGCAGAGGCTATGGCTCGAGAGTTGTTCTCCCAAGCAAGTACAGAGACAAAGTGAAAGAGGGGGCAACTTGGTTACCAACTGGGGTGATACTTATAGATTACTCGAGGCTGGGTTTGATCAACGGGCACTCTCATATACAACTGGCTTCAGTCTATAGAAAGCATGAAGCTAGAATAATGCCCATACTTGGTATTTGCACGAGCACTGCATGCACTGGGTGCGTGCTGGCCTGGCTAATGCCTTGGCTTTTGTCTTCCTCCTGAAGGAGGGGGAACTTGTCTACATGCTGGGACAAGATTTGATATCTGGGCACATAGATCCACATCCCTCTTATACTGGGGAGATACTGAGATACTATTTTTATGCATAAAAATCTACAAAACTTTTTAAGCTATTACAAACACAAGATGCATTGGGATTTATTTCTTCATTTTTTTACAATTAACTAATATCAGATAATGGTAGTTTATTTGTTTTAACTTGATCCTAAAACAGGTCAAAAGATCAGGGCAAAAAGCCTATGTTTTTGCAGCTTGCAGGGCAATCATATAATAAAGACATCCAGACAAGGCCCCCACTTTACAGTTAACTGGCTTCTGTGAGGCTAAAATTTCTGAGACTTTTTAAAACTCAAGCCATTCAGTTTAGATTGTTACACAAAGGATTAAGAATATGTAGTTTTGTGTGAAAACAACAATAAACAGTCATTTGCAAAAGTTGTGTTGAATTGGTGTGCTCTCACAAGGTTTGCATGCCAGTCTACAGGGGGCTCCAAAACTCTTCACAGTGATCTGTTTTGGATTAAATTGTTGTAGTGCAGTTTACATTAAAACCAATTTCTGAACATATTCATATCTCTCTTTCTATACTCAGTCAGGAATGAAGGAGAGGAAGGAAGAAAAAGGTAATATTGCATTCATTTATTCATTCATTATTTCTTTTTCCATTTTTAGACTGTAAAATTTCATCTGCTCTCATATGAATTATAATTAATAACATTAATAAGATGCTTAGCTTACATTAAAAGAAAATTAATGTTATTAGCCAGATAATAATTCTCTAAGACATGTCACATGCAATGACATGATAACTGTGAATGTTTTAAACATTGAATTTCACTTTACAAAAAAGCAGTAGATGTATATGGTCCTAAAGCTGAACCAGAGACTCTATTTGCTATTTTTGGAAGTGGACATGGACTGTAATCATACATTTCAGTATTGGTTTAAAAAGTCACAAACATGAAGTATTCAAGGGGGTATTTCATTCTTATGTCTTATAGGTTTTTCTATCATGCCTTAAAATTGAATTATTCTCCAATTATGTAATTTGCTTTTCAAAATATACAGATGAGAAGGAAACTGATTTTTTAGTTAGAATTTCCAGTCTCAGTGGACTTCTGTCTTACTAGAAAGGCTGTTTTTTTTCTCTTGCAAATGACAGCTAATGTCTTCTTCCTGATTTCAACTGATCTCTTAAATGGGGAACAGTGTATCATTCTCATTTCATGGTTCAGTCTTGATATAAAATTTTCATCACTGGTACCTGACTGGTACCTGACAGTCCTAACTTCTTCTGGAACTTTTCTTACATTTTTCTTTTCCTTTTTTTTTTTTTTCCTTCCCCTTTAACCACCCATGAAAGATTTCTACATTTCCCAGTCAGTAGATAACACATCACAAGTTTTAGAAGTGAGTTGGTGCTTCTTTTCCTACCAGCTGCCAAACATTTAATGTCACACTATAATGCAATTTTCCATACAGTCATTTTTGTCCTTCCTATGCTTGCATTCTCTTTACTTAGAAGGTATAGCAGCCCATTATTATATCTAGGCTATTTGTGGTGGGTTGAAGGGCCAATCCTCCCACCACAGGCAAAAAAATGAAAGTTAGACAAACGGATTGCAAAAGTGGTGGAAAGTTTAAATGGATAAGCAGTGAAAATTTTCTAGAGAACTGTGACCGTTTGAGGCTGTGCCTTTAAGGAAGGGGCACACTGGCTAAATGTTTATAAAATATTTTGGTATTCTAAACGAATTTCATTGGCTAATTAAGGGGGGAGGTGAGATTGGACCCAGGGGAGCTGGGACTTTCAGTTTCTCTTCCTTCGCTGTTCCTTTCGGCTGGACTGCTTCTGGGCTTCTTGCCAAGAGATAAGAACTAACTCCTGTACCAGGCCTCTCTTTTTTTCTTCCTCCCCTGATAACCGCCCTTGTCTCTCTTTTCTACCTCTCTGGGGGGAGAAGGGAGGTAGGGGGGTGAAGGGGGCACAGGGGGAAGCCCCCTCTGTTGGGGGTCTGGTTTCTGGGTGAGTTCATTTGCTGTATATTCCTGTACATATTGTAAAATCCCTGTATTTGTGGTGTTACATATAATCTGCTTCCTATACATGCTTGTAAATACATAGTCTGCTTTTTTCTCCAACTGGCCTAGCTGAGGTTTCTTTCTCAGTGGGGGAGGGAAAGCGGAGCCTTTCCTTTCAACCCACCACAAGAACCACAAGACAGTGACAAAAGAGAGATCCTAAGGCATACTCAAAAGCATCCCATACCCACCTAAGGGTACACCCAAACCCCCCAGGGCTCTTTCTTCCCCCCCCCCTTCCTCCACTGTTAGGCTAATCTTGGCTGGCCAGATCCGAGATTGCCCTTCCTCCCAGCCTTGGGCCTAACCAGGCCCAAGAGGCCATGAGATGGTTCCCCCCATTACCAGGTGGCAGCAAGGGAAGAAAGAGGAAGTGCAGGACTTTGCAGGTAAATTTATAGGAAGCAGGACATTATGGGATGAAATATGCACCTTCCTGTGTCCAGCCACTGGGCTGGACCCTTGGGACACTGGAGACATGTCTTTATGTGGCCACAGCAGGGGGCACCTGGCCCAAACTGCTACACTATTGTATTCTAATTGCTTTTGCGAGTTATATTCATCTGTGCATAAATATTAATTCCTGTCTACTGAACAATAAAACTTTCCTTTCTGGAAAGCTTATAGTTTTCACTTCTTTTCCAAGAAAATGCTGGTTACTGACATCAGCAGTACAGAAATCCACTTTGTCTGATGCAGTTTATGTATTGACTGGAATTTTTAGTGGTGGTTAATGAAATTTGTATTCCTTTCAATTGGAAAAAAAACAACAGAAAAACAAAAGAGAAAGAAAATAAAGGAAAAAAGCTGTATTATTCCTTTGGACTCTTTTGAAAATGCCAATCATAACTTTCTCTCATCATTTTAATAATGGAGGATAAACACATTTTATACCTCCAAGAGAAAACATGCCATCTGTCAACAGTAGAGTCTTACAATACATAAAAAAGAACCAGACCCCCAGCTGAAACAAAATTCGATGCTTGTAGAACAGAAAATGACAAATGAGGATCTGTTTCTGAATGAAGCTACCTCCACTGCCCGTGATGTTCCTTTATTAAAGGACAATACACAGAGAAGCTCCTATATATCTTCTGAGTTTGTTCAACATTCCTGTATCTCTGGTTTATCCCAGGCTTTTTCAATAATACGATTCTGTGCTATGGTTTGTTTGATACATCTCTTAAGAGACTGTGGTCATTCTGGAAGACAGCAGTGGTTTTCAATCTGTTACCACCTCTCTATCATTACATAGCTTGAAACAGTAACCTGAGCTGCCCTGGTTTCCAACCTGTTGTCCAAACTCTGATGTCGAAACGGTGGAGCCTCTGATAGAGGCAGCAAAACTTAATGGTAGCAGGAAATGACCAGTTAGGCTGGAATGAACTATATATCATAGAGTAGAAATAGAAATAGTAACATCAGTCACAGACAGTAAGACCAGGTAATGCTTAGTAGCTGAGAGTTCTCTCTTGTAAATCAGCCTTAAGAATGCCTCGACAAAGATAATATCACCTTTGCTCCCCAGACAGTAGTTGGCAGAGGAGGGGAGGGGGGAAGGGAGGTGGGCAGGGAAGACCCTGTGGAACAAAGATAGGATAATTTCTACCCATCAAGACAGCAGCTACCCTGGAAGGTGGGGAGGTGGAAAGACTATGCAACACATCATCTCCTGGCCTGATGTGTGAACAGGGTGGAGGCCCACCCTGGCACCAACCCCTGCAAGCATGCAGGACTCTCTGGAGGCAACACCTGGAAGATAATGGGACTAGGGGGAGATGCCAAGGATGAGCTACAAAAATAACTGTATAAAAGCTCAGAGCTATACCAGCTTATGGGGGAGAACATCACCATATTTCAGCCTGGCAGCAGCAGCCTAGGCTATGCCCTCAGTTTTGCCTGCTGACAGAGAGAAGAACTTCACTGAAGAACAGAAGGTGCATAGAGGAGGAAAACCCATCATGGAGCTCTCTCCATCTCCCCTTCTCTGGCTGAGGACAGCACAAACTGAAACATGAACCCTCATCTCTCTCTTTCCCCTCTTCTCTGGCTGGAGACATCACATGCTGGAAACATCATGGGACTTGGCAGCACCCTCAGACAACACAAGTCAAAAAGGACTTGGACTTTGGGACATTTCCCTTTCTCCCTCCTCTCCTCCAAGCTGAAGAAGTGACTTGGCAGCACCCTTCCTCGGACCTCCTCCAAAGACAGAAAAGCTTCTTGGGGGGTGATAATATAATTCCTTTCTCCATTTGTTCCTCTCTCTCTGTTTCTCTCTTTTCTCCCTTCCTCTGTTTCATTTACTTGAGCCTTTTAATAAATAGCCTCGCTTCTGATATTTGACCTTGTTGTGCCTTAATTTCACACAGAGGAATATTGTAAAAAAGAACAAATCTCTCTCCTCCTCTGGACCAATACAGTAGATGCAAACAGAGACGGCAACATGTGCATACTTTTATCTCATGCAAGCACTTGATTGACCAAATGTTGATGGCCATTGACAAGTGATAAAGATTGTAGGATGTAATACAACTGGAATGAAAGCCAGTATCTGTTACAAAACATGATTTACAAAATTTTTATTTTTTCCTATTACCTCCCACACTGAAAACCTTTCCTAAGTATACCACAGCTTCCCACATGGGTTTTACCCATTTTTCAAATATTGCACTAAACACATTACAAATCACTAAATGTGCTGTGCTGCCTTTTGTGCCATAGTTTCAGCAGCTAGACTTCCTGATTCAGAATATACAAAGAAATGTACATGATGTTGAACTGCACGTTTGCATAGTTCAAAAATATGTATGAATCCCTCTATAGCAACTTAGTAAGAAAGCAACATTTTCTTGAAGAATGTCAGTCTGTACTGAATTGTACTGAGAACAGAATCAACTTGGCATATATGGGAAGGAGGAATGTAAGCTCGTAATACTGCTATTCTCATATATGAATTGTTTGTTGATTTCACTGGTGATTATCTCTGGAATCAGAAATTCATTACAACATGGGAAGCCTGCTGAAAGATGTAATGAGAAACCACTCTCTAGTCTCAGAGAAAATGGAAGGCTCTGAAAGGCAAATCGTTTAGTTTTGACTACCCTTTGTGAACAGAAGTGGATTTCACCTGAGTGATTTTACTAATTCACTAAAATAATTAGCAATTATTTTTGAAAACAAAAATATTTTTATAGCAATATCATGTGGTCACTTCTCAAATTATTACATTGTTTTATGAGGCCAGATGGCACCCAGAAGGTTAAAGGATTGGATTTAACTACTCTACTTCAAATTTCCACAGTTAGGTTGTCATATCTCTGCTAAGTCCATAATGTATAGAATACCATCACAGTCAAAGAAGATACAATAAATTTGGTCATAAAAATATTACAGGAGATCAGCTTATTGTGCCTTTTGAATCAGTTTCTTTTCCCTACAAAGGACAACTGTGTCAGCTATACTGTAGATATCCAAATTGCAGGAGACTGCATTTAGTCAACATGAATGTAAGTTTTCTATAAATTCCTTCCATTATGGTTAGAAACAAAAGTCACATACCTACACTCCAGTCCATTTCCTCCACTGCATCCCCATATAAACCATGCTTGCTCTTTCCTCTGAAATTTTTTGAAGCATACAAAGCAGTATGGACATGAAGATAAGACAGGACAAGAAGAAATGGTTCATCAGTGTTCCTGGAGAAAAATAAAACATAACAAACCCCCAAACTCTTAGTATATTTTAAGACAAAATTTATATAACAAAATCTTTCTACAGTAGAGATCAAAATAAAAAACCACCCAAAAACAACCAACCAAAACCCCCAAAACAAAACCAACAACAAAAAGGGAGGAGAATACTATAAAACAAAACTACAAAATCTAACTAATTACTGTTTGCTAAATATATTGAAAGAGGTTCAACAAGACCAAATGCAAGGTCCTGCATCTGGGTGGGGGCAATCCCAAGCACCAATATAGGCTGGGCAGTGACTGGCTTGAGAGCAGTCCTTAAGAAAAGGACTTGGGGGTGCTGGTGTGCAAGAAGCTCAACATAAGCCACCAGTGTGCACTTGCAGCCCAGAAAGACAACCACATCTTGGGCTGCATCTAGAGAATTGTGGCCAGAAGGTCGAGGGAGGTGATTCTCCCCCTCTACACTGCTTTCATGAGACCCCACCTGGCGTAATGCATCCAGTTCCAGAGCCCCTATCACAGGAAGGATCTGGACATGCTGGAACATGTCCAGAGAAGGGCTAGATGATCCTTGAGGTCCCTTCCAACCCTAACAATTCTATGATTCTATGATTTGTTTAAAACTTGTTTCTGGCTATAAGCACTTGTCCTCATTTTACAAGTATATATTTAAAAGCCCAGTTGCAATTTCTGTTCAAAACAATACCTTCAGAGCTACATACATATATGAAACACAATTGTCATCCTCACAAGGCCATATGGAAGCTGATCAAGCACGCTATTATGAGTAGCAGGGTCAAACATACCATAATGCTATAAACTATGAGAAATCAAGTATACTACTAGTTTTCCTTCTTGTTTATCCTGGAGCAAGGGATATGACCAAATCTCTACTCATTAAATGCTCTATGTGTGTATGTAAGTGAGTGGTACATAACAACACATGTATGTTGTACCAAAGAATAAGTAATTTCAAAATACACATACTAACAGAAATTTTTTTCCTCTCACAGCAATGAACAGCCTCCATTGTCTTCAGACTATTTCCAGAGCTGATACAAAAGGAAGAATGCAATAAATAGACTCTCTATAAATTTCGTTGTTCATGTGATCTGTCAACACAGAGTTTATGAGCATTTCCAGCAGGCTGTGAAAGTACATCTTAAAAAAGAAGTCTTCCTTATGCATTATTTATAGACCTTTACTTAGAATTGTGCAGTACTGGCCAAATTTACTGATATATGCTCTAACAGCATTCATAGTACATTATGCATTCTTTTAAATAACAGCCGAATTACAGAAAACTTGTTTGGATCACACCTTAAAGCTCACAGTTAATTACAGAGTATTTTGAGATGTATTTATCATATTTTCCCTCACCAGATCTATGGTGGATAATACCTATGATTCACATTAACATTGAAAGGAGACTACACCAAGCTGGGGGCAGGAGTTGATCTGCTGGAGGGTAGAGAGGCTCTGCAGAGGGACCTCGACAGGCTGGGCAGATGGGCAGAGTCCAACGGCATGAGATTTAACACATCCAAGTGCCGGGTTCTGCACATTGGCCACAGCAACCCCATGCAGAGCTACAGGCTGGGGTCAGAGTGGCTGGAGAACAGCCAGGCAGAGAGGGACCTGGGGGTGCTGGTCAACGGTAGACTGAACATGAGCCTGCAGTGTGCCCAGGCAGCTAGGAGGGCCAATGGCATTCTGGCCTGCATCAGGAACAGTGTGGCCAGCAGGAGCAGGGAGGTCATTCTGCCCCTGTACACTGTACTGGTTAGGCCGCACCTCGAGTACTGTGTCCAGTTCTGGGCCCCTCAGTTTAGGAAGGATGTTGGCTTGCTGGAACGAGTCCAGAGAAGAGCAACAAAGTTGGTGAGGGGTTTGTAACATAAGCCCTACGAGGAGAGGCTGAGGGAGCTGGGGTTGCTTAGCCTGGAGAAGAGGAGACTCAGGGGTGACCTTATTACTCTCTACAACTACCTGATGGGAGGTTGTACACAGACGGATGTTGGTCTCTTCTCCCAGGCAAGCAGTACCAGAACAAGAGGACACAGTCTCAGGCTGCGCCAGGGGAGGTTCAGGCTGGATGTTAGAAAAAAGTTCTATACAGAAAGAGTGATTGCACATTGGAATGGGCTGCCTGGGGAGGTGGTGGAGTCGCCATCACTGGAGGTTTTTAGGAGAAGACTTGATGGGGTGCTTGGTGCCGTGGGTTAGTTGTTTGGGCGGTGTTGGATTGGTTGATGGGTTGGACGCGATGATCTTGAAGGTCTCTTCCAACCTGGTTTATTCTATGTATTCTATTCTATATAACTATATATTTCTTCATGAAGTTGATTCATCCATACTTTAAAGAGAGGAGGAACAACAGACACAATCTGTTTCTTTAAAGTGAAAATAAATCCTAACTTTTAGAACCTGAAAACAATCTCTTCAAGTAAAAAGGATTCATCTGACATCAATAATCTGAAGGGAAAATAACTAGTTATTCTAATATATGTATGATCCATTTTTCCTTTCCCCTTGGCTGGCTTTGATTTTACAGAAGCTGCATTGTTAAAGCTCTTTTACTAAAATACACAGTGGTACCTGAAGAAAATATGGGAAAATTTTATCAATGTTACTTGACAAGTGTGCTTCTGACTGGGAAGCCTTTGGAAAAAAAAAAAAAAAGACGACAGAATAAGTAGACCATTTTTCATGCGGAAAATGACAAAAAAAAAAAAAGAAAAGGATTTCCTTTAAATATTTGTGCAGGTATCCCATATTATGGTAATATTATAAAGTACAGATTCAAAGAAATACAGTATTTTTCATAAGTGATACATTTTCTACAAAGTTGTATTGGTTGCTATTTGAAAGGTCTTACATGTGAGAAGCTTTCACTGATTCAGCAACAAATAACAGGAGATTTCTGAATCAATTAAAAAGATTGCAAATGTCAGCATTTCAAGTAAAAAATATGTATACTTTCAAGTTTCATATTTAATATGTACATTAACACAACACTGACCTTTCATTAGGAAACATTTTTGCAAGATTTTTCTTTACAACTTGCATTGTTTGCTGCACAGGATTATCTTAGATATTTTTTCTTAAACACAGTTCACTGAATTGGCAGTAATATACCAATTCTAGGGTAAATCAACACAAAAATATACTTTATAGTTATAATGGCATAGGCAAAATTTACTTTTTATGCAAACTGTCTTTCTCTAATGTCCCAGAGACAGTGCATATTTCTAAATGTATACCTGTATTGCTAGAATTGAGTATCAAAAGCCTCCAGTATAAATGTTATTTTCAACATACAAAATCTCAGGCTTGTTTTGTTGTTTGTTTGCTGGTTTGGGGGGGGTTGTTGTTTGTTTTTTGTTGTTTGTTTTTTCAATAGATCTGACATAACGATATAACTTCAATGAAAAGTCATTGAACCAATGATTGATATGGAAAGGTAGCACATAATTCTCTTCTTTACAACTCAAATTGACAGGTTCTGATTGACAGCTCACTGTCAGGTGGAAAAGTGCCTCACTTATTAATATCCTGTAAACGATTACAGGCATCTATATATTTCTTACCAAAACACTTTGAGAAGAATCCTAACTGACTACCTTTACTATGACCTTGAAAATGGAATGACAATATCAGCTGGTAGGCAAGAGAGAAATTTGACAATAACGTCTTAATTCCTGAATCGAATCACTTCAATAAACAACTCATTCAAAAATGTATTGTCACTGTCTTTTACACAGTTCAAACACAAGGAACTTCAGTTTCAAAAGATCTGAGATTAGCTTATGCAAACACACTATTTTTTTTTTCATCCTAACATGAATTAGACAGTCTTTTTAATTCACTGAGTAGCCAGGGAGATTACACACATATGACAAAATGCATTTTTTAATCTGTGTTTAACTGATCTTGAAATAGCTAAAAGCATCACATTGCTGGTGACCTCTCTGCACTGCAGTAGTATTAATTTCTTCTTTTTTAGTGTGAGGAGTGTGTACAGTACTCAAGGATTCAGGTCAGGCTTAAGCTGTAAAACACAACTTTAAAGCAGGTGAGAGAGCAAGTTAAACTAATCTGACATTGTGCTTCACACATGGGTCTTTTAACTTTTCTCCGACAGTTTTGCTCTAAATGCTTGCTGCATTGAAAACTCCTTGGGTAATTTTGTTTGCTTTTCAGTGCACTGATAGTAATCTAAGACCAGAGCAGCAGGTAGAACTCTGAATTTGTTGGCCTGCACTTGTGAAATCAAACTGAGATGTGAAATTATCCTCAATTTCCATCATAAAGTACACATTTTTAATTTCTTAGACCATTACATGCCCTATACTAGTAAAAGTACTATGACTCACATCATCTGACTATAAAAGCAGATATACTTATTTTTTCTAAGAAAAACTACTGTGCTATGCTAAAATTGGCATAATAATTGTTTCTGTAATCCCCAAATTCTCACAAATTCCATGTAATTCACCCTTAAGACCAAAATAGCCTGCACAGAACTATTTTAAATATAGAGGCAAAATATATTACTTCTTATAAGAATAAACACCTATGATTTATAAAGACATATTGAATGTTTCTTAATATGTTATTTTTCAGAGTGACAGGTAAAATGAAAGAAAGCAAAAAATCTGAAGTATGGAATCTGAAGACATATTTTCAGCACAAACAGGTTAACAGTGTCTTGACACTGGCAAATGCAAATCTAGCTTTTCCTTTTGTTTACCTCTCCTTTTACTAAAAACATTTTGCTTATTTTGAATCTCTCCCACTGGATAAATTCATTCAATGCCTATTCCCCATGACTCCCTCTTCTACTTCCAGATTAGCTCTTGAAGGCACAGGAACTGGCAGTTCCCATGTGCCGAAAGATGAGCCGGCAGGTAAGGCGACCGGCCTGGATGAGCAAGCAGCTCCGGGAGGATTTAAGGGAAAAAAGAGGCTGTATCACCTTTGGAAGGAGGGGAAGGCTTCTTGAGGTATGTTCAAGGAAGTGGTTAGATTATGTAGGAATAAAATTAGAGAGGCAAAGGCCCAGATGGAACTGAAGCTGGCCACCTCTGTCAAAGACAATAAAAAGCATGTTTACAAATATATCAACACTAAAAAGAAGGGCAAGAAGAACCTGCACTCCTTATTGGACCTGGAGGGGAACACAGTGACCGAAGATGAGGAAAAGGCTGAGGTCCTGAACACCTTCTTTGCCTCAATGTTTAACAGCAAGGCAGGAGTTCAGGATGAGTGGCCTCCTGAGCTGGGCAATGGGGTCGGGCAGCAGTGTGATCACAGTATCACAGTATCACAGTGATGCCCCAGAAATCCATGAGGAATTAGTTTGGGACCTGCTGAGCCACTTGGACAGTCACAAGTCCATGGGACTGGATGAGATCCATCCTAGGGTGCTGAGTGAGCTGGCAGATGAGCTGGCCAAGCCGATCTCCATCACTTTCCTCCAGTCCTGGCTCACTGGAGAGGTCCCAGATGACTGGTAACTGGCCAACATGGTCCCCATCCACAAGAAGGGACGGATGGAGGAACCTGGAAACTCCAGACCAGTCAGCCTGACCTCAGTGCCAGGGAAAGTGATGGAGCAGATTATCCTGGCAGCAATAAGTGTGCACCTGAAGGACGGTGTGACCGTTTGAGGCTGTGCCTTTAAGAAACAGACAGTACTGGGACACTGGCTAAATGTTTTTGGTACTACAACAAAAACACTCTGATATTCTAAATGAATTTCATTGGTGGATGAACAAAATGCAACTTTAAATTGTAGGGCAGGTGCTTAGTAACAACTCTTTTCCTTAATAACTGCCTTTCTCTTTCTCTCTACCCCCTTTTTGGGAAAAAAGGAAAATAGGGGGGGGGAGAGAGGGGGTTACAGGGAGGGAAACCCTCCTCAGGGAGGGAATTTTGTTGTGTTATTTCTCTTTGCTGTATATTTCTGTATATATATATTGTAAATACCTGTATATATTGTGTTATATATAATCTGCTTCCTATATATACTTGTAAATATAGTCTGCTTTCTCCGACTGAGTCTAGCCGTGGTGTCTTACTCTGTGGGGGAGGGAGAGCTAGGCCCTCTCTCAACCTACCACAGACGGCCAAGGGCTCAGGTCCAGCCAACATTGATTTAGGAAGGGCAGGTCCTGCCTCTCCAACCTGATCTCCTTCTGTGATCAGGTGACCTGTCTGGTGGATGTGGGGAGGCCTGTGGATGTGGTCTCCCTGGACTTCAGCAAGGCCTTTGACACCATCCCCCACAGTAAACTGCTGGCTAAGCTGTCAGCTCATGGGTTGGACCACAACACTCTGTGCTGGGTTGGGAACTGGCTGGAGGGCCGAGCCCAGAGAGTGGTGGTGAATGGTGCCACATCCAGCTGGTGGCCAGTCATCAGTGGTGTGCCCCAGGGATCAGTAGTGGGCCCCATCCTCTTTAACATCTTTACTGAGGATCTGGATGAGGGGGTTGAGTCAGTCATCAGCAAGTTTGCAGATGACACCAAGTTAGGAACAGATGTTGGTCAGTTAGAGGGTTGAAGGGCTCTGCAGAGGGACCTCGACCGACTGGACAGATGGGCAGAGTCCAATGGCATGGCATTTAACAAGTCCAAGTGCCAGGTGCTGCAGTTTGGCCACGGCAACCCCATGCAGAGCTACAGGCTGGGGCCAGAGTGGCTGGAGAGCTGCCAAACAGAGAGGGACCTGGGGGTGCTGATTGGCACCCACCTAAACATGAGCCAGCAGTGTGCCTAGGTGGCCAAGAGGGCTAATGGCATCCAGACCTGTATTAGGAATAGTGTGGCCAGCAGGAGCAGGGAGGTCATTGTGCCCCTGTACTCTGCATTGGTTAGGCCACACCTTGAGTCCTGTGTCCAGTTCTGGGCCTCTCAGTTTAAGAAGGACATCGAGACACTTGAACCTGTCCAGAGAAGGGCAACAAGGCTGATGAGCGGCCTCGAGCACAAGCCCTATGAGGAGAGGCTGAGGGAGCTGGGATTGTTTAGCCTGGAGAAGAGAAGGCTCAGGGGTGACCTCATTGCCCTCTACAACTACCTGAAAGGTGGTTGTGGCCAGGAAGGGGTTGGTCTCTTCTCCCAGGCAACCAGCACCAGAACAAGGGGACACAGTCTCAAGCTGCGCCAGGGGAGGTTTAGAGTCAAAGTGAGGAGAAAGTTCTTCACTGAGCGAGTTGTTCGTCATTGGAATGTGCTGCCCAGGGAGGTGGTGGAGTCATGGTCCCTGGAGGTGTTCAAGAGGTGATTGGACATGGCACTTGGTGCCATGGTCTAGTGATGAGGCCTGTGGAGACAGGTTGGACTCGATGATCCTCGAGGTCTCTTTCCACCTTAGTTATACTGTGATACTGTGATAGATTATCAATTAGACAGTGCTCTTTGTGACAGGACTGGCTGAATGCAGTTCATTAAGCCTTCTTGTTCATGCAGATAGAAAAAGTAAAATGTACACTTAGGCTTAGCTGTATCAAGGCAGTTTGTCCTTCATGATGGATTTTTGTTCCGACTACTAACAGAGCTAAAATCCTTGTTTGCATGAAGGGATCCATGAACAAATATTTCTGTCTTGCTCTTTTAAAAGACATGTTAAAACACACATGTCATATTTTCAACATTTTTCTAAATCAGAAAAGAGTACTCCAAGCCACCTGGGGGTAACTTATCAAAATCAGAAAAGTGTTGACAATGGAGTGAGAAAGGGAAAAATATGCAAAAATATGTAAAAATTTGACATCTTTCTAGAAGACGTTAAAAGTAGGACGTGTTACTACTATATCTGCATTTGTGAAGTGATTCTTCCATGGAAAGACATCTCTAATTTCATATTTATTTTTTTCTTTTAAATGCTCGAGGTACATAATTCATGTATGCTTTTATTTACTTTCTATATAACCTTGTTTCTCCCCTTCAAAAAGTACATTCTCATAGCATCGGGGTGGGGGGGGAAATCTCATCTACTGCAACTTTAATATTGCTTTCTATTTCCTTCTCCCTTACAAAACTTTGGAGCCCAGTATACAGATCTACTGGTGTTTATGAGTGATCCATTTATGATGCATTCCGTCAACCATCACAGAATTTTAGGTCCTTAATCATGCTTAAATTACTTGTATCTTTTCTTTTCTGATAGCCTTAAAGTCTATAAATTCACAATTTCTTCCTACTAGCTTTTTTGTTCATTAGAAACAAGCAGTGATCTGACAAGATGCATAAAGATCCAGTAGAATAGACTAGAGTAGATGTGGCCGTTTGACGCTGTGCCTTTAAGAAAGGGGCACACTGGCTAAATGTTTGTGAAATATTTTGGTATTCTAAACGAATTTCATTGGCCAAGTATAGGGAGGAGGTGAGATTGGACCCAGGGGAGCTGGGAACTTTCTCTCAGTCTTCCTTCCTTCGCTGTCCCTCTCGGCTGGATCTGCTTCTGGGATTCTGGCCAACTAAGATAAGATACTAACTCCCTGTGCCAGGCCTTTCTTCCTTTCCTGCCCTGTTAACCATCCTCTGCTACCAAGAATGTGCTGGGTTGAGGCAGCCCCCTCTCCCCACCACGGGCAGGAATAAAACACTCAGACAAACGGATTGCAAAAGTGATGAAAGTTTAAATAGAAAGCGGTGAATGTTTACAGACAACCCAAAGCGCAGTGACAAAGAAAGATCCCAAAGCAAACCCAGAGGCATCCCATTCCCACCTTAGGGTACACCCGAGACCCTCAGGGCTCTTTTCTTCCTCCTCCGCCAGCCGGTAACTGGGGGAGATGTCTGCTGGCTTTGGGCCTGGCTAGGCCCAAGGCCACGGGGGGATGGGCAGTCTCAGGCCTGGCCAGCTGAGACTAGCCCAGCAGAGGGAGGGGGAAGAAGGAGCCCTGAGGGTCTCGGGTTGGAAAAGACCTTCGAGATCATTGAGTCCAACCTATCACCCAACACCATCTAATCAACTAAATCATGGCACCCAGCCTAAACCACCGCAATTGTTTTCCAAATTTGGATTGTCTGTGCAGCTGATCATTAAAGGACATACTAGAAGACTGACAACCACACTGAACATAATATTAAATAATTGGTACTTATTTGACTATCAAATATAATGTTAATGTCAAGACAATGTTCTGATAGGTTTACAATGTGTACACACACTTGCTCTTGGGAAAAAGTTAGAGTTAACATACACCAAGATGACCTGCCCACATACAATTAGTGTGAAAAATTAAACTAGCATTTGTTTTCTTACACTGGATATGACACTTGTAATTGTATATATTCTTCAGTGCTATTTCTGCTTACTGAATCTTAAATTTGCTCTAGTTCAGTCCTCCTAGGAGCAAATGAAAACAGTCATACACATACTAATCTAAAGAAGAACAAATGCAATACCATCTCTCCAGACTGAATTATAATAGCACATGACTATATGTTACCAAAAAATTACAAGATGAAAAATACAAAATTTAATGATTATGTACATGGTAAGAAGCCATAAATCTGACAATACTGTTGAGAAATAGCTAGAAGAGAGAATAATGTCAGGAATTCCATTTCCCGAACTCTGAAGAACTTATAAAGGTAATACAGGTAATAGGTGTAACAAACATACAACATTTAAGTTGCAATTGCCATAAAAATTATATATCTATATAATGTGACCATTTTAGGCTGTGCCTTTAAGAAAGGGACAGTTGCTGGAACACTCTGGCTGAATGTTTTGGTGAAATAATGAAAACAAGATATTCTAAACTAATTTCATTGGTAGATAGGTAGAATGCAACTTTAAGTTTTAGTTCAGTTTGAATCTCAGTCTGTCTGTCTTTTTCAGCCTGTCTGTTTCTGCCTCTCTCTGAGCAACAGCTGTGCAGGACGGAGTTGACCTTGATCTAACAGATAAGAAACTAATTCTTGCATATGCCTTGAGCTAACAGAATTTCCTCCTTAATAATTACCTTTTCTCTCTCTCTAATCCTTTTTGGGAAAAAAGGGAGGTAGGGGGAGAGAGGGGGTACACGGGGGGACCCTCCTGGCTGGAGGAGGGAGTTTTGTTCTGTATTACGTCCTTTGCTGTATATTTCTGTACATATTGTAAATACTGTATATTGTGTATATAATCATCTGCATTTCATCCTGCTTGTAAATATAGCTCATATTCATTTCTGCTTCTCCAACTGAGTTAGCTGTGGTTTCTTTGTGTGTGTGTGTAGAACTGAACTTTCTCTCACCACTACATATAAATATAGCATAAAAGGGATATAAGGAATATACAGCACATGCCAGCATTGTTGAAGTTTGAAGCATCATCATAGACTTACTGTAAAGACAATTAATCAATTAAAATATGAATTCTATATGATGATTTTTGGTTTGATGATAAAATGTATATTAAGAATCAATTGAAGTGAACAACTCTGAATTCTTTAAATTCCAGATTGTTTGAACTCTAGTAGACTTTTGAACACGCAGTAGCAGTATACAGGGCCAAGCTATTTAGATACTGTATTATCAAAGCAAAAGAAACCTGTGTGAGAAATGAACTGTTGAGTCAAATGTGTTCCTGAAGGTGGCTTAAGGGAGACTGCTCTCTGAGAGAAGTGGAATGACATGTGCCAGATGTGTAACTGCTGCTCATTTCTTCTTGATGGCCGTTCTCCTACAAATGGCCAGGCAGTAGCCAGGCTTTTTGCTGCACTGGAGTTGACAGGTATAACCTATGCAATGTCAGAACTAGAGTGTCAAATTGTATATTGATTTTGCTGCTCACACTAATAAATGGCACAGATCAGTTCAATGTTTATTAATCTAATTATGCCTATCCCCAGGAGCAAGTTTTATGGTCATATACTTTGCATGTGGTTTCACTACAGGGCACAGTTAAGACTGCTAAAATGCCCTAATTGCTTCTCAATACCTTAAAATGATTGGATATTCCTTAATTTTACGTTGACTTTGACTAGTCTGGGTTGTAGTTTTCATTATAATTGAAGCATTCCTCTAAAAAAGTTTTTTTGTAAATTATGAATATATGCTATTAACCTTGACTTCAATTTAATATCACTTTTGTCTCAAAACTACATTGAGAACTGGGGCTAAGTGCCCAGCTGATGTAACAAAGTTGTGCTGACTTAGATGCTCCATTGTTTTGCCAGCTCAAAACACTAAACTGTAAAATAACACTATGAACATTATGAATATGAATAAAGTTTAAAGAGTTAATAGTTTCCTAGCTTTGATTTCCAATCTTTAACTCACTTGTTTAGGGGTTACAATTTCACTCTCGTTATACTGAAAGCAATGAAATGTTCAGATAATCAAAATATTATGAATCACTATATATACATTATAAACTTGTAAATCACAGAAGAATCTGTCAAAATACAGTTAATGTATTCAACAGTCTTTTAAAATCACCAAGTGCTTGGTCACTAAGTAAATAATCTCCCAAAAGTTTTCAGAGGTATGTATATGTGTTTTTTTTTATAGCAAACAAAGCATTTCACTGATAAATTACTTAGAATGCAGATGGGGAAGGCATGATTATATATATCATCATTGCCAAGAGGAAATAAAGATGTATTATGTTATTTATAAATAAGAATGGTGACTGCTGAGAAAACTTACTTAAAGAAATGTTGGTTTATTTTTGCATGAGCAGTAGCGATGGTTGCATCAAATACTTGTAATGATAGAACTGGTAGAAAATTGAAGTATGAGATCAAGATTTTAGATACACATTTTTTCTTGCTAACAGTCTTGATAACTACTTCATGCAGCCATAAAGTCTGGAAAATGTATCCTCTAATTCTTTGGTGTAAGTTTTCATTCAGCAATGGCACCACGTGAATGTATTCACAGTAACTATGTGGTACATACTTTTCAGAATAGTAGTTAAGGAACTTCTTATGTCTTAGAAGATGATTTAGTTTTGATTAGCTATTTTTAGAAATGGTGCAACTTGTTTCAAAAGTGACCAAGAAAAATACTTTGGCATATTTTTTCAAATATACTGATTTATAATTCAGAATATAATGCATACTTTCATGATTTGATCTCATTAAAAGCACTGTGGTGGCAATCATGCTAAAGTAGCCAACTTTACAAGAATGAATAACCTAAGACGAAACTGTACATCCAATGTTTAAGTGACCTGATGTGCTGGCTATTAAAAAATGACTGATTTTAAAAAAAAATATTTATTTCCTAACTTCAGTAAATTAAATCTTTTCAAAATGAATCTGGCATAAAAATGGAGGCATCTAAAATAACAGTATCTTAAAAAATATGACTTACTAATGTCACTTAATGGATAAATCAAATGAACGGATCCACTTAATGGATGCATTCAAGAGAAATCATGGGTTATGATTCTGCATTGTACTACCATACAATTAAATCACACCACAAAACCATTTTCATATTTCTAAGTTACATGAAGTTCTCAAGAATAAAATTCCTAAAAAACAATTAACTTTAGTAATTTTTAAATGAAAAATTTATCATAATATATAATAGCATTAATAACAATAACAATAACAATAATAATAATTTAATGTATAGCAAATTTAGAAACCTACCTTTCCATAAATTGCACTGCTTCCTTTGTCAGTCTTTCAGTGAGGTTCTCATAGGACAGTGGTTGCTGGATAATCTCATGGTCCCTCATTAAGAAGCAGTTCAAGTGTCGAAAATGATAAAAGAAAAAAATCAAACCAGCAAGTGAAATAGCAGCTAGTAACAAGCAGCAACCCAATGCTTGGAAAGGAATTTTGAGGAGACCGATGTACTGTACTACTGCCAAAGAAACCAGGGTGATTCCAGCAATTTGGATTGGGATGAAAAGGGATTTCTGAATCCCTTTTAAAAATACGCTGCCTTGGCCAGGCTTGCAGTCTCTAAAATTGGTCACAGTAAGCCCATAAAAATAATCAAATCCATGACTGAGGGGGTGGTGACAGAAGTCATTACTGCTCTCACAGTTCATTCCAAGATGCCACTTTCCTGAAAAGAGAGGATAGGGAGTATTTTTGTAGTTAAACCATCAACTTCTAATGTGTGCTGTTCCAAACATGAAACTGTCACCCTGATTGCCCTCACCCCCAGTATTTATTTCATGCATCCCTATTTTCTGTCTAATCTCTCTTTATGCCTTAATCAAGCACTTTTTTTCATATCTGTCTCTTCATTTTACTTAGAAATAGTTTGGTACAGCTCCTGATGGAGACTACTACATTTTGAGTGGTCTAGCAGGCCACTGAAGAGTAACAGGACCCTAACAGATAGCTAACTTTGAAAATAAAAGCTTTGTGCACATATAGTTAAGTAACCATCACAAAATATTATTTTGTAACATCTATTGCTTTCTTAGGAAGAAACAGTTTGGAGTTACAAAATATATTTTCTGAAATATTTCTGGCAAATCACTCACATTTTTCTAGTTTAAATAAAGAAAAAAAAATGTAAACAGTAACAAGCAGGAAGTAAGAACAGTGAAACAACTAAGGCATTTTTTATTCAAATGACTGTAAAATCTCTGAAATCATCAATCTTCTTCACTATATACATGTATATGTAAAAAGTGAGGAATACTTTATTTTTATATATATATATATGAAAAACAAAAGGAAAAAAGTAAATTGCTGCAAATTTTGTCTCATTAGGAAATCACTCTCATTCTGCAATAATGTTGGACACTGACTGACACAAGAAAACAGTGAGTCTCATTTGCATTACAGTAACATGTTCATGCTGATTGCTCTAAGTATCTAGATAATTTGTTCTGACTCAGGTAAAATCTCTTACCATATGCTTATGCATGACTAAGTGCAACAGATCTAAGTATTTGGTAGCTATTATTTAAATTATATGTATTATATATTCCTGGGTCAAATTTTACTTGTTTTTTCTGAATCAAATTCCTAAACATGACCAGTATAACTCAGGGTCTCTGACCATAAAAGAAATTAAAAAAACCCCACAACCCAGGAAGTCCTCACCCCATAACCCACCCAAAAGAATTCTGAAATACTTTGTTCTAGAGGCCTCAGGATATACATGGTAGAAAGTACATAAAAGTGAAAAAGCAGAATTTTTCCTATTCCCAAACCATCCCAGCTTTTACAGGAACTCCTGAGAACTCCTGAGAATCTCCAGAGTCTAGAGAGCAGCCTATTTATCCTGCACTTCTGCCTCTGGCAATGACAAATGCAGGTATTACAGTAGCAAAGATTGTGAAGATGGGGGTCTTTTCTGTGTTTGTTTTTTTCAATAGTACCTGGAAATGGGCTCAGTGTCATTATTTCTCTTTTACAAATGACAGAACTAAGGTATGGGACAGGAATGTTGTGTGCATAAAGTTCCCTCATAAGCAAAGGTGAAGAAAAATACTGCAAGAAGCCTGACTGCTTAGTTGCGTCAAGTTCTCTTTGTACATCTCTTCATGGTCTTAACATAGAAATACCCCATGTATACCATAGAAGCTTCTATAAAAGCATTTTTAGGTCTGCTCATGTGCCAGTGACATGGAAGCCTCTAATGCTTTCTCATCCCATCAGATGTTTTTCTACTTACTGTCAGATGGCTCCTCATCTGAGGTGGTATTCTCCTTTTCATGGGTAAAATGACTCTTATTACTTTCCTTTACATGGGCTGGTGAACATTACCGAGGCAAAACCCAGCAATGCAGATCACTGTACTGAATTTTTAGATGTTACAGTGGTGCCATAAAGGGCTAGCTAAGAGTGCAACTCTGAATTTCATCCCCAGCAAAGACAAGAGATTTTGGGGGAAAAAAATGCTTCAGTGTTTTCTCTTAGGTTTACATGACTGTCTTCATGGAATAATCACAAAGCAAGGTAAGCATGAAACAACTCTCATCAAGTTAGATATAAAGGTAGAGGCTTAGAAACACAAATATTAATCATCTTAAAAATTTAATTTATCTTTTTTTTCCCTGTTATTTGTCAATCTCAAAGCACCTATAATTCAGTCAAAAAATATGAAAAAGAAACCCAAAGAAATTAAATATATCCTCAAGGTCATTTATTATGATACAAGGAATTTTATTTCAACTGGATCTCAATAAAACCAGACATTGCAAGCCAGGACAGCAACAAATCAGGACAGGGGAAAATATAGCACCTATTTTTATCGAAAGAGTTTTAGCAAGCACAACAAATTGTTCAATGTCAAGATGAACTTGGGCCTCAAAAAAAAAAAAAATTTGTTCAGAAACAACTTAAGCCAAAAAAACCAGAGTGCAGGTTAGTTGGGAAAGGCAACAGAAGCATTGGTTCAAATTACATCTTCAGTGGTGACAGAAAGACACAATTGCCAAAATAGCTGATGAGGTAGAGGGGTTTGATAGATACTGCACTGCTCCTAAAAAAGCAAGTGGTAAGTGGGTCTAAAACATGTTTTGTTTCACCTCTTGTGACAATAACCCATGCCTTGAGCTAGTGTTTCAACAGTTTATTGTGACATGCTTTACACTCTGGGACCTTTCTGAATCTGAGAGGTGTGCAAAATGCTCTCATCTCTTTGCCAAGTGAAGCTTCATAGTATGAATACTTCACACAAGCATCATAAGCATTTTAGCAGATACTACCAGGGTTTTGATTGAAATTTTTATTGTTAATTGTAAATTATAAGTGCATTAATAGTTTGTGACCTAGGCTTCTTTCCCTCTTTCAGTTTCAATTAGGATTTCTGCACAGCAAAAGCAATGCAAATGAAAAACAAGTGGAAATGAGAGGCAGGTCCCATTCAGACAAGAAACTTCATTTGCAACTCACTGTTACAGAGCCCAGAATGCTGGGAAGGCAGAAAAATTTCATATTTCCCCTCTATTTTTCCCTCAGACAGTGAATGTGAGAGAAGAATGTGAAGACTGAGTTATGATGTGGGGTTTTTGTATGGTTTTGCACTCTTCAGATAAATGATAAGATGCAAGACACAGAGCAAGATGCAAACAAGTATTTTATGTGCGCAAAGAAATATACACCTATGTAGATGATAATAATAATAATAATAATAATAATAATAATAATAATAATAATAATAATAATAATAATAATAAATGCATAAACTGTTCTGTTCATAACTGTAACTATTAATCCTACTCCATTGACTTACTTGGCCAGCCTTGTATTGGACACATCAATGCTGTCATATGTCCCAATACTGCAACATCTCACTCTGGAGGAAAGACACAACTCCCAGTTTATGCATTAGTGTTTTACGTTTTGGAAATGAGCTATGTAGGTGGATTTTAAACTTCTCAGGATATTAGACAACATGCTAGATAAAAGTAGTGAGGAAAAGCTGACATTTCTCAACTGTAATTGAGTTTAGCAGTAGCCAAAATAATAGCTATCTACTTTCAGTGAAATTTTTGCATTATGAATAGCTATTTCCTACAATACATCAACATTTCTTGCTGCTTTCAAGGACATTTAACTGGTGAAATATTACATATTCAATGAATCTGTGTTTTTTCAGAAAGTATGGCTTTGTTGCAGATATTCTGACTGTGTGTCTTCCTGACAGATCTATTGGATGTCACCTTTGTGTCACAGGGGAAAAACAATGAGGTAAAAAGGTGTATACATAAAGTAGATTTATAGCTAAAATATATTTAGTGATGTATCAAGCAAGAGGAAGCACATACTCAGATGAGAGATGTGATAGTTTCAGGCTGTTCCTTTAAGAAAGATAGCTGCAAATTCTCCAGCTGAATAGTTGGGTGTAAAAAGGAAAACAAGAGAGATAATTCTAAACTAATTTCATTGGTAGATGAGTGGGACGTAGTTTTACAATCTTACATTCTTTTCTCATTCCGTCTTCTTCCTTCTGGCTGCTGACATGTCTGCTTCACAAAGAAGGACTTATCTAATGACCTTGAGATAAGCATTACTAGATTTCTAACGATGCTTTTGAACTAACTGAAAATCCCCTAACATCTCTCCTTTTCTCTTTTCTTCTAATTAACCAGAGGAAAAGGGGAGGAGAAAAAGGTTGGGGGGGGAGTGGGGCAGTGTCCTCCTGCCCAAGGAGGATTTCTGTGCTGTTTTCTTTTTGTAAATACCTGTATAACATTGTAAATACTGTATATTTTGTACATATTTATTGCATTCCATTATTGCTTGTAAAATACAAATTTCTTTTCATTTTGCTTCCCAGACTGAGTTCAGCCAAGCTTTTGTTGATGTAGGTGGATTAAACCATCACAGGAGAGGGGAAAAAATCATTTACAGGAGAAAAAATGTCCTTACAGAGCAAAGGGGAGAGATGTTTGGAAGAAGAAAAAAACAAAAAAAAAACGTGAAGTGACAGTACAGGCTTGAGGAACAGAAAGGCTTCAAGTTATCCTTCTGCCAATCCATCACTGATGCAAGATTTGACAAGTTTGGAAACTCCTGTCCTAGACCAATATGATGCAATAAGAATACCAGCAGAGGCAGCAAATTGGCTGTTTGGGAATCAGAAGCTGTCTATCTAGTCTTCAAATCCATATAACCTTTCCTTTTGTCATTTACTTATGCTTTATCCATAATGTTAATGCACTTCTTGATTTTTGGAAGCCTTCATTATACTCTAAGGATATGCTAATATTACAACTTATGGTTTCATAGCTATCATTCAGGCCACTTGAAAAAAAATGTTCATTAAGCATCATAGAGATAATTTCTGGAGATCTAAGTGGAAAGCTGTTATGTTGCAGTGAAAGCAGCTAAAAAAAGAACATTAGCTAGGTCAGTCCCAGAAAATGAATTGTATTACAGTGCTTCTTGTTATAAATAGAAAAACAATCTTCTTTTAGTCTTTAATTGATTATGGAGCAACAAAAATTAACTCTACTACACTATAGTTCACATTCACCTGTACTAAATATAGTTCTGCTAAGATTTTCTGGTTTTCCATTTTGGGCCCCTCAGTTTAAGAAGGACATCGAGACACTTGGACATATCCAGAGAAGGGCAACAAGGCTGGTGAGAGGCCTTGAGCACAAGCCCTATGAGGAGAGGCTGAGGGAGCTGGGATTGTTTAGCCTGGAGAAGAGGAGGCTCAAGGGTGACCTCATTGCTCTCTACAACTACCTGAAAGGTGGTTGTAGCCAGGAGGGGGTTAGTCTCTTCTCTATAGCAACCAGCACCAGAACAAGAGGACATAGTCTCAAGCTGCTCCAGGGGAAGTTTAGACTCAAAGTGAGGAGAAAGTTCTTCACAGAGAGAGTCATTCATCAGTGGAATGTGCTGCCCAGGGAGGTGGTGGAGTCACCGTCCCTGGAGGTGTTCAAGAGGGCATTGGATGTGGCACTTGGTGCCATGGTCTAGTCATGAGGTCTGTGGTGACAGGTTGGACTTGATGATCTTTGAGGTCTCTTCCAGCCTTGGTGATACTGTGATACTGTATGAATCTGTTAGGACATTACGGCATTTCATATTTTCTAAGACCTGGGTATAGCTAAGTAGGATTTTTAGTTGGGAACATCAACATTGGTTATCTACATAATATACATACTTTTTTGAACAGTGGTGTAAATCATTAGCCTTGTTAGATGGCCTGATTTTTTAAATAAAATTACTTGCAAATTTTCAAGCTTTTCTTATGTTTAAAAATCAAATCTGGTGCATCTAACAACTAAATTAATGTACTAATATTCCAGTATTATGTTCTCTAAACAACTATTTCCTAGCAAAAACAATTCAAAAGTACATTATGTAATACAAGTTTTATTTCACAAAAAGCTTCTGAAGTGTAAAGTAGTGTATAATGAATAGGTCAGTGGCCAAAATAGGCAAAAAATAATCGCATTATTTAAATGTTATACTTTTATGATATTCACTCCAATTATGTTTAAAATTCATCTATTGGGATTCCTTTTATCCATCTCTGGATATTTATGCTATAGTTAGTTGCCTGAACTATCTTCATTATGAGATAGAAACACATTTTTGTATTAAACAGCTACCACAGGATGAAACAAATTTGCTAGAAATGCCAGATTCTGACTGATTACTAAGAGAATCCAGGCCGTTAGCCCAGGTACTACATTATCTGCTTTACAGATCTTCGAAAACTAGTGAAATGAATCCCACCACTATACTGATCACACTCTGTGATTGATCTGTCCGTCATGGTCTCTCTGATGTACTCAAACTCCTATTTATACAGAAAACTTTGCAGGAGCTTGACTAATTTTCTTTTTTTCTTAATGTTTCTTCAATACCTTGCACAGTAAGACTATAACTACACAAATGAATTAGACATGCTTACCTGATTAGTGTTTCATATATGCATGGAAATGTGCTCAACTTTGTGCCAGAAAAATAAACTCATTATGCTGGGAAGGAGAAAAGCTTAATGCAGACCATTAATAGTTTATATGGAAAGCTAATGTTGTTCTGGTTGAAATGAATGAAAAGTAATCCTGTATATGTATGCCACTTTACCTATTAGAGCCGTAGTGTAACCTCTCTGCTTCAAGAGTTTGGAAAAAGTTATTTCTTCAGAAGGAAGTCCCCCAGAAGAGGCAGAAAATAAGAAGACACCAACTCTTGAGAAAGCAGCCATTCCTAAATTCAATGAAAATTGAGACTTGGATAACAGGGTGAAACAATTGCCATTCATTCTTTCTGCATACATAGAGAAAAATTTCTCTGCTTACAGTCATGGGGCTAGCCATCATATAAACAGATGCAGTCCATTCTGCATATGTTCTAAGGTATAACATATATGAAAGAAATTGAGTTTGTATAAGTTTTTTTTTTCAGCTACATGGGGGAGGAATGGAGCTGAGGACTAAGTGAGACCACTCCCAATTTCTATTCTCAAAATTCCACTTTCCTTATATATGGTTTTCTACAAGCCTTTAGCATTATATGAGAGAAGGCAGTTGAAATAGGGCAGTCTTATAGCTGGGCATGTAAATATTACCTGGTCAAATAAAAGCAAGAGAGTGTGATTCTACAAATAGACTGGTGCACTCAGCATTGATGGGAGAAGATAAGTCCTCCAATGGCAGGTATGGTTCAGCGCACATGGATAGCATTAAACTACCATCAGACACCAGCTAACAAGACAAGATCTAAACAAGGCACAGCAATTTCTGTATAGTGACAGTCTGAGGAACACAAACTTGAGCTTATAAACTACTCTCAGGACAAGGAACTAGAGAGCTCAGGTTCATGAAAATTAGATTACTAGGATTCCAGATGAGAGCTGGCTCTGAGTATAGAGAGACAGAACACAGAATATCTATGCAAATCTGCACAGATGTATCTCCAGGAAGTCTGAATTATGGAACTGGATGATTGCAGTGCCAAAGCTACATGACTGATGTACACAACCAGAATCTTCCCTCAGGTATCCCTTGTGATTAGAAAAGACTTGTTAAAGTGGCTTATTAAGGAGAGCTTCAGGTGCTGACTTCAGTTTTTCACCCTAGCTAGAGTTATTGATCAACAGTTTAGATAGTTTTAGCCACCTATACATACCTATAATATCTATTTTTTAATTAATTTTTATGTACTTCAATCTCTTGTAACCAAAATCTGTGCAATTCCCCTAAGTTATCAGAATGAAAGTACAGATCCATGATTTTTGCATTTTGGAATATTTTTCCTTAGCTCTGTCAGCAGGAGTTTTAAAATTCTACCATTATTTTTTTCACACATAATGATTCTGGTATCTTCTACATTAATGCTTTACTAGTTCTTTACTGATGCTTGGAAATAGTCCATATTTAGCAATTTCCTCATTTAATTAACACCAATTTCAATTTTTGCACCTCCATGGAAATGATTAGATGTGACTGAGAACAGATCAGGTATGAAAAAAAATCAGGTTGAACACTAATTTTTCAGAGAGAAAAAAAAGGATTGTAATGGAAAGTGACCTGTGGCTTTACCTACATAAATATTAATGGCAAAATAGCTGCAACAGGTGTATAAAAACTTCCTTTTGCAGCTCAATGTAATGGAAAATTTAGCAAGTTATATTAGCTGGCACTTTTGCAGACCTTGTTACTTGATTTGAATGAGCATGAATGTACCAAGTAGGCTGCAGAGTCTTGCTTTGCTTTCATTCCCAGAAGCAAGGACAGGATGTTTTATCACTAATGAACATCTGATTAATGTATAATGATCCTTGCTAAAAATGATGTTAAAGGAATGTTAAAGTTGCATGGCTAAGCACTGAGGGGCTCAGACCCAGCACACTAAAATAAACAGACTGGATCTTCACTGACTCAAATGGGCTTTGGATCAGATACTTTAAAAGCAAGAGAAGATATAAAATGCATGTATTCAGAGCATGGTTAACACTGTGTGTGGGTAGATATGGAACAAGAATACTTAGAAAGAAGGGAGATTTTCTTCCCTTTCTCTTTCAAATTTTAAGGGCAGCTGAAGCATCTTGATCTGTCCTTCCTGCCCTCCGTGCCCCTCCCCCCACAAATGAGGTGGGTTATCGCCCATCCTGGGAAAAAAAAAACACGGGGGGAGAACTCATGAGAGTTTTTTTGCCCTCCCTGGGGGGTGTTTTCTCCCCTGGGAAACTGACTTGGTCTGTTCCACTTCCCCGCCTCCTTGTCCAGCAGGGGTATAAGAGGGAGGAGAATTGCAGCCATTGCTCTCTTCCCTGCTGCTTCCACACTTTGCAAAGGACTGGTTCTGTATCGCATATTTTTTTTCTTTTCTTGTCCTTCTCCCATCCATCCTTGTTCCTTACCCTTGTGAACCCTGCCTGTCATTGTTACACACACACACATACACACACACACACACATATATATATGTATATATATTGGTTAAAGAAAAGTTCTTTGCCTCACTACTTCCAAGCCAAACCCAAATTATTTCTTGGTGGATTTGCTCCCCTCCCTTTTCTCTCTCTATTGAGGAAGAGGAGGAGGGAAATGAAGGAAGGATTACCAGCCTTGCCCCCATCTGAGCTTTTAAGCCCCAGTTAAGGCTCAAACCACCACAACAAAATAAAAAGAAACCAAAACAGTTTACAGAATCACAGAATCAGAGAAATGTTCAGGTTGGAAAAGACCCTCGGGATCACCAAGCCCAACAGATAACCCTACTCTACAAGGGTGAAACCCTTTCCTAGGTGAAAATCTTTTGCCTAGGACATAAGATTTCACATAAGCAGAAATACTGATAGAAGAATTCACATTGGGTTCTTATATTATGTCTTTCATAATGCATCTCTGCTATGATCACTATTCAGGATGCTTACCAACATCCTGGAAGTGGCCTGAATGCTTTAGCAGTCTTTTGGACAGTGGGGAAAGTCAATGGAATCTGTCTACTCTTTATATTAAATAACCACAATCAGACTTTTATTCAGAATTAATACAATAAATAAATAAAATAATTTCCTCAATTAAAAAAATATTTTGGTGATAACTTTTCTGAAATGTGAATATTTCAGAATCTAAAATGGAAATTTTCATATGTTTAGCAACACTGTTGATCTTGATTAGTCACTGAAATGAGTATTTAAACCAGTAATGATAAAGATATCAAGCAAGGCCAGAGGAAAAAAATGCATACAGTTTACTGCAAACAAAATACGATATTTTATATAAATAAAGCAACATGATTTTACCTGATCTGATAGGATATCGCCCAGTCAGGAAAGCTGCCCTGCTTGGAGTACAAAGTGGGGATGCTGCTATATGCTGAGTAAGTGTCACTCCTTCCTCTGCTAACCTGTCGATATTAGGGGTTCTAGGAAAACATCAGCAGGAAAGAAAACCAAAAGAATACACAAAGATGATTATTTGGAAATGGGTATAATGAGCTCAAGGCATCTGAGGTATGAACTATCAGGAAAATCAAGTTAAGACTTGTTGTATGCAACCTATGAAAGCCAGAGTGGTGTTGCAATTCTAAATGCTATTGTCTCCAGTATTTTTGTTAGGTGTCAATACACTGTGGCATTGTGCCAAAAATTTGTTTTCCCACTTTTCATGGCCAGTACAAAACTGTGACACTTGGATGTATTGTATTACAACACTTTTAAATGCATTCCTTGAGCTAGAACTGTAACTTATATGGCCTCTATGTTACAGTAATAGGAAGAGATAAAACTGAAGAAAGGTTATGCTTCCTTACTCCCTACATGGTTTCACTTCTCTCTTTCCCAGCAAAAGATTTCTGTGGTAGGTGTGATGTTGGATGGTGGCAATGCTTATCGGGGGAGATTCAAACAGTAATGATTGTGGGTTAGATGCTTACATGTCTAGCATTGACTATGTCTAGCATGACTATGTCTGCAATGCTAGACCCAAGAACAAATCAAAGTTTCCCTGGCTGCATGGAAAACTTCTCTGTGATGTGGCTTATCCTGCAGACAAAAATTGTTTCCTGAAGAAAAAAATACTATGCCCTTGGTTCTACAGAAAAAAAAAAAAAAAAAAAAAAAGGAGGAATGAAGACTGACCAGGAGCTGCAGTATGTTCTAATAGGTCCCCATCCTGGGAGATTAATTACCATGACCTCAAGGTACAGTAGTGCTCCCATCATCTAAGTCTAAATAGTCAGAAACACTAATTTTCCAACAGCTGCCTTTGCCATCAATAATATCACCAGCTGATAACAAGCAGTATGATAAAATTTCTTCATACTCCAAAGATCTAATTCTGAATTCACACATCACAGAACACAGATCTTGAAGCAGTTACAGTTCTGCATATACCTATACAGCATTACCTTCTGTAATTTGAGGTTGGTTGGTAAGTTTGGTTTTGGACTTTTTTAGTATGTGTTACTAAAGTTTTTATTTATAACTAACTTGGCAGGAACAAGAGCATTTAATATTTGACAGGACACTTCTTTTAACCTGAATGTTTAAATTAACTCGATCGAAGACTTTGCACCACTGAAACACAACAAATAGGTACATCTTGTACTGTCTACACAACCATCACACCTAAGCTGGTAGTAAAGATCATACTGGGGAACACTGCTGCATTGCTCAAGCACATTGACATGCATTTCAATGAATGCATTGACTACAGAATGAAATAAATGAAGGAAAAAACATCAGCACTTCATTTCTGGATAGTGACAATCTTATCTCAAATCAGAAGCGCTTGAAACTATGCTTCATTTGTATGATGTATTTTAATCACGTATATTTTAAAAGAAAACTGTTGATCATACCTTGCTTCTCTAGACCTACTGTTATTGTTTTGTTGCTCAATTTTTGTTTCTGATGCAACTTTTCGGCAGGATAAATGCATCAGATAGGTTTTCTTTTGTTATTCAGAAAAAACAAAGATCAAATATTCTCTTCTCTGGAAAAGTTATTAACTTTGATTAATTATAAAGAATCTAATCAAATATCTGAATGTTTTGGGGTTTTTAATCTTACAAGTCCACAGAAAAAAAACAAATACAAAGCTATGATTCCCCCAGATGTATAATCTTAAATGCATCATACCTTAACGTTCTGTTCCCGTAACAACCCAGGTCTCCAATACCAAGATCATCAGCCATCATTAAAATAATGTTAGGATTTGAAGCACTGTGTGTTTTGACATTGTTCATGGCATATTGGAAAAATATTAAAAATAAAAGCAGTCTCATCTTCTTCCTGGTGTGTAAGAACAGGTAGAAAACATAATAGAAGCAATTTTTTTAAAAAAATTGTTATATGGCTGCTGGAGTTTAAGTGTAAATGTGATTTGAGTAACAGAGAACATGAATCATTTAAGACCAAAATTTCCAAGGTCCATTGCAGAAAAGAAGTTCATCAATTCTGCTATTGAAGTAAGTAACTGAGTTTCTCTTCAACTCAGGGAAAAAAAATCCAGTTTGAGTTTCTTGACAGACATAAGTACAATGGAAAAGGGACTGAAGAGATATCAAATTATTGAAAGGAATATTTAAGGAAAAGCTCTTCATAAAAGTTTTAAATACAAAAGCCTGTGGCAAAATTATGTGTCAGGATGTTCTATTAAAAATGCTCATGCTATTGCCAACTTAAAACTGGAAGACAAATGTATTGTCCATTATAATACATATGATTGTATGCTTTTCTGATGAAAGTACAGTCTATTTGCAGATGTAAATGCTGTGTATGTTATTTTACCTAAAGAGGGACTTGTCATATCTCTGTTTTAAATTGCATTGACTGCACTCTGAATGAAATTGAGTGCCTCTAGGCTGTGATGGACTGTGCGAGGTACACACATCAAAAAAGGACAGAGACTCTCTCTTTTGCCACTAGTAATACTTCCATTGTTCTGGATGCAGGTAGTCTTTTTCAAGTGCAGATGAAGCATGAGTCACACTTGCACTGTGGATTATATCAGGACAAGGGGGGAGCAAAAACCAAAAGTGAGGTAGAAATTTGAAAGTTAACACGTAGGAAAAGGAACCAGAAAAATTAGTTTCCAGAGAGAATGGGGACAGGAGGTCAAGAAATAAAACACTTGTAAATGAGTGAGTTACAGTATATGAATGTAACTGGAGAGAAAATAAAGAAGCCAGAACTGGGAAAGCCGGTACAAAGAAACCAGACATCAAAGGAGACAGATTCATAAATCAGTGAGGTGTGATGGGTAAAGGTATCTGTAGAGAAGATGAAGAGCTTGCACTGATTTGAATAAAGAGCAAGAAGGGAAGGTTGAGGTCCAGGTGGAATGAGAACTGCAGGTTGAAGTGAGAGGAAACTGAAGAGGGTTTAAGAAACCAGAAGATGTAGCAAGAGAAAGAATAGGAAAACAAACTGTGGAAAGGAGGAGAGAGAACTAGTAGTGCCTGAGATGAAAGAGCTGAGGAGTTATGAGTAAGGGAGATGAAGAGAACTAATTGGAAGGAGCCTGGGCAGACATTGATACAAGCAAGACTGATACAAGTGAGAAGAGATCAAAATAGTGGAGCTCAACCAACACAGACTGTGACTTCTGATTCTCAGCCTTCATTATTGCCATCCTATCAGAAAGCATAGATGCAAATTTGATTTTAACTCTTTCAGTGCTTGTTCATATACAGATAAAACACTAATAAGTACATTAGCTGGCTTTTACTCCTTAACACTTTATAACGCACTGGCCTCACTTTGATGGTTTAGACTTCAGCTGTCAACATTTAAAGATCCCAACCTTATTGCTGAGGCAGCAGATTGTTACCTGGTTTACTCCAAGGGAAGCAATTTACTTAGTTCAACATGGAAAATACATAAACAAACTTTAAGACTAAAACACTATACAAGTTTCTGCTTGGTAGGATGCATCTAACCAAACTGTCCCCAAGTTACTGTACTAATGAAGCTCTGTAGTATCTGCCATGGTGCAGACATTAAATCTGCAAAGTATATTTAAGATTTTTTTTTTCCCCTGAAAGGATAAACAAGTGTGGGTTGCTTCCCTTGTTCTTTGAGAGAACAAACTACACTGACCCCATAGGACTGGAACAACCTGCTGCTGTATTTTATGTTCCCACTCCATAATTCAGAATGAGAGGGCCTCAAGGTCCTAGGATCTCAGGTAATGACAGGACTAGGGGGAACGGAATGAAGCTGGAGGTGGGGAGATTCAGACTAGACGTGAGGAGGAAGTTCTTCACCATGAGAGTGGTGAAGCCCTGGAATGGGTTGTCCAGGGAGGTGGTTGAGGCCCCATCCATGGAGGTGTTTAAGCCCAGGCTGGATGAGGCTCTGGCCAGCCTGATCTAGTGTGGGGTGTCCCTGCCCATGGCAGGGGGGTTGGAACTAGGTGATCCATGTGGTTCCTTCCAACCCTGACTGATTCTATGATAATAGGGACCTTGGTGATAATGTTGGTGACATTACGTATAGAGCCACATGGATGCTCATAGGATCTCAACATTTATTTCACAGAATTACTGAATACCCTCAGTTTTGCTGTAGATTTCATGCTTGAATAAAACATAGAAATAGATCTCCTGCTACTAAGAAGACTATCAGCATAAAGGTACAAAGCTAGCTGGTTTCTCAAGATTTACAGACAGGAATGCCAATGTGTAATTCAACTAGTACAAACAAAACATCCTGGGCTTTAGTTAGAAGGCATGTATCTATAAAGCATACTTTGAGTGAATATGTATGGGGTCTTTAGCCAATAATGAAAAGAACAAATTAATTTTCTTTTTCTTCACAAAGTTACTGTTGGAAACCAGAGCAGAAGCTGTGTTTTATTTTCCAGAATGAAAGAAATGTATAAAATGAGTGAAATTTCTTTAAAAATTAAGTTATTTATGTGAATTTTAATGCAATTTCAAGTCTGTATAAAGGAATCAGCAGGAAAGTAACCCATTCACCAAAATACTTTAAAAAAAACCCCAAACAAACAAAAAAACCCCAAACAAACCACAAAACCAAACACAAAAAAACCCAAAAACCCACCTTGGTCAAACTTTAAAATCTTCTGCTATGTATTATGCAGCCTCTTCGTACAGTATTTTGAATGAATCTACACAGCAAAGTAAGCAATAGCTGTGTCCAATATCAACTGGATCAATGTTATTTGCAAAGTATGAAAATGTTACTGTGCAGATCTGTGCCTGCAGAGGATAGACTCATTTATTATCTCTGTTTCTCATTTTAAGAATCAACAACAAAAAAGATATTAAATATTGTCTGTAATATAATACTGCTGGATACTCCTCCACTCTGAAGGAGTATGTGTACATAGTCTCATGCACTGGGCTATTTGCCTTCACCTGAAATCATGCCCCTGAAGTGAAATCAACACGGAAACAAAAAAAATCCAAACAACTCTGATTTCTCCCATGTGTTCTCTCTGCAGAAGATATTTTGAAGGGATGTGCATGGAAAGTAAGAAAAAATTGATGGATGAAATTGAGTGGAATGAACAACAGCAAAGAAATTTGGAGGAGGTAAAAGGGAAGGATGTAAGAATGAAGCTCTGAGCATATTTGAGGCTCAACCATGTCACACCAGGATTTTTAATGGGGAAAAGACAGGCATGTGCGGACTTATCATAAAAACAATGGCACCACATCAGATGAATCTTCCACTTAACCTACTATTTGGTCTCCAGCAGCAGTCACTCTTAATGCTTAGAGAAAGAACCTAAGAACTTTGGCAAGTGCACCCTTCTTGCTTTTGGGAGTCAATATTTGGGGTAGTTTGGATGAAAGCACTGTACTCAATATACTCAAATCAATTTGAATTTTTTATTTGTTTGTTTGTTTTTTTACTTCCACAACATCCTTTAAACATTTCTGCAGCAGGTTTCAGCTTTAAAGGCTTATGCATTACATTCAGGTGGCAACATTATTCCTTAATTGCACACAGGACACATCAATGAAAATTTTAATCTCTGTTTTACCTTCCCTTGGAGATAATAGGACTAACGGTACCTTCTTTACTCCAAAGGTAGTTCTGAGTTGAATGGGTTTAAAACCTGCTTAATTTCCTACAACAAGAGATATATATGAATTTGATTTTATACAAGCTATTTCAAACTACTTAAATCATATATAAACCTACATACATGTGTAAATAGACAGATGTGTCAATATACACATCTCCACACGTATGTGGGTATGTATACACATTACACACATGCCCTACTCTTTCTAGGTATGATCAAATTACATTTTTAGGATTTAAATATATATTTTCAATTTCTAGTAAAACAAATTCAGTATAAGTGTATAAGAATAAATGGATGAAAGCAAATAATAGATAGTATCCACTGTTTGTTGATATTTCATATGGATTTACCAAACACTTCTTCCAAGTTTTATTTTTCTGCATTAAAAATTTTGGTAGATCATACAGGGGCCTCAAAGTTGTCTACATTTATTTTTCCCCTTTGGGATAATTGCCTGAAGATATGGGTAGCTGTTTCATCCTTATCCTTATTTCTACAGACATGCATCTCTGACAAGAACAATGCTATGAAAGTCTTTCAAACCCCTCATCCCAATGGAATCATTCCAGTATTTTTATTCCATTTGATTATACAATTTATCTCCAAATTACTTTTTGATAGTATCAGAGCCCTTTGAGAAAATGCTTAATATATCCTTGAAGGTATAGTGTTTTCTGATGAAATGAGCAACATTTAAAGATACTTACCTCATTAAAAAATTGCTGTGCTATCCTTAAGTGGTAGGTAAGGAGAAAAAAAAAAAAAAAGAAGAAAAGTTACCTTGCTTAATTGAATGCCAGAACTCTGTACACAAACTAGAAGACAAACCTGCCCTTCATACTGATGATTCTGCAAAGAGAAAGAGTAAATTACTCAGCTTCATGAGAAACAGTAGCAAACAGTAAAGCAATACTATATACTATTAAGAGTTTCCTGGTAATGGCTTAAGATTTGTTCAGATCTCTCAATTAATTTCTCCCTTAAAAGCTGGTCATATCTGTTGCATCTTTTATACCATACGACTGCAAAAAGAGAAATAAAACTGTATATTTTGGCCTGTTCCTAATGCTAATTCGTTTAGACAATCATGTCTTTGCATTTGCAAAGAGTCAGTCACAGCATCCTAACTTATGACTCGTAAATCATGCTCAGTAATATGATTGCCCTCAAAGCCACACATATTCTTACTGTTTCCTCAGGTTCAGGCACATATGACATCCTTATTAGTCGTTTGGTGTGTGGTTTTCTTTCATTGTTGTTTTTTCTTGTTTGCTTGTTTGGTGTTTGTTTATTCTTTTCTGTTTTGTGGTTGGTTTTATTTGTTTGGTTGGTTTTTTTTCCCTGGAAAATTGTAAGTGACACAGGAATCATCCATTCTAACTATTGGTTAAGGATTTCAGATTCAGTGCCAAATTAACATGACAACTTGTTTCCCAGGTTGGAGTTGATTGGCATTCAGCCCTCTCAGAGTGGGCAAGGAAGACTGGGTCTCTCTGCATCTGTAAACTGTTACTTGTGTCATAAAGAAGATAGAACACTTTTCTGAAAAATATCAATATGCATCTTCAAATGAAAATCTGCATTTAGTTTATTAAAAGCTGTCTCACTGTGAGTCAGAAATTTCACTTAACATGAGCTGGGAAAAACACCAGAACAAATAATCATGTCTCTTGCTGGATCTGAATCAAATAGAAATAAAGCCAAACTGCCTCCATCAGACAGAATTTCAATTTTGTTATCTTTTTAAAATGCTCTCACAAGAATTTGGTCATTTCATTTCAACTCAATTACAGAATGTAATGGTAGTATTAACAAAAATAAATACCATTTCTAGTAGTTAATTATAATTTGAATGGAAGATAAGATTTTATTTTGTGATAAAATGCTATTATTTTATTTGTAATGAAAGACCTCTATGATTACATGCAAATATTGGTACATATATTCTTTTCTGTGTTTACTGTTTCATAATATTCCTTCCTTTAACCAAATGCTCATTAGAAACTCAATTTTACTTTTTGAATATGGGCTCTGGTCAGCAACATAAAAAAATAGAACCATAAGATAACACAGTCAGGTATCCTATTTGCAGCTATGCACCATCCTGAGACAGAAAAGTCTTTTCAAACAAACAAAACCAAAACTAATCATGAGTAACTACTAGTGCCTGTGTCACTTCCAAGGAAGCAGAGACAATTAAAAGAGAGTAAAAGAAATCTTTCAGATTCAGTAATTGCATGTTACTAAAATATACAGCCATGTATGAAGGATAGAACTTCTCTCTCTTTATAGTTTATCACTTGACAAGCATTTTAGGTCTGTATCTCTCCACATACATTTTGTATTTAGTGCAAATATATAAAAATTTACCATTAGATGTTGATGGGAAAGAAAGATGAGAGATGAGAAAGCGTTTTTCTAAAATCTGTATTAACATTTTAATTATTGCATGACACTGACTGACAACATGCGTAAAGTTATGGACATGTGTTATTATTATTTTTTCTTGTAATGTGTAGGTCTATTAGAACAAGACATTTATAATATGACATTTCCATAATTTAGGACCTTAAACTCATGCATGATATCTAATTTAATTATTAATTTTGAAAGCTGTTGAGTCAGGGTTTTTTAATCATCATCATCATCATCATAATAGTAAGCAGGTTGCAAGAGACCTTCAAGATCATCGTGTCCAAACCATCAGTCAATCCAACCCACCTAAACGACTAAATGATGGCACCAAGCACCCCATCAAGTCTCCTCCTGAACACCCCCAAAGATGGCACTAGTGACTGGCTGCAATCTGCATGTGGCACCACTCACCACTACTCCCTGGGCTCGGCCTTCCAGCCAGTTCCTAACCCAATGCAGTGTGCTCCCATCCAAGCCATGGGCTGACAGCTTGGCCAGGAGTTTGCTATGGGGAACGGTGTCAAAGGCCTTGCTGAGGTCCAGGTAGACTACATCCACAGGCCTCCCCACATCCACCAGGTGGGTCACCTGATCATAGAAGGAGATCAGGTTGGTCACGCAGGACCTGCCCTTCCTAAACCCATGCTGGCTGGGCCTGATCCCTTGGCCATGCTCTAAGTGCTGTGTGATTGCACTCAAGATGACCTGTTCCATAATATTTCCCGGCACTGAGGTCAGGTTGACAGGCCTATAATTCCAGGCTCATCCAACCGGCCCTTCTTGTGGATGGGCACCACATTGGCCAGCTTATGGTCATCTGAAACCTCTCCAGTGAGCCAGGACTGTTGAAAAATGATGGAGAGTGGCTTGGCCAGCTCATCTGCCAGCTCTCTCAGCACCCTAGGATGGATCCCATCCGGTCAGCTGAGGAGAGCTCCAATCACCTGCTCATGGAACATAGGGAAATTATGCAGCTCCCTGGCTCCTTCTGCAGGCTCTGCAGGCCAGCTGTCTGGAAGACCTTCTGTCCTGCTAGTAAAAATTGAGGCAAAGAAGGTGTTAAGTACCACTGCCTTTTCCTCATCTTTTGATACGTTTCCCTCCATGTCCACCAAGGAGTGGAGGTTGTCCTTGACCTTCCTCTTGCTATTAATGCATTCATAGAAGGACTTTTTGTTGTCCGTCACAGCAGAGGCCAGTCTAAGCTCCAAATGTGCTTTTGCTTCCCTAATTTTCTTCCTACATGATCTAGCAACATCCTTAAACATTCCATGGGTTGCCTCATCTTTCTTCCAAAGATGATACACCCTCTTTTTTCCCCCTTAGCTCTATTAAAAGTTCATTAACCATCCAGGCTGGCCTTCTGCCCCGGCGGCTCATCTTCCGGCACATTATACATACACAGAATAAACCAGGTTGGAAGAGACCTTCAAGATCATCGCATCCAACCCATCAACCAATCCAGCACCACCTAAACAACTAACCCACGGCACCAAGCACCCCATCAAGTCTTCTCCTGAAAACCTCCAGTGATGGCGACTCCACCACCTCCCCGGGCAGCCCATTCCAATGGGCAATCACTCTCTCTGTATAGAACTTTTTCCTAACATCCAGCCTGAACCTTCCCTGGAGCAGCCTGAGACTGTGCCCTCTTGTTCTGGTACTGCTTGCCTGGGAGAAGAGACCAACATCCGTCTGTCTACAACCTCCCTTCAGGTAGTTGTAGAGAGTAATAAGGTCACCCCTGAGTCTCCTCCAGGCTAAGCAATCCCAGCTCCCTCAGACTCTCCTCATAGGGCTCGTGTTCCAAATCCCTCACCAACTTTGTTGCTCTTCTCTGGACACGCTCCAGCAAGTCAACCTCCTTCCTAAACTGAGGGGCCCAGAACTGGACACAGTACTCAAGGTGCGGCCTAACCAGTGCAGTGTACAGGGGCAGAATGACCTCCCTGCTCCTGCTGGCCACACTGTTCCTGATGCAGGCCAGGATGCCATTGGCCCTCCTGGCTGCCTGGGCACAGTGCAGGCTTATGTCAGTCTACCGTCGACCAGCACCCCCAGGTCCCTCTCTGCCTGGCTGTTCTCCAGCCACTCTGACCCCAGCCTGTAGCTCTGCATGGGGTTGTTGTGGCCAATGTGCATCACCCAGCACTTGGATGTGTTAAATCTCATGCCCTTGGACTCTGCCCATCTGTCCAGCCTGTCGAGGTCCCTCTGCAGAGCCTCTCTACCCTCCAGCAGATCAACTCCTGCCCCCAGCTTGGTGTCATCAGCAAATTTACTGATGATGGACTCAATGCCCTCATCCAGATCATCAATGATGTTAAAGAGCATGGGGCCCAGCACGGATCCCTGGGGCACACCACTAGTGACTGGCTGCCAGCTGGCTGTGGGACCATTCACCACCACTCTCTGGGCTCGGCCCTCCAGCCAGTTCCTAACCCATCGCAGTGTGCTCCCATCCAAGCCATGGGCTGACAGCTTGGCCAGGAGTTTGCTATGGGGAATGGTGTCAAAGGCCTTGCTGAGGTCCAGGTAGACTACATCCACAGCCTGCCCACATCCACCAGGCGGGTCATCTGATCATAGAAGGAGATCAGGTTGGTCACGCAGGACCTGCCCTTCCTAAACCCATGCTGGCTGGGCCTGATCCCTTGGCTATCCTCTAAGTGCTGTGTGATTGCACTCAGGATGACCTGTTCCACAATCTTTCCTGGTACTGAGGTCAGGCTGACAGGCCTGTAATTCCCTGGCTCATCCAACCAGCCCTTCTTGTGGATGGGTACCACGTTGGCCAGCTTCCAGTCATCTGGGATCTCTCCAGTGAGCCAGGACTGATGAAAAATGATGGAGAGTAGCTTGGCCAGCTCATCTGCCAGCTCTCTCAGCACCCTAGGATGGATCCCATCTGGTCCCATGGACTTGTGGGGGTCCAAGCTGCTGAGGAGAGCTCCGATCACTTGCTCATGGAACACAGGGAAACTATGCAGCTCCCTGGCTCCTTCTGCCAGCTCTGCAGGCCAGCTGTCTGGTAGACATTCTGTCCTGCTAGTAAAAATTGAGGCAAAGAAGGTGTTAAGTACCTCTGCCTTTTCCTCATCCTGTGATACAACATTTCCCTCCATGTCAACCAAAGAGTGGAGGTTGTCCCTGCCCTTCCTCTTGCTATTAATATATTTATAGAAGGACTTTTTGTTGTCCTTCACAGCAGAGGCCAGTTTAAGTTCCAAATGTGCTTTTGCCTCCCTAATTTTCTTCCTACATGCCCTAGCAACATCCTTAAACATTCCATGGGTTGCCTCACCTTTCTTCCAAAGGTGATACACCCTCTTTTTTTCCCTTAGTTCTATTAAAAGTTCATTACCCATCCAGGCTGGCCGTCTGCCCCGGCGGCTCATCTTCCGGCACATTGGCACAGCCTGTTCCTGCGCCTTCATCAGTTCTCTCTTGAAGCAGGTCCAGCCCTCCCAGACCCCTTTATTTTTAAGGGCTTTCTCCCAAGGAACCCTCTGAATTATTTCCTTGAGCAACCTGAAGTCTGCCCTCCGGAAGTCCAGAGTGGAGGTCTTCTTGCTGCCCCTCTTAGTTTGACCGAATACCGAAAATACAATTATCTCGTGGTTGCTGGCCCCTAAACACCCTCTGACCCACCAGCCTTTCCCTCTTGGTGAAGAGGAAGTCAAGCAGTGCCTTACCCCTGGTAGGTTCACACAGCACCTGGGATAAGAAGCTGTCCTCCATGCACTCTAAGAACTTCCTAGACTGTCTCCTCTCTGCTTTGTTGAGATCCCAGCAGATGTCGGGCAGGTTGAAGTCACCCATGAGAACGAGGTCAGGCGATCCTGAGGCAGCCCTAAGCTGCCTATAGAATGCTTCAGCAACATCTTCCTTCTGGTTGGGTGGTCTATAACAGATTCCAACCAGGATGTCTGCCCTGCCGGTCTTCCCTCTAATTCTTGCTCACAAGCGTTCAACCTGATCATCCCTAATCTCCATCTCAATGGCATCTAGTGCCTCCCTGATGTACAGGACCACCCCTCCACCCCTTCTTCCTTGCCTGTCTCTTCTGAAAAGCCTGTAGCCATCAATTGCAGCACTCCAGTCATGTGAGTTTTCCCACCACATCTCTGTGATGGCAACCGCATCATAACTTTCCTGCCGCAACAAGGCTTCCAGCTCCTCTTGTTTGTTACCCAAGCTTCGTGCATTAGTGTACATGCACTGCAGCTGGGCTGCTGGTTTCACCTCTGGCTCTATCTTATCACCTCCAGACTCCTGCCTGGGGGGACTGGTTTCAGCCCCTTCCCCCTTCGAAACTAGTTTCAAGTCCTCTCAATGATACCTGCCAATTCCCTTCCCAGAATCTTTTTACCTTTGGGGGACAGGCCATTCTCATACGCTGTGACCTTTCCCCTCCTCTGCGACAGATGTACTCCATATGTTGGCAGCTGACCTGGTGCAGTAGAAAGTTCTCCAAGATCAAAACCCCCAAAATTCTTTTGACTGCACCAGCCTCTAAGCCACTTGTTGACTATAGCTGCTGACCTGTTCCTTATGGTATTCCCTCCTGCAACTAAGGGTATTGATGAAATAATTATTTGTGTGCCTGACCCCTCAACCAGGTCTCCCAGGGCTCTTAAGTCATTTTTGATAGCCCTGGGAGTTCTGGTTGCAACATCATCATTCCCTAACTGCATAACTAGTAAGTGATAGTAGTAAGGGATAGATATATTAGAGCTAGATGATGTCTGAAATGAGTATTTTTGACACTTCCTTTTTCAAGAGAGTCAAATGGATGTGAGGAAGAAAATCTTGTGTCACTCAAATTCTATATTTCTGGTTTTATGATAAGCAAGCAGGACTGTGAGCCTTATGCATGGAATTCTAAGTTTCACCACGCCCATTTGAATTGCAGCAACATAGAAACTGCAGCTTCATCTCACTGATAGACTTCACCCAACCATAGCCAAACTTGGCTCTTCCAAATTTCCTCTCAAATTCAAGGCAATAATCCATAAAATGTTTTAAAAGGAAGAAAAAAAAAAAGAAAAAAATCCTAATTACATGCAACATTGGACTAAGACACTGAACTCCAACAAGATACTACCTTCTCAGACACAATGCACAAATGTGAAGGTTGGTATGTAAGTCCTGCTTTAAGTCTTTGGAGGGACAATAAGATAATTGGCCAACCACCTAATACTAGATTTTAATGTAATTCAATTTGAAAGCAATTTATAAGCTTTTTTCACTGAAATTGTAGATATTAAATGCCTCTCAGAGGAAAACATGAAACCTAACAGGAGAAAAAAAAACACAAAACAACCAAAAAGCAAACAAACAAATCCCACAAAAACCCCAAGGCTCTTAAGAAACCTGTCTCTCCCATGAGTTACTCACTGGCATCCTCTGGATTGTGTCAAGATCAAAACTTCAGATTTTATAACACAGTATTATTGCATTTTCTTCTACCTACAGCCATTTTTATAGTCAAAGTGGTGTACCACAGAACAGTCCAGTATGTTATACTATATCCAAAAGGTTCTTTCATTTAAAGAGGTTGCATTTGCATTAATTTGTTCTCAGAGAGATTATTATTTATAAAACAGCACTATTGTTATTTATACTTGCATCATGACAACACTCAAGAGCTCTCAATACAGCTACTGATTATACCCAATTTTAAAAAAAAGATAATTAGAAAAGGCTGCATTCAGCCAATATTCATTTTATCCATTTAGAATTTAAATGTCTAGATGGCTTATATCACCTAGGCACTCATGGTGCAAACCAATTAATCTGAATTTATTAATTTTAAAGTTATATATTTAGTCTGAGCTAATTATCTAGACTTTGTCTCTACTTAATAGGAAGGGACAGGTACCTTAAGAGGATGATTAATTTTTTTTTTTTTAAGATTGGTATAATTAAATTTTGAAAGTGATGGTCATGATCTTTTTCCACACGCTGGAAGGAGAGCCCAAAAATCTAGTTTAGACTAAATCTATACAAAAAGAATTAAATAGTAACACCACCCCTCACCCCCCCAAGAAAACCCCTATGTATTAAAAACAACTACTACATTTTTCAATTAATATAATGTGGTCTACCAACCTCAGTCATGTAACAGTTTCTAACTCTGTAATTCCACTGAAATCTGAGAACTAGCTGCAAAATTGTGAGTTTTCTCCAAGTGATGCATTTAAGTATTTTCCCTTTTCAGACTATACAGCAATCTTTTATTACTCTCAAACAAAAGATAGTCAATCTAAGAATGACTACATCAAAGAGCACAGATAATTTTATAGGAATATTTGTAATTCTCTGACTGATGCAAGCTGTAGCCACCTCTGTATTCAGGTTACAATTGTCTCTTCAGACAAAGAAGCTTTCTAACAAAAGTTCTGATGGAATAGAGATTGTAGGAGAAAGATTGTTTTCAGATATCTTTAGAAGACTATAGGGAAGATTTGCCTTTGCTCGAATTAGAGAGGGCTATGTTTTGTCTTTGAGGGTAATGTAAACACCTTGTAACTTAAGGAGAGAAGCTGGGCAGAATCTGGTTGGATGTGTTAAAATATTCTTTTGTTGTTTTGACCTATTGTATGCCTTAATTACACATATGCCAGTAGAAAATGACCAACTGAGATGTGACACATTTGCCTTCTGATAGACTGTGTAACTTTGCTGTATAACGTAATAAATGTCTTCACCTGCTTACATCTTGTCCTGAAAGCATGCTCGAGGTAATTAAAAACATCTATACTATTACAAGAGATTAAATTCCTCACTGTAACTCAAGCCAGATGAGATTTCATAGGAGCTGCTGTCAGAAATGACTAATCAACAGATTGGAAGCTCAGCCTCACTATCGTTCACAGCCTTGTCCCTGCTGTCCTCTTGCCTAAGGGCTGCACACACACAGGTATGGTGAAGGCACATTATGCCCAAATACTGAATCTTGTCCCAGTATGTGGACAAGTTCCCCTCCTTCATGAAGGAGACACTAGGCCGGCAGGGACCCCTGCACGCACCCATCGCCTGAGATGCTCCTGCAAACACCAAGTATAGGCAGAATTTTAGCTTCACACTTTCTATAGGCTGAAGCCAGTTGTTTACAAGAGTGCCCACTGGTCAAACCCAGCCTCTAGGAACCTATAAGTATTACCCCAGTTGGTAAACAAGTTGCCCCCTCTTTCACTTTCTCTCCTTGCTGGAGGGGACAATGCTCGTGCTATAGCCTCTGCCATTAAGCTCATAGCTGTTAGTTCTTCTCTCTCATACATGCAAGCATACTGGAAGCCTCTGCACAACAAGAAGCAGCCCGTATCCAGGCAGGCCCGTTGAGCCTCAGCTCTGAGAATTATCTCCAGAGGGAGGACCTTCACTGAGCCCGAGAAGCCCAGCATCGTTACAGCCAGTCACACCGACCGGGAGAGCCCACCGTGCCTCCAAAGGACTGGGTCCCCGAAGGTAAAATCTGCCCAGCTGCCGGGGAGAAAGGACTTGACCAAGTCTGGTAGTCTGCACATATGCATAACCCCGCTATCGTGAGTGAGGAGCCGCCACGCTGAGCCCTGTAAACCTCAGGGAAATCCAGAGCACCGTTCGTGCCTATACTCCTCCAAGCCCGGGACCTCTCTGAGAGTCCCGCTGCTCCTTTAAGCTAAATAGACGGGAAGCCACTGCTCTACGCAGCCGCATTTCTTCCCGTAGGCTGTTTACATCAGCCCCGAGACCCGTTGTAGCCAGGCCAACCCCTGCCGGGTCTTTCCCGCCTGCAGCCATGCCCCATCAGAAGCCTCCGAGCCTGCCTATCGGGAACTATCGCCCCGCCCTGCCGTGCGAGCCGACTCTGAGGGCCGACCCCGTTCTACCAGCCCCACGGGCCGACCTCACCAGGACTGCTGCCTAACGTCTGGAGGGAACTTGCCGAGTCCTGTGAAGGGAACCTGCTTACTAGCTAAGCCTAAGTTCCATTTCCTCTCCACTGCCGCAGAGAGAGACAAGCCACCCAGCGCCGCCGTGCAGACCAGCCTAGGAAACAATCCAGCGACAGAACTCAACCTTGCTACAAACAACAGCTACAAAGTATCTCCCACGTGCTTTCCACTCGCTAGAATTCAGTTCAAAGCATCCGCGTCTAGCAGTAACCTGCGACACATAGAAACATTGCTGTATGTAGTTAGAAGCCACCCGCGTTCTGTCGAGTCGCCATCTAGTGGCCAAGCGGCGGAACTGCACCCTTCGTTATATAAATATAGAACTGATTCTGTAAATACTTCCAATCGAGTTCTAATTATAATACTAAGCCACTTATAGAATGTATGTCATGAACGTTAGAAAAGACCAGTCTTGAACTCAGACAGTTCGTGTCAGCTCTGCAATGGACTTACTACAGAACAGAACTAATTCCATGAGCCAAGCCGGTGGCACCTTGGGAAAAAATATTTAGAAAAGGGAAAAAATAAATGAGGGGGAAAGAACACAGAAAGAAGGGTTGGAGAGGGCAGAGAGGAAGAGGAGGGAACAACAAGGCAAGAGTAGCAGGAGGTGCTTCACTCTGCAGCAAGCAGGCTATGGAGGGCCCCCATTACAGGATAGTGAAAAAAAGCAACAAGGAGTGGCAGAGGGAAATGGCTAAGCACTGACTTGGTCGTCCTTCACCATCCATTGCCTCACTGAAGGGACTGAGAGCAACCTACAACAATAACACAGTAGGAGGAGATGTCTGGAGTAACAGTGTGGTGACTAGAAGTGTGAAGGAGAGGCATCTGAAGCTAAGCCGGGAAAAGTGGGAGGAAAGCAGTTTCTCCTGCATATTTAAATGTTTGTCCTTTTTGGTGTTTCCCAATACCCCAATCAGTAACTAAATATTTTTGCCACTTGGCATAAATTGAATTAAATTCCCCAAGTTGTTCTGCACATGTTAGTAAGTGATTTATCTGTCTTTATTTCAACTTGTGAGGCTCCTCACTCTTATTCCTCCTCTCCCCCATCTCATTGGAGAGGGGACAGAAGGAAGTGAGGAAGACTGTGGGGGTATTTGGCTGTTAGAACCAGCCAACCCACCGCACTTAACAGGAATGAATGGATCCAATAGCAAATTACTTTCATTCACCTGCATTAGCCAAAAGTTTCTTTGCTGTGATCCAATCCATCCAGAGTCTAAATGTATGCCTTTTATCAGGGATAGAAATGGAAAAGCTTTTTAAGTAAAAAATAATTCAAGATCAGCTGATTTAATGATGGTGCTGGTCTAAGGAAGCCACAAGACAATAAAGTAATAGCTTCTTCTTCCTCTTTGTTTTGCACAAGAGATATTTGAATTAAGTAAATGCAATCACTTATTGAAAACCAAATTTCTTTACCATTTCTAAAACAATTTTTTTTTTTGTTACTTCTGTCATACAATTAATATTCAGAGAATGGTATGTCTTCACTCAGTTAGTAGTAATGAATGTGTTTCATGAAAAATTATGTTAAAAGATTAATAAAATCATATAAACATAGAATTGTTTTGGTTGGAAAAGGCCTTTAAAATCATTGAGACCCACTGTTATTTAACTACCATGTCTGGCGCTAAACCATGTCCCTCAACACCACATCTATATTCTTTTTGAACACCTCCAGGGATGGGATTCAACCATCTCCCCAGGGTGTGTATTCTAATGTTTAATAACTCTTTCAGTTAAGAAGTTTGTCCTGATCTCTAAGCTGATTCATTTTTTGTGCAATTATAGGCCATTTCCTCTTGTTGTATCACTTGTTGCTAGGGAAAAGAGACCAACACCCACCAATGTCACAATTTAAAAACTAAATTGTTCTCTACTTTTACATGTAGAAAAATAGCCTGTTTAACATTTGCAAGGTGAAAACAAATAACTTTTATTATTCTTTTGGGCATGAAGATATCTTTACTATGTTATTTTGGACACGGTTAGGATTATCTCTCAAAGCTCCCATGTTTATAAACCTGATGCAAAACTAGCACAAAATGAACAGAATTATCCATTTTTAATTTCTATTTTGCTCCAGTTAATATGGGGATGGGGGGAGGCACAAGCTTCAGAAACATATATACATAAATATATGGAAAATACTAAGGTAGTAAGCCATTTTCTATCCAGTTCTAATGCAGAGATACTCCACTAACATTATTCACTGTAAACACTAAAAGTACAAAATAGTTTTAAAATCAAACACAATTATTGGAAACAAAAGACATGGATCAGGAAATTAGGAGATCTTCCAAACCAGGAAAATAATTATCCTGAACAGAATACTTGCACAATTATTAAAAGGAATGTGACCTGCATAATGATTATATAACTGCCTGACTGCAAATTACATAGATCAAAATCTAAAAAATGCAACTCAAAGGGCAAAGACACATACAAAATAAGTCTCTACACTGGCCAACTTTTTATCCCAAAGATTTAATAATTTGTTTATTTCAGTAAGTTTACAGAGGAATATCTGACTTACCCCCCCATAACAAGAAAAAAAATAAAAATTGTGAATATACTTAGTGAAGCAAAATGTTTGAAGGAGAGAACATAAACATCAGAGGATTAGGCAACAATTAGAATTCAAGTCTTAAAATGCAGGATATCTTAAACAGCAAATAATTCAAAGACTAAAAATATCTGCCTAAAATACAGTAAGAGGCTAACAGAAAAGTAACTTGGACAGACAGTGAAGAAATGCACACAAGCCACAAGTTGTCCAGGTTCCTTCTGCCCCGTAGTAGAAAACTCTTGCTCTTTTCCTTGCCCTTCCCCTTCTCTTCTTTTTTAAATCTCTCTCTTTCTCTCTTTCACAGGGACTCTAGGAAATTTGTTAATTCTTGTTGTTGTATCAGAACACGTAGGAGCTAAGAGGCAAAATCCCAACATAACAAAATAAATGAAAATTATCATTAGTTCAAGACTACAGGAATTCACTTAATTTTGTATTTTGTACTTTCATATCTTATTTTGTATAACATTTAAAAACATATAAAATGTATTCCAAAACAGTATTTTGTGGCACACCAGTATTAGCTTCCTTTTAGCTTTTGTATAGCTTCTCAACAATAGTTTAAGAAATTAAATTTTCATTCATGCTGTCCCTGCAGGTACAACAAAATGTTTTGTTTTTAAAGGCTGGACCCTATTCATCGGTGAAAGAGAAGATTTTACTCCTTCTGTCCAACATGCATTTTCTGGAATTAATACTTTATTCCTTTTATTGGACTACTTCTATCATAGACAACACATCCTGAGGTCTACTATAATAACTTATATGAACTGGAGACATGAGACCTCTTATGAAGTTATGACTAATCTATGCCAACAGCTTCTAATTTTTGTCATGATAATTGCCAGTCCTGTCTGCAGTGCAGAATACATACATCACCAAAACAGAACAAACAATCAAAAAAAGTAGATAAAGTAGCCTTGTAGTTTACTGACTTTTGAGTTCTACTTCAATACATTTTGTAACACTAGGGATTTCTGGGATTCCTGCACAAAGCATGTTTGCATACAACATCATACAACCACCACTGCCTAGTTTCAGACAACATCAGAAGAAAACAGAACTATTTGAGATCTGTGTCTTAAGATTTCCTTATGAGTATGGTTGATGGAATGATTCGTTAGCATGACAAAAAAAAATTAGATCATTTTTACATTATTACCTTTTAATTTAAAACTTTTGGTTAGGTTAGAATAGAATAGAATAGAATTCCAGGTTGGAATGCAAAAAATCCAAGATCATCACTGTGTACTTGAACCAGTCCATATTTTTATGCCTACAGCACAGAGTGTCATAACCACAGTCTTTCAGCACTTAACAAACAATCCAACTCAAATGTCTGGTCTTCCTCCTATGCCTCTTCTCACACTAAATTATTTCATTCCTCCTCATCTCCAAAATTCCTCTCATACAATCAAGATACCTCACAAACTCTTCGGTAATTCTAATCTTTCTAAACCATGCCCTAAGCTATTCCACATCCCTTTCTACACAAGAATCCCATATTAATATGCCATAATTATGAACTCAGACTTGAATACCTCTTGGATGCAGCTTTTCAATGCCTCCAATTCTGCTTGCCCAGGTACTGCTATTATCACTGCCACTCTACCATTGCTGTTTCGATGCTGCTGGGTCTCTCTCCTTGTCTCCTCTGTAACTCCTTTCCCTAGGAGGCAGTCTACAGTGCTTCCTATTGGGTCTTCTGGTATTAAAATAGCTTCAGCTGCTGGTCTGACTGGGGTGTAACACCTCAAAACAAGCCTGAACTTCCTAAAATCCACCTACAGAGAACCCTAAGGGCAGAAGCAAAATACATGTTTCTGAGAAAACAGGATGTATGGAATCCATATTATTAGTGAGTCATTACAAAACTGCATAACTAACAATATGTGTGGTTAGATTCTGTTCAACATTTGTTTTGGTCAAATAGTCTTCTCCTCACTACTCTTTGTTTCAGTGTGGTTGCCCAAATGTAGTCAAGCCTGGCAGATAGAGACTATTCAGAAGTGATTATTTTTCCCTTATTTTTTTCTCTTTCTCTATTATTCCTTGCATTCCCATTTTGGTGATTCCTCTTAAGAGATACTGTCTTCTCAGTAGCTGCTAATCCCTAGTTAGCAGGTTGGATGTGTATGATATTACAAAGGAAGATAGTAGATTTAATACCACTTGAAATGTTACAGTTAAATCTTGCAGACTTCCACTTTTGAATCAAATGGATTTTGTCAGGTTACATACACTGCACACAAACCAGACACTTCAAAACTACAAGCTTATTTCAGAAACTAACTCCCTCCACTACTATTTAACAATTCATATCCATTTGATTCTTGAAACAGGGTCTGTAATCAAAAGTACACTTTTGTCATTACTTTTTAAACAAACAGAGCTTAAATGGCATGAGAAAAAACACCACTGCAAAGACGGAAGATGTTCTAGCTCACACACACCCTGCTTTATTTTCATTTCAAACTGTTTTCACAATTTAAGTGTAGTTTATACACTTTTTAACTCGCTGCAGGTAGGGAATGATTTACTCTATTGCAATACCTAATAATAAAATGCATTTTGTTACAAAATAAATTGCCACTAGTTGATAATAATTGATAGTAACCTTACAGACAAGAGTAAACAGACAGTATTAGCATTCTTTTATGCTTTTTTTTCTTATGTAAAATATATTGCATTCAGCTAAAGAATAAAAGAATTCACTATATTGCTTCTCATCATTGCAAATTTCCTGTCATGAAGAATTTACTTTGAGCTGTGCAAGAATATTAGTTCCAGTTACATAGGACATCAATGTTTGCAATGAAATCACATATATATAACACACTTAAGAGCAGGAGGGGCATTTTACCTTGCAGCACAGAATCGTTCCAGTTCCTGCCTCTAGTTTGCAAACAAGATGGCTGCACAGTTACTATCGGGTAAAAGGTACAAAGTCCAATCATGTGAACTGAAACACAAAGGTGGTGGAGAAGGACAACACTGAAAAAGACAACTTCTTGTTACACAACACTGACAATATTCCTTCATAAGACACTACTTCACTAGTAGCAAACAATCTCCACGTGTTTTCAGAATGCTTATAAGCACACACCTAATTAAGAAACTAGTGCATTAAAACACCATTTTAACCATAATTTCAATCAGTTTTTCAAAAGTTTCCACTGTATGCACAGAACAATTTAGTAATTCTCTCTACAGCATAGTCCATCCCACTCTGCTCACTACACATTATCTTAGAAACAGTATGTGTTCCCAGAAAGTTACTGTTCCTAGTAAGTCCAAGGACGCCAATATGAAAAATCAGTTATAGAACTTTTCATGTTTACACATTATCCTCCCCCCTCTACTCCAATCTATGTATTTTCCACATGGAAACTTGAGCAGGAATAGGAATACGCATATCCAAACATGTGCCACAACTGATGTCAGTGAAACTTAACAGAATTCAAGCCTTGAATTTGAATATTTTTTTTTCTTTTCTTCCAAGACAAAATATTGAAGTTAACAATGACTGAGAGAACTCAAACTGAACCAGTGTTTTTGAATAACTGTCTAAACATAAGGTTTGAAATATGTTTTTCTGCAGTTCAAGAAATCAGTACAGCTTCTTCAAAGCTTTTGTTCTCCATTTTTTCCCTCTCTACCATAAACAATTTTGAAACATTAAATTGCCAACCTTTACCTATCTCAAATACAAATAGGAAATGCTAGCTCCACCTTAAGCCTTTGAAATACTCTGCACCTATTATCTTGTAGTTACTGAAAGCAGTAACAAGTGAAAATTTACAAAAATGTTGTCAAGCTCCTTAAAATAATTAGCTAGTTTTAAATCTCCAATATTTTTAGATAAATCATATTTTAGAAGGCACTGAAAAAGATCCTTCATACAGACATAAGAGTAACCGATGATATGCAGAATCCATAAGCAAAACACAAAAACCCTTTTACTTCAAGCTTCCTATGTACATACTCTCCAACTCTTCAAAGATGTATATTTATTTACAATAAATTTTATTAAAACAAATTATTATTAAACATTAATTAAAAAACTTGTAATCTTGTAAATTAGAAGACAGTAATGATACAAGGATATGTATGCCAAAATATAGAAAGATTGAACACTTCTCTGTGCTGAGTAACATGACAATTCGAGGCATTTCATATGGAAAACCAAAATGCAGTATAAAAACTTCTATTCATTCTAATGAAAACAGTATGCAAAAAATTATAATGAATTAATGAGTGAAAAAACTAGTATCTTTCCCCTTTCCTACCCAAATCTGAGCAGTGAATGAAGACTGAACTTGGGGCGGGGGGGAATGGGCAGGAATTTGATTGGATTTCTTCATGTTTGAGTAGTGCTAAAGTGACAAATACTCAAGGACTTCAAAACATAAGTAGGACAGAAGATTGAAATGCTAACAAGGAGGTTTCATTTAGGCTATGGTAAATAGAATACATTACCCAATAATGTATTCTCTAATGCTATGGTACAGATCTATGTTGCTTAATGAATTACCAGTGGATTGTTTTTTTTGTGTTTGGTTTTGGTGGGGTTTGTTTGCTTGGTTGGAGGTTTTTGTTTGTTTTTCGCCCCACATGAATACTTTGTTTTTCTCTTTCATAATTTGTTACAAACTTTTAAAAGATACTGTGGTCTCCTGGTGACCAACTGGCATATGGTATCTGCTTACCTTTGAACATCCATGGTTCAACTCATCAAATTGGTAGAGGAAATTATGTTTTAAATACTATTTGGGAACAGGAGGAGATAGAAGGATGCACAACTGGACTTACTGGAATCTAATGGAAAGGCAGAACTGGAGTGAGGCAGACCTTTTGTCTCAGTTCATCAGGCCACCAACCATTCATCTACCAGGTACAGTACATGGACCTTTGTAAAATCAAAACATGATACACTGCTGTGTTAAACTGCATGAATATTGGTGCATGTCTTAATGTGCTTATGCTTCCACATAAATCTGATAATACAAACTTGAATTTAACAGGAGTTTAAATGAAATACACCGATAACAGAGCTAAAAATGGACAAGGGATATTTGTTAACTTTTATTCTAAAAAAATCCATAGAATTTAACTAATTTCAGAAGATGTGTTTGAAAGTCACAGATATCCAGAATTGAAGACAGAGCCCTACCATTCCTAGGCACTTTGTACCAATTGGATTACTGGATGTTAAAGGATTTTTTTTTTTTCTGTAACAAATCTTCAACTAAAAAAACCCAAATGTTTAAACTTCATTCATTCTTTGTCTTAGTTATAAAAAAGTAGTGATAAGTTTCACTCTAAAAATTCCATAGCGATATAGTCATCTTGCAGGATGTAGGAGAACCTTGATACAAACTTTAGAAACCTGTGGATTGCAGAGGATGTAGTTCTGAGGAAGGCTTTTATGTAGGGAACACGGTCTGTGACATGGTCAAATGATTAGGGTATTTTTTTTCATCTTTGTGCTGAATTTAGTGAAAAGTTATCTATAGCAGTTTAGCTAGAACAACATATTGGCTATGCCATGTAAGAATAAGGATCCAGGTTTTGCAGTCACTAAACCATAGTTTTTGATTATCAAATAATAATTGTTTGAATTACCTCAAGTCACAAAGAGAACAAGATCTTTAAAGAAACATGGGCTTGAACAAACAAGAAAAATATGTTTTATTGGATTTACCAGAAAATGTACTTTATTTCCTGGACGTGACGAAGTCAGAAAAAGCAGGTGAACATACAGGTCCCCATGCTTTGTCAGGATCTTCAAAAAGCAAGCAATCATTCAGCTAAATACATTTAAAAATTGCAAGTAGGCAAGTTTTTACTGTATTTCCACCAACTTTAAGAAGTTTTTGTGGAGACTCCATCCCAGAAGACACTGGGTAGAGTCTCTTCTAGAGTTTCAGTGACAAGAGTAATATCGACTGAATGAAGCTCTGTGCTTCGTGAAGCACATAGGCTTGCCTCAAATCTCTCCAATTGAACAACACAGACTCATCCTATCTCATTTCAAGACCACAACACAAGGAGGCTAGTCTCCGGATAGCACATCCTACTTAATAGGGATATATAGCCATGCTAATATTAGAAGTCTTGCTAATAAATTTTGGAAAATTGGTTTAGTATTATTTTTATAGATGAGGGCATAATTTTTGGTCTAAAAAGGAAAATGTCACTGAAAACACTGGGACTAGGCTGTCAAATCTAGTCATTAATATAATACTCATTCCCTATTGCTTGTAGCAGCCACTAATACATACAGCATTTTTGAAACGGTGATAAAACAATTCATTGTGTAATACAGCTTCTTGAAGATGACTGCTTCATCAGGCTTGCAAGATAATTTTTCTTACTTAAAGATGAGGAAAAATCTTTCAAACTCTCTTCCACTGAAGTACAATAGTGACTATTCTTAATTAGTGAGGATACACTTAGAAATTATCCATAAAGTAAATTTCAATTGGACAAGAGGCAAAAAACATTTTTAGCTTTCAGCTTGGTACAAAAGGGGAAGAACCTGAGTAAGCATCAGTAGTGAGAAATATTTGTAAGAATTACAAATCATTCAAGAGTGAACAAAATAAAACTATGCCAAATGGTAATTCAGTCTTTACGTTAATCCAAAAGCATGCTGCATCTGGGACTAAAAAAAGTCTGTCCACAAAACATGGATTTCCTATTTGTCAATTATAAAACTCACAGCTATAAACTTGCATGTGTGGTGGACTTCTTTAAGGATCAACTAGAATTCTCAAGAGCAATCAAACTGCTAAACTAGTAAGTTTTGAGGAAAAGTTAAAGGAATGAAATTTGTTAAATGAATAAACAAAAGTAGAACAACCAAGTAACATGGGATATCCTAGTAGGAAGAGATTCACTGAAAGACTTAGAAAATTTTACACATAATGTCTAGACAGACATTTTAAACATTAACAAGTCTGTCTCAAAGAACTTGAGATCTTGAACATCTCTTGTGGTCTTACCTGTATATAAGCACTTGAAATAAAAAGGTAAGAATTTTTCACTCCTGCTGTGTCACTGTGAGCAGTCATTCACCTTACAGAGGCACAATGTTTGAAATGCACTTAGGAGGTGAAGCTAGCTGGCTTAGGAAAAAAAGTAACAAAACAATTAGGGTCTCACTGGCTTGACAGCACCAACATTACAATGTTTCCTTCTAGGTATCTCTCTATCAGTATTTACAAAGGGTGTTTCTTGGTTTACGAATGTTTTATGAAAACAAGTACCAGTTATTGACCTTCTGCTGAGGGTATTTTAGTTCAAGGCATAAAACAAAATAAAGGCTACATAATTTTCTCATATATTTTGTTACAACACACTGCATCTGATTCCTCAAGGTATGTAAAAATATGCCTTAAGTGACAATTTCCTCATCCAAAAATTAGACTGGGTCCTACATGCTAGTGCTCACAAAGCATATTTGACAGGCTGTCTGCAACAGTGCATTACCAGTACATGTCTGTGTGTCCACATGTACGGGCAGGAAACCAGAGCAGTGGCTTCAGGAGGGAAGAGAAGAATTCTAAAAATGGAATTATGATTTGGATAGGGGATACACTAACTCCTGCAGCCATGGAATTCCCAACTGCCCTAATCAAGAACAGCCTATATATCTAACACAATTCATCAGTAAAAGGAACTCCAAAAGCAGCAGACTAAGTCTGCTTGGCACTGCTCCTGCCCATCTCCCTTCCTACCATTTCTGCTTCCTGATCAGAGTTGATACTTCGTATGTTGCAGCACATTGTTATGGATTCTCTAGCTAGATAGAACTAGGCACAAAGACTGCTAGAATGATTGCAAAAAAAGGGTTGTGGTATTGCGTAACAGCTGGTCTGCAACAGTCTCCCTATGATATCTAGCCTGATAGCATGTTTACTCTGACCATGTAGACATTTTGGGCTAAGTGTCAGTGAGCTCATTTATCTGCTTGACTCTTCTGGGTATATACAAAAATTGAAGGGCATGCATCCATCCACAAAGCATGCAGAATGTCTGAGCTCTGGAGATTCAAATTTTCAACTGGTTGTATGCTGAGTGGGGCATGTGCATTTAAAATCTGCATCTGCAGCACCACAGATCAGTGGTTTAAAGACCTTGTGATTCTGAGCATCAAATTCTTTCTCTTTTCCATCTGTAGATCTAACTATTGCAGCCTATAAAGTGGTTGAGCAAGGAACACAAGACTGAAGGATGTCTTCTTCAGTAAGATTGACAGAATGTGTATATTCCATATGGTACTTTTTTTCCCGTATAATTTGTAATAACCAAACTGTTGTAAAAGGGGGAAAAAAAAGGCATAAAATTTGCATGCAGACAAGAAAAAAAAACCAACACCAAAAAAACAAACAAAAAACCCAAACACGAGCATAAAGCGTATTTAAGGCTTCTGCAACAATATAAAGTTAAATAAACACTGCAAATTATCCTACAGAGGAAGTCCGTATCAGACAGGAAAACCAAAACAAGCTGTAAATCAGATCTTACCTCTTCTGCCCCAATCTTTCCCATAGTTTAAAGCTAAGCAGGACCTATATCCTTTGAGAACTTCAGGATTTCAGTTACAATAACGCTGCTAATCACCTGAACATTTTGCCTGTGTGCAGCTGGTATTTTACCGGAAGACCAAAGTTTATGCCAAAAAGCTAATTCACAAACCATATAGGAGAGAAAATGTTTCTCGCTGACTTCAAAGGAGACAAAAAGAGGCCCTGAAGCATGGCATTAAATTCCCAGCTTTGTAAACAGTTGTGTTGTACAATCCCATCAATACTGCAACGATATCTGAAAATTTCTTAGATCCCTTGTTATTTAAGACTTCAGATGCTTTTTTTAATATTTAAGCCAAAATGGATTATAATCTGTTTATATTACTTTGCCAAGGTTTGTTTGGAGAACAAAAAATAAAGTCTGTCATTTCTGTGTGAAACACAGAGTGCATGATACTCTTATCAATGGTATGAAAATATGCAACTGAACCCATGTTTTGAGCAAAATAGGAAGTAGGGACATAGGAAATTGCAACTTTTGAGTTAAGTGGATTACCTGAGGAAACACTTACACATATTCTCTTAAGCTTATACTCTCCAGGAAAAGAACTTAGTCATCTAAGTTTCAGTGATGTGGAAAACTTTACAGCTTTAAGGTAAAGAAAACCCAGACAAACACATAAAGGTTAAAAATGGTTGAATATTGTGTAAAAAAACCCCCAGCGTTGCATACTTAATATCCCCATGGATATGCACCTTAGCATTTTTACCTTATCTCACATGCAAGAACCATAAAAACCAAGTGATTTTAACATATTACTATAGGCAGAGACAATAAACTTGTTTGGGGTAAGAAGGGCTACCTATAGGCAGCTTACAGTCATTCCAAACCCTATACTGTATATCCAGCATGTGTATGTACCATGTTAGACCATGCAATTCAGAACTCAGTAAAGATTTACTAAATCTCATTTGATATATGCCCAGTCAACAAGCCAATATGAAAATGTGCATTAATTTAACTGTGTTCTTCAGAATTGCATGATTACATATCAGGTAGCCAAGTTCACCCTTTTCAATAAGCATGCATCATGATCCCAGGTGTATAAGTAACCACTGATTCTCAGAGTTATCTCTGCCACAATATGCTTTCCTCAGCTCAGACATTACTGAAGTCCTAATCATTTGAAATAGGCTTAAAATAAATAAAAGGTAGCAAACAAAACAAAGACAGACTGTGCAATTCTCAGTCTCATTTCTACTCTTTCTTAAACAACCAATAACAAAATAAATACTACTGCTGAGACATGAGATATGTAAAACAGCTCAAATAAAACTTAAATCAGCACTTTCACTTACACATCTAGAAACTATGTTCCACCATGAATTAAAAATTCTGATGGACCTTCCATCCAGTTTCATTATGTTCATAAAGACTTAGTCATGCTCTAAAAATCTAATGAGTTTGTCTATATTGGGAAGATATTCCTGTGTTCCAATGTAGCTTTGATAAATCAAGTAAGCTAACATTGCACAGATTATCACTGATGTGCCAGGGTAAAGAAAATGTAATTGAGGTCATCAGCCTGTCAGGTAACCGGACTGTTCTTGAAAGGTGCACAATAACATTTGTAACACAGGCCACTTAATCCTACAAAAGTTCATCTTCTGTATTATACTTTCCACCCTCCCCCTCCCAAAGGTCTTTAGCATTTATTTCCATTTAAAATATTCAAAAGTTTTGCATAATCCTTATGTTTTCAAGATGGATAGTTCACATGCTAGAAAACGTTTCCTTTTTTGAGGGGGTTGGAGGAGGAAGTTACCATCACATTACTTACACTTTTCTTTAATTAGACAATGAAAACATGATTGATGTGCTTTTTCTTGTTACCTTGTTAATTCCGTACTTGTTTTCAGGTGTTACTGTGTCAGCAAATACAGTTAAAGATGGGTTTTTCAGAATGTCTGTTAATTAGGTGAATGAATCCCCCCTCAGCTACAACTGCCATACAACCTCATTACTCACATTCTTATTCACCATGACAGCACATGCTCTTACAGTACAAACACATTCTTTCTTGTAACAGCAGAATACTTTTATATATAATATATTTAGAATTTCCCCTATTATTCTAACAAGGACCCCACTTCAGTGAACTACTAAGGAAATTAACATAATTGTTGTCTGAAACAAAGCTGGAATACTGACTTGTTGCACAATATTTATTGCAGAAAGAAAACAGTTTGGGCATTTTTAATGCTCATATTGTAATGTTACAAGAAAAATTTGACCTGGAAGCAAAGGATCCATGTTTTAAATCTCATGCAGGAATGTCATGACTACACATTATATTTTTAAAAGGCATTTAGGGCACTGGGCAGAGCCCTTTTCATAGTCTACGAAAGTAGGACCTAAGATGCATTATCAAATACAATTATTATTATTTTTTTAACTTGTCTCATTTTGTCATCAGAAAACCAACCCAAAACTGAAAAAAAAACCCTTTGTTTGCAAGTCAAGTTTTATTATTAAAAAGGTACAAGTAAAGGCCAAGCAAGGTTTATTTGTCATCTTAATTCCAAAATAGAAGAAAGTATGAGGACTTTGTATCTATATTTCTCACAAATACAGGGTGAGGGTTCTTTTAGGGGATAGGGTTTGAGTGTAAGATGTGTAAGGAAGCTAAATTCAAATTCAGATATGTAGTGGAAGTAGCTTGAGCTTTAAAAAAACAACACTAAGCTTGCTAAAACAGTAAAGTATTGCCAATTCAAATGAAGGCATTTCCAGAAAAAAATTGCTGAGAGGCCTACCTACAGAGAAAAGAGACAAGACTTCACACATGCGACGCTGCAATTAACCATTGCCTTCGGACAGAACTGCAAAGCAGTGCAAATCTTCAAGCCACAAAGTCACCTTGGGAGCCTAATATTACAGCTCTTCTCATGTCTGTTTCTGTAATCGGTATTTCAACAATCCACGTGGCCAACGGTGAGCTACCTGCCTGAAAAAACACACAAACAAACCAACCAATAGGGATGACTGGTGAGGAAGGTTACCTCTTTCCATTACAACTGCCTAGGCAAAATCAAGTACGTGTCTGTGCAAGATTTTGCTTTGCTTCTTGAGCTTCAGAACTTCTTTAATGTTTTACAAATAAAATCCACCCAAAACGACTCACACACTCAGCGACCCCAAGAGATGGGAGTTTTACATCTTCCTCACAGTTTAACATACATTTGCTGCTTTTCGTTTATGGCTCAAATTAGGAATCAGAGATAAAATCATCCTTGTGCATCTCTACACAGGCACGCAACAATTTTGACGCTGAAACGTCAAAACGCAAGCAAATCCCCAGTCCCTCCCGTAAGCAGTCCTAGACAGCATTTAGAAATCCAAGTCCTCCACCAGAAGAGGACCCAGGAAGAAAAATGGACTTAGTTTCCAAAATACAACATCAAACCCCTCAGAAAATCCCCCCCGCGCCGTGCCTAGCAGCGACTACCGGTCCTCCCCATGTCTGTCCTAGAATCAATACATCTGCCGGCCACCGGAGCCGGGCCTGGCGTGGCGTGGCCCGGCCCAGCCTAGTCCTGCGGGGGCCCCACTCCCCTCGGCTCCTGCCGCCACGGCGGAGCGCGCTTGCGCCACCGCTGCCGCGCGGGCTCCCTGCTGGTCGGGTCTCGCCATGTCCGCTCCCTCCTCCGCGGTCGCCCTGCGACCAGTTACTCACCTCATCTTTGACATGGACGGTCTCCTGCTGGGTGTGTAGCCTTCACCCCTCTCCCCTGCGGTGGCCGGGCCCCCGCCTCGCGCGAGCCGATCCCACTGTGCTGTGAGGCCTGTCCCATCAGTCCAGGCGGCATGGGATGGTAGCTGGCAGCAGGCAGCGCCCTCCCATCCCCACCTCGGGGCGCCGCCCCGCCGAGGCACCTCCCGGGGTCGCGACACCGGAGCAGAAGGGCCCCGGCCCCGGCCCCGGCCCCGGCCCCGGCCCCGGCCCCGGCCCCGGCCCCGGCCCCGGCCCCGGCCCCGGCCCGCTGCTTCCTGTTGTGTTTTCACGGCCCTTCGCGCTCTGGGCAGATATGTAGCGCGCCCCGGGCGTCGTTGATTAAACTAGGCTGAAGGGAATAAAACAGTAGGAAACGATTTGTTGCCCTCTCTTTGTCCTGCCACTCCCTGCCTTCAGGGGCAAATTTGGCCCAAATTAAAAGATCTGGGGCTGAGACTGAAAAGGGCGCTTACTGTTAATGGTGGAGGACTAAATAGAGTGGCAATACGGAAGGAAGCAAGGGCGAGATTGGAGTTTAAAAGCCAAATAAAGCGGAAATGGCAAATAATGGGTTGCCGGTTTGCAGAACCCTCCAGGCCGTGGGCTTTCTCATAAGAAGCGGTTGAGGGAACTAGGACTATTTAGTCTGGAGAAAAGGGGGGTAGCCTTTATCGCTCTCTACGACTACCTGAAAGGATGTTGTGGTAAGCTATATGTCTGTCTCATTTCTCACGGTACAAGTGGTAGGACGAAAGGAAATGGCCTGAAGTGGTGCCAGAGGACGTTTATATTGGTTAGTAAGAAATAATTCTTCACCGAAAGGGTTGCTGAATATTGGAACAGGCTGTGTGAGTGTAGATGTGGTGCTTAGTGACATAGTTTAGTGATAGCCCTGGCAGTGCGGGGTTAACGGTTGGGCTAGATGATCTTAGGTCTTTTCTAATCTAAATGATTCTATGGCACTGCCCCGGCACAGGGGCAGGAGGTAGGAGGTGGCTGAGAGGAGTGTGAGGGTTGCTTGTTCTGTTCAGGGTACAAGAGAGCATTTTTAAGCATTTGGAGTTGCAGTCTCTTAACTGAAAATTCTGGAAAACACTGTGATAGTCATCATCTAATTTTTGTATCGGCAGTCTTTCAGCTTTGCAGGGTTCTGTGATCTTTCCCAGGCTACAACTAGATTGGATTTTGAAGTTTGATTAAGTCGTTATGACTAGAATAGTATTTAATCGGTTTTTAACTGTTTGCAGAGTCAGAACCTTCTGCTGTGTGTCTCCTATGGAATAATTGAATAGTTTTGCATTTAACTTATTTTTTAAAATAATCCATGTGGATTATTGCACAGGAAGCAGTTTTGAATGTGGGTGAATTCATGTGAAGTGTGAACCCGAGATGTATGCCTTCCTTCTGCAAAACCCAAGTTGTTGCAGTTTCTGGAAAACTTGCTGTGAAGTCTAATGAATTACTCAATTTCCAAGAAATGTGCACTTTTCTGTCTTTCATGCATGTAACAGGCAAAGGCAATTCAGTTATTGTAGTTTAAAGCAAAAATGGCTTTACTCCCACTGTAACAGATAGTTTCAAGCATTCTAGAGCCTTGTCTTCCGTTGGTTTCATCTGTACTCTGAACAAGCTGTACAGAACAGTGACTGAGCTATTTCAGTATTTAGTGAGAAATAAGTAGTGTTTACCACAGTTAGGATCACGTGCTTCTTCCAGGCAACCTTTTTAGCTCTAGTATCTGCTTTCTTGATATCCGTCTCCCTTCCCCAGCCTGGTGATTGATTAGGACATCATGGAATTTTGATTAAAACATCACAAAACTTCTAATGTGTCACGTAATGTTAATGGAAAATGATAAACATGCATATTTCTAGAAGCTATACAAATCTACATAAAAATATTTTGAAAGAGCACAAACGAAGTTTGTGGTACTGGCTATCTGAAACTGCACTATTTAAACTTAAAGTACCTCAACTGCTTGTGACCCTTTTTTTTTTTTTTCCCCAGAATCTGAAGCTATAGGTTTTGCAATCATTTTCCCACAAAGTAGTGTGTGAAAATATATGTAACTGGATTTGGAAGTTGTCTTCTAAACCTTTCTGGTTTTATTTAAAAAAATAAAAATTCATCTATAAACAATGAAAAATTAAAGACTAAATTGATCTAATGTGCCATAAACTTGCTTTCTATAGCTAACTTACTTGATTGTGATTATCGAAGATAGGATAGCTTCTATAGGAAGATTCCCCAAATATTTGTGAATGCTTCATAACTGTAAAATCCTTAACTGAGGTCTGAGGCACTTCTTTGGAAACAATTCAAGTGTTACACTATATACCCTGTATACTTTAGTGGCTAAGTCTAGGCAATGTGAAAGTGTTGCTGGGTCTGATCTTTTGTGCCTTGGTCTCCCCCATCTTTTTAGCATAATTGAGACTGATTAAATTGTCCTTGTGTCTCACCTTCATATATCAGCTTACTTTCAACAGGGAAGTTCTTGCCTCTAAATCACTAGTGAAATACTTCATCCCCTTTGTTTGCAGTCCTTCTGTACCTGTATTAGCTGAAGAGTTATCATACTATCATACATAATTTTTTCACCTCTTACAGTCAATGTGGTTCACCCTCCCTCTAGGGCTTTCTCATTTTGGATTACCTTCTCTGTCCCCTTATGCTGTTAGATGAAGTCTTGCGGGGTTCAGCTGTTATTTCAGTTGCCAGGAAAATTAGTACACTGGAAGGTAATGCTCTTATTTAGTAAGTGAAGTGTGTGCACAGAACATTTAGACAGCTTATTGTTTAATAGATAAAATTAATTGATGGACTATTCTTTTGTAGGAAACTCCAGATGCAGTATTAAAACTTGCGTTTGTACTACAGGTACATTCTGCTTTATTATACATATGCAGCAATGCAGTTTGTAAGTGATAGTCACTTCACTGTGTAGTATAAACCAGAAGGAAAAAAGTACCTACATTTTAATTTTTGATGCAGTGCTGTATTTTAAAAAAACAAATGTGTTTGTGGTATTACATTTCTACTTGCTTTTCTACTTCAAATCCTTACAATAAATGCTCAGAACTGGTACAATAGTAGACTACTGTTCTAACTGCTAGTATGTAGTATAATTAAAAGTGTTAAACTTATTTATGTGCGTGCTTATTTGACACACACATAACACAGTATAGGGTTAGCTGCATAAAATTATTCAAAAAAACCCAAAAGAAACCCCAGAGATACTTGATATCTAAATAAATATTTCTGTTATAGTTGTACTGTTTAGTATCCAAGTCTGGCATTTTAGCATGCTATAAAAATGTACAAAACCAGCTCTGAAGATACAGAAGGAAAAATCTATTGAATTTGTACAAAATATACAACTCGAATAAGGCCTCCAAGGGTCTATCTCCTCAACTTACTGCATACATTGTATTTTGAGCTATGACAAGTGGCTTTGTTGCATAATTGTAGGCAGCAGCTATCCTACCACCAGAATGCAGATAGGGTTGAGTGTTGCCCTTGTTCATCTGTGCATAAATTTGTAGAGGGCCGAAAATATTTTATATTTGAAATTATGCTCACTACTATCTACACTTATAATATTAACCTTTCCTAACTGATAAATGAACTTACAAAAACTGCTGCAAAGAGAAGGTATTTCTTAGAATTGTGCTTAAAGCTGAACTAAATCTAAATTAACATGCAGAGAACATGATACCTTAGTATAGCAATTTTAGTCTTTTTTTGCTAAATTTTCGTTAGGAGTAGTGATTATTTTAATGTAGATTACTGAACTTGGCTGGTATCCCTTAGTGTTGTGAAAGTGCATCTTAGTCTGTAGGAGCTGGGGTTGTTCAGTCCTGAGAAGAGGTTACTGGGGGGAGACCTTATCACTCTCTATAACTACCTGAAGTGAGGTTGGACTGAGGATGGGGCCACCGTCATCTTGTCAGCAAGTGATGAGACTGGAAGAAATGGCTTCAAGTTGTGCCAGGGGAGACTTAGGCTGGATGTTAGGAACTATTTTTTCCATGGAGAGGGTTATCAAACATTGGAATGCTCTTCCAAAGGCAGTGGTAGAGTCACTGGGCTTGGAGGTGTTTGGGCAGAGTGTGGTTCTGGCACTTAAGGACATGGTTTAGTGTTGACCCTGGGTTGAGTGTCGGTCTGGATGATCTTTGAGGACTCTTCCAACTGGATATTTCCAGTGATTCTGTGATAAGATCTGGATCTGATGGTCACCAATGCAGGGGAACTTCTTAGGGATGTCAAGATTGGAGGCAGCCTGGGCTGCAGTGATCACACTCTGGTGGAGTTCACAGTCCTAAGGATATGCATCAGCCAAGGAGCATCGTCAGGACCCTGAATTTTAGGAAAGCAAAGTTCCAGCTCTTCAAGGAGGTAGTCAATAGGACCACCTGGGAAACAGTCCTTGGTAACAAGGGAGCTGGCAGACCTTTAAGGATGCTTTCCATAGAGTGCAGGAGGTCTTGATCCCCAGGTGTAAGAAATCAAGGAAGGGAAGAGATCATCATGGCTGAGTTGACACCTGGTGGTCAAAATAAAAGACAAAAAGTAATTGCACAGACAGTTCAAGCAAGGACAGGTGTCTTTGAAGAAGTATGGGAATGCCCCCTGATGGGGCATTCTGGAGTATTGTGTCCTGCTCTGGGACCCTCAATACAAGGAGGGTATGGACCTGATGGAGTGGGGCCCTAGGAATATCATAAAAATTATAAGGGGTCTGGAGCACCTCTTCTATGAAGACAGCTTGTGAGAGTTAGGATTGTTCAGCCTGGAGAAGGATCCAGGGAAACCACATAGCAGTCTTCCAGTACCTGAAGGCCTGGCAGGATAGCTGTACAACTGTTTACAAGGGAACATAGCAAGAGGACAAAGGACAATGTTTTGAATCTAGAGAAGGGTAGATTTGTATTGGACATGAGGAAGAAGTTCTCTATGATGAGGGTGTTGGAACACTGGAAGAGGTTGCCCAGGGACGTGATGGAGGCCCTGTGCCTGTAGACATTCAGGGTCAGGCTTGATAGGGCTCTGAGCAAGCTGATCTAGTTAGAGGTCCCTGCTACCTGCAGGGGGGTTGGACTAGATGACCTGCAAAGGTCCTTTCCAACCCAATGCATTGTATGATTCTAGGATAAGTCATCATACTCAAGCAGATCTAAAAGAGAGGTGGTTTTTGAAGTAGCTTATGCAAGGTACCTTTGCCATAAGTCAAATGCATGTTGGACTGTACAAGACACAGTTGATTCTGACCATTTGCAGATGGATGAGAGGAGGTTTAGGCAGTTGGGATCAGAAGCTGCTGTTTTTGCAGTTGCTCTTTTGTACGAAGACAACTTGTATTTTTATGTGCTACAGCCTCTGCATGGCTACTCATACAGGTAACCTCTGGTTTATAATGTGGGAGAAATTAACCTGCAGTTAAACTCATTTTGCAGTGTTGTGAGATTCATAAGAGTTTTGGCATGTTTTCTTTCTTCCTAATGTTACTTTCCCATTGTCACAAGTCAAAAATGTACTCTTGCTTCCATTTCATTGCACATGTTGCCTAGGAAATTGCTGTTAAAGGAAAACTGGTGAGAGATCCATGTGGAGTTTGCTTATGTACGTGCTGTGTTTTATTTTACAGTGTGAATGGGAGGTTAAAACAGCTCCCTATTTATTCTGTATCAGAAGAAATAGCACCAATTCAACTAAACATCAGTCCTTTCTAGATTGTTCTCTAATATGGCTTAAGTGCAGGAATTAATCTTCTTAGGGTATAGACTGGCAATCTTGTAAGTCTGTTTTCTGCTCCTAGTAGTATAAACTTACTTTTTTGCCATTTTCCATTTGTGTCTGATTTTGGGGAATGAAGAGGGAAACAAAAATATTCCTTACCCCTGAGTTCAGTTGTTTTGCTGCAAAAACAAATGGATTGAAGATATTTTTATATGAAAACACCTCATGAAAGCTTCTTGGCTTGAGCAAGTTTTGCATATAGGTAAAATGTCTCCTCATAGGGAATTAACCACAAATAGAGTAAATAAGATTTGTCATATGCTTGAAAACTAGCCTTTTAATTTAACAGCAAGGAAAATTTTGGCAGACATACTAACCTGGAGTCTAATTTATATTATTCCCATGATTGATTTTTGAATTGTCCACCCACATGATTGCCTGTTGTTTGTGGTTAGAATAATCCAGGATCAGAGCTTAGTTCAGCATCATAGAACAGGGAGTTTTAAATTTCTGTAGTGGTTACCGTATTTTAAAATGCAGTGGGCAGCATTGACAATGATCTTTTTTGCCCTGGGGAGTTAACAGAGGACATCTCCCAAGCTGAAAGATCCATGATTTGATTTTAATGTTACACATAAATAGCACACAAATGCAATGTATTTTTGGTACTTATTTTTTTTGGTACTTGCACCAGATCTAAATTAATCTGTTTTTTAAAAAAACCCACAACACAAAAAACCCTATCACCACCACCAAAAAAACAAACAAAACCCCCACAAACAAACATACAAACAAAAAAACCCCAACCCAACCAACCAAAAAAAAACCCCAACCCAAAAAAAACCAACAAAACAATCCAACAAAACAAACACCAAACCAACCAAGCACCCCCCAAAAAAACCCCAAACCAAACAAAACCCCATCTGTTAAATAAATTAATCCAAAGAGATTTTAAATTTCTACTTCTAGTAACAATGGCTTTCATTTTCTGACTTGCACACACTCACTTCTATAGAGGGCCTAATAGAAGGGGAGTGGTTAATAGGTTGAGAGTGGTTCTCCTTCCCCTCTGCTCTGTCCTGGTGAGGTCACATCTGGAATATTGTGTCCAGTTCTGGGCCCCTCAGTTCAAGAAGGACAGGGAATTGCTTGAAAGAGTCTAGTACAGAGCCACGAAGATGATTAAGGGAGTGGAAGATGTCCTTTATGAGGGAAGACTGAAGGAGCTGGGTCTCTGGCTTGGAGGAGACTGAGGGGTGGCCTCATTAATGTTTAAGGAGGACAGAGCCAGGCTCTTCAGAGATGGCCAATGGTAGGACAAGGGGCAGTGGGTGCAAGTTGGTGCACAGAATGTTCCATCTGAACATAAGGAAAAACTTTGAGAGGGTAAAAAACACTGGAATGGGCTGCCCAAAGCGCTTGTGCTATCTCCTTCTCTGCAGATATTCAAAACCTGCGTGGACATGTTCCTGTGTGACCTACTCTAGGGGATCCTGCCCTAATGGGCAGGTTGGACTAGATGATCTTCTGAGGTCCCTTCCAACCCCTACGTTCTGTGGTTCTGTGATTTAACAAGTTGAGACATGTACTTTGAAGGTGCTGGGATTCTAAAGGTTTTGTTTAGTGATTAGTAAAGATACACACAGCAGTTTGACCATTTATGAAAAATAGTTTCTTTCTGTGCCTAAATGCAAATTTTCAAATCTCTTTGTAGATGATAAGATTTTATATTTGTTGGTTATGTGCACTGTTTTGTGCATGAAGTTCCAATTATTTTGCTTTGAATGTAAATAATAAGGTATCATTGTGGTGGGTTGAAAGGAAAGGCTCCACTTTCCCTCCGCCACTGAGAAAGAAACCGTGGCTAGGCCAGTCGGAGAAAAAGCAGACTATGTATTTACAAGCATGTATAGGAAGCAGATTACATGTAACACCACAAATACAGGGATTTTACAATATATACAGGAATATACAGCAAATGAACTCAACCAGAAACCAGACCCCCAACAGAGGGGGCTTCCCCCTGCACCCCTTTCACCCCCCTACCTCTCTTCTCCCCCAAAAAAGGTAGAAAAGGAGACAAGGGTGGTTAGCAGGACAGGGGAAAAAAAAAAAAAAAGAGGCCTAGTACAGGAGTTAGTTCTTATCTCTTGGCGAGAAGCCCAGAAGCAGTCCAGCCGAAAGAAACAGCGAAGGAAGAGAAACTGAACAAAAAGTCCCAGCCATGCTGGGTTCAACAATCTCACCTCCCCCAATTAGCCAATGAAATTCGTTTAGAATAAAAAATATTTTATAAACATTTAGCCAGTATACCCCTTCCTTAAAGGCACAGCCTCAAACGGTCACAGTCCACGCCTTCTAAACAATTTCATTGGTCGTTCGTACTGTCCATCCAATCTGGAACAATATTTACAATTCGTGAATAAAGTTCATAGTCCGTTCTGGCTATATCAGATGTAGGTGATTCAGAAGTCCAAAAAAGTCAGGAAATAAGGAAATGGAAAACAGGTTGTCTCTCTGCAGACAAAGTGAAGGGAAACAGGAACACAGGGACTCTCAGTTGACTCGGGGTTCTCAGGGTTCATGCACTGTAGATTCCTCAGGGATTCTTCCTTTGGGTGCGATGTAGCTGAACAACAGTCTGAAATTAAACTCTTTCAGCTAAAGTTAAATTTCTTCGAGGAATACACTGAATTTCACCACTCCCCTTGCATTACTCAATAAGTGTGACCAGGACTTTCAGCTGAAACCACCCCTTGGATAGGTTTAGCCTCTCCTGAGGGCGAAAATACCCAAACAGTTTTACCTAACAGGTTCTTTTCTCTAACAACAGGAACTCTATCACCTTCTACTTTCTGTAGCAGATCTGAATGTGCCGGTCCAGCACGGTTCACTGAACCTCTACTATTCACCAGCCAGGTTGCTTGTGCTAAATGTTTCTCCCAGTTTTTCAAAGATCCACCTCCCATGGCTTTGAGAGTGGTCTTCAACAAACCGTTGTAGCGTTCAATCTTCCTGCAGCTGGTGCATAGTAAGGAATATGGAAAATCCACTCAATACCGTGCTCTTTTGCCCAGCTCTTTACAAGATTGTTTTTGAAATGAGTTCCGTTGTCTGACTCAATCCTCTCTGGAGTTCCGTGTCTCCACAGGATCTGTCTCTCCAGACCGAGAATGGTGTTGCGTGCAGTTGCATGTGGGACTGCGTAAGTTTCCAGCCATCCAGTGTTCGCCTCTACCATAGTAAGCACGTATTGCTTACCAGAACGAGAACGTGGTAGAGTGATGTAGTCAATCTGCCAAGCTTCACCATATCTGTACTTGGACCATCTGTCACCATACCACAAGGGCTTAATTCGCTTTGCCTGCTTAATAGCAGCACAAATGTCACAGTCATGGATGACTTGTGTGATAGCATCCATGGAAATGTCTATGGATCTGTCACGAGCCCATTGGTATGTTGCATCTCTGCCTTGATGTCTTGATGAATCGTGAGCCCACCAAGCTAAGAATATCTCACCTTAGTGTTTCCAGTTGAGATCAAGTTCAGAGTCCTTGTCTACTTGAGAAACTCTTGCAGCTAGATCTGCCTGATGGTTGTGCTGCTGTTCCTCAGTAGCTTTGCTCTTAGGAATGTGAGCATCAATGTGTCTCACCTTCACTGGAATTCTCTCGACTCAATCAGCAATGTCTTGCCATAGGTCAGCTGCCCAGATGGGTTTTCCTTTCCTCTGCCAACCATTCTTCTTCCAGTTCTTTAGCCAACCCCATAGAGCATTGGCTACCATCCATGAATCAGTGCAGAGATAAAGCTTTGGCCACCTCTCACATTCAGCTATGTGGAGAGCTAGCTGGACAGCTTTTACCTCTGCAAACTGACTGGATTCTCCTTCTCCATACTTCACCTCGGCAACTCGGTGTGTTGGACTCCACACTGCAGACTTCCACCTTCGCTTGTTCCCGACGAGACGACAGGAACCGTCTGTGTACAGAGCATATTTCTTTTCATCACCAGAAAGGTCATTGTAAGGAGGAGCTTCCTCAGCACGAGCTACTCTTTCCTCTGGAGGTTTAGTACAATTGGTATCTTCAGGCCAACTTGAGATCACCTCCACCAGACCAGGTCTTTCAAGATTTCCCATTCGAGCTCTCTGTGTTATCAGAGCCATCCACTTAGACCAGGTGGAATCTGTGGCATGATGTGGTGTGGAACCTTTGCCTTTGAACATCCAATTCAAAACTGGTAATCTGGGAGCTAGGAGAAGTTGGGATTCAGTTCCAATTACTTCAGAAGCTGCTTTTACTACTTCATAGGCAGCTAGAATCTCTTTCTCTGTTGGAGTATAGTTAGCCTCTGAACCTCTGTAACCTCGAATCCAAAAACCAAGAGGTCATCCACGTGTCTCACCTGGAGCTTTTTGCCACAAGCACCAGGTTGGACCATTGTCACCTGCAGCTGTGTACAAAATGTTCTTAATGTCTGGACCATCTCGGACAGGTCCCAGACCCACTGCTAGAACTACTTCTTGTTTTATCTGGTCAAAGGCTGCCTGTTGTTCAGGTCCCCAGTGGAAACTGTTCCTCTTTTGAGTCACATCATACAGAGGTTTCACGATCTGACTGTATCAAGGAATGTGCAGTCTCCAAAATCCCACTATCTCCAAGAAACGTAGAGTTTCTTGCTTGTTCGTGGGATTTGCCATGGTAGAGACTCTATTTACCACATCCACTGGAATGTGTTGGCGTCCATCCTGCCACTGCACTCCCAGAAACTGGATCTCTGTGGTAGGGCCTTTCACCTTGTCTCTCTTGATGGCAAAACAAGCATTCAGAAGAGTGTCCATGATTTTGTTACCTTTCTTGAAGACTTCCTCAGCAGTTTTACCCCAGATGATGATATCATCGATGAACTGGATGTGTTCTGGAGCACCACCTTCCTCCAGAGCATCGTGGATTACTGCATGACAGATGCTGGAGCGGTGGATCCAGCCCATTGGCAGTCTGTTGAAAGTGTACTGGATTCCTCTCCAGGTGAAAGCAAACTGAGGCCTGCATTCCTCTGCTATGGGAATAGAGAAAAAGGCATTAGCAATGTCTATGGTAGCATACCATTTGGCCTCTTTGGATTCCAGCTCATGCTGGAGTTCCATCATGTCTGGTACTGCTGCACTCACAGGCGGAGTTACTTCATTCAGGGCTTGGTAGTCCACTGTCAGATGCCATTCTCCGTTCTGCTTTTGCACAGGCCACACTGGACTGTTGAAAGGTGAATGAGTTTTGCTGATGACTTTCTGACTCTCCAACTGACGAATCAGATTCTGAATGGGCAACAAAGAGTCACGGTTGGTTCTGTATTGTCTGTGATGCACAGTCTGAGAAGCAACCGGCAAGTTAATGTCCTGAATCTTGTGTTGTCCCACAACTGCAGATTCATCAGAAAGTTCAGGTCTAGCAGACAGTTTCAGTTTTTGTCCATCAATTTCTACAGAAGCTACTCCAAAAGCCCATTTGTAACCTTTAGGGTCCTTGAAATGCCCTTCTCTCAGAAAATCAATTCCCAAAATACAAGGTGCATCATGTCCAGTCACAACTGTATGCTTCTTCCACTGTTTACCAGTTAAACCTGTATCAACTCGTATCTTAACTGTTGAGATCCACCAGTGACTCCCAGAATAGTTATAGGCTCTGATCCCCGATAATTTGATGGCATATGGTGCACTGAGCTCCTGTGTCAGCCAAGGCCCTGTACTGCTGAAATTTTGAAGTGCCAGGCCACTGGATGTACACATCCCAATAGATTCTGTTATCTCCATTATCCCTCTCCTCCCCCTGGCGGGAGGCAGGGCACCCCTAATTGTGGGGAACATTTCCACAGGTGCAACGAGCACACTGTGCAGTATTAGAACTGGAGCCACTGTTGGAGCTATCATAGTTGTCCTGGGGAACCGTGGAAGTAACAGCTACCCTTCTGGTATTGCTACCCCAGGTTCTGCCACTTTGCAGTTCCCTCAGTCTCCTGAAAAGATTAGAAGTTGGTTGACCATCCCATCTGTTCATGTTCTCACCAAACTGATCACGTAGAGTTATCCAAATAGTCCTACGTGATTGCCTTGGTGGTCTGTTTTGGTTTGGTCTGTTTTGGAATGACCTCCTTGGAGGACGTCTCTTCCTCACAGCTGAAACCTGCACCCACCTGGAGGAAGAATTGGAATTATCTCTCTGTGCTAATTGGTGTATGGAATCTTTCAGCTCTTTCATGCAATTCTCAATTTTTCCAGACAGAGTTTCAATGGTTGAAACCAAAGAAACACGTGTCATGCTATCATCCAGTTGTCTTAGTTGATCAGTGAATTGGCCAACCGTAAGAGGATCTCCACCATAATTCCTTGCTACAATTCTGCTTGCCAAAATATTCACATAATTGGAAGGAGCAAGCTTGATGAGCTTTTTAGCAAGACCAGCTGCCACAGGAATATCATCAGGATTCAGAGTTTCATGTTCACCATAGAGTATCTCTCTAACAGCAAATTCTCTCAGATGCTGAATTCCCTCATCTATGGTAGTCCAGGGCTTAGGATTCCATGGAAGATCATCTCGGGAAGGGTATCTCAGGGAAACTGCCATTAAAAGGCGTATCCACAGATTAACCTTACCGAGAATCCTGGCTAGATGTCTATCCCATTATCCTTGGAGAGAGTTCCTAGCTGAGCTGCTGACTTGTCTCCAACTATTAGAGCTGGAGCACCTGTATCATAACACCTAGCAAGCCAAGATAGGATGGGTTCCTTATCTGCTCTGAGGTAATCCTTACGCACGTTTCGCAATTCCTCGCGAGGGGAGGAGCATTCAGAAATGTCATCTTGCTCTCCATGTATCACATCTTCCTGAATGTTTTGTCCCCATAATCCTGCTGTCACTCTCCTAAGGATCTTTTTAAGCTGAGAAGCACCACTGCCAGCTGCTGTCTTAGCTGCATCTCCATCCTGTGATGATCTCAATAACTCAGCTATATCTCTAAGACAAACCTTCTCTTCATCTCCAGCAAGCCCTTTCCTAGCTGAGGTTCCCTCACCGGGATCAGCCTGTCTAGCAGAAGTTCGTTCACCGGGATCAGTCTCCTGCTCTTTTCCTCCATTAGCTCCTGGATCAGCTTTGGCCTTTCCACTTCTGGTCTTTAAAACTGCTACTTGTTTAACTGGAGCTGTGTTTGAATTTATGGCCACCTTAATAGAAGCTGACAGGTCTTGATCCAAACCAGCCGCTGTGGGGGCCCCTTCCGGTTCTGTCATGGCAGACAGAAATGACCTTGCCTCGTTACCGGTCACCAGCTTGGGAATGGGAGCCGCCCCTGGCTGCTTGCCAGAATCATCAATAGTAGCATTTAGAGCACATTTTCCAATAGTTTTTGCTTTTCTTCTGACACAGATTCTCCTCCCTCGTCGTCACTCGAGGAGTCAGGGGCAGACCTAGAGGGACACCTGCGCTTCCTGGACTTTTGTTTAATGACAAAACATGGTCTAAAAATCTTTTTCTCTCTGCGTAGAGCCCACAGCAGATACACATTAATTATCACCGACAGCAGGATTACACATGTCAAATAAATTACCTTAGGATCCCAGCCAGCACTTAAAGTTACTCTTTGACCTCCTGGAACCTTAAACTCCCTTATCTCGATCGGCAAAGTGGAAGACATTATATTGCCATAATTACTGAGCCGAAAAAAAACCCAAACAGCGTTCCTATAGTAGCTGGATCCTATACATAAACCACAAATAGATTTTACGCATTAAATATCTACCTAATTGGTCTAACATCAATCCGACACAGTACCTGTCGGTCAATATAGAACACACAGAAAAGAGCAATTGCTTAAAAACCCACAGCACCTGCATTTCGTATCTCCAGCTGAGACAAGCAATAAATCAACTTAATTACCAGGCCCCACGCTGGGTGCCAAAAAGGAATGTGGTGGGTTGAAAGGAAAGGCTCCGCTTTCCCTCCCCCACTGAGAAAGAAACCACGGCTAGGCCAGTCGGAGAAAAAGCAGACTATGTATTTACAAGCATGTATAGGAAGCAGATTACATGTGACACCACAAATACAGGGATTTTACAATATATACAGGAATATACAGCAAATGAACTCAACCAGAAACCAGACCCCCAACAGAGGGGGCCTTCCCCCTGCGCCCCCTTCACCCCCCTACCTCCCTTCTCCCCCCAAAGAGGTAGAAAAGGAGACAAGGGTGGTTAGCAGGACAGGAAAAAAAAAAAAAAAAAAGAGGCCTAGTACAGGAGTTAGTTCTTATCTCTTGGCGAGAAGCCCAGAAGCAGTCCAGCCAAAAGGAACAGCGAAGGAAGAGAAACTGAACGAAAAGTTCCAGCCGTGCTGGGTTCAACAATCTCACCTTCCCCAATTAGCCAATGAAATTCGTTTAGAATAAAAAATATTTTATAAACATTTAGCCCTTCCTTAAAGGTACAGCCTCAAACGGTCACAATCATAAATGGAACCAAATTTCAAACAAAGAAAAGGTGCATAGAATTTTCCCTTATAATAACACTGTTTCCAGCTGCTTCATTCCAGTTTTCTTTTTGCTTAAGGAGAAAACCAACATTAACAACCCTGGATTTATTATTCTGCACACTGGGAGTAGTAACACTGCCGTTGTGGGCCCAAGTCTGGAAGCTCTTGTTCTGCGTAATTGCTGTTCATTCATATAGCCTTGTTGTGAGTTGGCTAATTGAGCTCTTGAGAGAGGAATTTTTAGGGATACCTTAATTTGTCTGCAGTTGGACAGTTTGGCAGCAAAATTCTGCTCTTATTAAATTTGCTTATTCTTGAATAATGGCATTTATATTTCTGATATTGGGAAGGATGTTTGTTGGTTGTTGCTATTATTTGTAACTTATTTGTTTGTTTTTTATTAATTGGCAACAGACCATAATGATTTTCACAGTATTGTTACAGCTTTTTTTAAAGAGCAAGAGCTATGTTAACTGGCAATGCAAAGACAATTAAGCTAAATATATTCTCCCTTTAAATTTCTTATGTATTGCTTTTTCTTTATGGACAACCTGATTTTCTTTTGCCAGTGTAGAGATTGCTACTGATTGTTGCTGCTTCTGTTATGTATTTCTGTACTGATCTTCATTTGCTTCCACAAGAGTACTGAGAAGTATTTAACCAAAATCATTTTTGTACCTTACTAAATTAGACACTCTCAATGCTGCTTTATCCTTTTCTTCTCCTTTAACAATAAAACCAGTGTTCTGACCCAAAATTTATTGATATACTGCCAATTGTTACAAAAAATTTTCTTGGTACTTAGACAAGAGAAAACCATACTGCTCCTTTTATCTCTCTTTTGAGTTCCTTTCCTTCAATTAATAGTGAGGAGTATTTTTTTTTTTTCTCCTGGCTCTGCTTTCAATGGCTGACAACTTCTTCTTTGGCAATATTTTGCTTCTTGAAGGGTTGCACACCTGTTGCTGGTATCAGTGTTTGCTATGTCTATGTGTATTTGCTATTCTTCCATAACTTCTAATTTTTTATTTTTTTTTAATTCTTACTGTAATAAACATTGGAAAAGCAGAGATTTCTTGTGCCACGGTGATGTTCCTGCTCCGTTGCCATGCACAGGTTTGAGTGCCAGCACCAGTCCTGTCCTCCTTCCTTTGCAGCATGTCAAAGGTCCAAAGCACGTGGATTACAAACTGGGCTTCTGAGGGATTTCTGGGAAATAAATATTTTGACTTTTGAACCAAAACACACGTGAATGATTTTGAGAGAAAAGACATTTCTCCATGGCACATCTGTATAATCCCACTTCAGTGTCTCCATGGTGCAGTCTCAGTGCCCCCAGGATTCCTGTGTCCCCTGTGCTTTCTCCTGGTAGGTGTTCAAGGCTAGGCTGGATGAGGCCTTGAGCAACCAAGTGTAGCTGAGAGGTATCCCTGGCTATGGCAGGAAGATTGTAGTAAATTGTCTCTAGGTCACTTTCAACCTAAGCCATTCTGTGATTCCGGCTTCTTGAAAACTCCCTTGTGTGTGGTTCTTTTTTGGCAAGTTTCACATGCAGTTTATCTCAGCATAATGCAGGACAACTGAGAGAAAAGCCCAGTTTATTATTTGTCAGCCCAGTATTTTTATCTAGGATCCATAGATCTCTACTCATGACCTTTGTCGTTATATAACACATAGGGCGTTACACAGCGTCTCATTCTTACAGCTTATTAATATGTGTTCTCTGACCTGGAGTAATAGTTCCAGCAGACCCTGTGTAACCTCAGCTCTCCAAAGGACGGATATGTGCTTGTCCTTTGCAGCAGTCTTGTGCTTGCAGGTGCTGAACTGTCTGGGTTTGCTGCCAGGGAGCTCAGCCTTCTTGTTCACTCCTGGGCATTTATTGTCAGCTGTGCTGACAATTGTCAGCTGTATTAGTTCACTCAGGTTCTCTTTCAGTGCAGCCATATACTGCAAATTGCCTGCTTATGTTAGGACATGTTTTTTTAACATTGTGTCTTTTAAATTGTGTTCTGCTTTAACTGGTCTGTTTGGGTGTAATGTAAACTTCCACAGAGTATGTATTCAGATGAATAGACCCTTATTTGTTTACTGACCAGTCATCAGAGGAAGCATCTTGAGTTTTGATGCTGGTCCTGGTCATTTGGGAACATTTCTTAGGAAGAGGAAAAAAATTGCACTAATATTGGAAGAATGAAATGGAAGATAATGTATTTAATGAAATAATTGAGATTACAGTGAATCAGGTGGTCTGAAGTAGGAGAATTTAATGAGTGTGTGAGTACAATGAGACATAATTTCTTTTGAATGAATTGTTCTGTGGTAAAGATTCTGTTTTGTTTTTATAATTTACATACATGACCTGTCTCTTCAGGGCAAAAGAGTAGACCCATTCATGCCTATGGAGTGACAAAAACCTTGAATGATATCATCATTGTGCTTGAAGACTATTACTGCAAAAAATTATGCCATGTTAAATGGTGAATCTTTTTATGCTAGGACTGAATCCTCTCTGTAGCATTATATTGTTATTGGACTAACAAAACGTTCTTTGTTTTGTGGCTCAGGGGAGATGGAGCCGCAAAGATGTATCACATGCAATAAATTTCTAGTCTTTAAAAATTAAAACCATTGTTTCATGGGAAATGTATCTCAGGAAAATGAAAATATTTCTGCCACTAAGGTGTTGTAGTACCTCTGGTTGCTACTCTGCTGCCTAGTAACTTGCATTGTTATTATTGTTATAGATCATATTTGTATGATATTTATCCTTCTCCTATTTTTAATTTGAATGTCTTCATTTTCCATGAATGAATGCATCTAAGAGTAAAGACCAAGAAGTAGTGTTGCTGTTAAGGTCCTCTGTGTTCTAGAACATTAAAGTTTTATATGGCAGTTGCAAATTATACAGTATTGTAAAATTTAGTTTCTTTAAATCGCCATTGACTTTGCATAGTGTATTGTTGGTTATAGCTTTGTATTTTCCAAAAAGGAACTGAACTATTCCCCTTCTCTCTTTTGGATCTTGGTATAGAGAGCAGGAATTGCAAGTGTGCATTTGGAAACACTGTAGGATAATGAGATAAAATGGCAGTTTCACCTAGAGTCCTCTTAAGAGTGAAAAATAGGTTTGGGGGTTTGCCAGCTAATTGTATTCAAAATTTTAAAGAACTTTCAGCTTGTTCATTACCTGCCTGTTACCTGAGTTTTCCTACCTTTAGAAACAACTGCATCTTCTAAAAACCTCCCACTTACACCACTACAAAATTTCTGAGTGGCTGCGATCTGTCACAAACAACCACCCCTGTCCAGGCTGATCCTTGAAAAGCTGTGAGAAGAGAGCTTTCTGGAGTCTGCCATAGCATCACTACTGCTGTGCAGACCATTATTTTCCTATGTAAGGCTGGGTGGTAGAGAGAGCAGGCAGTCCACATAAGTTGGGACAGGATTTGAAATACCATATGATCTGAGTGCTTCTGGGTCTGGGGGTTTTGTAATAGCCTATGGCTTTCAAAATCATTGACTGCATAGAAGTAACTGAATTCATTATTGTGTTAACAGCATCTAAGAGTTCAATGCTTACACTTACTTGCAAATCTACATCAGTTTTCATATGACATCATGGTCTCTTAGAGAACTGCTGAATCCTGATGACATCTTTGGAAGTGTCATAGCATTGGAAGTTTTCTTTTTGTATGTTTATTTCTGTTAATTTTTTTTGCTAAGACTGTGCTCTAAATCCTGTAGTTTTCATTCCTTGGATATATTGTCAGTATTGGTTTTCTTGCAAATATATTTAATAAATAGAAGAAAGTCTGTGAAGTATTCATTGTAGTGTTACGCTTTCTGATATGATAATTATGTTTTGTTCTAGGTATGTGTTTGTTTTACAGACTTCAAAATATTTCAAATTAATATTATTTCAGTTTGGAAATTTCCACTGTTCTACAAACCCTTGTAAGTCCTGGATAAAGGTTTAGAGATACAAGAGGTGCCTTTTTGTAGGTGTGTGTGTATATGAAGGAGAGGATTTCTTCCATATAAAATAACTGTTAAGATCATGAGTGGCTTGTCAGTAACTGTCGTAGTTTGGGCTGGGTGCTCTCTGCTACAGGGGTGTTTCCTGTGTCCAGAAGTCCATCCCAGTGGGTGGACTCAGGAAATTAGGTATTTCTACCATAATCCCTTGCACCACTATAAATTTTGCGGTGGGGTCTGGCACTTCCTCTTTCCTTCCCTCTCCGAGACTTGGTAACTGGGGGAGAGATCTCCCGGCCATGGGCCTGATTGGGCCCAAGGCCACAGGGGGATGGGCGGTCTCAGGCCTGGCCAGCTGAGACTAGCCCAGCAGAGGGAGGGGGAAGAAGGAGCCCTGGGGGTTTTGGATGCACCCTCAGGTGGGGATGGGATCTTTCTTTGTCACTGCGCTTTGGGTTTTCTGTAACATTCACTGCTTTCTATTTAAACTTTCATCACTTTTGCAATCCGTTTGTCTGAGTCGTTATTTCTGCCTGTGGTGGGGAGGGGATCTGCCCCAACCCATTACAGTAACTCTGAAGTTGTCAAAAAGAAAAAGCCTTAAAAATATGTAAAAATTTTCTTACTAGACCTTATTTTTCCCTAACCAAAGCTCTCGGCTTCAAGACTTAACATTTTGGAATCTGTAGCTGGTACCTGTATGGATTATACTGGTTAAAGCTGCTCTTTACTGAGATCTTTCTGTTTCCCCCTGCCTCTCCCCCAGGCAATAATACAAAATGATTAAATTCACCCACAACCGTTTCTAATACTGTACTTCTGCATGGAAGGGATGCATGTTTTCTGTTTCATCCTTCTTTTGTAAGTGGGGGGAAAGGTTGCGAGAGCCTGCTTCTCCCAGGGGCAAAAGAAACCTGATCCAGGTGGACTTGGTTTTTCCCTCCTAGGAGGAGGGGTCCCTTGGGTCTAAGTTGGTCTGTTCCATTCCCCCTTCCTGTCCAGCAAGACTATAAATAGGAGGTTGTGGTGGCCATCTGCCTCTTCGCTCCTGCCTCGCCTGTTCGAAAGGACCAACAGCTGCTGCCAGCCTCCTGGTTCTGCCACGTGGTTGGGCCTGGTTGTCTTCCCTGCCACAGCCACACTTCTCTAAATTACTGAAATCCATATGCATCGAGGGAGATACAAGGCCATCCAAATTTGGTTTTGTATGTTTTCGTATTCATCTTTGCTCCTTACCCTTGTAAACCTTTCCTGTTACTGATATATATATATATATATTTTGTTAAAAAAAAAAAACTTCTACTTCCAAACCAACTCCAAATTATTTTATTTTTCCCATTTTCCCTTCCCCCCACCCCTCCATTCTTTCCTCTTGGTTTTTGTTGGTGTTTTGCTTTTTTTCTTGTCAGGGAAAAAGGAAGGGGGAACAGAGAGGAATTCTGAGTTTGCTGCCATTTGAGCTCTTAAATTCTAGTTAAGGCTCTGTGGGAACACCAGCAACGAGCGGTGTGAGCAATCTGGCAGTGCAGGCCTAGAGCCTGACATGGTGGTAGGCCATGCTCAGCTGAAGTGCAGAGCCAGCTACCAATATGCCAAAACAGTGCTGTGCCTGCAACTAAAACAAGACGCTGGTAGCTAGAAACATAGTGAGTTATCTCGGGACAACAGGATATGCACCTGCATCAACAAACCTCACGTGTCATCCATAGCTGGACCAATAATCTACAATAGTGTGATGTGTGGTCACTCATAGGGAACCAATGAGTCCATGCCAACAAGGCACACCAAAGTTATATAAATTGTAGCAGTTTCCTTGCTACGCACTTCTACTTCTTCTCTTCCTGCCTGTCCTATCTCCTTTCCTTCCATGCTTTGCTCTGCCATGCTTTCACCATAGGCCTGAGCCATAGGCCTGCAATACTGGAACAATAAAGGATCAGTACCGATGATATTGGTCAGCCGTATTGATTCCAAGAACCTCCATCGTCGCCAAATCTGGCTAAAAGGCTCAAACCACAAAACTATTTGAGCCAAATGTTTTTTGTATTTGCATTGAATGAAAAGAAAGGCATAACACTCTCTTCCTCTGTGCACTTGTGGTGGGTTGAAAATTCCCACCCATCATTAAATTTGCCAGACCAGCTCAGCTGGAAGCAAATGAAAGCTGTATTTACAAGCAAAACTACAGCCTGCAATGAAATGCAATGCATAAGTACAAAATACAGTATTTACAATATTTACAGGTACATACAATTAACGAACAGCACAAGGACCCCCTGGTCAAAGACCAGGAAAGCTAATAGCTTCTCCCTTCTTGCCCCCCTTACCTCCCTGTAAATAAAAAGGACAAGAGAAAGGAATAGAGAAGTTAGAACTTAGCCAAAACAATGCAGCCAAGGTCAAGCAGAAGCCAGTTTGTATCTCCCAGCCTGAGGAAGCAAGAAGAGGAATTGTTTACATTACTGGCTTAAGTCTGTTATCTTTCCAATGCAATTGTTTAGAACTATCATTATTTTCTTTTTTTACACCCAATAGTGATTTATTTACACTTTACTACTTTCTGTTCAAGATCTGAAAAATTTTTAAAGGCATAGCCTAAATCTACCACAGCACTCTTCAGCAGATAGTAAGTTTATCTTTCTCTTCATAGTATCTCACATACTGAAGTTGTGAGCTTCAGTTCTCTGCTTTATTTTCTAATTGTATGTACAAGAAATTGTTTCATTGATGTTGTAATGTTATTCCTGTGTATCTCAAGGGAGTTAAAAATAATTCTAGTACCCATTCACTCTTTCTGGGTTGGATCCTACATTTAGCTTTCTTCTGCCCTCCTGTTTCTTCAAAGTAGACATGCTGTGCTGTGAAGAAGAAGAAACAAACCAAAACCAAACTATGTTTAGGCCCAAATGAGATTTGATCTACTTATACTAGAAAACATTCTCACTAAATACTTTAAATCCTCATCTTGTTTCAGTCTTCTTGACTTGGCAGCTGATTTGATAGTGCTTATCAATACCTTTTCCTGCAAACCTTGTTCTTTCATGACATTCTTTTTTTAGAAGTAAGTGCAGCATGGAATTGTATCATTCAGACTATATTTGTACTTATGGATGGTTGTAAGGTGACCAATAAATAGGTGTTGTGCCATATCATAGGAGTAATAAAGTATGCATTATAAATACTGCTCTTTCCTTGGATAAAAGTGAAGGAACTCATACAGATGTTAATAAATCTTTCAGGTCTGTTTAAATAACAGTACTCCTTTCTCCAAACTATTCCATAATACAGGTTATCAAGAGGAGTCGGCATGGATTTACCAAGAGGAAATCATGCTTGACTAATCTGATAGCCATCTATAATGTCATAACTGAATGGGTAGATGCAGGGAGACAGTGGATGTAGTCTACCTTGATCAGAGCAAGGCGTTTGACACTGTCTCCCATAACATTCTTGTGAGCAACCTCAGGAAGTGTGGGATAGAAGAACAGATACTAAGATGGATTAGGAACTGGTTACACAGTAGAGTGCAAAGAGTGGTGATCAGTGGTGCCAAGTCCATCTAGAGAGCTGTAACTAGTGGAATCCCCTAGGGATCAGTGCTGTTCAGCACCTTTATCAATGACTTTGATGAGGGGGCAGTGTCTGCTCAACGAGGCTGCTGACAATAAAAAACTGGGAGACTTAGCTGATACACCTGAAGGCTGTGTGGACATCCAGCAAGACTTGGACAGACTAGAGAGGTGGGCAAAGAGGACCCTAATGAGGTGCAACAAGGGTAAGTGCAGAGTCCTGCACCTGGGAAGGAATAGTAAACTGCACCAGTACAGGTTAGGAGGTGATCTGCTAGAGAGCAGCCCTGTGGAGAAGGACTTGGGAGTTCTGGTGGACAAGTTATCCATGGGACAGCAATACGCCCTTGTGGCTGAGAAGGCCAATGGGATCCTGGGGTGCATTAAGAGGAGTGTGTCCAGCAGATCGAAGGAGGTTCTTCCCCTGCCTTCTACTCTGCTCTAGTGAGGCCCCACCTGGAATATTGCATCCAGTTCGGGTTCCCCAGTTCAAAAGGGTCAGAGTCCAATGGAGGGTTGCAAGGATGATTAAGGGACTGGAGCATATGCCTTATAAGGAAAGGCTGAGAGACCTGGGGCTTTTTAGTCTGTAGAGAAGACTAAGAGGAGAACTAACAAATATATGTAAATATATGAGGACTGGGTGTCAGGAAGGAAGAGACAGCCTCGCTTGTACCCTGTGATAGAACAAGGGCAATGGATGTAAACTACAGAACAGAAGTTCCACCTAAGCATGAAGAACTTGAAGGGTTACAGAGTGCTGGAAGAGGTTCCCTAGAGGGGTTGTGGAGTCTCCCTCTTTGGAGACTTTCAAGACCCATCTGGATGCATTCCTGTGTGGCCTACACTAGATTATATGGTCCTGCTCTGGCAGGGGGTTGGACTCAAAGATCTCTAGAGGTCTCTTCCAACCCCTAACATCCTGTGATCTACTCTGTGTGGTAGTTTTATCGAAGTGCCTTGGAACATCTCATTTGAAAAGAAACTCTTTAACCCTGTTTGCAATTTTTAGGTCAAAGAACTGCTGCCTTGAATTGTTAGCAGTGTATTAAGAGAGAGCACCTTGGTGAAAGGCTGACTTTCTTGTGAACATGGTATAATCTGTTCTTCCCAGGGCTAGTAATTGCTCCACTGGATGAGAACAGTCTTTGTATAATCCCATTGCCTTGGTATAGTAGCTCATATGCTAATGACAGTGTCACTGTTACCTGATTCAGGCCTTGTCATAAACGTTTTAAGATAATACATCTCTGTTGGCCATAGGTTTCTGCCCAAAAAGCGGGATTGTGTAGGCTCTGTGTCAACTGCTGTTGGCATAGTTCTGTTTTTAATGGTCTGTGTGAATGCATAAGCAAGCAGATCAAGCAGCATCTCTGACTGAACAGCTTTTCCGTTTTTAAACTAATGAGCTGATATCACATAGTTGGTGTTTAATAAGTAGTTTTAGAATGTTTTGGATTAAGTCATATATATGACCTACTACTTCAAAGTTGATTTCAGAATTGAGAGAGACTTCTTTTTCCTTTTTATGTGCTGTTTTGTGTTGGTGGTGGAGTATTTGTCTACAACTTCACATCAGAAGTGTTTCTGTGGTTTGTTTGTGAACTATTTCTTTCACTTCCCTATGCGATAGTCCCCTCTAAATGGGGATAAAAGGATGCGGTGCATATGTGAATACAAGATAGCATTAAGATATGCCTGCTGCATTAATATAAACTAAAAGCTTTTTTAATTTCTTCAGAAGCTTCTTCCCTTCCTTATCAAAGTGAAACGTTTTTGTGCATATAAAATAAGAAATTGGCTTCCTCAGTAGCTGCCATTGAAAAATTCTCTCAGTAATATAAGCCCAGAGGGGCAAATATGTGATACCCAATTTGGAAGAGTTCTAAACTAATATTTTTTGAGCACCAAATTCACTTGCTTTTCAAGCCTGTTAGCAATAACTTAAATTCCTGTTGTCTCATACCATAGAAGGGTGAACAGACTGACAGCAATTTGATTGAGTTAACCAGTGGCAGTGTATTTCTCTGGACTTAGTGAGGCTATCACCATGTCGCATATTTGTGTATCTTGGAGTGTACTTACATTAATATTCTAGTACAAGAGAGGAAAAAGAAAAGAATTTTGTAAAAATTAAAGCTCCAAAAGAGACTTCTACCTGCTTTCCTCTGAAATGAATAATGGATCATTTCAGTGGATTTTTCCAAGTGCTAATCAAAAATATAATGACTTGCAAATCATTACTCAAATTGGAAGCAGTAGGTTTAATTTTCAGTAATTAGTGATTAGTTCTTTGTCATTGGAAATTATAGCTTATCAATTCCATAAAATGGTTTACTGAATAACTTACTCTTTATAACTGACATATTATTTTAAAGTAGTTGTTACTTGGTACTTGCTGTTTCTTTTAACTTCCAGGAAACAATATAATTTAACTTAAATGTTACTGGTTATGTGAATAGATCAGTCAAAAGGTAGAAGACATGAATACCACAGTAGCATTTCATTTGGTTGGATGGGCCTGACTGTTTAACGCTTGGTTGAGTAAATCAGCACCACATACCCTGAAATTTCATGCACGGCACAAAAATTTTAGTAGAGAATGCATGAAATCAGTGAAGTGGGTGTCTCTGTAAGGTGATACATTTAGGCACCATTTTACTTCTTAAGGGTGTTCTTTTGAAAGGAATGAGGGGAATTCTACAGCAAAGAATAGAACAGATCTGTTGCTCATCTGTGGGGAAGCCTGATTTGCTAAGAGGTTTGAACCAATATCCCTTTAATGAGCCCTTAAGTCAACAGGCTCCAGGTTGATTTGTATTCACTGGCTGGCACTCATGAGTTTTATTCTTTAGAAGTCTGCTTTTCCCTTTAATGCACAATGCTATGTACACACATGCACTGTATATATATATATATATATATATCTATATCTATATATATATGTATAGATACACATGTGTTTATATGCTTGGTATACAAGCATATAAATAATTTGTCACATGTTTACATGCAGGCATATAGCAAAATAGCATAAAAAAAAATCTCAGTGAAGTAGGCTTGGGCATTAGAATAGATTGAAAAATCTCATTTTGTGGATTAGTACTATAACATTTAGGTTCTTGTGCATAATTTCAGTTGTGTGCCTTCCTCATTGTGGCCGTTTGACGCTGTGCCTTTAAGGAAGGGGCACACTGGCTAAATGTTTGTAAAATATTTTGGTTTTCTAAACGAATTTCATTGGTAGGACCCTTCACCTTGTCTCTCTTGATGGCAAAACCTGCATTCAGAAGAATGTCCATGATTTTGTTGCCTTTCTCAAAGACTTCCTCAGCAGTTTTACCCCAGACGATGATATCATCGATGAACTGGATGTGTTCTGGAGCACCACCTTCCTCCAGAGCATCATGGATTACTGCATGACAGATGCTGGAGCTGTGGATCCAGCCCATTGGCAGTCTGTTGAAAGTGTACTGGATTCCTCTCCAGGTGAAAGCAAACTGAGGCCTGCATTCCTCTGCTATGGGAATAGAGAAGAATGCATTAGCAATGTCTATGGTAGCATACCATTTGGCCTCTTTGGATTCCAGCTCATACTGGAGTTCCATCATGTCTGGTACTGCTGCACTCATAGGCGGTGTTACTTCATTCAGGGCTCGGTAGTCCACTGTCAGACGCCAGTCTCCATTCGGCTTTCGCACAGGCCACACTGGACTGTTGAAAGGTGAATGAGTTTTGCTGATGACTTTCTGACTCTCCAACTGACGAATCAGATTCTGAATGGGCAACAAAGAGTCACGGTTGGTTCTGTATTGTCTGTGATGCACAGTCTGAGAAGCAACCGGCAACTTAATGTCCTGAATCTTGTGTTGTCCCACAACTGCAGATTCATCAGAAAGTTCAGGTCTAGCAGACAGCTTCAGCTTTTGTCCATCAATTTCTACAGAAGCTACTCCAAAAGCCCATTTGTAACCTTTAGGGTCCTTGAAACGCCCTTCTCTCAGAAAATCAATTCCCAAAATACAAGGTGCATCAGGTCCGGTCACAACTGTATGCTTCTTCCACTGTTTACCAGTTAGACTTATATTAACCTCTACCTTACTTAACTCTTGAGATCCACCAGTGACTCCCAGAATAGTTATGGACTCTGATCCCTGATAATTTGATGGCAATATGGTGCACTGAGCTCCTGTGTCAACCAAGGCCCTGTACTTCCGAAAGTGTGAAGTGCCAGGCCACTGGATGTACACATCCCAATAGATTCTGTTATCTCCATTATCCCTCTCCTCCCCCTGGCGGGAGGCAGGGCATCCCTAATTATGGGGAACATTTCCACAGGTGCAACGAGCACACTGTGCAGTGTTAGAACTGGAGTCACTGTTGGAGCTGTCATTGTTGTCCTGGGGAACTGTGGAAGTAACAGCTACCCTTCTGGTATTGCTACCCTGGGTTCTGCCACTTTGCAGTTCCCTCAGTCTCCTGAAAAGATTAGAAGTTGGTTGACCATCCCACCTGTTCATGTTCTCACCAAACTGATCACGTAGAGTTATCCAAATAGTCCTACGTGATTGCCTTGGTGGTCTGTTTTGGTTTGGCCTGTTTTGGAATGACCTCCTTGGAGGATGTCTATTCCTCACAGCTGAAACCTGCACCCACCTGGAGGAAGAATTGGAATCATCTCTTTGTGCCAACTGGCATATGGAATCTTTGATTTCATCCTTCAGCTCTCTCATGCAATCCTTTATCTCACTAGACAGAGCTTTAATGGCTGAAACCAAAGAAACACGTGTCATGCTATCATCCAATTGTCTTAGTTGATCAGTGAATTGGCCAACCGTAGGAGGATCTCCACCATAATTTCTTGCCACAATTCTACTTGCCAAAATGTTTGCATAATTGGAAGGAGCAAGTTTGATGAGCTTTTTAGCAAGACCAGCTGCTGCAGGAATATCATCAGGATTCAGAGTATCATGGTCACCATAGAGTATCTCTCTAATGGCAAACTCTCTCAGACGCTTAATTCCCTCATCTATGGTAGTCCAGGGCTTAGGATTCCATGGAAGATCATCTCGGGAAGGGTATCTCAGGGAAACTGCCATTAAAAGGCGTATCCACAGATTAACCTTACCGAGGATCTTGGCTAGATGCCTATCTATTCCATTATCCTTTGAGAGAGTTCCTAGCTGAGCTGCTGACTTGTCTCCAACTATTAGAGCTGGAGCACCTGTATCATAACACCTAGCAAGCCAAGATAGGATGGGTTCCTTATCTGCTCTGAGGTAATCTTTACGGACATTGCGAATCTCCTCCCTCGGTGACGAGCATTCGGTGATGTCATCTTGCTCTCCATCTATCACATCTTCGTGAACCTTTTGTCCCCATAATCCTGCTGTCACTCTCCTAAGGACCTCTTTAAGCTGAAAAGCGCCACTGCCAGCTGCTGTCTTAGCTGCATCTCCATCCTGTGATGATCTCAATAACTCAGCTATATCTCTAAGACAAATCTTCTCCTCATCTTCAGCAGGCACTTTCCTAGCAGAGGTTCCCTCACCAGGATCAGTCTCCTGCTCTTCTCCTCCATTAGCTCCACTAGCTCCTGGATCAGCTTTGGCCTTTCCACCTCTGGTCTTTAAGACTGCTACTTGTTTAACTGGAGCTGTGTTTGAATTTACAGCCATCCTGATAGAAGCTGACAGGTCCTGATCTAAATCAGCCGCCGTGGGGGCCCCTTCCGGTCCTGTCATGGCGGACGGACATGACCTTGCCTCACGAACTGTAAATATTGTTTCCGATTGGATGGACAGTGCCAACGACCAATGAAATTGTTTAGAAGGGGTGGATGAATGAAATTCGTTTAGAAAACCAAAATATTTTACAAACATTTAGCCAGTGTGCCCCTTCCTTAAAGGCACAGCATCAAACGGCCACAATCATCCTCACTTTCTTAAGCTCCTATAACTGATTTTGAGGTTTTCTGTTAAACTGGGGTTTTATTTGTGCTTTCAGCAATTATGAGTAAGCATACTCATGCATTTTTCAACCAGCTTTCTCAATAACAAAAGTGTGAATGTAATTATATTGGGAGGGAACTACAAGACTGACCTTTTGTCCCAAATTGCAAGATAGTTTTCTACTAAATAATGTTCTGGGTTTGTGGCTTGTTTTTGTTTTGTTTTGTTTTTTTACCCTTGATTGTTTTGCCAACTCGGAAACCTTCAGCTCTAATTTTTCACTGGTTCTGGATGGTTTAAACTAAGGTGAAGGTCTCAGATTCCCAGGGGAAGAAACAGTAAGGATAGATAAAGAATGGGGAATGAACTATGCACCATGCTTTATTCAGTGATATAGTATTGCTCCCTTAATAATAATTTTTTTATAAAGCTATTTCATGTTTCAGTAGGTTGTCATAATGTATTATTTCTTATTTTTTGACATGGAGCTGTAAATGATAAATTGAGAGTAGTCCAGTCTAATTTTTTCTTTGTATTGAGAGGACATTCCTTGTTCAATTCTGAGTTTACTGTTCAGAGGCTATTGGTTTCTCATTTTCTTCTTTTTCACTCCTTCCCAAAACCACCAGCAAAGCTTTCTAGGTTTGTGGATAGGTGTATGTGTTTTATCTTGGCTGTGGTGTTTCCAAAACTGTGTGGCAGTTCACATACTGTTTGGTGTTGTGGTGAATGTACTGCTGTTTGATACACAGTTATTCTCAGTTATGTGGACGTTCCAAGAATTGGTTCAGTTGTGTAGTTGAACAAGCCAAAAACATGTATTGCCTGTAATGAGAAGGATCTGCTAGCTGGACAAGTATACTGGGTCTTTAGCTGATTTTTTGGCTCAATGTCACTTCTAGTTACTGAAGAGAAACGTGGCGAGGAGTGCTTTGACAGACAGCAGAGCATGTCTTCCGCACTGCTGTGTGCTCACGTGATGGAAGGTGCGATGATGGGAAACGGCCTTGATGTTTCTCATTTGATTTCAGATTGGAGTTATCTCTTGATTTCAGGACAAGCATATTCCTGGGCTAAGCAGTAAGTATCAGACCTTTGCATATATTGTAGCCATGGGTTCTACTTTCTTTCTTCAGTCTGTCCTTTTCACAATATCTATGTTAAAGCTTGCACTGTTTTGTGTTTTATAAAATACTAGTTTCAGAACTAAACCCACCCTTGAAATAGAAACTGATAGGCTGCATTTTGCCAGTAAAACTGAAGTTTACTCTTGCTGGAAACGCCCTGGAAATACAAGTGGGTGTGTTCTGCTTGAGTAATCACATGTAAATGCAGAGGTGCCAGCAGCACTGTAATAATGACTGTAGTGCCTTTGAAGGCACTCTGAAGCTTCCTGTTCAAAGACACTCTTAAATAATTAAATCTTTCTTCCTTTTTTTTTTTTTTTTTTTAATTTACATGGAATATGTAATGACATCCCCCAAGTACCAAATTTCCTTTCTTTTCTTTCTCGTGCAGAGAATAAATAGAGAATTTTAATTAAGACACTGCTTACTGACTTGTGTAGTAAAGAAAGATGATGAAAGAGCAGGTATGGATATTTTTTTGTTGTGATCCTCAGTCATGACATCAGTGACATCTTGAAGTAGCTAGATAGGTGTGAGATGATCTTAGAAGTCTAGCTTTCCCCTTGGCAAATAAAGGGTGGCAATTTTGTCCACTTTGTTATGCCCCGTCTCCTGGCAGTTCACTCTGTGACCATTAATGTGGTCCTCCTTGTAAAACTTGACTTGTTACCTGGCTGTACATGCTTTTCATCCTACTCTTTCTTTTTTTTTATTTTTTTTTTCCCCAGATACTGAGCATCTCTATACAGTCGTGTTTGAAGAGATCTGTGGTCGTTTTGGAAAGACCTATACCTGGGATGTAAAATCATTGGTCATGGGTAAAAAAGCCATTGAGGGGGCAGAGATTATTCGAGATGTTCTAGATCTTCCAATAACCAAAGAAGAATTATTATGTGAAAGTAAAATGAAGCAGGAGGAGATATTCCATACTGCTGAATTGATGCCAGGTATGATCTAAATGCTAACCAAGGCAGAATTCTTTAATCTGCCTTCCATAGAGCGGTTTCATCATACTCTTTTTTAGCAAGTTTTACTCAAATTTGCCTGTTATTTACCTGTTACAGAAATGTTTTATTTGTTAAAGGGTGCCAAAATCTTCTTTATTTTACTCAGAGAACAGTTGGGGTTTTTTCCCGTATGTGTTTTAAAAGAAGAAAAAAAGATTAGGTAAATGAGCATGAAATTTTTCAGTTGTTGGCATCTGTGTAACTCAGCAAGTTAATTTTCTCTGGGTATGAACATAATTTGACTTGTTTAATCACAAATACACTTATAAATGTTCAGGCAAGTGTATGAACCCATGGGTTGTTTCAGCTGGGATTAGTTTTGCCTAACCTGAACACTGAAACATAAGCATGGTATCTGAACCAGCTGTGTTTCAATGGAGAGGGAGGTTTTCTCAGAGTTTCATTACCTTCTGAAGATACATACCTTTTACCAGGGACTGAGCAGGAGGCCTAAATGAGTAGCTTAAGCCAGGTACCTCAGGATAAGCAAGAGGATAAATCTTAACTGTGATGTGAACTCACACTTTTATATTCCGTTGCATTTACTTGTGAACTGCTTAGAGAAAAATCCTCAGCCATGCCAGAAAAGCAATCCCTAAAGTTAGGGTTGTTGTATACTTTTTGTGCAATGTTAAAGTTCTTGGAGCTAGTATCAATACTAGGAATTAAGGAAGAAGGAGGAGAATAAAAGAAGTATTAGAAGTGAAATAACTGTATGCCACTATAGCAAGTTACATGTTTGTTCTGATGGTCTGTACAGCACTTAATGTTTTACTTTTTAGATGCTTATATATACTGTCATAATACATTTACAGGATGAAAGTGTTACAGAATGTGCTGTGTTAACAATAAATAACAAGCAGCAAAAATATGTAATTTTTTAATGCATCTTAAAAACTTGCATATTTTGTGCAGTCAACTTATTTAGTTACCTCTGATCTCTTTCATATGCAGTATTTTTCAAATTGTCTCTTACTTCTAGACCCACCTAAAACTGTATCCCTAGTTAAACTTTCCCAGAAAACAACAAAGATGGAGGGATGTGGATTTAATTTTTTCACATCAGTCTTTGGAGACTAACTTTGCAGCAATATTTTTTACAAGACAAACAAAAAAAACCTAGTCTGTGCTTAAAAAATGCCAGATGAGCAGACTGGGTGGAAATGTTAGGAGGTACAGAGAGGAGTTACTGTGATGTTAACTGCCCAGGCATTAGATAATGTGGCTGAGCTGTCTTGAAAGGCAAGGTGGTAGAACAGATTACCCAAAGAAAATATGAAGTTCTGCACTGTTCCTCTGTTCAAAATGTGAATTCTGTCCTCGCTGAAGCTGAACTTTTGTAGAAGAAACAAGCATAATTCTTACGTGGAACAATTAAGTATGTTTATCATCAGAATTTTCAGCTGATTATCTTTTTAGTTCAATTAAATACATGTGATAACTTTCTTCAGGCTATTTTCTAAAGCAGAACTGATGTTCACTTAAATACTTTATGCTCACTGGTTATCTTGTGAAGAAAAGATCTGTACTTTACCTGGAAGCAGCATATGAATTGTCAAGAATTTTGAGGAAAAACAGGTTGGAAATCAGCTAATGATCTAGAAAGAAGTGGCTCCAACTATTTAGTATTTAGTTTCTTTAAAGACTGACTTGTTCTTCTATCTGATAAGCAGATTTTTAAAATCTGATACTTCTGTGCTCTTGTGACTTCTGAGAGTATTTATGTATTTAATCCTTGTGGAGTTATTCTGCTACCTTGTAATGTAAAGAATGGACTTCATCCAGGTCATGTATAAGACTGTAAATAAAGGGAAGTGGAAGTTAATGGTCATTTATTAATAGTGTAGGATGACTTGGATGTGCTGAGGCTCTGGCTATCTTTTGACAGTTTATAGGCAGGTGAAGTTTTTCTGGTTTTGTTGGAGAGTAATGCTGAGTAATGACCAATGATGTTTGAAAAAGTGACTCAAGCAAAGCAACACTTGTTTCTGAGACAGAAGGAGCTATGCATGTGTTTGTGACAACAATTATAACTGTTAATTCCCAGATCAAGTAATTGACAGGTATGTCAGTGATTGTTAAGGATGGCATGGATGTTGTACAAAGATATGATTGACAAAGCATTTCCTTGTTTGACAGGCTATATCACATCCATTCCCCTTAGTGTAACAATTCTGGTTGAGGATGGAATTTTGAGTATTTCAGTATAGTTGAACTGATCGACAAGCTTCAATACATCAGACTGTGGTCAAAATCGAGATTTAATCTATGGAGAGGGTATATCTGTTTCTAACGTGGAATTTTACAATGACTGAGAGTTTTTCATAGATTTATTTTCAGTTCCAAAGGAATCTTAAAGAAGGCTGGTTTTGATTTCATTGCAGAAAAGAATTAATCCATGATGATACGACAAAATGACAGGACAGCCCCTTGCGCTACTTTTATAAATATTTCTGTCGGAGTACTGACATTGCTGTCTTCAAGGGCAAAAGAGTAGGCTTTCTGTTTCTGCAAATGCAGTACTACATTGCAGGGAAGCAAATAATTAGACACAAGAAAACCATACCTATGTATGTTTACCTATACATGTATATAGGTGTGCTTTTGTTTAACATAAACCCAGAATGTACACAGAACCAGAAAAACCTAACTCAGTTGTACACAGCTGCCAACAGTTGCTATAAGCATGTCAGGGTTCTTAGATTAATAGTGTTCTTTCACAGCAGTTGCTGGGGGTTTTGGCTCATCATCATTATTGTGTAGTTGTGTATACCTTTCAGATATTTTCCATATGTGGGTCATTTCCATGACAATATATGTTGCAACTCCAGTTAAGCCAGTGCAGAATGTGATGTGAAAATGATTTTCCAAGTCAAGTACAGCTGTCTTTCTCTTGCAGACACGGGGAGGTAATTTCATAGTGTAGTTTTAGTAGCAAATGAATCCAGTCAGAAATTACAAAGGGAGGAAAAAACAAACAAACAAACAAAAACAAAACAAAACAAAAAAAAAACCCAACCCAAAAAAACCCCAACAAAAACAAACACCCAGAAAGTTCAATTTCCAGTGGAATGGTTCCATTCAACCAGCAGTCTAGTTTACTTAACTATTGTTTCCTTCCTTTATTCATGTTGTACCGTTAACTCTTAAACAGATTTCCTGCCTTGTTTGCTTTGCTATTATTATTTTAATGGCAATGAGTCCATGCTAAGCTCTGTGAGGCTGTAACACTTACAGATCAGTAGCTAGCTCCAAACTTGGAATGATGCTGTTTGGCTGATATAAAAAATTTTACCTTTGCATTGTCCTAAAGGGCTGAAACCTGTCAGCAACACAGCTGGGAGAGGTTCCAACTTCTGTAAAATTTAGTACTTAACATTTTTTTTCTATGGCCATGGATATGTCAGTATGGCCATGGATATGTCAGTATGGTCGGATATGCCAGACTAAAATTAAATTATTGATTTGGTTAACAGAGAGTTTCTGCAGGAGCTTCTGTGGTACTTTTTAGGGAGCAGTAGATGAGACGATAGAATTCTTTATTAATAGCCAATTACCTTCCAAATTGGGAAGTAGGTTATTAGTTTGCACCTCCACTTACTTAGCTGAGTGAAAAAATAATATGCCATTGCAGACAGTACTTTTAGTATCTCAGAACAAAAAAGAAACAGGTGGATCTGGAGTTTTCATAGTCTGATCAGATTAATGTCAGTTACACCAAGTGGTGGACAGCCATACCTCTGTCACACTGTTATCTTCACAGCAGCTATGCTGTGGGAATTGAGAACAAGTGTAGATAACGAATAGTGCTGTGCTGATGAGCTTGCAACTCTTGAAGCACACTGAACTACATGAAAAATACTTGTGACAGTTTTAGGCTGTGCCTTTAAGAAAGGGGTAGTTACTGGAACACTCTGGCTGAATGTTTTGATATAAAAATGAAAACAAAGAGAAGTCTAAACTAATTTCATTGGTAGATTGGTAGAATGCAACTTTGCATTTTAGCTTTAGTTCCGTTTGAATCTCAGTCAGTTCAGTCTCTCTGAGCTACAGCTGTATTCTGTCCGTGCTGGCAGGTGCTGACCTTCAACTAACAGATAAGAAACTAATTCTTACATACACTTTGAGCTAACAGAATTTCCTCCTTAATAATTACCTTTCTCTCTCTCTCTAACCCTTTTTGGGAAAAAAGGGAGGAAGGGGGAGAAGGGGGGTGGAGTTGGGGGGAACCCGTCTTCTTGGAGGAGGGGAAGGTGTTCTGTATTATGTTCTTTGCTGTGTATTTCTGTATTTATTGTAAATATTGTATGTTGTGTATATATTAATCTGCATTTCATCCTGCTTGTGAATATAGCTTATTCATTTCTGCTTCTCCGACTGAGTTAGCTGTGGTTTCTTTGTGTGGAGGGGAGAACTGAACTTTCACCAGCACAATACTTTTTAATAATTTTTTTTTATTTGGGTTAACAGACAAGTTTCTGTTCTGTGTGAGACTTTGGTGTTTTTTTTCCTTTGTTGGATGATTTTAGTGTTCAGAGACTGCTGATGTTTTTACCGTTGAATCAGGTTTATGAACTGGAAGAATTACCATCAAATTTACTAGAATTCTTATCAACTTTACAAAGCTCTGAGTGGCAATTTTAGCTTTTCTTTGATTAAATAAAGTGAAATCTTTACATTTAGTCTGATATCACATTGTTTTTAGGAACTGAAACTTATTTTGAAAGAATAGTATTTTCATACAGAGCCTGTGTTTATCTTTAAGATTTCCATATGTGCACAACCACATAGAAATCATGCAAGGCACGTACATAATTTAAACGTGCATTGAGCACATTGCTTTCCTTTAGTCTTTTTTCTCAGCAGTAAATATTTTCTTCCTAATACATACTGAATGCTTTTAGACAGCTTTCTTTGTGTAATGTTAAAGTAAACTGAAGTGGATTTAATAAGGATTTTTAAAGAGCTTTGATTTTGGCACCACAGAGGTCAGATGTTCTCTGTTCTCGTGCTGTTGGTGTGAGTAGAAAGCTGAGTGTATCTGCATGGTGATAAATGAGGAGCAGCACTGTGATGTATAGGAAGATCTTCAAGGGAGTGCTGATAGAGTCTGCAAAAAGACTGTGAAGTTGTTCTTTGGCTCATAATTTGTGTTTGGTGACCAGTATAGTTCTTCCAAGAGCTCGTAACTTGTGAGCTATGTGAAGAAAGTGCTTGATGAACAGTATAGTTCTTCCAGCAGCAATTTCAGTGTACAGTGCAGAAGTCTCTTGATCAAGACAATGTTATCTAAAAAACACCTATTTTTTTCTTCAAATTATACTGCATCTCAGTTACAAGACTTAGGAACTATAATTATGTTAGCATGGGTTACATAGTGTGGATAAGCTCCAAAAGTATATCAGGGTCAGAGAAATGAGTCATACACAGTGAAGGAAAAGGGAAATAGGGTAAAAGAGCCAGTAGATTGGCAAGACTAGTCAAACATGATACAAAAGGAAAACAAAAATGAGCATATTTTTTGCAACAGTGTAAGTAGCTTGAAGTCCAAGAAGACTTAAGCATATATGTATATCTATATATACAATAAAATATACATAGGGAAAGATTAGGTTGCCCATGAAATACGGGTCTTTTTCTTGAATAAAAAAGAACTGTTGGATATTTAAATAATCCATACCATTTTTCAAAAGAACCATTTTCCTGTCATGGTAGGGCCAAACAGCCCCAGCACAAACCCAGAAGACACTAAGGTGTCTAGACATGGTCCCACTCTCCCGCCTTCTTCCTGCAGAAAGCCAGTGTAACGCAGGAAGAGGAACAAAGGGGACAGGATCATGCATGTCTGTTAAACAACCCTGTATCTGTGGTAAGGGCATGTGTTCTGGCGACAGCCTGGCAGAACCCCTTCCCATTGGGTAACTATGTGCTGGTTTCATGCAAGCTGATTTCTAGTTGCCTGTGCCTTGCTTTTGCCTTGCCTTTCCCTTGCTCAAGCCTTGCATACTTGGACCTTGTTTGGCTTGAAACTGGCTTGAGTTGCATAGCCTCAAGTTGCCTGGGCCAGTGCCTGGGATAAAGCCACATGCATACACACTGCAAGCTACCAGAGGAGCCATGATCTTAGGAGTCAGAACCAGTATTTTGCCATGCCTCAATTCACCCAGGACAAAGCAAGCACCTGTCATAAGGAGTGTCATTAACAGCCTGCTGTCTGCTGAAGCCAGGCCAGCCACAGAAGACCGCATGGCATTCCTGCCGACAACCTGCCATGCCTGGCGCATGAGAGCACCCCAAAGCCTCTAATACACAGCAGTAGCACTCCCAACCTGGGTATAACTAGCTGTGAGTAATTAACTACCTTTTTGGCATAACTGAGTTTTATATTTTCTTTACATTTGTCTGGAGGCATCTTGGAAGAAATAGGTCTAAATCTGGAGTTCCAGAAGTGATATAAGATAACAATAGTGTTCCTTTCAATGGTAGACAAACACAAGACAAGGGATAATACAAAAATCTGAAAGTATATGGAATAAAATGAGGCCAAAATTTATATATTGTTCACCATTCAGAAGAACTACATATGACACAGGGCTTGTGTTTGTATGAAGCTAAAAGGAAAATAAAAACTGCTGCTGTTTTCCACCAATTTAAATTAGCTCTTAGAAGTTATGTATTACTAATTTTCAATTAATAATGAATAATGTAATTTTATTATAAAGCATGATAATTGGAAAAAAAATATTGTGGAAAATAGTTTTGTAATGGCAGATAAGTAAACATATAGGTACTATTGTTAGATCATCTTAATGTAGCATTATTTGGTTTCCTGAACTTTTTCTGTATGTGTTTGTATTAGTCAATGAAAAGGAAGAAGTGACAGTTAGGCCAAGGGTTTTGTTGTTTGCTCTAAGTCTTAATTTTATTTTGATGGTTGATTTCAATATATTATCACAGTATCACCAAGGTTGGAAGAGACCTCAAAGATCATCAAGTCCAACCTATCACCCAAGACCTCATGACTAGACCATGGTACTGAATGCCATGTCCAATCCCCTCTTGAACACCTCCAGGGATGGTGACTCCACCACCTCCCTGGGCAGCCCATTCCAATGACGAATTACTCTCTTGGTGAAGAAATTTCTCCTTACCTCGAGCCTAAACTTCCCCTGGTGCAGCTTGAGACTGTGTCCCCTTGTTCTGGTGCTGGTTGCCTGGGAGAAGAGACTGACCCCCTCCTAGCTACAACCACCCTTCAGGTAGTTGTAGAGAGCAATGAGGTCTCCCCTGAGCTTCCTCTTCTCCAGGCTAAACAATCCCAGCTCCCTCAGTCTCTGCTCTGCTTGTGTTCAAGGCCTCTCCCCAGCCTCATTGCCTTTCTCTGGACACATTCAAGTGTCTCAGTGTACTCGAGAGTACACTTGAATACTCCCTGTGATTTCAGCTGAATGTAAAGAGAACAAATATCATATTGGGAATCTTATGAGGGAATAATATTTCCTTTTTTTTTTTGGGGGGGGGGGGGGTGGTATTTTTTTTTTTTCTTCAGCTTTCAGAACAAAAGTACTAATCTCCCCCTTTAAGATGCATCTCTGATTTTACACAAAATGGCTCCTTTCTATTGTTTTGGTTTGTTTTCTTTCTTTTCCCAAAGTTGTTAATTTATTTGACATTTGTGATTAATTGGGTTTTAAAGATGCTGACATTTGAGGGTGATCTTTCTTGCTTTCAGCTTCTGTAACTAAACTATCAATTCTTTTCACCTGTTTTTGTTTGTTTTGATTTTTTTTCCAGTAGGCATTGGCATTTTATTATAACATTTAGAGTAATGTAAACTTTTGTGTCTGTTCTAAGACTTAAATGTTTGAAGAGAAAGTAAATGGTATTTATCTTTTTGATTATTTGAAGTTATAAAGTGCATTTGGGAATAAAGCATAACAGTATAGGATGTTTATTCCCAATTTGGTTATTATTACCTGAAGAATTTACATTGTATTGCCTGAGATGTGTCACACATTAGGAGTGTATCCTTAGAAGGAAAGACAGATCCTTATTTCTTTTGATCTTTATTTTTTTAATTTTAAGAAAAGATTTTCAAAGGTTGGGGGGGAGGGGAAAAAAAAGAGGGAGAAAATAAGAGGAGGCAAAAAAAGAGAACTTGCTGCATGTGGCTAAGCTTTCAGTAAGAGGTGTGGATGTTGGTTCCAGGAACCCTAGTAGGTGGGTCCCTCTGTGAAGGATGGGCCTCAATCTCTTACCTGCAATTAAGGTAGAAGTTAGCCAGTTTACTATGTACTCGATAGCCATTGAATTTTTATTTGATTGGTTTTGATGTAACTAAAGTCTTCATTTGATTGAAAAAAAAAATCTGTATAGTTATCTGAGGTATAATAACAATGTATATGCAAAGGAAAGTTTCTTACAGATCTTTAAAGCAGTTTCCCACTACCTATTCTGTTTATGTTCTCTGTAAAAAAGGTACAAGGAAAATACTAAGAACAATATTACCTTCTAATGAAGAATTATATGCTAAATTGGTGCAATAATCATGTCAGTAGTCTGTGGTGGCAAAGCATCTCTAACTATATTGGTAGTAATTAATGCAAAGAAATTGTTTTGTTGATCTATAGCTTTTACAAAGAAATAACTGTGATGAAAATATTTTTTCAACTGCTGCTGCCTTGAGCTTGTGAAGTTATACTAGCAATTCTTCCATATACAATTTAATGTTTTTCTATGCAGCTGATTTTCCTTTTGATAGTTTTTTCCAAACTATCTTGCTATGTGTACACATATGCAGATATGCACTGTTTAAATGGCATATTTTTATTTAAGTGCATTTTCTGAATAATGTAAATTTTTGCTCTCTGGAGCTATTAGGGACAGCTGCATTTTATCTTCCTTGTAACAAGGGAAGCCAAAAAGAAAAAGCAAATGAAGCACACACAACTTCACACACCAAAACTATGGCATATGTAGAGGGAATATGAGAGAAGGTAGAGAAACAACATTTCTGTAACAGTGCTTTTCTGTGGCTGGCTAAGTCCAATAGAAACGTAGAGTAAACATACAGTTCAAATGAACTAAAAATGTGATGCAGTGGGACTGAAGGAAGATCAGCTAATCGAAAAAAGCACAACTTCAGAGAAAACCAGCTATATCATAGCAAGGGCAAAGGACACAGGAAAAGTCTTCTAAGGTAATCTTTAAACTTTTTTACACACATGATATATTTTTTTGATATTCTGAGATCATTTTGAGATTATTTAGAATACATTCTTTCCAGTATATGAATTTCATTCTTTAAAAAGACATGTTTAGGCTACTGCTTTACATTAATGGAAGTACTAAGATATCTTAATTTAATACTTGTATCACATGTTTCCAAATGAAATATTTAATTTTTAATAATCTATATCTGGACTAAAACCCCACCACTTTTATTTAGCATTGTGTTTCAGTGAGAGGACTGAGCACTTGCATATTGCTAGTATATAGCCATTTAAGGGGGCATAGGAAGGCTGTTCATTGGGTGATGCATTGATATTAGTGGGGGAATAACACTTGTTATTTCTGTCCCGCTGGAATCCTACATGTAGGATGTAGTACATAAATACACATGTAGTACATGTATTTATAATGTAATGACTGTCTTCAAATACAAGCATGGAGGTGTAAATGTCAGTTATTAATTGGTTGATTAGATTATGGAGAATAAAGTAATCTGCAGAGGGCCACATCTGCAGGTCATATTTCCAGATGAATGGGCTAGTTAATGCAATTATTTGCTAATCTACACACTGTATTATCAGTGATAATTATTACTTACCATATTTGGTCATGTGACTATACTTGGGAAAAATATACTGTAGATAAGATTGTTATTTACAAACTTGTCAAAATAGAGCATAAAGGCTCAATCACATGGGGAATGTAAATGAGAGATGATGGGGTGGCAAATACAAGAATTAAATTAACAGGAGTAGGAATATTTGGAGGAGCAGGGATGAGATGCAAGTATGACAGTAAATCTGGAATAAGGAAATAGCTTTAGTATAACCAGGCATGAAAAATAGAATAAGAATTCATGCAGATGGAAGATGAAGACAAAGAATTGTTCACAATTTGCTTCCAAGAGTCCAAATCAGCTAGGGGCTTATCTGCTTGAATCTAGTATCATGTGCCAAGCACAGTTTGAATTCATGCCAAGAATCAGAGCTAAAATGCTTTTACAAAAATGAAAGAATTTTCTCCCATGAATTGGTAAGGACCCAGACATCCACTCTTGTTTTCCATTAGACACTGGTAATGGTTTGTCTGCAAGAGGTATCCAGCATTTAGAATGCTGTGGCCAAGAAGCACTGAAACCTCTGCACAGGAGACTCAACACTTGCACCAAATAATGAAATATGTTTTCCTCCTACACAGTCTGTTGTGTTTTCACTGTTCACTGCATTAACCTTCCCTAGAAGACTGTATCAAATTGAAGTCTCTACCCATTAGGCTTGAGGTGTTCATTACTCTGGGTTCACAGCACGAATAGATGAAGCTCTGCTATTAACAACTGAGACTGACAGCTCCTCTCTTGGCCCAGTGTTACTTGCTTTAGTAATTGCAAAAGGGAGAAACTGAACTCTCTTAGGGGCTGATTTAAGCCAGTTGGGTATCTGCTGCAGAAACAAAAACTATACCATTCAGTGAAAAGACTGTATTTCTTTGTTTTGTTTTTCCAGGAGCATAGCTGTGTATAAAAGCAAACGTTCTCCTGTGTACTTCTCTCTTACTTACAGAGAGTTTGAAATAATAAACATGCATGATGTCAGGGTTATTACTTAATGAAATTCTAGTGAGTGTATCTGTGCAATGATGTTGAACACATTTGTGGCATATTTTGAGAAAGCATTGTTTGATGACAGAACAAATACATACCTTGAGGAGTGTTCCATGATTTTTGTGTGGAGCCGGAACATTTCATATATAGCAAGAATTTTCTTCTACACTGACTGATTGAAAACAACAATGTTGAAATACTGCTAAATATGTTATATATCAATACTAATATACCTGCATATATATATATAAATGTATATGTATGTCTTGCAGGAGTTGATAAGCTGATCCGCCATTTACACAAACACAATGTACCCATAGCTGTTGCCACCAGCTCAGCTGAAGCCACATTTCAGATGAAAACAACCAGACACAAAGACTTCTTTGCTCTTTTTCATCATATTGTGTTGGGAGATGACCCTGAGGTAAAGCATGGCAAGCCAAATCCTGATGCATTTCTAGTTTGTGCTAAGAGATTTCATCCTTCTGCACCACCAGAGAAGGTAAGGAGGAGAGGGAGCAATGTAATGGAAAAGTTAAGAGTATTCTGTTTGAGCTATATTTGGATTAATTTTTGTTTGGGTTTTTGTTTATTTTGGGTTGTTTGGTTGGTTTGGTGGTTTTTGTTTGGTTTTGGTTGTGTGGTTTTGTTGTGGGTTTTTTTGGGTAATACTTAGATTAGAATTTAATGTAAACATTATCATGGTATCATAGTATCAGTCAGGGTTGGAAGGGACCACAAGGATCATCTAGTTCCAGCCCCCCTGCCATGGGCAGGGACATCCCACACTAGATCAGGCTGGCCAGAGCCTCATCCGGCATGGTCTTAAACACCTCCAGGGATGGGGCTTCAACCAGCTCCCTGGACAACCCATTCCAGGACTTCACCACTGTCATGGTGAAGAACTTCCTCCTCACATCCAGCCTGAATCTCCCCACCTCCAGCTTCATTCCATTCCCCCTAGTCCTATCACTACCTGAGATCCTAAGAACTCCCCAGCCTTCCTGTAGGCCCCCTTCAGATACTGGAAGGCCACAATGAGGTCACCTTGGAGCCTTCTCTTCTCCAGACTGAACACCCCAACTCCTTCAGTCTGTCCTCACAGGAGAGGTGCTCCAGCTCACCGATCATCCTTGTGGCCCTTCTCTGGACATGTTCCAGCACGTCCATATCCCTCTTGTAATAGGGGCTGCAGAACTGGACGCAGTACTTCAGGTGGGGTCTCACCAAACCTGTGTAGAGGGGGAGAATCACCTCCCTTGACCTGCTGGTCATACTTTTCTTGATGCAGCCCAGGATCTGATTGGCTTTCTGGGCTGCAGGTGCATATTGAGAGCTTATGTTGAGCTTCTTGTCCACCAGCACCCCCAGGTCTCTGTCCTCAGGGCCGCTTTCCAGCCAGTCACTGCCCAGCCTGTATTTGTGCCTGGGGTTGCCTCGACCCAGATGCAGGACCCTGCACTTGATCTTGTTGAACCTCATGAGGTTGGCTTGTGCCCACCTCTCCAGCCTGTCAAGGTTCCTCTGGATGGCATCCCTTCCCTCCAGCATGTCTGCTGCACCACACAGCTTGGTGTCATCAGCAAACTTGCCGAGGGTGCACTCAATGCCACTGTCCATGGCACCGACAAAGATGTTGAACAAGACTGGTCCTAGGACTGATCCCTGAGGGAGTCTGTTTGTCACTGGCCTCCACTGGGACATGGGCCCATTGACAGCCACTCTTTGGGTGCAGCCATCAAGCCAGTTCTTTATCCATCTGATTATAAAAATTAACAACTTCTATTTTTAAAGATGCTTATGCTGTTGAAGGAAAAGATTGTTGGAACACATTGTTTCCTCCCACTACATGTAATCTTTGTAATGCAGATTGCTCTGATTTACGATGTGCTAGTATAGAGTAGTAGGAAAATGTAATGATTTTCCATTCTATGCATAAATCTGCAAGCTTAACTTCACTACTCAAAAGTTCAGAAACAGTTATTTAAACATGGATCAGTTTATTTTTCATACATTCATGGCTGATTTACCACTTAAGGATCTAAACATTGCAGATACTCCTATGTAAAGAAAGCATGTCTGTTTTTCTAAGCCATTCTCTTTCCTCTTGCATTCTAAATCTTTGAGATCATAATTCTTGTTTTCTGATTAAAAAATAATCAGTTTGAGAGAACTTTCCCAAACTGTAGAACTGTTAATATAAAACTTTCTAAACTTGATTCTGAAATAGAAATCTGTAGAGAGAATATTTTAAAGATAGATTGAGTTATGTAAAATATCTTCAGTTTTATTTCAATTTAAGTTACCTTTATCCTTAAAATATTTTTCTCACTTCTTGTCTGTCCTGAATCAAACATAAGCTCTAAATTTTAGAGTTTCATTACTGCAGAAAAGTGCGTGACACTAATTTTTAAAGAACAATTTTTGGTGTTTTAGACTGTGATTACTGTTTTCTCAGTAGGAGCATTGAGGAAAAATGTTACACAAATACATAAAAAATTATTAGCTACGATTTTGCAGCCAGTCATACCACATTGTCACCCAGAGTCTAAATGATTATTTGTATTGCATGGGATTATAAAGTGAACTAACTTTGATGCCATGTGGCATATTACGAACAGCATTAACTAAACTTTGGATTTATTTATTGATTGATTGATTAATTGGTTGCTGTTGCAATTTCTCTTGACATTCTGTGTATGTGCATCAACGTAATTTGGAAATCTAGATGTTCAGAAAAGATACACCAAGTGTATGTGATCATGTTCATGCAGATGGTGGGTATATGGACATTAGGTAGTTGTGTGAGTAGTCCTTGTATACATGATACATTACAGATTTTGAAGAGTCTGAACAACAGGGCTGTTAATCTCACTTAGTCACGTAGTTGCGAATTTTGAACATGTTAGTACTTGACTGAGAGCAAGTATTGCAAAGCAGTCCATGGTTTTGGAGGGAGTAAGATGACTTGAAGTTTGAAGAACAGCATAATTTTGCTTTCATAAAAAGAAAAAAAATCTTACTTGCTTCACAGTATATCTGGAGAGCAAAATACCAGGTTATGTTCCTGTAATGTTTGTGATTTTATGAGTCAGGATGAGAGGTGCATAATGCATGCTTTTCAGCTGGTTGAAGATGTGGCTGTGAGCTGTTCTGTAATAAAGAAAATAAAAGAACAGAAAGTATTGAGAATTTAAGCTGAGTCATAACTGGTATCTGAAGGAGAGGTATGGAAATGGAATCTCAACTGTATTAATGATGAACGGTTGTTTCACATGAGGAGCCTCTTAGTTTATTTGACTCTATTTCAAAAAAGTCGTAAGGTGGTGAAAAGCTGAAAAGGGCAAGAACAAAAACAGAGCAAAAAGACCCAAAACCCCAAACCAAATAACCCCCAAAAAATCCAAACAACAAAACCCACAGTGACTCTGTGCTGTAGCTATTTTTGTTTATTCAGCAGTAAGTAGCCTTAGCTGTGTTAGCAATGAAATAATAAGTGAAGATAATGTAGCATCTATATTACATTTAATTTTAAACTTTAAAGGTATTAATTTTGGACTGTTAATGGTAGTTTTGTGTAGTGATTTTGTTTAACTTTTCTTTGAAGAAGAGCACAAATAAGCTTTTCCTTTGCATGAAGTTTAACAGCATTCAGAATTCTAAGTGCAGGTAATTCAGCTAAGCCTTTTTGTAGTTACGTCTACAAAAGTTGCAAATGTCAAAGTGTAGGAATTGAACACGTGCACAGAACTCCCAAGAAGTAAAACAAAGCAGTACCTGCAAAAGTATCTGAAACATTCCTAACTAGCTGCAGTGTAGTGATGGCTTCTGCAATGTTTACTCTCATGCAATGAACTCAGTAGAGCTATAGGTTTGGATTTCATGCTGAAAATCAGTAACATGCAAGTTTGCAGCAAAGTATCAGGCGGTATAGTTAGTGTTTGCGTAGGCAAACTCAAAGGAAACATTATTAAAGCAATGTGTTTGGTCATTAGGCCCATGCATCTATGCTATATGCGATTTTAATGTTTTCTGTTGAGTTAGATTTACTCTGATCCACAGCTGAACATTGCAAAAGGTTCATTGGAACTTTATGTAGGCTTAAGCCTACATAAGCTTGATATGCACTTGGAAAGGACTTCAACTTCCTGTTAAGGCAACCTAGTACACGCCAAAACTATCAAGTGAAAGAAATCATTAGGTAGCAATTGAAGACTGTCTTATTTGCTTCAGAACTTCACTGCTGCTCCAAGAGAAAAATACAATGTAGCCATACAAGGCCAAACCTAACATGTACCTGTGTTGACATACCAGCCTGTGACCATTGCCATACAGGCATACTTCTACAAATAGGCACTTCTGAAATGATATGAAAATAAATACGATGTCTGCTGTCATTGAGGGATGCCATAATTGTCCATCTGGAAATTTAAATATTGACCTTTTGGTTTGCACTCTTTGCTTAACAAGGAATGTAATAAACACAATCATCAAGCCCCAATGCAGGAATTTCAAACTAGGTACACTCTGCAAATTTACTGTAGGTCTTAGTGTCTTCTGGTGCATGAAGTTTTGTATGAAATTCTGATACTGGTAGCAGTGCACTGTCATATGAGTAATGAATTAAATCAGTCAGGTAATAAAAATGTGATCTGCATATTAAATATTGGTAATTTTGTCTTTTACTTTTTTTAATCTCTCAAGTATACAGATGCAACATGTATACAACACACCTGTAGATGTACATATGTGGAAGTATATGTGCTTGAATATTGAAGAAATTTCAGGCCAGAATGTTCAAAACGCTCCATTCCCTACATTTTTAGACAGTTGGGGGAAAAAATCTTAAGTATTTTTGTTTGGACTGTTTTCCTACCTTTATGTCATCATCATTTGGACATATATATATATTTTCATATTTTCTAGAATTTGTTACTTAGTGGTTTGAAATTTTTGTAATGAGTATTCCTTTTAGGGGAACCTTTTAAATGTGATACAGTAGCAAAATATGAATTTCATTGATGATACCATTGTGAAGTTTGGTAAATTCATCATATGCCAGTGGATGTCAAAGACAACCAGGAGATAAAAAGATTAGGAAACGTGGGCTTGTTGCTGAATGAAATGGGGGACTTCATTGTGCAAAACATGAAAATGACTGAAGTGCTGAATGTACCAAGACAGATATGCCAGGTCCCAGAGACCAAAGGGACCTTGCTGCAGCAGGGAAGATGTAGCCTTGTTGGAAGAGGAACAGGGCAGAGAATACTTAAGCAAGATGGACATGAATAAATCTGTGGACCCTGATGGGAGGCACCCACAAGTGCTGAGGGTGCTGAAAGATGTAATTTCAAGACTACTTGATAATCTTTGATCACTTGTGGAGACTGGAGAAGTGCTCAAAGACTGGAGAAAAACTAATGGCACTGCTCTCTGGAAGAAGGGCAAAAAGGAGGATGCAGGGAACTACAGGCTGGTCAGCCTCACCTCAATCACAGGAAAGGTGGTGGGGTAGATAATCCTGAAAACCATTTCCAGGCACTGTAAGGACAAGTAAATCATCAGGAGCAGTCAGCATGGCTTTGCCAAGGGGAAGTCATGCTTCACCAAGATGATAAATTTATACAATGAAGTGACTGGCCTGGCAGATGAGAAGGAAAGAAGTGACTGTTGTCTACTTGGAGTACTCTAAGACCTTTGGTACAGACTCCCATAAGAATCTCTAGAGAAACTGTTGATGTATGGGTCAGATGAGCAAACAGTGAAGTGGGTTGAAAACTGAACAGCTGATGCGAGAGGACAGTGATCAGCAGCACAAAGTCTAGCTGGATGCCAGTGACCAGCGGTATGCCCCAGGGGTCAATATTGGGTTCAGTCCTGTTTGACATTATCATTGGTGATTTGGTTGGTGAGGCAGTTTGATAAAAAAGACCAGAATGCTCTGGGGGCACTTATTAATGTATATGAATACATGAAAAAAGAGCATATAGACAAGAGAAACATGAGTCATTAGTGCCCAGTGACAGAACCAGAGGCAATGGGCACAACAAACTTATGTGGCTATGTCTAGGCAGAAGGAAATGCTTTTTTACTGTAAGGGTGACTAAGCACTGGCACAGATTGCCCAGTCAGGGAGTGGAGTCTTCCTGCTTGGAGATATTAAAAATCCATTTTGTCATTGTCTTGGGCAGCAGGCTTTAAGTGGCTCTGCTTAAGCAGGGAAGTTAGACCTGTTGAGGTCCAGAGGTCCCTACCATCCTCAACCATTCTGATTTAATGATACACTTTACAGATTTGATTGGGGAAAAAAATAAATCAACCACCAACCAAACAAGAGAAACAAGAGTATTTTCTAAATACTATTTTTGCTGTTCCATTTTGATTTAAATAGCACAAATTAAAATCATGCTTTTAGAATTTGTAAAACTTACGAAGTCTTCTAAAGTAAAAATTAATACTCTTAACAGCTTTGCCATTTGTACGTTTCTATGTGTATTTGTATATAAAACATACATATATATATCAACCATAACTTTTCAATATTGTCTTGAAGCATATTAACAAAAGTGTTGTGCTACTAAACTTTTTACAGCTATCACTCTTAACTTGGAGCATTTATGCATATTTCTAATATACTCACATCATTAAAACCATATTAATTAATTATTTAGCTACCTGACGTGGTGAGTCAAGGACTTTCTTTCCAGTGTTTTGATGGGTTTGCCTGTAGCTTTTCTGTAAAATGAAGGACATGATTACTAGTGATAATTTCAAAACAAATACCGTTTATACCCCTTGTTTAAAAAGAGGAAAATATTGTAGTAATACAAATGGTTTTAACTGTCTTACGAAGAATCAGTCTATTCTGTTGAAAAAGTTCCAAGTGATATAATTTAAAGCACTATTTCTTTGTACTTTCTTCCATTTCTAATTCATTAATTGATGCCATAGTTATGAATAATCTCTGTACCAAATCCAGTGAGAGCTCATTAAAATTTTTCAGACTGATTAAATGGCATTAGGATTTATGAGTCTCAGTAGACTTTTTATTTCATAGGAAAGAGAAGTTCAAAGAAAAATTTTATGAGGCTTTTTTGCCACAAAATACATAGCAAAAGAGTAAGAGATTCAGAACATTATGACCATTTTGTAATTTTAGTCTATATTGTAGAAGGAAGACAGGGTGAAGAAGACTGATTTAGCACTTAATGTGACTGTTATTTTTGTGAGCTTGTGTTAAAAGGATGCCAAAACCTGATTTTTATTTCTTATTCTTCCATTTTCTCCCCTATTCTAAGGTGGTGGTTTTGTTGGTTTTTTTCCCACCTTCAACTGCCCCACTTTTAGTGTATGCATGCAGTGTATATATTTCACTTATGATTTTCAGATAAACTGTTATTAGTGAAATTTCTGTAATTCTGTATGTATTTCTAGAGATGTAGTTTATTAATAATACTTTTAATAAGGTACAGAAATACAAAGGCATCAACAGCTGTTCTAGTTGGTGTGCTGAGCTGTAAATTGGAATTCCTGCTGTTGAAATCAAATATTGTAGTCATCAAAAATCTACCCTTTTTCCATTTTATAAATTTGACTTGAACTCTTTCCTGAACACTTACAGTTCACAAATCAGACATTTTACTGTAGAAATCACAAAAGCATTAAATGTAAATGTACATAGACATTTTTCAGCTTAGTTCAAACCTACATCAATGGCTCTCTTCAACATTGACTCTAGATGGTCCTTTAAATAGTCCTGTGTTACCAATTTTTTCCTCAGCTGAAACATTCTTCTAAACAGCTGTTCATGATTTAAGCCATTTTGATGTACCCAAGCTGTGCTGTCATATCTTCTCAGACTGACAATTTTAGCAGTTATTGCCAGTCTGTCTAGCTTATTGCTAGATATTTGGGGTTTTTCCAGGTGCTTGTAATGATTATAGTACATCTGACTTTTAAAGCATTGGGCTGCATTCAGTGGGATAGGTAAAGAAGCGTGTGCAGTAGATCACTTCTGTTCACTGTCTATACAGAAGCAAATCCAGCACATACCACTTACTACATGAAGAGGGATCAGGATTGCTCCTTAACTCTTTCTAGCTTCCACTGCATTTTGAGGTGGAAAGCAGAATTCAGACTTTTTTTTTTGGAAGCCATTTGACTTTCTTCTCACTACTGATACAATTACAGTTCATTAATTAACTAAAATTAGGCAGTTGATGAGTTAGAGCAGATAAAGAACTGCTGTCTAAGCTGTCAGCTCATGGCTTGGACCGCAACACTCTGTGCTGGGTTAGGAACTGGCTGGAGGGCCGAGCCCAGAGAGTGGTGGTGAGTGGTGCCACATCCAGCTGGCGGCCAGTCACCAGTGGCATCCCCCAGGGATCAGTGCTGGGCCCCATCCTCTTTAACATCTTCACTGATGATATGGATGAGGGGGTTGAGTCAGTCATCAGCAAGTTTGCAGATGACACCAAGTTAGGAACAGATGTTGGTCAGTTAGAGGGCTGAAGGACTCTGCAGAGGGACCTCAACCAACTGGACAGATGGGCAGAGTCCAATGGAATGGCATTTAACAAGTCCAAGTGCCGGGTGCTGCACTTTGGCCACGGCAACCCCATGCAGAGCTACAGGCTGGGGTCAGAGTGGCTGGAGAGCTGCCAAACAGAGAGGGACCTGGGGGTGCTGATTGACAGCCACCTAAACATGAGCCAGCAGTGTGCCCAGGTGGCCAAGAGGGCCAATGGCATCCTGGCCTGTATTAGGAATAGTGTGGCCAGCAGGAGCAGAGAAGTCATTGTGCCCCTGTACTCTGCATTGGTTAGGCCGCACCTTGAGTCCTGTGTCCACTTCTGGGCCCCTCAGTTTAAGAAGGACATCAAGACACTTGAACGTGTCCAGAGAAGGGCAACAAGGCTGGTGAGAGGCCTTGAGCACAGCCTTATGAGGAGAGGCTGAGGGAGCTGGGATTGTTTAGCCTGGAGAAGAGAAGGATCAGGGGTGACCTCATTGCCCTCTACAACTACCTGAAAGGTGGCTGTAGCCAGGAAGGGGTTGGTCTCTTCTCCCAGGCAACCAGCACCAGAACAAGGGGACACAGTCTCAAGCTGTGCCAGGGGAAGTTTAGACTCGAAGTGAGGAGAAAGTTCTTCACTGAGCGAGTTGTTCGTCATTGGAATGTGCTGCCCAGGGAGGTGGTGGAGTCGCCGTCCCTGGAGGTGTTCAAGAGGGGATTGGACGTGGTACTTGGTGCCATCGTCTAGTCGTGAGCTCTACCAAGACAGGTTGGACTCGATGATGCCTTGGGGTCTCTTCCAACCTTAGTTATACTGTGATACTGTGATATGTCATCTCTTCGTCAGTGCCAACTGCTGTCTAGCCAGCCAGTTAGTATGCTGTTTGAAGATCTGGGATAGTTGAGTGTTTCTGGTGTGTGTGTTTTCTTGCTAGGCTCACAAAGTGTGCCTTTGAAATTCCTTATCTGCAAGTTTGTGCTCTCTCTATTTTTGTTAGCCTTGCATCCTGTGCTGCACAGTGGCCAGCTTCCAAACAGCAGAGAGGACTTGCTATTGGCAGAATGATTTGTATGGTGGTGATGGTTCTCCCTGGGAGATGGTGGGACTGCTGGCTTCAGTACCACGAGAAGCTGAAACACTGCTCCTGAATATACACAGCATACTTAAGTTTTCATCAGAAAGCAGAGTTCACTCCATTGACAAAATTAAATCACATAGGTCAATTTTTACCATTGCCATATGTGGCATGATTGGGAGGTGGCTGAAGTATGTTGCATCATTCGTGTTTAGTTGTTCCATGCAGACTTACCCTTAAGTGTTGAGAGTGGACAGCAAGTGAAATATGACAGGGTATGGCTGTAGACTTCAGAACAGGACATTTCTACTTGACTACCCTCTAAGCAAGATGAGAATCCAAGTTCAGTAGGAACCTCCCTTTCTGACTAGAAGGGGTTTTGTTTTGTTTTGTTTTTTTCACTTTCATGTATACATAAAAAAATGCCCAATTTAACCACTTGTGTGTGATTCTCAGGAGCTAAACTAACTCTTGCAGTTAGTCTTTTGTAAAGCATAATTGAAAAAGTAGTCCCAGCACATTGCTAAAATGTTAAGAAAAATGGTCTCTGTAGAGAACCTAAAAGCAATGTGGGAGGTCTATTTTCTCTTTAAGAGAAGGTTGTCCTTATCTTCTCTGTTGTGTGGAATACGTCCTCAAAAAAATGAGGAAGACAGCTTTTGGAGCACTTTCCAGCCTAAGGAGCTCAGTCTTCCAGTTTCAGGGTTTTCTTGAAGATCATCCTAGTTACCACATGGTGCACCAGCTGTTTGCTCAGGAAGGTTCTTGACTAGAATTTTTTCCTGATTTTATAAAGCCTTTAATTTTCTTTCTCTGATATTGTGGGGCACCACAAAATAACAACCAGCAGGAACCAATGACTTCTCTTACATTTTCCCCCCACTCCTGTTGGAGAAGCTATGGATTTCAGGCAGACACTGGACAAATGTAGTGGATTAAATTATTAGGAAGCCACTACTTTAAATTGTCTAGTAGGCAAAAAGTAAGTAGATACTGAACTATGCAGAGTTTAATGTCTTAAGACATTCATCTTGAAATACCAATCTAGTTTATGTCTTGGAATGCAAAGTTCACAGCACTCTAGTGGAATGTATGTTTTATGTGATACGTTGCTGGACAGTCTGTTGACTGAATTCTTGCACCTTCCTCAGCTTCTAAATAGTGTTAAGTGTGTAGCCCTTCTTGGTGTCTCCCAGACTTGATAATGAAATCTGTCATTATTAAGCTCAGCTTCTAGTTTTAAAAGTGTAATGGACATGACTGTGAGACAAGAACGTGAAATATTTTGCCAAATCTAAAAATCCATGACTACTAAAGATCTGCTATACACATGTAAGTTTTCCCTAAATCCGTAATAGGCCACTATTTTATAACTACAGGACAATTAAATGGAGGAGACAGTTATAAAGTTGCTTGCTTTGTTTTATTTACAGTTGTCATGCTCTCAGTTCACATGGTTGATTTAGATTCTCCCTCTTATCTTGAAGCATGTGTACTTGTCTGCACCCCTCCATTTCCTTCACCTCCCTCCCCTCTACACCCCCCATACTGGCAGTCTTTATTATATATTTGAGGAATAAAAATTAGATGTTGCATGGCTTGAAAGTAATTTACCTCCTAAGTGTTCCAGATATTGCCCTTGTTACTGCAGTGCATGTTTATTTATGAATGTATTTGTCTTTTGGAGATGAAAGAAGTCATTAATATTCCATGGGAAAAAAAGAAAATCTGGTCAAAGTTTGCTTTCCCTTAGCATACCTGATTGGAAAAGGAAAGAGAGATTATAATTGGTTCTTAGTCTTTGGGGTACCCTACTTGAGGGGTTTGGAGACAGGAATATTTTAAATGTTTTTTCCTTGCATTTGTCTTGATAATATCAAGTAGATGTTAGGGGACTTGATGAAATGTGATGCAGAACAAGAAATTATATTCTGCAGCCGCCTTAGCTTCTACGTGAGGTGAGTGTGTGAGTACAAAGCAAGTGGTACACCTCCAAAATCTAAAAGAATTATGTTCAGACTATCTGGTCACTGGAGATGTGTCGCTAATTGGTTTAGGGAACTCATTATGGGTATTATCATGTATTAATTATACATGATAAGTAGTAAAAAAGAGGAGGGGAAATCCTTCTTTTATGATAAATTGCCTACTGAAAAAAAACACAAAAAACAAACCAACCCAAACCCTCCAAAAAATACAAAGACACGGGGAAAAAAAACACCACAAAACCAACAACAAAAAACCCACAGTTTTGAATGTCTTTTGGGTTATAGAAAGCATCAATAAATTCTGTTACAAAAAGATACAGTTCACTAATTCTCTCTGTATCTCAAGTTACCTTTGTAATTACCCCAGAGCTGCTTGTGGCAATGCTTTTCAACAGTTTTGCAACAAAGAATGAAGAATAATGAATTGCATTGATAGCAGTGTTTTTGTTTGTTTCTTCATAACGTATTGTCATGGGGAGACCTCTGGATACCTTTAAGGCTAAAGTCAACTGTGTGTTAGTTTAATGCAGAAAGGCTGGGGTCCGAAGGGTTCATTTCTTTTTATTTTAAATTATTGATTATTTGGTTTTGTGTGTAAGATATTTGTTCTTTGTGGAGATGCAGTTTAGGGTAACTTTCAGAAGTCTTGTATTCATGGTAGAGTTCTGCAACCCCATGCAGAGCTACAGGCTGGGGTCAGAGTGGCTGGAGAGCTCCCAAACAGAGAGGGACCTGGGGGTGCTGATTGACAGCCACCTAAACATGAGCCAGCAGTGTGCCCAGGTGGCCAAGAAGGCCAATGACATCCTGGCCTGCATTAGGAATAGTGTGGCCAGCAGGAGCAGAGAAGTCATTGTGCCCCTGTACTCTGCATTGGTTAGGCCGCACTTTGAGTCCTGTGTCCAGTTCTGGGCCCCTCAGTTTAAGAAGGACATTGAGACACTTGAACATGTCCAGAGAAGGGCAACAAGGCTGGTGAGAGGCCTTGAGCACAGCCCTATGAGGAGAGGCTGAGGGAGCTGGGATTGTTTAGCCTGGAGAAGAGAAGGATCAGGGGTGACCTCATTGCCCTCTACAACTACCTGAAAGGTGGCTGTAGCCAGGAAGGGGTTGGTCTCTTCTCCCAGGCAACCAGCACCAGAACAAGGGGACACAGTCTCTCAAGCTGCACCAAGGGAAGTTTAGACTCGAAGTGAGGAGAAAGTTCTTCACTGAGTGAGTAATTCATCATTGGAATGGGCTGCCCAGGGAGGTGGTGGAGTCACCATCCCTGGAGGTGTTCAAGAGGGGATTGGACATGGCACTTTGTGCCATGGTCTAGTCATGAGGTCTTGGGTGATAGGTTGGACTCGATGATCTTTGAGGTCTCTTCCAAACTTGGTGATACTGTGATACTGTGCTTATTCTGTTGTGGGGTAAAGAAGTTGGAGGAGTCTGAATTTTTGGCATAGTCGCAGAAAACCCACATACAGGACCATCAGTTAACACCAGCAAACAGGGCAAAGCATTTTCCTCAGGCTGATTGCTGTATCACAAAATAAGTGAGTTTACATGAGGTGAATACAAAGTATGTTCCATAAAACAATGTTTGAGATTTTTTTTTTCTTTGCTATTATTGTAATAGACTGGTGGTTTAAAGATAAAAGATGTTGCAGCACACACAGGAGCTGAAGAAGTGACAGCTTATCTGCTCAAAAAGGGATGCTTAATATTTCCATTCCAGCATCTCTTTATCTTAGAATAATAGTGTGATTCAGAGCTAAGAAAGAAATGGTTCAAGTTAAGCTTCAGTAAGGCTGAAGTGATTCTCATTTAAAGCAGAAAACAATTCCAGGTGGGAAGAAGTGCTGTCCTCCAATTCCAACAAAGAAAGCTCTTCAATTTTATCTCAATAGCATTGAATATAGGAATTGCTGTTCGTGCTTGGATTCAGTGTCGATTTTGCTGAGTACCATCTCTGATTACAGGTAATATCAGAGGCTTACTAATTGCCTTTCAGCTAGAGGGGGTTAATTTATCCACTTAAATTATGTTTCTCCCATATCAAGTAATTGAAAGCTTTATAACACTGCTAACACAAAGGGCTTTAGTAGCTTGTTCACAGTATTCATTTTTCCCTTGGTGTCAATGACTATGTGAGATAGTATCATAGTATCAGTCAGGGTTGGAAGGGACCACAATCATCGTCTAGTTCCAACCCCCCTGCCATGGGCAGGGACACCCCACACTAGATCAGGCTGGCCAGAGACTCATCCAGCCCGGGCTTAAACACCTCCAGGGACAGGGCCTCAACCAGCTCCCTGGACAACCCATTCCAGGGCTTCACCACTCTCATGGTGAAGAACTTCCTCCTCACGTCCAGCCTGAATCTCCCCACCTCCAGCTTCATTCCATTCCCCCTTGTCGTATCACTACCTGAATAGTGAGTTCAGATAGTGAGTTCAGTAAATCTTTTGCATGAATTCTGAATTTCTCACCCTTTAAATTCATTGAATGCCATATTTTTCTACTTTTTGTTTGCTTTTGTTATGCGTCATAAAGGTAAATAATTGATCTACCACTTATTTTAAGGTTTACTCATCCCTTTTTACTTCTTGCTCCACAAGGGGGGAGGGGTTTGGAAGGGCTGGAGGGTAATGGTGGGTGATTTGCTGGTTGTTCTGTTGTTTCAGATTTTTTTTTTTACTATTAAGCATTCTAATTACATTTCTTCAGACCCTCCTTATCAAAAATATTTTAACATAACACTAATGCCTGTGGCATACAGTACATAGAGTATTCCAGATGAGACAGCATTATATATGCCTGTGAACATATATACATCACCCAAGCTCTGAGTTTTCAGAGACCTGTCTGCAGTGGTGTCCAGTACATAAACTCACTGTTACAAGATGTACATTTCACTTATTTTTTCAGGCTAATGTTTATGGCTCATATTTTGTGGCCATTTTATTTCATTTGACACTTGACTGCCAAGTAGTCTATCTTGTCACTCCAAATTTCTTACAGATGTTTCTTACCCTGACTAACCTACATAGATTTGTCATCAGCATATTTTAGGAATTATAGAGGTAAGGATTACTAGTCAATAACTCCCTGAGTAACACCAGAATTATTTAAAAATGTATCTACAACTGCTTTCTAAAACAGTAGCATGGTGATGGGAACTTTTTTTTAAATGTTAGTAACTCCTTCACTTCATAGTTTAGTTGCTTCAAAGCCTCAGGGTCTTCCTGATGGGTAAAGACTAGCCTATGAGTTTTCATCCATTACTGTGAAAATATCTTCTCTTGCAGAGCAACTTTTCCTGCATTAGAAAATTGGCCTTTTTCTCTTGAACCAGGTACCTGGTCACAGTGATCCATTCACTTACTATCTCCAGAACACATTATTGCATCCTGTGGCTTCAGACTAAGGAGTGGAAACATTAGGGCTTGCAGCCTATTGTCCTGCGCTTCAAAGACATGACAGACTCAAAATATTACTCATTTAAAAAAAAAAAAAGAAAAAAAATGCCATGGGCAAAAAAGCATAATAGTATGTAACTTACCTTACCACTTTCCACAATGCGGTTATCCCAAGAGAATGCCGACAGAATCTTTCATTTTACAATGAATGATTATATCTATTACCTAGAATGCATCAGTGATTTTAGTATTAGTTATGATATGTCCTTTGAGGACTTACTTCCAGTTGTGAGTTTTTAACTTTTAAGCCTGAAAATTTTCATTGAGAAAGTTTTGGTTTATTTTTTTTCTTAACATACGTTTGCAATTATTTTAGTGATTTCCTCAGAAGATAATAATATTTTCTAATTATAATAATAACTAGTACAATTATCATATGGGAACTTCCATAAAGAGTTAGACTGTGTAGAGCAGGTGTTTGAGGCTGAGAGTCCTGCAGTCAGGTATTCCAGGAGTCAGGAATGTAATTCCACCATGCTATGACCATCACTAGACCTTGGAATGCTCTTAGGTTTCCTGGCATTTGTGTGTGATGCTGCTCACTGTGTACATAATTCTTACATTTAAGTGTACATTAAACCCAGAAGGGGGGAAAGAAACATCAAATGCATATACACTGAATAATAGGCATGGAGGTGCTCTGAACAGCTGTTGGAGCACTGTGAAATATAAACATCTAAGACTATTAGAAGTACTGATGTGGCTTGTACAAACTAATTACTACACACACATGCACTGATTGGCATTTATGTGATGAATGTTGTGGCTCTTTGATGAACAAGGTTCCAGATTTCTATTTTAAATGTATCATCCCTACAATTTTCCTCAGAGTTAAAGAATTAACAGAGGTTATTTCTGATAAAATTAAGAAGTGAATCAGACTGTTTTCAGCCATACTTCCAGCTGCAGTGGTCCAGGAAGGAGGAAAAGTTGTTTAAGCAAGACAAATTTCAGTTAATAGCTCAGCAATAAGAAGGGGAGGAAGAAGAGAATGTACCAATGATTCCTGAGTGAGTGTGTTTTTAAAGATACTGCAGACAAAGGATGAAGAGTGTATGCATGGAGATTGTACAAGGTACAGAGGTCTGCATGATATAAGGCATATAGCTGAAAGTGGGAGAAAGAGATAAAGAATGTAATTAAGTGGAAGGATGTCTAGGGAGTAGAAGAAAATAAAAGCAAGACATGCAGTAATTGTGGGGAAGATAATATAGGGCCTTGAAGGTGAAAATGAAAACTTGAATTTGTGTCTGCATTAAGTAATTTATGTAGTTTCATTATGAAGAGTTAATAATGTGCAGTAGCCCATTTGTCCTTAACACTTTCCCAAACATTTTTTAGGGAGTGTAGATGAAAAGTGAGGAAACAGTAGAGTAGTTAATTATGTACGTACTGAAATAATAAAAACATTTACTTTTTTGAGACTAAGCATTCTGTCTCAAGAGGTTTCATAAATGATGTGACAAGGCTAGCATTGCAGCAAAAAAGTTTCAAACATTTAAGATGCTACATGTCTAAACTTAAAATATCATTAAGATAGTAGAAAGAAGACTCGGCTGCAATACATACTTGGACATGTGTCTCAGAGGTTTTCTTTAGAAACACTGGTGTCAAATCTTCATCTTCCATTGTGTCTGGTATTAAGTAGTAATTCTAAGGCATTTGGACAACTTATTGCTGTCACTTTCTCCTGTGGCTTGACTTACTATTTGTTTCTTAGCATCACAGAAATCAGTTGAAGAGCAAGTATACTTGAAAGATGATGGCTGACTTGGAGTAGGCTAGTGGAAGCCTGTTTTACTGATACCTTACCATTTATAGCTCTTCTTTACAGCTGTGATGTTAACACGTGGTGGTTTAGGCTGGGTGCCGGCCCTGATGCTGCTGCACAGGCCACACCTGGGATGTTCCAAAAGGGGGCCCAGCCCAGTGGGTGGTCACAGAAAGCCAGGTATTTCATTCCCATAATGCCCTGCTCCCCTGTAAAATGTCAGTGAGGGGTCCTCCCTGTCCCTTTCCTTCCCCACCGCTGCCTAGGTAGTGGGCTGAACTGCCTCCCTTGGGCCTGACCAGGCCCAAGGGCGAGGGGGGGCGGGGCGGGCAAGAGCCCTGGGCTGGGGGGGGGGTGGGTGTACTCCCAGGTGGGGATGGGACATTCTTGCGTATATTTTGGGATCTCTCTCTTTTGTTACGGTGCTTGTGGTTTTCTGTAAAACTTTAATTGTTTTTTTTCCCATTTAAACTATCCACCATTTTTGCAATCTGCTTTGTCTGAGTCTTTCTTTTGCCTGTGGTGAGAAAATTGTTCTCTCAACCCACTACAACACATAAGAGCCTTAAATTTCTTGAAAATAGTTAATATTCAGTGTTCCTCTGTTTTGTGGAACTGATTATCTTTTAATAAAATAGTGTTAATGAAGGATAAATTGTTCTCTAAGTTGCTTATTCAGAAAATGCTTTTAATGTAGTTTCTCTCCAATTTTGAAATGCATTCATTCTTTGCAGGAATAATTCAGTCTCACCAGCTTTCACACCATTTCTAAAACTCTGTGGATTGAGTTCTTAGATTCTCTGAGATGAGTATGTGATTTGACTTTGTGTAAAGTGATTACTAGTAAGAGCTTCAGGCTCAGTGTCAGTCCAAGGATGAAGAATTCCATCACAGAATGCTGTATTTTAATAAAAGGATTTCTGTTACTCAGCAGTGTTGGGGAATGGCTTGAATTGCAGGGACATGGTTCTATGGAACAGCTGCTTGAACAAAGTGTGTAGGCCAGACTCCATCTTGTTGTTTACTGCTCACAGTTAGCTGGTGTGCTGATGCAGCAAGGCCACCATAGCCTTGTGGCTGTGCTTGCAGTTGCTTAACAGCATATGAAACAAAGTATATGTGAAACAAAGAACTACTGAGAAAGGAGTTTGTGAAGTTGCAAATGTAACCCTGGACTAATAACCAATGGAATAATGACATTTGTGTATATTTAGCTGAGATGCTTTATAAGCCGTGCTTTCGAACAATAAAGTTGAAGCTTGCTTATCAATCATATTGATTGCTGCGAGTCTTTCCCTTGCCTTTCCCCGCTGTTGAATATTTCTTCCCGTCACAGCAGTATGAAGACATAATGCTACTTGTGACATGCTGTGCTGTGTTGCTTTAGGATCAGACTGAATATTGGAATAATAGCATCAAGAAGAACGAAAAAGTAGGATGTCTGATTTGAGCATCTTTTTTTCTCCTATTGATTTCTAAAATTTAACATAGTGTATTGTATGCCAGACTGTTCCTATAAAGACTTGTGAAAGAAACTACTTGGATTCCTGGTCTTGCATGTTAGGAATCAAGCAGCATGTGATGCATAAACACTCATAGAATTAAATAGATCCAAAGAAAGGTATGACACAGAATGCAGCTGTTACATTATGTGATAAAAATCATCTGTGGACTCACGAGACTGTAGAGTCTCAAAGGGGCAACAGCAAGTAAGGAAGCCCAAATCACACCCTGCCCAACTGCTCCCAGGCACAGGAGCCATGAGCACATTAGAGGCCAATCTGCATGTCCTGAAGGGTCAAACCCCCAAACATGCCCTAGTCCAGACAATGGGCTAATCACCTGCAAATGTGCTAACCTGGACAGTTCCTGGGGTCCAGATGGCTAAGGCAAATGTATAGCACATGTGATTAACGTTATAAGCACCCACGAATGTGCAAACCTGGATGCTTCCTGGGATCCAGATAAACAGGTACCACATGTAATTAACTTCATGACACAACTGTGGCCTGTGTGCACCCCCAGCCATGTTCGGATATGCCCCATCCCATAAGGTCCAGGTATCAGGGTTCTGTGTTACCGAAAGTCATTATTTATCTTGGGAAAGTATTTGAACCAGCCAAGAAGTCAAGGCAACTTGCCTTGTTCTCACCCAGCAAGCAATTAGAGCCAAATGCTGCCCAAGTAGCAGATGAATAACCTGCTCTAGCAGACCACCCAGGCCGTGCATCTGGATCAAGACAGAAAGGGGAAAAGCTCCAAGGGAATTGAATCCCAGCAGAGGCTACAGCCCACAGACTGGGCACCACAAGAGAGAGGTTCCTTAGCCTTCTCTGAGCCAAGGACTGCTTGAATCATAGTCACAGCATCTAGGAAGATACCAGACAGAGAAGCAAGTCGTGAGTACCCGGCCAGTCTGCCACAGAATCCCATTTGTGGGAAACCCACAGGCCACAGCACCTGTATTTCCAATTTGAATTGCTGTATTAGAAATGTTAGATCTGTGCTTAAGTCATTTAACTGTCTTTATATGTGCAGTATAAAACCTACAACTGAATAACTGAACCTGTGAAGACATTTTGTAAATAAGTTACAGTGGTGTTTGAAGATACCACCAGGAAATATTCATTATAAAATATATTTTTTTAAATTAAATCTATGGCACAGCAAGCAGGGTATTCAATGGTGGGATACCTTGACAAGATAAATTGTGTAATTACGGCCTTAGACTTGGAATGGGCAAAAGAAAATTGAAAAAATCCAAATCACATTGTTGAGAAACTGGCAAAAAGCTCTAGTGAGCCAGGCAGGAAACATACTGTAATTTTGGGTGCTTGTATAGTGTCAGCACGGGATGAATTTTAAACTACAAGGAAAAGATTCAGTATTATAAGGCAAAGGCTGAGTCCTATGATGAAAGGATTCTTTATTTGGAAAAAGAATTAAAAGATGAAAGGGCACTTACCTGGTGACTTTATGATTTAGTTGCAATGCAAAGTAAAGAACTGGCTGAAGCTTTAAAAGCGTAACATGATGCAGCTATATTCTTGCCGCCAACTTTTCCTATTTACGGGTGACCAGAACCATGCCCATGTAGAGAGGACTTTAGAGTAACAAACTTTAAAGCAGCTTTTCCAGGCACCGCAGACCGGGAGAGAAACCCTGCCCATCTGAGAGTGGAGTGAAACCCCAAGAGCGCCTGAGGAAATACAGCTGATTGCAGGCCAAACAAAGCTCAAAATGTTATGTGCTGGAGCCTGAGACCCGCATATCCCAGAGAGGAGAGAAGTTGCCAAGACATGGCAAGACTGGGCCAAGGAGCCGTGAGAAACTCAGATGGCAAGAAAAACTCACCTGAATCATGAGGAATCAACCCTGCAACCGAAGCAGGCAAAACCCCCCTGAACAGCATCAACACCCCAAGCAGCAAAAGGAAATGGTTTGATGTCCAGATGTAGATGGGTGACAAGTGGTGTTCCTCAAGGGTCTGCATTGGGACCAGTGCTGTTCTGTATCTTCATCAATGATATAGACAGCCTAATTGAGTGCACCCCCAACAAATTTGCAGATCATACCAAGCTGAGTGGTGCTGTTGATAAGACTGAAGGATAGGATGCCATCCAGGGGGACCTAAACAGGCTAGAGAAGCTAAGGAGAATCTCATGAGGTTCAATAAGGCAAAGTACAAGGTCCAGCACCTTAGGTTGGGGCAATCCTCGATTTCAGTACAAACTGGGGGATGATGAGATTTGAGACCATACCTGCAGAGAGAGATTTGGGGATACTGGTGGATGAGAAACTGGATGTGAGCCAGCAGTGTGCACGTGCAGCCCAGAAGGCAAATACATCAAAAGAAGCATGGGCAGCCGATCAGTAGAGGTGGTTCTGCCACTCTGCTCTGGTGAGACCTCACCTGGTGTACTGTGTCCAGCTCTGGGGCCCATAACACAGGGACATGGACCTGCTGAAATGAGTCCAGAGGAGGGCAATAAAAATTATCAGAGAGCTGGAGCACCTATTCTACAAGGACAGGCTGAAAGGGTTGGGGCTGTTTGGCCTGGAGAAGAGAAGGCTGCAGGCAGATCTTGTAACTACTTTTCAGTATCTGGAAGGAACCTACAGAAAGGCCAGAAAAGAACAGTTTAGAAGGGCTTGTAGTGATAGGATGAAGGGCAATGGTTTTAAACTGGAGCAGGGTAGATTTAGGTTAGATGTAAGGAGGAAGTTCTTTACAAGGAGAGTGGTGAAATACCAGAACAGGTTACCCAGAGATGTTATTGAAGTTCCATTGCAGGAGACAGTCAAGGTCAAACTTGATGGGGCCCTGAGCAGCCTGATCTAGTTGGAAGTGTCCCTGCTCACTGCACGAGGGTTGGACAAGATGACCTTTGAGAATCCCTACCAACACAATGCATTCTATGACTCTGTGATTCTATTTTAGTTTCAGACCATCATTTCTTGTTTGCCTTGGCAAAGACACTGTCTCTATATTTTCAGTAATGGCCTCAAGAGATACTAGGCAGCTACTCTTTGTCCTTCCTGAAGTCTTCTCCCAGCTCAACAAGCCCGGTTGTCTGTCAGCATTTCTTCGCAGAGCAAATTGCTACAGCCCCAGCGATCTTGGTGGCCCTCTGCTGGACCTGAAATCTGTCATCCTTTTGTATCCTTCTTTTCTAATTTTAATGAGTAATTAACTTTTCAAATATAATTCTTGCATATTTGAGAATTATGATACTCACTAGTAAAAGAATTTCACAATCAACTGATACTATTAACTAAAATTATGAGACAAATAGCCTTCCACACTTACTTAGATTTCCTTGGAGTTGTTTTGTGTTTAAAAAATTGACAAGCAGGCAAAAACCTGACAGTTCTTTTTAGCTTTCACTCAGGGCTAGGGAATTGCACAGCACAAAATACACTATATAAACATGGAGCTGTGGGCTTGTTCTGCTTCTCCTTCCCTGCTCATTTGTATTGCCCAAATGTAGCAGGTGTTCTACATCTCCTGGGCAGAGGCTATGCTCCTTTCAATATCATTACCACCTTTAATTTAAATTTTTTCTTATTTCTGTGTTCCGTTTGATTTTTGTTTGGAATAAGTTGCTGCCACCAATTTTTTTTTTTTTTTCAGTAGAGGTAGTTACTGTAAAAGTCTGTTTTAATTTCTAATTCTATACTTTTTCTATCTTTATAAATTTATTTACACAAACATTTCTTTGTTTCATTTAGAATTTATTTCTGCTACCCTGTCTACCTTCTTGCTTCAGGGAGAAGGGACAGATTGTTTAAAGAGAATCTGGATTTTCTGTTTACAGAGCAATAAATGTATTGAAATGAGCTGCAGTTGTATATGTTACAAATTTGCTTTTGTTTGACAAGTTAATAAATCTCAGTCCAAAATCTGAATGAGTAGATATACTAAAAGCTTGTGTTGCTTAACAAAAACAAGTAAACCGGTTAACTTTTTGCTCAATCCTATTTCAGTTGACTCTATCTCTCATTTTATTTGCAAGTGCCATTTTTAATGGATCTTCCACACTATTTTTCTGGGGTTTTATTTTTGGAGATACCCCAGACACCCTGCTCTCTACAGCAACTGGCCAGGGTTATCTTGTGTCAATCCTGGCTCTCCAAGAGCCAGCACTGCCTGTGGTCTTGCTCGTAGAGATATACCCATCTGCCAGGCTAGTTCGCTTACTTCCCCGATCATCCAGTGTGTGCAATCAAGGAGAGCGTATTGATGGAGCCTTTTTATTCTAGATCAAGGAGACATTGCAATCACAAGCACTCATCTTTCTGGGATATTGTAACTGCTCCTACATCTGTTGAAAAAGTAGCATAGCTACCCATAGGCAATCCAGGAGGCTCCTGGAGTGCCTAGGTGACAACTTCCTAAGATAAGAAATTAACAACCCTACACAAGGGGATGTCTTATTGGACCTGTTGGTCACAATGAAAGTGAGGTCATCAGGGATGTCAAAGTTGAAGGCAGCCTGGGCTGCAGTGATCATGTACTAGTGCAGTTCACTGTCCTAAGGGGTGTGAAGCCCATGAGAAGTATAGTCAAGACTCTAAATTTTAGAAAAGCAAATTTCCAGCTCTTCTAGGAGTTAGTAAATAGAACCCCATGGGAAACAGCCCTCAGAGACAAGGGAACAGAACAGAGCTGGCAGATCTTTAAGGGTGCTTTCCATAGAGTACAAGAGATCTCAGTCCCCAGGTGTAAGAAATCGAGCAAGGCAGGCAAGAGACCACTGTGGCTGAGCTGTGACCTGCTGGTCAAACTAAAAGGCGAGTTGTGACTACACAGGAAATAGAAGAAGGGACAGGCACCCAGGGAAGAGTATAGAGACATTGCCCAGCTGTACAGGGACAAGGTCAGGAAGGCCAAGGTGCAGCTGGAACTGAACTTGGCAAGGGATGTAATGAAAAACAAGAAAGGCTTCTACAGGTACATTAACCAGAAAAGGGAGGTTAAAGAAAGAGTAACTTCCTGATGAGCAACAGTGGGAATTAGGAACAATGGATGAGGAGAAGGCTGAGATTCTCAAGAACTTTTTTGCATCAGTCTTCGCTGGCAGCCCCTCTCCTCACCGCTTTCATGTTGATGGTGGCCTACAAAATGGAGACCAAGGAGACAAAATCCCTCCCACCATAAGCAAAGACAGCATGTGTGATCATCTGAGGACCTGAAGATAAACAAGTCCATGGGACCTGATGAAATGCATCCCACAGTCCTGAGGGAATTAGCTGATGTAGTTGCCAAGCCACTCTCCATGATATTTGAAAAGTCCTGGTGGTCAGGTGAAGTCCCTGGTGACCAGAAGAAAGGGTAGAAAGGAGAACCCTGGGAACTAACGACCTGTCAGCCTCACCTTCATGCCTGGGAAGATCATGGAACAGATCCTCCTAGATGCCATGCTGCAGCACATGGAAGACAGGGAGATGATTGAAGACAGCCAGCATGGCTTTACTAGGGACAAATCCTGCCTGACTAACCTAGCAGCTTTCTATGATAAAGTGACTATGTCAGTAGACAAGGGATGACCTATGGATATAATCTATCTGGACTTCTGCAAGGTCTTTGACACAGTCCCCCACAACATCCTACTCCCCTGGTCACATCCAGAGTGTAGTGGTTAATGGCTCAAAGACAATGGAGACCAGTGACAAGTAGTGTCCCTCAGTTCTGTACTGGGACCTGTACTGTTCAATTTTCTTTTATCAATGATATAGACAGTGGGATTGAGTGAACCATCGGCAAGTTTGCGGATGACACTAAGCTCATGGCCCCTGCTCACATTTCACCAGCCCCTTCTGTCCTTATTCCCACAGTGTACCACAACCTGTGGGGCCTCTCCCGCTGGTGTGTCTGAATAAGTCTGGCCCTATCTTGAGGCCCCCTAGGTACTCCCGTGGCACCAAGGGTCTCCATTACCATTAAGCCTACTGCTCCCTCAGGCAGCACAGGGATGAACTTTTAGTAGGCTGATGGCAGGCCTCAGAGCGGTTGGGCAGGGTGTGATTCAAGCTTCCCTATTTGCCCGTTGCTTCTTCCATGCTTTTCCCTCTATGCAAAAATAAGCACTTACACTGCATAAACTAATGTGTGCATGTATGTGTATGCACAAATATTTATGTATTTCAATATATGAAAATGTACAGATGTCTCTCTGTAGAAACACACTTGTCAGTCTTAACTGCTAATGCACCATAGGTGCTTTTTAGACTTATTAGTAATGTGATGTTTCATAACCACAGAAGATTTGGAAGAGAAGATACTTATTAATCTTTTAGCTAGAGACTGGTGGGGCAGCACCTTGAATTCTGTGTTCAGTTTTGGGCCACTCACTACAAGAAGGATGTTGAGTTGCTGGAGCTTGTCCAGGGAAGGGCAACAAAGCTGGTATGAAGAATAAATCTTATGAGGAGTGGCTGAGGGAACTGTGATAGAATAGAATAAACCAGGTTGGAAGAGACCTTCAAGATCATCATGTCCAACCTATCATCCAACACTACCCAATCAACTAAACCATGCAACCAAGCATCCTGTCAAGCCTCGCCCTGAACACCCCCAGCGACGGCGACCCCACCACCTCCTCAGGCAGCCCATTCCAGTGGGCAATCACTCTCTCTGTGTAAAACTTCCTCCTAACCTCCAGCCTAAACCTCCCCTGACGCAGCCTGAGACTGTGTCCTCTTGTTCTGGTATTGGTTGCCTGGGAGAAGAGACCAACCTCCGCCTCACTACAACCCTCCTTCAGGTAGTTGTAGAGAGCAATAAGGTCACCCCTGAGTCTCCTCCTCTCCAGACTAAGCAACCCCAGCTCCCTCAATCTCTCCTCATAGGGCTTGTGCTCCAAGCCCCTCACCAACCTTGTTGCCCTTTTCTGGACATGCTCCAGCAAGTCAACATCCTTCCTAAACTGAGGGGCCCAGAACTGGACACAGTACTCAAGGTGCAGCCTAACCAGTGCAGTGTACAGGGGCAGAATGACCTCCCTGCTCCTGCTGGCCACACTGTTCCTGATGCAGGTCAGGATGCCATTGGCCCTCCTGGCTGCCTGGGCACACTGCAGGCTCATGTTCAGCCTACCATTGACAAGCACCCCCAGGTCCCTCTCTACCTGGCTGCTCTCCAGCCACTCTGACCCCAGCTTGTAGCTCTGCATGGGGTTGCTGTGGCCAATGTGCAGAACCTGGCATTTGGATGTGTTCAATCTCATGCTGTTGGACTCTGCCCATCTGTCCAGCCTGTCGAGGTCCCTCTGCAGAGCCTCTCTACCCTCCAGCAGATCAACTCCTGCCCCCAGCTTGGTGTTGTCAGCAAATTTACTGATGATGGACTCAATGCCCTCATCCAGATCATCAATAAAGATGTTAAAGAGCATGGGGACAGCACTGATCCCTGGGGCACACCACTAGTGACTGGCTGCCAGCTGGATGTGGCACCATTCACCACCACTCTCTGGGCTCGGCCCTCCAGCCAGTTCCTAACCCATCGCAGTGTGCTCCCATCCAAGCCATGGGCTGACAGCTTGGCCAGGAGTTTGCTTTGGGGGACGGTGTCAAAGGCCTTGCTGAGGTCCAGGTAGACGACATCCACAGCCTGCCCCACATCCACCAGGCAGGTCACCTGATCATAGAAGGAGATCAGGTTGGTCAGGCAGGACCTGCCCTTCCTAAACCCATGCTGGCTGGACCTGATCCCTTGGCCATCCTCCAAGTGCTGTGTAATTGCACTCAAGATGACCTGTTCCATAATGATTGTTTAGTGTGGACAAGAGGAAGCTGAGGGGAGACCTCATTGCTCTCTACAAGTACCTGAAAGGTGTCAGCAATGGAGAATGGAGTCAATGCAGATGACCAATATGATCTAGTATCATTCTAGTATATTCCTTTATTGTACGAGTGTTGTACGAGTATAGTGCAAGTATAGTGAGTATAGTATATAGTGCATATTAAGGGAACTTCTGCAACTTATACAGACTTGGAGAGCATCGTTGGCATAGCTTCATTGGTTCCCCATGAGTGACTACACATTGTACTATTATAGATTATTGGTCAAACTACTAATAACATGCAAGGTTGTTGATGCAGGTGCACGTCCTGTTATTCCCAGATAACTTTCTGTGTTTATAGCTGTGTTTATAGCTACCAGTGCCCTGCTTTAGTTACATGCTGCAGGCACAGCACTGTTTTGCTAAACTGCTAGTTTCTTCTGCACTTATGCTGAGCATGGCCTACCACCATGTCAGGCTCTAAGCCTGTACTGCCAGATTGCTCACACTGCTTACTGCCACCATTGCCACAAGGAGGTTGTAGTGATCTGGGTTTTGGTCTCTTCTCCCTAGTATCAAGTAATAGAATGAGAGGAAATGTCCTCAAATTGTTTGAAGGGAGGTTTAGATTTGGCATTAGGAAAAATTTAATTGCTGAAAGGGTGGTCAGGCATTAGAACAAGCTGCCCAGAGAGGTGGTAGAGTCACCATCCCTGAACGTGTTAAAAAAACATGTAGACATGTTACATGGTTTAATGGCCACAGTGGTGTTAGGTCAGTGGTTGAACTGGATGATCTTGGAGGTCTCTTCCAACCATAATCATTCTGTGGTTCTATAATAGAAAACATTACAACTTCTAATCAGAAAAAATAGAGGCAAAAGTTACCTGTTTTTTTTCCTGTATACTGAATCATGGTGTTTGATATTCTCTCACTTCTTCCTCTGACAGCCTGTCCTCCTTTTTTTTTAGTCATGGCATATTTTACCTGGTATCCAGATCATATCTTGTAGTAGATTGTGTGGCAGTGATACTTTGTTGCCTTGACATGCCTTCTGCATTCAGATTCTTGGCAATACCTGTGGCAGTGTCTATTTCTGCTGTATTTATTATTAATTCTGTTACTTTTGTTGGTAGTGTGAGAGACTAATTCTTATCTCTCCTGATGTGACTCAACAAAGATAAAATCACCTTTGCTGCTGGCCCAGACAATGGAACCCAGGCCACAGCCATCATTACCTTCAGTAATATGCATACAAGCTCATCTCCACCCATCAGGACCATTCCTGGATGCAACTCACCCTGTGATTGTATCATGAACTGAGATGTGCCCCAACAAAGGATTGCTCACTGGACTGCAGCTGTCCTGGAAATGGGCAGAAGCAAATCAACCTAAAAACTGTATAAAAGACTTGAGCAACTACTGGCTCAGTAGAAGGAAAACACAGATGAAGAAAAACACAGAAGGACAATGCTGCTGAGAAGGAAAACACGAGAGAAGGAAAAGTCTGGGGCAATGCTGCTCTGAAGAGAAATGGAGAGAATACCAGGAGAGGAAAAATGACAAGAGGCATCACCATGGAGCCCAGAAGAAGCAGAACCCTCCCTCCATGTCCTAAGTTCCACCTGCTGCAACTCATGGAACTGAAAAGGCTGCCCAGAGGACCACATCTCTTCTACAGCCAAAGCCTTAGCACCCTTTCTCTACAGACCCAACATCTCCTGCAGCACCTTTCCTCCACAGACTCAAACTGTCCTGGGGGGGGTGAGGGCTGTGGTAAAATAATTCCTTTCCTCTTCTCTCTCTCTCTCTTCTCTCTCTCCCTCTCTATTTTCTCTCTCTCCCCTTCTGATCCATCCACTTTATTTATGTAATAAATAGTCTAGCTGTTGATATTTTGGCCTCGTTTGTGCCTCTAATTTCACAACATGGGAATATTCAAAAGAACTGAGTCTCTTCCCCCCATCCAGACCAAGACATTAATATTGGTGTAGTTGGCAGGATTCCCGTGCAGTGAAAGTATCACAGCAAGACTATTGCATTTCTGAGAACCCCAAACTGTGTGTGTCTCTGAGACGTACTTTGAGTACGTACTGAATGTGGAGTCCAAATTCGTGTTTTCACTCTCCTGCAAGGGAAGTGACCAGAGAAGGACAAAGCAAAAGTTTTCAGAGAGACTGGGTGGGAGATGTGTGTGCTTTCTCGGGGAAAATTAACTGGGGTACAAATGTTCATTTTATAGTGTGACCTCCCCAAGAATCCTCAGTACCCTGGTTTGGGAAACCCAGTTTTGGTGATATTTTTAAAGTGTGTATTCTCTCGGGGAAGGTGTGGCTTCCCCAAGAAGCCCAGTATTGAAGGAAAAGTTAACAAGCTTTTGCAGGTGTGTGTTCTCTCAGGGAAACAGAGTGACTCTTCCCTAAGAAACACAGGGTTCTTACCCTGTTGTAACAGAAAATTTGAGGAACAAAAGCTGAGAAGCTTTTGCAAGTGTTGGTTCTCTCAGAGAAATAGTGTGATTTTCCCTTGAGAAGGCCAAGTTGGTTGTTCTTCCTGTGTGTGCCCTCTCCTGGAAAATCTATTGTGTATTTTTCCCGGAGAAGAGTATTTTGGAGTAAGCCTTTTAAAAGTGCACATTTCTCCAGGGAAGATTTTTTGGGTACAAACAGTGCTTTTGGTCTGACTTCCCCGTGAAACTTAGTGCCTTATTAAGAAATGCTTTGTGAAACAAAAGAAATAGCCCCAACTGAGAGGCTTTTTAACCTCTTAGAAGATCATGGTGCCCGCCCATCTGTACAGGTACTTGACTGGGCCCGTGAAAATTGGAATAATTTCCAGAGTGTGGCTGATCATATTTTGGCCCTGCAGAAAGATGCAAGAGCAAAAGCCAGAAAAGGCAAAGCTTTTATTTGTGCAGTTTTAGGTGCCTGTTTAGCAGCTTCAGTGAACAAAAAAGAGGTATGGCATGAGTAAGAGAATAAAACTATTTCCTCTTTACAGGACTTAGTTTCGTCACTACAAAGTCATGTTGTCATTTAAAAGACATGGTGGCAGATCTTAAAATTCAATTGGAAAAGGAGAGGAGGCAAAATTCATATTTGTAATCAAAACGAGATGTGAATTACCCAGATTCTGTCCCCATGTACCCTTGGACAGAACTGACAGCAGCCAAGGAATCTGCTGTGCATGTCAGACCTCTCATTAAAACTGAAATTTTATATGAGGGTGGGGAAACTACCCCCCCCACACACTATCACAACTAAAGTGACACCTTTCTCCTACACTGTGCTAGGCAAACTCCGCAAAGAATTTGTACACTCTGGTGGGGAATCTGAGGTGGAATATGTATGGCGAATTTCAAAATCTGGAGGTGATCAGATTATGTTAACAGAAGCTGAAGCCATGGGCTATTGGGGTGATAATGTTTTTCTAAATATGAAAAACAGAAGTGGACCCTGGAGCCTTACCCAGTGAGCTGCCTATTGGGCAGGGAGGTTTGATCCAAAGGAGAGAGGGGAACCTGTAGTTCTGCAGGGAGGGATGAATCAGATAATGGAGAATGTGCAAAAAGCTACATGCCTTCAAATGATATATAAAAGAGAACTAAAACATCATTTTGAATCCCCCCTTTCTCTCCTGGTGGATGCAAACAGAATGACTCCTTTGATCAGGGGTCTCCCTGATTCAGTTAAAACAAGAAGTATCCAGCTCCAAAAATAAATATCTGATACCCTGTTATGAATATCCTGGTGATTCTGTGATTTGTGTTAAAGGTAGAGAATTCAGAGTGCACTGGGACTGGGGGTCAGAAGCTTGCAGGAGCCTGTTTTGAGGACAAAGGGGGAGCTGCATATTTTACAGACTTAAAGAGAGACAGTGTGTTTGGCTAATTGGAGACACCAAGGCTGAGGAGAAGAACTGAGAATTTGTTTTCTTTAGATCAGAAGCCTGGACGACTGAGCATGCGTGGAAGTGGATGCTTTGACCCCTACCACACAGAATGTAGGGAGAAGGGATTTGATCACCTATTCTGAAGACTCATTATCATATGCCTGCCTTCTATTTAGCATAAGCTTGTTTATGTAGATGATGTAACTATATAAGATGAAGAAAGCTATTGTAAAGCTGCTGTGGGGTGAAGTTTAGTACCCTCGCATGCCCAACCGGTTGCTTTGCTTGCTTTTATTGCCTTTTATTACCTTTTAAAGATCTTTTAGTGCCAACTGTTACCAAAAACTTTTACCAGGAGTCATCTATAACAGATGGTGCATTGGACGGGAAACGTCTGAACCTTCACGTCTTTTGAACTCCAAATGAAGAGGCGCCTCACTGCATTTGCGGTGGCTTCGTTGTATTCAGAAGATGGAAAGGTCAGCACCATCAGAACTCCAATAAAAGCAAGCAAAGAAATTTTTTTTTGTTCCTTTTTTTGTTGTTGTTTTGTTGTTTGTTGTCCAATTGGAGTACATGGACCCCGTAAAACTTTGTGTACAAGATCCAAGCGACGACGACCACGGTGGTGAGAATACCGCTTGGGGGGGCAGGATTCGGCTACACTGGGATTCGGCTACCTTAGTTTGAGTGTTTGAGTCTGCTGTTTCAGGTTCCGCAAGGGGGGAGGTACGGTGGATCTGGCACAGTGGATCTGGCTGGTAAAGAAGAGGGGTATTGGCGAGTAGGAATTATTTGGATTATTCCACTTGCATGAGTATTTGTGGTACTGTTCCACTTGCATGAGTATTTGTGGTTTATTCCACTTGCATAAGTATTTGTAGTAGCCAGGGTTAGTATTCCTGAGTAGGAATTGTTTGGATTATTCCACTTGCATAAATATTTGTGGTAGTCAGGAGGAAATGGGACAAAAGAGTAAGTCATCAAAGCAGGACAGAGAGAAGGCTTTACCTTCTATTCCTCCAGAGAGTCCATTAGGGCTGCTCATTCAGTATTGGGAGGATGATGGACAGAGAAAAGGGAAATCAAAGCAAAGAATGATTCACTACTGTATGGAGGTATGGCCAAAAGAACCATTAAGACCACATGTGTCTGTTTTTGGATCTTTTGAGGATTGGATTTGCCAAGCTTTGAACCATCATGTGAATTCCAGGATGCAAGCTGCTCTAAGGGAAAATTTAACAGCCGGAGGGAGCCAGCCTGACTTGAAGCCATGGACATGGGAAGAAGTGGGAAGGGAGTTATTAGATTATGCCAGGCAGTATAGTATACCTGAGGAAATTAAAAAACCTCAAACTAGAGGCTTGAGGCATGTGAAAATGATTCACCCACTAAGCCCCCAGGGCCAGTTGTGCCTTATTCCTAGTAGGCACCTGTCTCGGGCCAGGGAACACTTGAGTACCCAGCAATATTGGTGGGGGGTGGGTCAGAAGAAAGGTATTCCAAAAGAACTGGTTGATGGGGTATCCACAAGGCAATTAGAAATGATGGTGAACTGCTGGGCTGAACCTAAAGAGAGGGCTGAGGCCACTGCTCCCCTCTTGGTGGGACCATTTGGTGAGGGGAGGGGTATGTCCCCCAGGGGAACTTCACTTCTCAGTGGTGAACGGGGTGGAGGGTGTGGGGTGTGAAGCATGAGTCAGGAGTTCACCAAAAAAATTGTACATGGTTTGGGAAAAAGCTTTTGTTTGTGTTTAGCTTGGCTTTGAGAGAAGTTGAAACAATCAAGGGTACTTACACACCCATTCAAAGTAATTAAGCCAACTCTGTCAAGGACAGCACCTGAGAGAGTGGCTCAGAGAACCTCTGTGTGTGGAACCTGGAAATACTAGTTTTGTATGTTTTGAGGCTGTGTTTCTTATTTAAGTTCTAACACTGAAGATTCCCTAATGTGTTGTCAAAAGGACTTGTCTTGTTACAATATAGAAGACCTCTCAAGTTTTGCATCACGGAAGACATCTTTTCAAGGACTGTACTTTCAATATACCCACATGTGACCGTTTGAGGCTGTGCCTTTAAGAAAGGGACAGTGCTGGGACACTCTGGCTGGATATTTTGTAAACAAAGATGGATCTAAATGAATTTCATTGGTAGATTGGTAGAATGCAGGTTTAAGTTTTAGTGCAGTGGGAATTTTTTCTCAGTTCCTCTTTGTTCTTCCCTTTCCAGCTTGTCTGCTTCTGGGCATCTAGCCAGAATGACCTTGGAAAACAGATAAGCACTAATCCTGCATGTGCTTGGAGGCCTATTAAGATTTTTCTGCCTTAATAACTGCCTTTTCTCTCTCTAACTCTTTTTGGGGAAAAAGGGAGGTAGGGGGAGAGAGGGGGTGCAGGGGGGAACTCTCCTCTGTACCCGGGCAGGGTGGGAGTCTTGTTCCTGTATCTTTCTTCGCTGTATATTTCTGTATATATATAGTAAACACTGTATATATTGTGTATATATATATATATACCCTGCATTTTCACATTGCTTGTAAATATAGCATTCCTTTGCTTTTCCGCACTGAGCTAGCTGTGGGTGTTTTATTCATTCTTAGTGGGGGAGGGAAAGCTGGGCCTTCTCTCAACCCACTACATTCCTTTTTTTGGCAGTCCCAACATGCAGCCCAAAAATAATTAGCTTGATTTATTGCCTGTTCAAGTCGGATTAGCAAACATGAAAGTATTTTCGATTTTAGAGTGTCTGTTCTTTTTTGGTTTTGGGTCCTGATCTACAAATATTGTTTGAGTTTACTTCTCAATCATATAGGTAAATATCTAATGCATGAATTTTATTTATGGTTTATGTATAAAATCCAGCTTCTATATGGGGTTTTTTAGGCTAAGTAGATACGGAAACATAACTTCGACCACTCTGCCAATTGAGATAAGGGAGCTTAAGATTCCAGTAGGTGAAAGAGTAATTTTAAGTGATGACTGGGATCCAAAGGTGATTTATTTGATGTGTGTGAATCTGCTGCTGCTGATAGTGATTGCGTATTTGTTATATGCTTTGTACCAGGATAAGAAGGTATCTAAGGCCAAAGCTGTGTGGACAACTGCAAGACGACCCTCTGGCTCTTTGGGCTGATACTTACAGATTTCCCAAGGCAATAATGGCCAGTAGCAACACAGATCTAGGGGTTAAACCCTGCTATTGCAACCTATAGAAAGACTTCTTTTCCCAGTTCCTGAAGGTTCCACCCCCCATGGCTTTTAGGGTGGTCTTTAGCAAGCCATTGTAGCGCTTGACCTTCCCTACAGCTGGTACATGGTATGGGATGTGGTAAATCCACTCAATCCCATGTTCTTTTGCCCAGTCCCTTATGAGATGGTTCCTGAAGTGGGTTCCATTGTCTGATTCAATCCTCCCAGGGATGCCGTGTCTCCACAGGACATGTCTCTCTAGGCCCAGGATGGTATTGCAAGCAGTGGCATGAGGTACTGGGTATGTTTCCAGCCACCCTGTACTTGCCTCCACCATGGTCAGTACGTACTGCTTGCCGCTGCGAGACCGAGGCAGGGTGATGTAGTTGAACTGCCAGGCCTCTCCATACTTATATTTTGACCATCTCCATACCACAGAGGCTTCATGCGCTTGGCCTGCTTGATGGCAGCACAGATGTCACACTCATGGATAACCTGTGAGATGGCCTCCATAGAGGTGTCCACGGATCTGTCTCGAGCCCACCGGTATGTGGCATCTCTCCCTTGGTGGCCAGAAGTGCCGTGGGCCCAGCGAGCTAAGAACAGCTCACCCTTGTGTTCCCAGGCCAAGACTATTCAGGAGATTTTAGCAGCCAGATCTGCTTGGTGGTTGTGCTTGTGCTCCTCTGTGGCTCTGCTCTTGGGGATGTGTGCATCGATGTACCGTACCTTGGTTGGCAGCCTGTCCAGGCAGGCAGCGATGTCTTGCCACAGGTCAGTGGCCCAAAGAGGCTTCCCTTTTCTCTGCCACCCATTCCTCGTCCATTCCTTCAGCCACCCCCACAAGGCATTGGCTACCATCCAGGAGTCAGTGTAGAGGTACAGCACTGGCCAGTTCTCTTGTTCCGCTATATCCAGGGCCAGCTGGACAGCTTTTACCTGTGCGTACTGACTGGATTCACCTTCTCCATCCTTTGCTTCTGCCACTTGCCTTTTTGGGCTCCTGACAGCTTCCTTCCATCTCTGCTTGCTGCCTACAAGCCGGCAGGACCCATCTGTAAATAGAGCATAGCCCTTCTCATTGTCAGGGAGATCATTATACGGGGGAGCATCCTCAGCACAGGTCACTGTCTCCTCTGGTGGCATTCTGAAGTCAGCACCCTCTGGCCAGTTGGTGATCACTTCCACTATGCCAGGGCATTCGAAGCTCCCCATCCGAGCTCGCTGAGTTTTCAGGGCCATCCACTTACTCCAGGTAGCATCTGTGGCATGATGTGGGGTTGAGCCTCTTCCTTTGAACATCCAGGTCAGGACTGCAAGCCTTGCAGCTAGAAATAGAGGCGACTCAGTCCCAATTACCTCAGAGGCAGCCCGGACACCCTCATAGGCAGCTAGGATTTCCTTCTCTGTCACGGTGTAGTTGGTCTTGGAGCCTTTGTACCCCTTACTCCAGAAACCTAGGGGCCTGCCACAAGGCCCCAGGGGCCTTCTGCCACAAGCTCCACGTAGGACCATTCTCACCAGCCACAGTGTACAGCACATTCTTGATCTCTGGTACAGTTCGAACAGGTCCCAGAGCCATAGCCTGGACCACCTCTCGTTTGATCTGGTCGAATGCCACCTGCTGCTCAGGTCCCCACACAAAATCATGTTTTCTTCCTTGTTACATGGAAGAGAGGCTTCACAATTTGGCTGTACCCAGGAATGTGCATTTTCCAGAAGCCCACAAGCCCCAAAAAGGACTGTGTCTCTTTCTTGTTTGTGGGCTGCACCATAATGTCTACCCTGTTCACCACCTCCTGAGGGATGTTGCGACAGCCATCTTGCCATTGAACACCCAGGAACTGGATCTCCCTTGCAGGCCCTTTTACCTTACTTCTCTTGATGGCAAAGCCACCCTCCAACAGGATATTGATTATCCTTTTACCCTTCTGGTAAACTTCCTCTGCTGTCTCACCCCATACAATGATGTCGTCGATGAACTGCAGGTGCTCAGGGGTTCCACCTTTCTCTAAGGCAGTCTGGATCACCTCATGGCAGATGGTTGAGCTATGGACCCAGCCTTGAGGCAACCGATTCCATTGATACTGTACCCACCTCCATGTGAAAGCAAACTGTGGCCTGCATTCTTCTGCAATGGGAATGGAGAAAAAGGCATTGGCAATGTTAGTTGTGGCATACCACTTGGCCACCTTCAATTCCAGCTCATACTGGAGCTCCAGCATGTCCAGCACAGCAGCGCTGATCAAAGGAGTCGCTTCATTCAGGCCACAGTAGTCCACGGTCAGTCTCCATTCCCCATCTGCCTTCCACACTGGCCATATCGGGCTGTTGAAGGGGGAGTGAGCCTTGCTGATCACCTTCTGGCTCTCCAGTCATCGAATCAGTTGGTGTATGGGGTGCAGTCTCTGTTGGTCCTGTATTGCCTGCGATTTACTATGCTAGAGGCAAGAGGTAACTTCACATCCTGCACCTTATGGCTACCCACTATGGAGGGGTCATCTGACAGCTCGGGCACGGTGGACAGCTGTTCTTTGCCTGCAGTCTCCACAGCTGCCACCCCAAATGCCCACTTGTGCCCCCCCGGGTCCTTGAAGCATCCCTCCCACAGAAAGTCAATGCCAAGAATGCAAGGTGCATCTGGACCAGTCACTATATCATGCTTTCCCCATTCATTCCTGGTCAGGCTTATCTCATCTTGCAGTATAGTCAGGTCTTGTGAGCCCCCTATGACTCCCTGAATGCTTATGGGCTAAGCCCCTTTGTACCTCAATGGTATCAGGATGCATTGGGCCCCTATGTCCACCAGACCTCAGTACTTCAGGGCTTCTGAAGTGCCAGGCCATTTCACATACACATCCCAGTATACTCTGTTGTCCCTGGCCTCCACGTGACTGGAGGTAGGGCACCTCTAATGCTGGCAGCGATGCCCACACTTGTTACAGGGTCCTGTGTTGCTAGGGGAAGGGTGTCTTGAGCAAGAGGGACCACTCTGAGAAACTAGGGCAGCCCTTCTCCTGGATGAGTTATCCCCGTGGTGCCCACCTTGCAGTTCCCGCACTCTGTTCCAGAGGGCGGAGGTGGGTTGGCCATGCCAGGTGTCCATGGTCACAGAGGAACCTCCACAGAGACCCCCTTGACATCCCCCAATTGGCTTGGGGTGATCTCCCAGGGGAAGGTCGCCTGTTCCTGATTGCTGAAGCCTGGACCCATTCTGAAGGAGAAGGGGAAAAAAAGGCATCGCTCCCCTTTTTCAGTTCAGACATGGAGGTCTTGATCTCATTGACAATGTCTTTAGCCATAGTTTCTATGGCTGAGATCAGGGGATTCTGATTTACGCTGTCCTCATATTCCCTTAAATCATTGGCAAACTCACAGACAGTTTTACGACTTCCATCCTGTCCAGTCAAGAGTATCCCTCCTAATATGTGAGCATATTTCTGAGGAGCACCCCGGGTGAGTTTCTTTACGAAGGGCCGTCTCATGGGCACCTCATCTGGGTCTGAAGGGAGCTGGCCTTCCCCATAAATTATTTCCAGCACAGCCATCTGTCTCAGATACCAATTGCCCTGTTCCATAGTTGTCCATCTAACTGGGGCACAGGGCAGGTCATCTCTTGAGTGGTACCGGCTCTTGATGGTGTTGAGAATCCGGGCTCAGAGAGTGTGTTCCATCGAGTTTGGCCAACTCTTTGTCCAGATCAGCATCACGAGTCAGGGAGCCTAAAAGCTTCACCTCCCTCTTGTCCAGGTCCACTGTGCCCACCCCCTCGTCCCAGCATCTCAGGGCCCAGCTTAGTATTGGCTCACCCTCTTTCCTTGCGTAGTCCAGACGAGTTTGCCTTAGTTCCTTTCTGGGTAGCAATGTAACAGTTATTTCCTGGTCTGACTCAGTTTGGCTCAATAGCCAGTCAGAACCGCTGCCTCGGGACAGCACCACTCGCTTTTTGAGTTTCTGCTTGGCTTTTCGCCTTGTTTTCAGGGTTTAGCAGGTCGGGAGGACTCCTCGGGGGCAGGGATTGAGGCGGGCTCGTGCTCTCACGAGCGTGCACGGGAGCAAGTGCCTGACGTCAGTCGCGGGAGATTTAAATCCCGGCCGGGCTGTGCGGGCTGCGCCAGTTTGGCTCGAGAGCCTTTCGGCTGCTTGCAAAAAAAAAAAAATTAAAAAATTGGTTTTTGTTTGTTTGTTTGTTTTTTTGTTTTTGTAGTCACTCATATGCTGCACCATGGTCGTTACTCGGACCAAGGGCAGAAAAACAGCATCTACCCAGACAGAGTTGTTTCTCCAGCATGCTGGAGTCCAGGCTGCCAGCTGCAGAGAGTGCTTCAGCCTGGCAGTTGGAATAGAGGGAGAGGGAGAGGACACCTGTGTCAGGTGTGAGCAGGTGAACTTTCTCCTCAGCCTGGTGGCTGAACTGAAGGATGAAGTGGCCGAGCTGAAGGAGGAGGTGTCTAGGCTGAGGTCAATAAGGGAAAGCGAAAGGGAGTTAGATTTGTGGGAGAAGGCTCTGCAGATCTGCCCTGCTGAGGGACGGGCCCATGAAAACAGGGATGGACACAGGTCCCTGCCAAGCGTGGCAAGAGAAATCCATCCTGTCCCTCTCCTCCTCCTCCGCTGCCCTTGCATAATAAGTGTGAGGCCCTGCAGGCCAAGGGGGGTGGGGATGAGAGGGCTGAGGAGCAGCCATCCAGAGGGGAGATCAAGGCCAAGTGGTCCCCACCAGCTATAACGACCAGCTCCACAAAGAAAAGGAGAAGGGTTATAGTTGTTGGGGATTCTCTCCTGGGGGGTACTGAGGGACCCATATGTCGTCCCAACCCATCCCACAGGGAGGTCTGCTCCCTGCCCGGGGCGTGGGTAAGGGACATTGCAAGGGGAATCCCCAAGCTCATCAGTCCCTCTGACTATTACCCTCTGCTGGTAATACAGGCTGGGAGTGATGAGATCGACAGGAAGGGCACCAGGGCAATTAAGAAGGAGTTCAGGGCCCTTGGACAATTGATTGATGGGGCAGGCACGCAAGTGGTGTTCTGCTCAGTTCCCTCAGTGGCAGGGGAGTACACTGAGAGGAACAGGAGAACTCACACCATCAACAAGTGGCTCAGGGGATGGTGCCAGCGGAGGAACTTTGGTTTCTTCGATCATGGGGCAACTTTTACGGCACCCGACCTGCTGGGTCCTGCTGGGGTGCATTTATCTAGAAGGGGCAAGAGAGTCCTAGCACTAGAGTTGGCAGGGCTCATTAGGAGGGCTTTAAACTAGGTCTGAAGGGGGTGGGTGAAGATATCGGTCCCTCTGCAGAGGAAAGAGTAGGGCACAAGGTAGGGTCAGTTGAGAGGTGGGGAGCCCAGCTGCAGTGCATGCACACCAATGCACACAGCCTGGGCAATAAGCAAGAAGAGCTGAAGGTCCTAATCCACCAGGGCAACTATGATATAGTTGCCATCTCAGAAACATGGTGGGACAACAGGCACGATTGGAGTGCTACACTGGGGGGTTACAGGCTCTTTAGGAGGGATAGGCGAGGGAGAAGAGGAGGAGGGGTGGCTTTGTATATTAGGGAGACACTTTCTGCCACAGAACTTGAGGTGGAAGATGAGGGAATTGAGAGCCTGTGGGTTAAAATCAGAGGGCAGCCCAACAAATCTGACATCCTGGTTGGAATCTGTTATAGACCACCCAACCAGGATGAGGAGGTTGATGAATTATTCTATAAACAACTAGAGGCTGTTTCAAGATCATCAGATCTTGTCCTTGTGGGTGACTTCAACCTGCCAGATATCTGCTGGGAACTTAATTCAGCAGAGAGAAGGCAGTCCAGGAGATTCCTGGAGCAAATGGAGGACTGCTTCCTGACGCAGCTGTTAAGCGAGCCTACCAGGGGGCAGGCTCTGCTTGACCTGCTGCTCTCCAATAGGGAAGGGCTGGTGGGAGATGTGACCGTGGGAGGCTGCCCAGGGTGCAGTGACCACGAGATAGTGAAGTTTTCAATATGCAGGGAGATAGGGAGGAGCACCAACAGAACCTTCACCTTGGACTTCTGGAGGGCAAACTCTTTAAGAAACTTATTTGTAAAGTTCCCTGGGTACCAACCCTCATGAACCGAGGGGCCCAGGAGGGTTGGACCTACTTCAAACAGGAGCTCTTGAAGGCACAGGAACTGGCGGTCCCCATGTGCCGAAAGATGAGCCGGCGGGGAAGGCTCTGGGCCTGGATGAGCAAGCAGCTCCTGGAGGAATTAAGGGGAAAAAAGAGACTGTATCACCTCTGGAAGGAGGGGAAGGCTTCTCGAGGTATGTTCAAGGAAGTGGTTAGATTATGTAGGAATAAAATTAGAGAGGCAAAGGCCCAGATGGAACTGAAGCTGAACACCTCTGTGAAAGACCATAAAAAGCATTTTTACAAATATATCAACGCTAAAAAGAAGGGCAAGAAGAACCTGCACTCCTTACTGGACCTGGAGGGGAACATGGTGACCGAAGATGAGGAAAAGGCTGAGGTCCTGAACACCTTCTTTGCCTCGATGTTTAACAGCAAGGTAGGAGTCCAGGATGAGTGGCCTCCTGAGCTGGGTAATAGGGTCGGGGAGCAGTGTAATGCCCCAGAAATCCATGAGGAATTAGTTTGGGACCTGCTGAGCCACTTGGACACTCACAAGTCCATGGGACCGGATGGGATCCATCCTAGGGTGCTGAGAGAGCTGGCAGATGAGCTGGCCAAGCCGATCTCCATCATTTTCCTCCAGTCCTGGCTCACTGGAGAGGTCCCAGATGACTGGAAACTGGCCAATGTGCTGCCCATCCACAAGAAGGGACGGATGGAGGAACCTGGAAACTCCAGACCAGTCAGCCTGACCTCAGTGCCAGGGAAAGTGATGGAGCAGATTATCCTGGCAGCAATAACTGCACCTGAAGGATGGCCAAGGGCTCAGGTCCAGCCAACATGGATTTAGGAAGGGCAGGTCCTGCCTCTCCAACCTGGTCTCCTTCTATGATCAGGTGACCCATCTGGTGGACGTGGGGAGGCCTGTGGATGTAGTCTACCTGGACTTCAGCAAGGCCTTTGACACCGTCCCCCACAGTAAACTGCTGGCTAAGCTGTCAGCTCGTGGTTTGCTGTGCTGGGTTGGGAACTGGCTGGAGGGCCGAGCCCAGAGAGTGGTGCTGAATGGTGCCACAGCCAGCTGGAGGCCGGTCACCAGTGGTGTCCCCCAGGGATCAGTGCTGGGCCCCATCCTCTTTAACATCTTCATTGATGGTCTGGATGAGGGGGTTGAGTCAGTCATCAGCAAGTTTGCAGATGACACCAAGTTAGGAACAGATGTTGGTCAGTTAGAGGGTAGAAAGCCTCTGCAGAGGGACCTCGACCGACTGGACAGATGGGCAGAGTCTAATGGCATGGCATTTAACAAGTCCAAGTGCCGGGTGCTTGGCCATGGCAACCCCATGCAGAGCTACAGGCTGGGGTCAGAGTGGCTGGAGAGCTGCCAAACAGAGAGGGACCTGGGGGTGCTGATTGACAGCCGCCTAAACATGAGCCAGCAGTGTGCCCAGGTGGCCAAGAGGGCCAATGGCATCCTGGCCTGTATTAGGAATAGTGTGGCCAGCAGGAGCAGGGAGGTCATTGTGCCCCTGTACTCTGCATTGGTTAGGCCACACCTTGAGTCCTGTGTCCAGTTCTGGGCCCCTCAGTTTAAGAAGGACATCAAGACACTTGAACGTGTCCAGAGAAGGGCAACAAGGCTGGTGAGAGGCCTTGAGCACAGCCCTGTGAGGAGAGGCTGAGGGAGCTGGGATTGTTTAGCCTGGAGAAGAGAAGGCTCAGGGGTGACCTCATTGCCCTCTACAACTACCTGAAAGGTGGTTGTAGCCAGGAAGAGGTTTGTCTCTTCTCCCAGGCAACCAGCACCAGAACAAGGGGGCACAGTCTCAAGCTGTTCCAGGGGAGGTTTAGACTCGAAGTGAGGAAAAAGTTCTTCACTGAGCAAGTCATTTGTCATTGGAATGGGCTGCCCAGGGAGGTGGTGGAGTCACCGTCCCTGGAGGTGTTCAAGGGGAGATTGGACGTGGTACTTGGTGCTGCGGTCTCGTCGTGCGGTCTGTTGGGACAGGTTGGACTTGATGATCCTTGGGGTCTCTTCCAACCTTAGTTATACTGTGATACTGTGATACTGTGATCTTCATCCACCGCTGGGTTCTGTGAGGTGCTGGGGCCTGCTGAGGTTCCTTCCTCACCATCTGTTTTTGCAATGATTTTTGACTTCTTTTCCTGCGTGTGGTGACCGGTGCTAGAGAGACTGCATTGGCAGGAGCATCAAGGGTTAAGTGTGGAACTGCTGGTGGTGGGGCAAACCCTTGTGCCTGGGGCTCAGGCTGAGATCTGGAACTCTCATTACAACCTGACCCGTCCCTCTATGTGTTTACAGAGTGCTTACAATGCCCACAGCAGACACGCCCCCAGTCATTAAAGAGTACAAAGGAGTATGTTATCACCCTCCAAACAGCTCTTAATGGGTTAGCTCTTCCAGTCAGCTGCTGTGGCTCAGTTGGTAGCACATAAGACCCTTAATGGGAAGGTCATGAGTTCAAGCGTGCTAGTGGGCAGTAGTGTCCTCCCTACTCTAGTCATGAGGTCTGTGGTGTCAGGTTGGACTTGATGATCTATGAGGTCTCTTCCAACCTTAGTGATACTGAATCTACCCAACATGGTCACAGCAAATGCCCCTATAAGGATTACATTTAAGCATATGGAGCATATTGCAATGTAAAGCAATTTTCCATCTGTGGTAGGTTGAGAGAGGGCTTAGCTCTCCCTCCTCCACAGAGTAAGAAACCACAACTAGCCCAATCGAAGAGCAAGCTATATATTTACAAGCATATATGGAAAGCAGGTTATATATGACACAATATATACAGGTATTTACAATATATACACAGAAATACACAGCAAAGACAAATAACACAACAAAAATCCCTCCCCGAGGGAGAGATCCCCTCCTTGGAACCCCCTCTCTCCCCCCCCTACCTCCCTTTTTCCCCAAAAAGGGGTTAGAGAGAGAGAAAGGCAAGTTACTAAGGAGAAGAGTTACTAGTAAGCTTCAAAAGCCCATGCAGGATTAGTGTTTGCTTATCTGAAGGCCAACTCCAGCAGTTCGCAGAGAAGCAGGCAGGGAGAACAGGCTGAAACCAACTCCCCCAACTCCCAAACCCAACTGAACTGAGGAAAAAAAAAATTCCAACTGCTTCACAATCTAAAGCTGCATTTTTGTTTATCAACCAATGAAATTCGTTTAGAATATCAGAATGTTTTGGTTCTAGTACTGAAAACATTAGCCAGTGTGTTCCAGCAGTGTTTGTTCTTAAAGGCACAGCCTCAAACGACCACACCATCACAGGCACTTTTATCTACACCATTGGTTTCATAGCCTGCTTCAGGACAACTTCCTATGTTAGAAAAGTTACCACTGACAGTGAAATTCAATGAATTCAAGAGATACATGCCCAACTTCATTGGTAAAGTTTTTATCCAGTTGAGCAGCATCTCTATCATTAACCACACCACATGGTAAGTTATTAATTTGTAGATGTGGGTCCAAAAGATCCAGCCAAACACCCATGCAAAGGTTTGGACTATCAGGTTCTTTAAAATTGCCATCTCCACTTCCAGTCCCTTTTTCAGAACAAGTATCGCTTTCCCAATACAAGATTACTTTCCAAACCCCATGTTGGAGGCGTCAACTGAGCTTTAGCTGGGAGTTAAAAGCCCAGATGGGGGAAGAGGCTGAGACTCTCTCCCCCACTCCCCCCTCCGCCCCCCAAACAGGGGAAAAAAAAAGGGTAAGGAGCACTAAACAATAATCTGGAGTCAGCTTGGAAGTAGAGAGGTGAAGAATTTTCTTTAAAAAAAAAAAAAAAATATATATATATATATATATATATATATATATAACAATAACAGGAAAGGTTCACAAGGGGCAAGGAACAAGGGTGGATGGGAGGGGGACAAGAAAGAGTAATACAAACCCAGTCTTTCTCTGAGGAGGTGCAGAGGCAGCAGGGAGAAGGATCAGGTCTGGCCACATGGCTGAGGAGCAGGAGGGCAGCTGCAGTAGCTCTCATCCAGCAGAGGCAGAAGCCAAAAGGAGGGCCAACAGCTATGATGTCCTGCTTTTTATACCCTAGCTGGGTAGGAAGGGGGAAGTGGAACAGACTCAGCTTCCTAGGGGAAAATGCCCTGCAGGGAGGGTAAAGTACCAGCAAACCCTCCACCCAGCTTTGTTTTGATTTTTTTTTTTTTCAGAAAAGGGCATTAACCCACCACACTCCATTATTCCTCTGCTCCCCATGGTGGGAGGCAGGGCACCCCCTAATTCTGGGGAATATGTCCATGTGCAGTTAGCACAGTGTCCAGTGTTTAGAATTGGAATCCCTGTTGGAGCTATTAGAGTTGTTCTGGGAAACTGAGGAAGTAACAGGCACCCTTCTGGTAGTGCTACTTCAGGTTCTGCCACTCTGCAGTTCCTTTAGTCTCCTGAAAAGATCAGAAGTCAGTTGACCATCCCATCTGTTCATGTTCTCACCAAACTGATCATGCATAGTTATCCAAATGCTCCCATGTGATTGCCTCTGTTGTCAGTTTTGGTTTGACCTGTTTTGGAATGACCTCCTTGCTGGACGTCTGTTTCTAACAGCTGAAATTTGTATCCATCTGGAAGAAGAACTGGAATGATCTCCTTGTGTCAATTTGGAATTTTAAAATTCCTCCTTCATCTCTTTCATGCAATTGTGAGTTTTTCCACACAGAGTTTCAATGGTTGAAACCAAAGAAACATGTGTGAGACTATCCTGCAGGTGTCTCATTTGATCAGTGAAATGGCCAACCATAGGAGGAGCTCCATCATCATTTCTTGCCACAATTCTGCTTGCCAAAATAGGAGTAGCAAGTTTGATGAGCTTTTTAGGAAGACCTGTTCCCGCAAGAATTTTGGCAGGATTCAGAGCACCATGATCACTTTACATCACCTCTCACAGCAAATTCTCTCAGACACTTAACTCCCTCATCCATTGTGTTCCAAGGTTTAGGATTCCATGGAAGGTCATCTCTCAATGGGTACCTTACAAGAGCTGCCAGTTAAAGGCATGTACAAAGAGAAACCTTACCAAGACACCTGCCTAGATGTCTATTCCACTATCCTTTGAGAGAGTTCCTAGCTGAGATGCTGACTTGTGTCCCACTATTAGAGCTGGTGCACCTGTATCAAAACATGTGCCAAGCCAAGTTAGAATTGGATCATTCTCTCTGATGTAATCCTTCCTCACATGCCTTATCTCCTGCCTGGGGCCTTTGGCAGTCTGAATGTCATCATCTTCTGTGTCTGTTTCATTTTCCTGCAGTTGCTATTGCCATGCTTCTGCTGCCACTCTCTAAAGGATTTCTTTAAGCTCAGAGGCACCTCCATTAGCTGCTGTCTTACCAGAACCTGTATCCTGTCCTGAATCTCCAGTATCCAGTGTTGGTCTCAATAACTCAGCTATGTCTTTAAGACAAACCTTTTCTTCATCCACAGCAGGATCTTTTCTAACAGAAGTTCCCTCACCAGCAGAGGAATCTTGCTGCTCCCCCCCATCAACTCCTGCATTAGCCTTTCGACCACCTCTCCAATCTAAAGCCTCTACTTGCTTAATTGGGGATGCGTTTGGATTTACAGCAGGCTTAACAGAATCTGACAGGTTTTGAGACAAAACAGCTGCTGCAGAGGCCACTTCCAGTCCTGTCAATTAAGAAGGAAATGATTTTGCCTCTCTAAGGGCTGCCGCAGACATTGTGGCCGTCATCTTAGGTGCTGCCACTGCTCCTGGCTGATTGCCAGAATTACCGATAGCCCCGTTCAGAGATGCCTTAGCTTCTCCCTTTCTATTTTTCACTGTTTCCCCTAACTCCTCATCACTAGAAATCTTTGGATTCGAGTTAGACCTGCTTCTCCTACATCTAGGTCTGCATTTAAAAATGAAACATGTCTTAGATACTCGTCTTTCACAGAGCAGAGCCACTAACAAGAACACATTGATTATTACCAACAGTAGGATTACACACAGCAAGCAAATTACTTTTGGATCTCAGCTATCACTAAGAATGACCCTTTTACCTACTGGAATTTTGAACTTATGGATTTAGATAGGTAATATTGTGGCAGTCACATTCCCATATCTCTCAAGCCAAAAGAACCCCAAAAATCAATCATAGAGAAGCTGAATTTTATACTTAAACCAAGGGTACATCAGATATCTCCCAATTTTATCACACAGAAATCTGACAACATATTTGTAAACAACACCACTTAAAGCAGAAAAATAATCAGATGTAACAGAATCCAAAACAACTTCATGTTTGCTCTCCTGATCTCAGCAGGAATAAATCAAGCAAATCTTCCCCCACGTCTGGAAGCCAATTATTTTGTGTAATGTGATAGTTGAATCCACCCACATCAACAAAAACTTGTCTGAACTCAGTCGGGGAAGCAAATAAAAAAGCTGTATTTTACAAGCTACAATGGAATGCAATGAATATGTACAAAATATACAGTATTTACAATATTATACAGGTATTCACAAAAGAGAAAACAACACAGAAATCCTTCTTGGGCAGGAGGATTCCACCTTGCCTCTCCCCAACCTCCCCCTCCCTTTCCCCTCTGGTTAATTAGAAGAAATGAGAAAAGGAGAGATGTTAGGGAAATTTCAGTTAGTTCAACAGCATTGTTAAGAAGTTAGTAATGCTTATCTCAAGTTTAGCTGATAAGAAGTCTCTGTCCAGCAAGAAATGGCCAGCATGCCAGCAGAAAGATGGAATGAGAGAAGAATGTGAGATATTGCTATGGTACATCTCACATCTGACCAATGAAATTAATTTAGAACAATCTTTTGTTTTCCTTTTTACACCCAACTGTAGATTTGCTCAAATTTTTTTTAAAGGCACAGCCTAAACTGTTGCAGACATTTACATTATGTAGGTTTTAGAGGGCCTGCTGTATATGCCAAAGGCCTAACTGACACTCTTTTCTTAGGAAGGTGAGGTAATGTGGTGCTGCAATAATTTTATTATTTCTTCCTTTCATTAAGTGATTCATTTGTATCTTTCAAGATTCATGGAGCGAAATATATATTAGTATACTTTACTACTTTACTTTTTAAAAACATCTAGTTCATTCCAAAGTAAAAACTGCCCTATATTAGTATGACCTTTTGAGACATCTTGTAGCAGTAGTATTGATCACTGACAGAAGTTTTAGAAATAATGCAGAGAACGAGCAGCACCTCAGCTAAAGTCTATATAAATCTCAGCTGTCTCTCTCACTTGGAGTAATGCTGATGTTGCAATACTTATTTAAAGTGAGGAAGAACTTGGCTGCTTTCATGTTTCTAAATATAGTATCTGGGTGGTCCAGGACAGTGAGCAGTTTATAACATGTCTGTGCAGCAAAGTTAATAAATCCATTTAGTATGTGAACCTCTAAACCTTCCATCATCCATTAAAAATATTGCTCTGCTGTTGACAGTAAGTGTCACTAGCAAGAGAGACCTAGAGGAAGATCTAGTACACTTGCTTCCTGTAACATTAAAGCTACTTTAATTATGGGTCATTTACTTGGTTTCTTTGGTAATTAAGAGTTTTAATTGCTTCTAGTTCTAGGGAATTAGTTAAGCTTTTAATTTTGCATATTGCCTTCCATAATCATTCTCTTGTACAGTTAGGTTAGTGGCATCATGGAAGTCAATTAGGTCTTTCAACTCAGAGCAGTGAAGTACATTTCTTTGTATGGGCTGGATTAGAAAAGGGCTCTGAAAGGTCTGGATAATGCTATCCTATGCAACATTTAAGCTTACTCTTCAAAAGGCAAAGCCTGTCAGAGTTCCATCTGCTGTCCTCAGAGTCTTCATGGTGCTTAAGGTCACAAACTAAGGTATTAAGAACATAACCTATAGGAAGAATCATGCTACCATTCTAACAGTAATTGTTCCAAAGATCTATCAGGATCAGCTGGTCACATATTTGTAGTTAATAATACTGATAATGATCAACATTTGAAAATGTCTGTTGTGGTTTAGCCCCAGCTGGCTACTAAACACCACCCAGCCTCTCACTCCTCCTTAGTTGGTGGGGGAGGGAATCAGAAGAGCAAAAGTGAGAAAACTCAAATGTTGGTACAAAGATGGTTTAATAGGTAATGCAAAAGCTGAATGTGCAAGCAAAGCAAAACCAGGGATTAACTTACTACTGGTCAGCCATCTCCAGGAAAGCAGGGCTCCATCATGCATGATAGTTATTTGGGAAGATAAACTCCATCACTCCAAATGTCCCCCTCTTCCTTCTTCCCCCAGCTTTTATTTGCTGAGGATGATGTCATGTGATATGGAATATCCTTTTGGTCTTGGGGTCAGCTGTCCCAGCTGTGTTCCCTCCAACCTCTTGTGCACCCCCAGCCAACTCACTGATGTGAGAAGCAGAAAAGGCCTTGATACTGTGGAAGCACTGCTCAGCAGTAACTCAAACATTCGTGTTTTATCAATGCTGTTTTCAGCACAAAGACAAAACGTAGCACTATACCGGCTACTATGAAAACTAGCTCTAACCCAGCCAAAACCAGCACAGTATCACACTGTTCAAACTGGAATTCAGTGATTGTTTAATGGAAATGAGCACAAAAGAGACTCATGTGATGTCACTGCCTCACTAACTTGCTGAAGATTATTACTGGCAAAGTAGAAAACACCTCTTGATTTCTCTTGATATACTTCAAGTGATTGCTTACATGTTGACAGGCAAGAGTCAGTATTTTAAAAAGCAAAGAAGAATCTCTGATACAGATGGATATCTATATAGTGCAGACTTTTAATACATCTTGCAAAAATGTTTTTTTTTTTTAATATAGTAAAGTTCTTGCAATTTGCAATTTGGTTCTCTTAGAGCACAGCCAGGACAGACATTGTGCATCTCTCATCTTCCCTGGTGAAATAGTTCTGTTAGAGAAGCTAAAAAAATACCGTATAGTGTTGTATATTCTCCCAGTGTGTCATATCTGAATTTGGTCAAAAGTTAAACTAAGTTTAGCGAAGCATTATTCTTAGCCATTCAATATTAGCTGCCACAGTGTATTTTGTTGTGAAGAAAAGGATAAGAAAATCCATCATGGGTATGTAGGAAGGAAGTTGGTAAATTGATAATGAGTGTAGAGAAGGGTTTAATGCATGAGACAGAAATTTGTGATAAGGCAGAGTTGCACTGTCTGAAGAGTGTGGGGAAAATTGTACTAACCATCCCAGTATTTGTGTTGAATTACTGAAATTACTTGTGGCAGTCATTTGGTTAACAGTAGTAAAAGCAGCACTAATAATATTGAGTTTGTACTCATTGTAAGTCAGAATTTTTGGTTGGGTGCCAAAGGTTGCTTTGGATTGTCCATGACAAAGAATTCAAACTCACGAGTGGGTAATGTCAGGATGAGATGTTTCAGTACACATCTTGTGTAATGAACTCCAGAAACATGAGTTTGATAGCATTCTTCTGACAATTTAATTTTATCTTACTCTTCATTCATCTAGGGTTGTAATATTTACCTAAGCAGTGTGGTCTTTCCCCTCTTGTGTATGTAGGAATTGCCACCTTTGTAAGTGAAAGCACTGCTTTTCCCATTTTACAGGTTGTAAAGTTGATCTTGAAGAGTAAAATTGCTCATTTAAAAAGGTATTTAAGCACTTGCTTAACTTTAAGCTTGTGCTTAAACCCATCCCTATAAAACAAATCACTTAGGAACATCTGGGTAACCAGTTGCTGAAATTTAAAAAAGTGTGTGCATGGTTTCTTGAATTGAGATGAATATAAGGTTAATTACCATGCAGATGTTCAAACTGAGGAGTTTGTCCTTGTTCTGATTAGGGGTATCTAAGCTGGGAGTTGAATTTTGCAACTTTTATTTGGGATCAGACTATCTTTTAAAAGATTAAAAGTTCATTGTAACATTATTATGTCATGTTTTCCCTTCACCTCCTTTTTTTGTAGTGTCTTGTGTTTGAAGATTCACCACTTGGAGTCAAAGGAGCCCTGGCAGCAGGAATGCAAGTAGTTATGGTTCCAGATGAAAAATTAAATCCAGATCTTAAAAAGGAGGCAACACTACTGCTGAACTCCATGGAGGATTTCAAACCAGAACTATTTGGTTTACCAGCATATGATTAATACCTAATATGATGAACTTGACTGGAAAATAGGAAAGTAGAATGTAATTTTGTTATGCAGTTATTTTGCGTCTTTACTTCTCTTCCTCAAAACTAGAGCACAAAAATCCTGTTCACACCAAGTCTTCTACTCAGTACTTTTGAAATGTGACTGGAAAACATATGATTTCTCCTTACAATAAATGCTAAATTAAAGAAGCAGTTCTGTCTTGTGAAGTCTTGTTCTCTGCACATCATAGTGTTTTCTGGTGTGGTGGGTTGACCCTGCCTGCATGCCAGGAGCCAACCAAAAATGCTCTCTCACTCCCTGACACTACCATGGCAGAGAGGAAATATAGCAGGAAAGTTCTTGGGTCAAGACAAGAGATCATCACTCATCAGTTGCTGTCATGGGTAAAACAAACTTGGATTGAGGAAATTAGTTTATTACTAATCAGAGCAGAATAATGAGAAAGAAAGCTAAATCTTAAAATTTCTTCCCCTCACCTCTCCCTTTCTGGGCTTAACTTCATTCCAAATTTCTTTACCTCCTCACATTCAGTGGCACAGGGGGATGGGGAATAGGGATCAGGGTCAGTTCATCTGATGTTGTTTCTGCCACATTTTCTTCACCAGAAGGATTCCTCACACTCTTCCCTTGCTCCAGCATGAGGTCCCTCCCACAATGAGACAGTCCTTCATAAACTGCTCCGGCATATGTGTCCCTTCTGTGAGCTGTAGTTCTTCAGGAACAGACTGCTCCAGTGTAGGTCCCCATATAGTCACAATTTTTTTCAGCAAACCTGCTCCATCCATGACCTTTTCTTTCCACTGGTCCACAAGTCTTGCCAGGAGCCTGCTGCAGTGTGGGCTTTCCACAGGGTCACAGCCTCCTTTGGGTGCATCCACCTGCTCCTGCATGGGCTATGGGTGCATATCTGCTCCACCTCTCACTTCTTTGGGCTGCAGTGGGGCAACCTGCCTCATGGTAATCTTCATTATGAACTGCAGCACAGTGTTTGCTCCATCACCTGGTGTCCTAAGAACTGTCTCACATATTCTCACTCTACTCATTGGCTACAATTGCTGCTGTGCAGGCTTTTTCCCCCCTTCTTAAATTTGTATCACCGAGGTGCTACCACTGTCACTGATGGGCTTGGCTTTAGTCAGCATCAAGTCTGTCATAGAGCAGGCATTTGCTTTGCTGGATGTGGGGGAAGCTTCTACCATGTTTTCAGAATCCACCCCTGTAGCCTCTCCACTACCAAAATCTTGCCATGCAAACCAAATACAAATCTGTTTCTGGTATCATAGAATCATAGAATCAATAAGGTTGGAAAAGACCTCAGAGATCATCAAGTCCAACCTGTCAGCCAACACCTTCTGACTAACTAAACCATGGCTTGAAGTGCCACATCCAGTCCCCTCTTGAACATCTCCAGGGATGGTGTCCCAGCAGCAACATCCCTAAGTATCTGTTTCTTATTGTCCACTATATGAAACTTGAGGGCTTTGGAAGAAGCAAGCAAAACAAAGCATCCACCACCGCAAACAACATTGCTGGAGATCTCTTGCAACTATCAGCATCCTCCTAAGGTGTTGAGAGCAGCTTCTCTGCCACTCAGTTCTTGGCTTTTGCATCTGGCAGTGGCCCACACGAGCTCCTACACAGCTCAGCATGAGGACAGTGCTGAGCAAGCAGATCCTGATGCCCCCCCATTTCATCAGGACAGATAGGGGTCTGTTTATAAAAAGCTACGTGTGTAGACAGATTTGGGTGGAATCTGGAAGTACATGTGTGACATGGTGGAAGCAGTGTCTTTTAAATGAAGAAAGCTACATTATGTGGAGTTTATACCTGTTTTCTAAGTTGAATGATGTGGCAATGCCAGAGACAAGCAGTGTGAGCAATCTGGCAGTGCAGGCCTAGAGCCTGACATGGTGGTAGGCCATGCTCAGCATAAGTGCAGAGCCAGCTATCAGTGTACCAAACAGTGCTGTCTTGCAGCATGTAACTAAAACAAGACACTGGTAGCTATGAACACAGCAAGTTATCTTGGGACCACAGGACATGCACCTGCATCAACAAACCTCGCGTGTCATCAGTAGTTGGACCAATAATCTGTAATAGTGTGATGTGTGGTTACTCATAGGGGACCAATGAGTCCATGCCAACAAGGCACTCCAAGTTTATATAAATTGTAGTTCTCTTGCTACGCACTTCTGCCTTTCCTATCCCTTCTTCTTCTATGCTTTACTGTGCTATACTCACACCATAGGCCTGCACCATAGGCCTGCAATACTGGAACAATAAAGTATCAATACTCAATCATATTGGTCAGATGTATTGACTCCAATCTCTGTCCCATTAGAATGATTGTATTCATCATTTTAATAACTGAATTTCTAATTGAGTGTCTACATGTAAAGTATTCCAAATTTGTGGTTAAATGTCTAACTCTGTAAGTACAAGGAGTATGAAATATGTCAAGTAAGAGAATTTCCATATATTATGAGAAGACTTCTTTGGCCTCATTTTTTTAAAATACCATCTTTTAATCTATGATCTTGCTCACAAAAATCTTCTCTAAGGTTGTGGGAGTTTTTTGGTTGGTTGGTTTGTTTGTTTTTGTCAGGAACAAAAGATCAGAGACCATATGGTATTCAAAATGAGTTTCCTTATATTTTTTTCCTAGTGGATTAAAAACCCCAGGCTTTTATGTAGACTGTTACTACTTCCTGGTTTTGTCTGTTCATACCTCAAAAAATTATGAAAATTTTATTCTGTATGATCAGTGAAATATGACCTAAATGGTACCAGAAAACTTTTAGCATGTATATTATAATGGTTTGCAGTTAAATGCTTTTCACCTAAGGAACTTGAATTTTTGTTTATTTTTTTTTTTAATGGTAAATACTGTTTCACTGTAGATATTTTGCTTATCATATTATTTTCTTACGCTCTTGGATGTTGCAGTCATTAGTGTTTGTACCGTGACAACAACCTGTCCTATCTAATATGAATTCCATTTCTGGTCTTTCCATACAAACCAGCAGAAATTTTGCTGTATAATTCCTCCTTTGACATATGTAATACAACATCAAGTGTTTATAGAGCAATAATTCTGAGCTTTCAAATGTAAAACAGGTGTCTGTTGGGATCCTCTTCATTCATAATTACTGAATTCCAACAATGAAGTTACTAGGTAGAGCAAGCTTTAATAAGCTGTAATTAGTAACTGTTCCAAAGTTTTGCATATATTTAATTTAATTAGAGACGTTTGTTGGTTTTGTTTTGTTTTGTTTTTTAATAAAATTAATCACATCTCATTTACAGTTTTCTTTGAAGGAACCATCATCATAGGTTGTTGGGGGTTTTTTTGAGATTTAGAGACATTAATAAATAGATCATTAACTAAATCAGAATTACTTCATTATGACTGTGATAATGAGATCAGCATATCCTTCAACTCTTAAGTTACAGAATCACAGAATCACAGAATCGTTTGGGTTGGAAGGGACCTCCAAGGGTCATGCAGGTCAACCCCCTCTGCAGCAAGCAGGGGCATCCTGCTTGCCTTATCTTTTGCAGAGAACTAATAGAAAAACTATCACCTCTTAACTCATTAATAAATTCTGTCCCATACAATTGGCCTTCCATGCATTTAGTATTCCACCTGACAGTTGTCAGTGAATTTATTTGCCCAAACTGAAGTCTATGAACCTCAGCCATATGCTATAATCTGCCCCTCATTTTTAGTAAAATTCTCTTCCATGTACTTTCCTGCTTCCTGTTGCCAACTTCCTGGTACTGTGCTGAACCATTTGGCTGCTATTAAAGTTAAGTATCAGAGTTGTGATTGTTTTTTCTCTTGAGTGAATAAGAAATCAAAAGTGTACAAGAGACTAAATTCCTCTTCTATAGTAACTTTAAAACTCATGTGATCTCTACCATATGCAAGGTGGATATTTATGTCAGCAGTAGGTGACTGTAGCCTTCCTGATTAACCATATACCAAATATCAACATATGTTTGTATATATTTCTTCACCCAGTTCTTGGTTGGATTTGTGGCTCTGTAGCTTGATCATCTCAATAACATCTGCTCAGAAAAGAAAAAAAAAATTAAAAATTGTGATGCCTTCCCTTCCTTCCATCTGCTGCTTTCCAGATGAAGTCTTGCTCTAACTGAACTAAAGAAAAATCATACCAGATCCTGGCTACAGATCATGAGGACGTGTGAGCAATCAGGACATTTGAATTATCCATCTGTGTTTGTATTAAGAGAACTGTTAAAAATTAGTCCAAAAACTCTTAAGTCAACAACCAGACTTCAATTTGAGTAAAAATACTTAAGTGCATGCTTAATTCATTTTTATTGAGCATAGAAAGTAAGCATTAGCTTAATTTTAAGGATATGTTTGCCTTTATTTGGCTTAATATAGAACACGTATTTCAGGCATAATCTAAGAAGCCCCTATAGAATAAATGCAAAATGTTCATGATCATGGTTTTACCATTGTAAAGTAGGATAAGTGCAAAAAGATGGAGCTAAATTTAGCCTTGAAAGTCTATTAAAAACAAAAAAAAGTACAAAGTGTATGAAGTGTTGAACTTAAAATCCTTTCTGCCTCAGAAGTGCATTAGGTTTTACGTTTTACTGAACTCTAATGGGATGTATCTTGATAGAATTCCCAGGCTGTGAATATGTGCATAAATAGGAGTTGTGTTGAATGTGTTGAGGTGACAATTCATTGCACAGGATTAATTTCAAAATGCAATCTGACTTCTGTGAAGCTTGGCATATGCCTTTTACAAATAAAGATGAGAACAAGCTGAGATGTTCATCCTTCATTTGGACCAGATGTCTTTCTATAGAACGCTGTAGTTAAACCATGGAAACCTCAGCCTAGAATCAAGCTCATGTTGTATATATTCCAAAAAATGTCTTCATTGAAAACCAAACCAGATAATTAGAAAAAACAAATCAAGGAACTTTATATTAAGAACAAATTAAATTGTTTTCCACTGCATTATTTTAATCCTTGATAATTAATCCATATCTTAGAAAACTAGGGAAGGAACCTTAACATTTTCTACATGATTACTAGCTCTAGATATTGGTTATACAGAGAGAATTCTACATTTGTGGGTTTTGGGATTTGGGTTTTTTGGTTGGTTTTTTTTTTTTTTTTTATAATTTTGATACTAAACCCGCTAGGTAGACACTGAATTCCACGATACCATGGGCAGTATGATAATAATAGGATACTATTGAACAAACAAACAAACAAACAAATACGGAAAAAGCAGAAACCTTCTTTTTCAAATAACTGTGTTTCCATTTATGTGTTTTTCACTTACCACTTTGTAACTAAACTGAACTTCTTGCGTTTTGACATTGACAAATTAGTGGAAATAAATGAAAAGACTGGAGTAGAGGAAAAGATGCTCTCTCAGACCACTTCCCTGTCCCAAGAGAAACATGACTGCCACCAATACTTTGTTAACCTTCCCTTTGTGCATGAAATCACCTTATCAAAGTGGAGAACAGGAGGACAAGAACTCAAACTAAACCCCATACCAGAACTTCCAAGTGCTGATGAACTTTCCCTGGCAGTAGGGCTCACTGAGTGTGTCAGTTGCTGTGCCCATGCCAGGTGGTTCAGTGCAACAACAACAACAAAAAATGTAAATATTTATCTCTATGTATATTTTAGAGGGTGGGGAATGGCATAAGAAAGACTGTTGGTCCCTTCTGTTCCTCAGCCTTTTGACCTATGCCATCATATTCAAAATGGTAGGAGTTGGCTTATTCTTGTGATTAAACCAAATCTCAACACAGGGAAACCATTTCAGGTCTTTCTCTTTGCAGCTCTTTACCCAGAATATATGCAATATGAAACTGAAACATGAAGTGGAATATCAACAGGATTATTGTCAATATCCAAGGCTCCTTTGATTCAAAAAACAGTGGAGAGGACATTCTTTAATGGAGGAAAACATAATGGTGGAATAAAGGAGCTGGAGACAAGGAAGCAACCTATGATATAAACCTTCTAGAACCAAACATTCCAGTGAAATGGAGAAGAAACAATAATTATATCTTCCACTTGTTCTTAGCAAAAATGTAAAAACAGTAATTATGGAGGGAAAATATTTGCATTAACAGAAGCAAAACCTAGATAAAAAACATATTCAAAGACAGTGTTATAAGTTGCTGAGATTTACAGACATAGGAGTTAAATTCCTGAAGCATATTCCTTAAAACCAAGGTCCAAAGAAAGTGAAGCAATTGAAATCTAGAATCAAAAAAGAATTGTCACCTTTGACAAGCATCAGAGCACAAATAAATCTAGAAAATATATCAGTAGATAGTTCAAGTAAGGTTGTGAAATCACTTCAGTTTTGACTTAAAAGTTTTTGGTTAGTTCAACAACTATGAAGTGGAAGAATATGTCATCAGTTTCAGGAAAACCCGCTATGTACCATTTTTCTCCGTCGTCTTTAGCTCAGAATGTATTTTCATGGAGTGAATGCTTCATTTCTTTGAATTCAACAGCCCTGTGGCAATGACATCAATTTTCTCATAGAAATGGTATTGGAAATAGACTTTTAACTGTCTTTCATCCATGACCATGGTTGCTTAACAAAAGTGTATTGTGGTGGTGTCATTTACTCCTCTTTTCACAAAGAACCTTAGCAATAGCCAGAAACTCCTCATTTAAAAAACTTTGTATGTTACAGAACAGGGCGTTAATTATGCACCTTTAGATGTGGCAAAGAAGTTGCCACTGTATCATTTGTATGTCTTGCTACTTATTTAATTGATTACTAATACAATGCAACTAATGTATCCAAACCAAAGCACTGTATGACTGCAGGCAAAAATGCTAACTTGTTCAAATGTGTTAATGTCAAAGAATTAGGAACTTCAAACTAGGGATTCATTGTCCAGATCATCCTCCTACTTTCTGTGAAAATAAAGTGTTTAGTAAGGGATCATGTAGATCTACAACTGATAGTCAGGTAAACATACTCACCACAAGCTCCTCATTCAGAGATGCAGGCTTGTCGTGTAAAAACACATCTTTGGAGAAGACTGTAAACATGATAGTTCCAAAAAATAGTTTTATTCGTAATGACCTTTTCCAAAGGCAAGGCAGAAACATGCAGGGGCAAGAGGAAGTACTTGAGACCAACAAAATGAGAGAATTTCTTCTGATGTTAACCAAAGTATTGCTTTGGCATAACATATTCAGATACACAAATTTTATCTCTGTTCTCACAGTTTTCTTCATTGTACATGAACTTTAGAGGTAAACAAAAATACATGGAATGCAGTTAGGCTTCAGCTGAAGAAAATTATCTGTATACATTGACAGAAATGCAAGCAAGCACCTCTGTGACATACCAGTATAACCACTGCTCTCAGTGGTGTCCCCAACTACATCTTTCTGTGATCTTTAGTTAGTCAACTGAAAAACAGCACCTGAAGCACTGAACCTTGGTAGGTAAGTAGAAAAATAGAAGTTAAAGTGTTACACTGGGAGAAAAGAAAAGGAAAAAAAACCAAAGGAATGCTTTCCCTTTTCAGAAAATGATGAGAAGCATTCAGTAGTGTTGTAGCTTGTGAAATGTCTTTTTGTTGTGGCAGAATGTAATTACAGCAAACTAGTTTTATCACTAGTTTTATCACACACAAATATTTTACACATTTAACCTGCAGCTAATCCACAGAGACATGAATGTTGTAAGTCAGTTTTAAATGTAGAGGGTGCAGTTTTCATTGCCCTGCCAAGGAAAAGACAGGAATGAGGTACACAAGATGGGGGAAACCAAATGTTCATCTTTGTTATGATACTATCTTGATTTAAGTATCTGAAGACTGAGCAAACTGCATTAAATAATTTTATTGCTGTGTCTGCATTGCTTGGGTATGATCCAGAAGTGCTATATTTTACCCAAAAAATTGGAAAGCTGATTAAGTCAAAATGGATTTCTTGGTGACCTATGATTGCAGCCTTGTAAACTTATTGATTATGGTCCTCAACGTTGTTCTCATTGATAGCTGCATCTGAAACATTGTAAACCCCTTGGCATTCACTTTCTTCAGACAGAAAACATTAGCAAAGTGACTTTATGTTTTTCAGTGCAATGTGAGGCAAGAAAATATGGTGGATTTAATTTCCTTCTCTAAAGCAAATCTTACTGTAAGGGAACTTATTAATTGCATCATTTTATCCTGTCATATTTCTTTAGCCTAGGTTATGTAGCTCTGGTTAGTAATCATTTTATCAAAATTACAGAGCATGTAATGTAACTGAAATTTGTGATTGGAAATTAATTAATTTGTCTGGAGTGTACTAAGCACATTCCATGGCTATTTTATGAAATTACTGTTAATTTTTTTGTGGGTATGGTTGGAGGAAGGCGGGTTTTGAAATTGCATATGGAGCATAGCTCTTTCCAGCTGTGATTTTCTAGAAAAGACTCAACTGTATTAGGAACAGCTTGTAAACCTCTTTTGATATGAAGGACTTTCTGACATCTAGGAGATAGATGCACAGCTAGATGCTCATGATAGGAGCTAGTGCACACCTGTCATCTGTGCACTCCTGAAAACCATTTGCTGTATCTGGTATGAAATTAATACTTCTTATAAGCTCAGAAGAAAATGGTTTATCCTTAGTGAAGTTCATACCTGTCTGAAATTTTCTTGAAGGGAACAGTGAAATCAGGAAGAAAGGAAGGAAAATGAAAAGGAAAAGGGGAAAGGGGAAAAGGGAAAAGGGAAAGGGGAAAGGGGAAAAAGGAAAGGGGGAGGGGGGAAGGGGAAAGGGGGAGGGGGGAAGGGGAAAGGGGGAGGGGGAAAGGGAAAAGGGGAAGGGAAAGGGGAAGGGAAAGGGGAAGGGGAAGGGGAAGGGGAAGGGAAAGAAGGGAAAGGGGAAGGGGAAGGGAAAGGGAAAGGGGAAGGGGAAGGGAAAGGGAAAGAAGGGAAAGGGAAGCAAGCAGAATGCCATCCTACAAACTCGATTTGCTCCAAGTGGTAGTAAAATGTATTTTCTCAAGACACACTGTTTTTAAGCCCCAGTTAGGTGCTGGTGAACATCAGAGAGTAGAAAAAACACTGACTCCAGGAGGGCTGAGTTTTACTGAAGACTTCCAAGACTGCTTTGCACTGAACTTGTTCTGTAGCTAAATGTTCAATCTACTTTCTACCATGATGCTAGGCAAACTTAATCAACACTTAATTATGAAAATTAGCATTTTTGTAGAATTGTTTATATAATCCTATAGAAAATTTTAAAACAATGCTGCAGACTATGATGATTTATGATTCTTCTTCCTATCTTGTTCAGTGGGAGTGATAAGACATGTTCCTGGACTGCACAGAAGACAACTTCCTCCTCCAAATTGTAGAGGAACCAACAAGAAAAGGTGCTATGCTGGACCTTGTTCTCACCAACAGGGAAGGGCTGGTAACCAATGTGAGGCTCAGAGACAGCCTTGGCTGCAGTGACCATGAAGCAGTTGAATTTAAGATCCTCAGGGCAATCAGGAGGACATATTTCAAGCTTACAACCCTAGACTTTAGGCATGCAGACTTTGATCGCTTCAGGGATCTCATAGCCAAAGTGTCATGGGGCAAAGCCCTGGAGGGAAGAGGGAAGAGGGACCCAGGACAGCTGGTCAGTATTCAAGGACCACCTCCTCTGTGTCCAGGAGCTATGTATACCAACAAAGAGAAAAGCAGGAAAGAATGCTAGGAGGCCTGCCTGGATGAGCAAGGAGCTACTGGACACACTAGTACTTAAAAAGAAACTCTACAGGAAGTGGAGGGAAGGACAGCTAGAACAGGGGGTATATAAGGAAGATGCCCAAGCAGCAAGAGACCTGGTTAGGAAAGTGTGGCCAGCAGATCAAGGGAGGTGATTCTCCCCTTCTACTCAGCTCTGGTGAGACCCCACCTGGAGTACTGCATCCAGTTCTAGAGCCCCTATTACAAGAGGGATCTGGAGGTGCTAGAATGTGTCCAGAGAAGGGCCACAAAGATGATCGGTGGGCTGGAGCACCTCTCCTATGAGGACAGACTGAAAGAGTTGGGGCTGTACAGTCTGGAGAAGAGAAGGCTCCGAGGTGACCTAATTGTGGCCTTCCAGTATCTGAAGGGGGCCTACAAGAAGGCTGGGGAGGGACTTCTCGGGATCTCAGGTAGTGATAGGACTAGGGGGAATGGAATGAAGCTGGAGGTGGGGAGATTCAGGCTGGACGTGAGGAGGAAGTTCTTCACCATGAGAGTGGTGAAGCCCTGGAATGGGTTGTCCAGGGAGCTGGTTGAGGCCCTGTCCCTGGAGGTGTTTAAGCCCAGGCTGGATGAGGCACTGGCCAGCCTGATCTAGTGTAGAGTGTCCCTGCCCATGGCAGGGGGGTTGGAACTAGATGATGCTTGTGGTCCCTTCCAACCCTGACTGATACTGATACTATGATACTGATACTGATACTAAAAGAATGCAATACACATTTCTTTTTTTGACTGTGAGGGCTAGAATGAAAGAAAAAGGCCTCTCATGAGAGGTACAGGTAATTGCATCTCATAAAATCCTCTGTTAAATGGACTATGTATCACACAAGTATATGCAGGCAATTTCCTTTTAGAATGGAATGGAATGGAATGGAATGGAATGGAATGGAATGGAATAGAATAGAATAGAATAGAATAGAATAGAATAGAATAGAATAGAATAGAATAGAATAGAATAGACCAGGTTGGAAGAGACCTTCAAGATCATTGCATCCAACCCATCAACCAATCCAACACCACCTAAACAACTAACCCATAGCACCCAACACCCCATCAAGTCTCCTCCTGAACATGTCCAATGATGGTGACTCCATCACCTCCCCCGGCAGCCCATTCCAATGGGCAATCACTCTCTCTGTATAGAACTTCCTCCTGACATCCAGCCTAAACCTCCCCTGGTGCAGCCTGAGACTGTGTCCTCTTGTTCTGGTACTGGCTGCCTGGGAGAAGAGACCAACCTCTGCTTGTCTACAACCTTCCTTCAGGTAGTTGTAGAGAGCAATAAGGTCACCCCTGAGTCTCCTCTTCTCCAGGCTAAGCAGCCCTAGCACCCTCAGCCTCTCCTCATAGGGCTTGTGTTCCAAACCCCTCACCAACTTCGTTGCTCTTCTCTGGACACGCTCCAGCAAGTCAACATCCTTCCTGAACTGAGGGGCCCAGAACTGGACACAGTACTCAAGGTGCAGCCTAACCAGTGCAGTGTACAGGGGCAGAATGACCTCCCTGCTCCTGCTGGCCACACTGTTCCTGATGCAGGCCAGGATGCCATTGGCCCTCCTGGCTGCTGGGGCACACTGCTGGTTCATGTTCAGCCTACCATCAACCAGTACCCCCAGGTCCCTCTCTACCTGGCCGCTCTCCAGCCACTCTGCCCCCAGCCTGTAGCACTGCATGGGGTTGTTGTGGCCAATGTGCAGAACCCGGCATTTGGATGTGTTCAATCTCATGCCGTTGGATTCTGCCCATCTGTCCAGCCTGTCGAGGTCTCGCTGAAAAGCCTCTCAACCCTCCAGCAGATCAGCTCCTGCCCCCAGCTTGGTGTCGTCAGCAAATTTACTGATGATGGACTCGATGCCCTCATCCAGATCATCAATGAAGATGTTAAAGAGCATGGGGCCCAGCACTGATCCTTGGGGCACACCACTGGTGACTGGCCGCCAGCTGGATGTGGCACCATTCACCACCACTCTTTGGGCTCGGCCCTCCAGCCAGTTCCTAACCCATCGCAGTGTGCTCCCATCCAAGCCATGGGCTGACAGCTTGGCCAGGAGTTTGCTGTGGGGGACAGTGTCAAAGGCCTTGCTGAAGTCCAGGTAGACTACATTCACAGGCCTCCCCACATCCACCAGGCAGGTCACCTGATCATAGACAGAGATCATGTTGGTGAGGCAGGACCTGCCCTTCCTAAACCCATGCTGGCTGGGCCTGATCCCTTGGCCATCCTGTAAGTGCTGTGTGATTGCACTCAGGATGACCTGTTCCATAATGTTGCCTGGCACTGAGGTCAGGCTGACAGGTCTATAATTCCCTGGCTCATCCAACTGGTCCTTCTTGTGGATGGGCACCACATTGGCCAGCTTCCAGTCTTCTGGGACCTCTCCAGTGAGCCAGGACTGATGAAAAACGATGGAGAGTAGCTTGGCCAGCTCATCTGCCAGCTCTCTCAGCACCCTAGGATGGATCCCATCTGGTCCCATGGATTTGTGGGGATCCAAGCGGCTAAGGATATCTCTAACTATCCCCTCCCCCTGGAACAGAGGGAAACTATGCAGCTCCCTGGCTCCTTCTGCCAGCTCTGCAGGCCAGCTGTCTGGAAGACCTTCTGTCCTGCAAGAAAAAATTGAGGCAAAGAAAGTGTTAAGTACTTCTGCCTTTTCCCCATCCTTTGTTACAATGTTTCCCTCCGTGTCAGCCAAGAAGTGGCGGTTGTCCTTGCCCTTCCTCTTGCTATTAACGTATTTATAGAAGGACTTTTTGTTGTCCTTCACAGCAGAGGACAGTCTAAGCTCCAAATGTGCTTTTGCCTCCCTAATTTTTTTCCTGCAAGACCTATCAGCATCCTTAAACATTCCATGGGTTGCCTCACCTTTCTTCCAAAGATGATACACCCTCTTTTTCTCCCTTAGTTCTATTAAAATTTCATTACCCATCCAGGCTGGCCGTCTGCCCCGGCGGCTCATCTTCTGGCACATTGGCACAGCCTGTTCCTGTGCCTTCAAGAGGTCTTCCTTGAAGCAGGTCCAGCTCTCCTGGACCCCTTTATTTTTAAGGGCTTTATCCCACAGAACTCTCTGAGTTAGTTCCTTGAGTAATCTGAAGTCTGCCCTCCAGAAGTCCAGATTGGAGGTCTTCTTGCTGCCCCTCTTAGCTTGACCAAATACTGAAAATTCAATTATCTCATGGTCGCTGGCCCCTGAACACCCTCCGACCACCACATCACCCACCAGCCCTTCCCTATTGGTGAAGAGGAGGTCAAGCGTAGCCTTGCCCCTGGTAGGCTCACGTAGCACCTGGAATAAGAAGTTGTCCTCCATGTACTCTAAGAACCTCCTAGACTGCCTCATTTCTGCAGTCTTGAGATCCCAGCAGATATCAGGCAGGTTGAAGTCGCCCATGAGAACAAGGTCAGGTGATCTTGAGACAGACTTAAGCTGCCTATAGAATGACTCATCAACATCTTCATCCTGGTTGGGTGGTCTATAACAAACTCCAATCTGGATGCGTGCCCTGCTGGTCTTCCCTCTAATTTTCACCCACAAGCACTCAACTCAATCATCCCTGATCTCCAGCTCAATGGCAGGGCTCTAGTGCCTCCCTGATGTACGGGGCCACCCCTCCACCCCTTCTTCCTTGCCTGTCTCTCCTGAAGAGCCTGTAGCTGTCAATTGCAGCAATTGTCATGTGAGTCTTCCCACCACATCTAGGTGATGGCAACTACATCATAACTTTCCTGCTGCAACAAGGCTTCCAGCTCCTCTTGTTTGTTACCCATGCTTCGTGCATTAGTGTACATGCACTGCAGCTGGGCTGCTGGTATCACCTCTGGCTCTATCTTATCACCCCCAGACTCCTGCCCGAGGGGACTAGTTTCAGCCCCTTCCCCCTTTGAAACTAGTTTAAAGCCCTCTCAATGAGACCTCCCAATTCCCTTCCCAGAATATTTTTCCCTTTGAGGGACAGGCCATTCTCATATTCTGTGACCTTTCCCCTCCTCTGGGACAGATATACTCTATCTGTTGCCAGCTGACCTGGTGCAGTAGAAAGTTTTTCAAGATCGAAAAACCCAAAATTCTTTTGACTGCACCAGCCTCTAAGCCACTAGTTGACTATGGCTGCTGTCCTGTTCCTTATGGTATTCCCTCCTGCAACTAAGGGTATTGAAAAAATTATTTGTGCACCAGACCCCTCGACCAGATCTCCCAGGGACTTGAAGTTATTTTTGATAGCCCTGGGAGTTGTGGTTGCAACATTATCATTCCCTAATTGCATAACTAGTAAGGGATAGTAGTCAGAGGGCTGGACCAGACTAGGCAGCCTTCTGGTAACATCTCCAACTTGGGCTCCGGGGAGACAACAAACTTCCCTATGAGATGGGTCTGGTCGACATATGGTGCCCTCTGTTCCACTCAGGAGGGAATCACCAATAACAATTACCCTCCTCTTTTTTTTTGAGGGAGCAGGTCTTGATGCCAGGGGAGGGCTGTTTAACCTTAGGCTGCTTTGCCTTAGGCTGTTTAACCTTAGGCTGTTTACCCTCAGGGAAAACTCCAGATGGTGTGTCCTCCAGCATCAGTATCACTTCACCCTCTATCTCCAGTGCCCCATACCTGTTTTCCAAGAGCAGCGGGGAAGGTGAGGGGAGGCAAGGAGGTTTAATCTTGTGTCTTTTGAGAGGAACCTGCGTCCATTCCCCTCTGCTTTTTGGACAATCAGCCTCTGCTGGGGGAGCCTGCAGAGCCTGCTTACTCTGGTTCATCTCTTTCCTCTTCTGGTTCATCTCTTTCCTCCTCTGGTTCATCTCTTTCCTACATTCCCTTACATCTCTAAGACTAGCAAACTTGTCCTTCAGTCTCACCACCAGGTTAAGCAGATAGTCAATCTGCTCACACCTTATGCGAGAGTTGCCCCCACTACCCTGCATCTCAAGAGCCAGGCTCCAGCACTCTCTACAGCCAGATACCTGGACAGCTATCTGCTTGTGTTCTACCCCAGTCTGGGTCAACACTGGTTTTTTTAAGGAGTTTTTGCTGCGAGTTACAACCATGCTTGTCCCTGGCCACAGCACCTACTGGACAAAAAAGAAAAAAATTAGAAAAAGTGCAGCAGCACGCGAGAGCACGCGAGAGCACGAGAGAATACAAGAGAATACAGGCTTCCCGCCGAACAGAACCCCCGCCAGCCGCTGCTGACACAGGGATCATGAGCCTCAGGCATGTGAAAAGATGGCTCCTCCAAGCCTCACAGCGTGTGCAGGGATTTCCGTAGTGCCGGCAGTTCCCATAGCCCGAAAAGGAGAGGAGAGGAGCTCATTTCGCTTTGTCCTCTGTTTCCAATTTCTTCCCCTCCCCCTGCCACATATAAACATTTGGGTTCAGCATGTGCTAGAAGTTAAATGCAAGGATTAAAATATGTTTTAAATTCCTAACAACAGAGCAATACTCCTGCCATGGTTGAACACTATGGTTCATACAAATTAATCTCTGAAGGTAAGTAGTCATCAATATATATGTGACTCTAATACTAGTGATTAAGTGCCATCTTCTCTTCTGGTTCTGTTAGGTTTACACAAAAATGACGATAAATGCTTTCTTCAATTGTATGGATGTTCATATGGATAAATATCCTATCTGCCTTGATAATTAAAAAAACCCAGATTTTACCAGATTTATTTTATATATATATATATGAGGCTTGTACCTGTATTAAAAGTAAAAATGTGTAGTTCTTATCAGTTTTATTTGATAACTCATCTACTTATAGGTAAAATGTCCAAAGATATGTCAAATATAGTTTTAGACAATCCATTTCAAATTTAAGATTTCAAGAATTTCAAGTAACTATGTCTGATTAGACAGTGACTTTGATATCAGATTGTGATTTAAAAGGTACCAAGGGAAAACTACAAACTATGTCAAAAGGGGGAAAGTGCATTCTAATAGTTAAATTTAAAACAATCTTAGATTTATTTATCAAAAGGTAAAATTTGTCACCTCATCAAGGGGTCTTTTAGGAAAACACCACCTGGATCTCTGTTTTACCATTCATCTCATTTTCAGATTTCTCTGTGACCCAGCAGGCTGGCAGAGTTATCTCTAGTGGTCCAAACACAAATCACTTTAGATGTTGAAGATTAAAACTAACACACTGAAAGTCTTGGAAATACAAAGTCCGCCCATGGCCACACTTGTCATCTTCAGACAGAATGACTAACTAGATTGTTGCATGCTAGAAGAGCTTCTACATGATAAAATATCTGCCATTATCTGAAGAGAAAGACAGGTGTCAACAACTATGAGCAAAATGTGCCTACTATTGGTGACCAACTGATCACTGCAGAGCAGCCAGATGGCAAATCAGACATTGCTTTTAGTATCAGTAGCTGCCTTCAGTGCACAGGCTCCTTGTGTCAGAAGAGCAGAACTGTCAGTATAAGCAAATCGCTTGAAGTAAAAATCATCACCATTTCAGAGTTAGATCCTTTCCTAAAGTCCAAAGCATAGCTATGAAGTCTTTGATTATATCTCAGTGATGATAGCATGATACTTTTCACCTCTTATATTTGCAGGGGTTTTTTGGAAGTGCATGTAAACTAGTTGAATTATTCAGCTCCTTTGCCTGTCTGATTGCACAGCTGATTACTCATGTAAACATTCAGCAGATATGAGTTTTGCAGATGCAATTAATTACAAAATGCAGACAAAAATATAGTTCTGCATCATAAACTTAAAAACTTGTAAGCCAGAATGCAAACAGGTACTTGAAATATTGGGAAAATATTAAGGGTGCATTTGGATTTTTTTTTAATTATTTTTTGTAAGAGGAAATTGGTTTCAATACTGATTTGTAATATTTTAAATAGATAAATATTTTAATAGTTTTTAATTAGTTTTTATAAGAACATTGCTTCCAGAAATACAACTGCACAACTAATGACCACTGAAAGGAAAATGTCAAATTTGCCCAAATTCTGTGTTTTACCCATATTCCAAATAATTTCTTATTTTTTATTTTTTTCTTATTTTTTTCAGTGAATTGTTTACAATGACAAACTTCTGATTAAGATTAAAAACTAATATAAAAGTAAAACCTGTAAGATAAACCAAACCAATCAGCCAAACAAAAAAGTCTCCTAAATCTACAATAAACATAAATCCATAGCTATCCTGACTTAGAGAAAGGTACACAAGAGACTCAGGAAGTTTCTTGTATTATGCTTCTATTTCAGCGCTGGACACAGGTAGAATCATTTCAAAAGGCCTGTGTGTCTTCAGAGAGTTTGGGGCAAACTTTTATACAGAAAGTTATCTGTGGTATGTCAATACTTAACAGAAAAATCCAGATGCCTCCTATCTATACAAAGGTTATCTATCTAAAAACAGCAGAAGTATACATATCACCCAGGTGTCCTTTATCTAATGCAAAAGACCCTCTTGTCCAAGGCTAACAGAAGTAAATCACTGAAAAATCCTGCTATTCCTTATCTATGCAGAGGCTGTCTGCCAACTCCTCTCCTCCTCCCTGCATTCCAGCATTCAGCTAACAAGGAAAATTCTTATCTACTTGGTTATTCTGTTAATGAGAATTTTCTGTTCATCAGTTCCCCCCTTTCTTACAGCCAAGAGTATATTCCTATACTATACTTTCTTAAAATAATGTCCTGTTTCCAGCTCATGCCTGAGTTTATCATTTTTATACTTCTGGTAGGATTCTACACTACTCTTTCCCGCACACATAATGATCTTAACCAAAACTAACAATAATATTATTAATAAAATAATCATTAAAATTCCCAGCAACAGCTGTTTAAGCCAGAGAATATTGGGCATCCATGAGGTTAACTCTTCCCAGAGATCTGATAATCCATATGACGTATCATCCTTGCTCACCTCATGTAATACTTTCCCCTGTTCCCATATATTCTGTACATCAGTTTTAATTTGTCCTGACTTATCTACATAGGTGCAACAAGTGGTGTTTATCAAGGTGCACACACCTCCCATTTCAGCTGTAATAATATCCAAAGCCAGCCTGTTTTGCAGTGACACACTGCTCACAGACTTAACTTCCACCTGCAGATTCTGCACCGCATCAGCTGCTGAATTAGCAATGATTTCCATTGTAGCTGATATATTTACTATTGCTCTTTCAAGTTGTGCAACGCCTAGTGCAGGGATCAATGCTCGAACAAAACTGTGATAGCCAGTGTTGTATCTGACAAGGGGATTTGCTGTCCTTCTGTGTCTTCTCCAAAGAGTTCTCCAATATCCTCTAGGCAGGATCTCATGATGGACAGTGATTTGCGGGGTTAAGTAGCCTGCAGTGCAAACTCCTGTCCATTTTGGGGGTAAGCTTTTTCTGGCATACCCATCTCCACATAACCACCAATATCCATAAGGGAGTAAGCAACTAGTTTGACTCAATAGGGCTACACCAGCCCCTACAACATCCAGCCTGTTTTCTTTGGAAGAGGTACAGCCATTTCCCTGAACCCATGGATTGACACCTGAGACTTCTCCAGGGGAAGAGTAATTCCAGCTGCAGCCCAACCCTGTTAAGTTTCGCCATCCTACCTTATTTTCACTATTTTCATTACTTTCTACAAAAAGGGTTCGTGAAGGATCTACAATTAATAAGTCAAACTTTGGACCCAGGCTTTCTGAGCTATCTTTCCCATGCTGACAATTGTGGAAGTTACTCTCAGATGTAGTCACCCAGTCTGATGGCCCCCAAGTCCAATTCATTGAGGCTACCCCAAATAAAGGGGTCCTCATTTGGCCTCGAGGAAGTTCAGTGCATATCCAACAGTTAGAGAGATTAGTTTGCAAAGCCAATTCTTGACTAACATTTAAGTACATATTTCCTTCCCATCCCTTAATAGTATCAATCAACAAACAAATCACAATTATCGATACAACTTGAACTTCAGGGGCCCCTGGGATTCGAGTTTCCATTCTCTCGCTGAGGTCTTCTTGACTCTGGTGTGGTGAATCCAAGCAGCTTGCTCCTTGATTTTGATAGCTGTGAAGGATGTCAGTAACACCTGGTATGGTCCAGTCCACTTGGGCTCCAGAGGGTTCTCTGAAAGAGATCTGATATAGACATAATCTCCAGGTTCCACATCATGGACTGGTCTGTCTAACCCTCTCACATTGGTTCCAATCACCTGTTTGTTGACAATGCTCAGGTTCTTATATATTTGCTGAACATACTTGTTCAACATTTCCTCTCTAAATTGTCCTGGTTCAGAAGGGTCCATAGTGCCTACTACGTAAGGTCTTCCAAACAGGATTTCAAATGGGCTCAACCCTTCCTTTATTCTTTGCTTAGTTCGAATTCGCAACAGGGCAATTGGTAATGCTTGTGGCCAAGGCAGGTTTGCTTCCTGTCCAATTTTTACTATCTGATTTTTGATTAAGTGGTTCATTTTCTCCACTTGCCCACTCGAATGTGGATTGTAGGGGGTGTGGAGTTGCCAATCAATCCCTAAAATTTTGCTCACCTGCTGTACCACCTTGGCCACAAAATGAGGTCCCCTGTCTGAGGAAATAGCAGCAGGTACCCCAAAACGAGGTATTATCTCTTGTAACACTGTCTTAGTAACCTCTCGTGCTTTGTTTGTGCGGCAGGGAAATGCTTCTGGCCAACCAGAGAAGGTGTCAGTGAGTACCAACAGGTACCTGTATCCCCCCTTTCTTGGGAGTTCAGTAAAATCAATTTGCCATTGTTGTCCTGGATAATTTCCTTTGCTAATTTGTCCCAGTCTAACTCCTCTTCTTACTTTGGGGTTAGCCTTAAGACACACCTCACAGTGCCGGGTTACCTGTTCTACTGTGGTGTATAACTTCCGTGCTATACACTCCTGAACCAATTTTCGATACAGGGCTTCTGCTCCCCAGTGAGTCTTTGCATGTTCCATCTGAACAAAAGCCCAGAGAAGGTTAGTGGGAATGATTAATCTCCCATCCGGTGTCCTGGCCCAGCCCTTTCCTATCCTATTCCCCAAAAGGTCTTTGATTAATTTCTGATCCTCTGTGCTGTACACAGGTTCTGGCTCTTTTTGCTCAATTGACAGTTTACCATCTGGGATCAAAACAAACTCTGACACCTTCCTCCCCTTCCTGGCCACCCTTTTTGCTGTTTCATCTGCCAGTCTGTTGCCTCTTTCTTGATCAGTATTCCCTTTTTGGTGTGCTTTGCAGTGCATTATGGCTACTTTGCTTGGCTTCTGCACTGCTTCTAGCAGCCTCAGTATTTCTTCTGCATGCTTAATACCTTTTCCTTGAGATGTCAACAGTCCTCTTTCCTTCCAAATGGCTCCATGGGCATGTACCACCCCAAAGGCATACTTGGAGTCAATCCATATGTTTGCACTTTTCCCTTGGGAAAGCTCAAGGGCTCTGGTGAGTGCTATTATCTCTGCCTTTTGAGCGGAGGTGTTACTTGGTAGGGCTTCTGCCTCGATTACCTCTTCTGCGGTAGTTACGGCGTACCCAGCTTTTCTTTCTCCCTGGATCACAAAACTGCTTCCATCAGTGTACCAGTTATGGTCTGCCTTTTCCAGGGGTTCTTCCTTCAGGTCAGGTCTGCTGGAATAAGTGGCCTCAATTGTTTCCAAACAATCGTGAATAACTGGTTCTCCATCACCACCCTGGAGGAAAGAGGCTGGATTGACAAAGTTAGCAACTTTAATTTCTACATCATCCTGCTCCACTAGGATGGCTTGGTATTTAAGAAATCGTTGTGGAGACAGCCAGTGTCCTCCCTTGGCTTCTAGAACAGCAGAGATGGTGTGTGATACCAGGACCGTGATCTTCTGCCCCATTGTGAATTTGCGAGACTCTTGAATGTTAATTGCAACTGCTGCCACAGCCCTCAGGCATCCTGGCCATCCCTTGCTTACCTCATCCAGTTGTTTAGAGAGGTATGCCACTGCCCTTCGGTAGGGTCCTAAGGTTTGTGCTAGGACTCCGAGTGCTATCCCTTGGCTTTCATGGGAATACAATAAAAAAGGTTTAGTGACATCAGGTAGGCCTAGTGCTGGTGCCCTCATCAATTCCTTCTTTAAGGTATGGAAAGCTTGTTCAGCTTCCCCATTCCATTGCAAGTCCTTATCAGTCTCTTTCAATAATTCATAGAGGGGTTTCACAAGCAGGCCATAATTATAAATCCACAACCGGCACCACCCTGTCATTCCCAAAAAGGTTCGGAGTGCCTTTACTGTGTTTGGCAGGGGGATAGAACAGATGGCCTCCTTTCTTTCGGGGCCCAGCACTCGTTGTCCTGCTGTTAATTCATATCCCAAGTAGGTTACTTGCTGCTGTACTATTTGGGCCTTCTGTGGGGAAACTCGATACCCATTCAGTCCCAGGAAATTCAGCATACTCACAGTCCATCTTTCACAATCCGTCCTGGTATTGGTGGCCAGCAGGATGTCATCTACATACTGTAGCAGAACTCCATTGCCTTCTGGCTTGTTCCACTTTTCTAATTCTTTTGCAAGCTGATTTCCAAAGATAGTAGGACTGTTCTTAAATCCTTGGGGCAAGACTGTCCAAGTTAATTGACACTTTCGGTTAGTTTCTGGGTTCTCCCATTCAAAGGCAAACAGTGGCTGGCTCTCGGGGGCCAGGGGTAAACAGAAAAAGGCATCTTTTAGATCCAAGACGGTAAACCATTCTAGTTCTGTTCTTAATTGAGTCAAGAGGGTGTATGGGTTTGCCACCACAGGATGGATATCCTTTGTTATTTTATTTATAGCCCTTAGGTCCTGCACTAACCGATACCCTCCAGCTGGTTTCCTTACAGGTAAAATTGGAGTATTGTAAGCTGATTCACACTCTGTTAGCAGCCCATACTTTAAGAATTTTTCTACAATAGGCAAAACTCCTTCCCTATCTTCTTTCCTTAAAGGATATTGTTTTAATCTAACTGGTTGAGCTCCAGGCTTAAGATCTATTATCACAGGTAGGGCATTTTTAGCCCTTCCAGGCTGCTCAGTGTCCCAGACTCCAGGATATACTTGATCTTTTATGCTTTCTCTTATTCTGTTTTTCTCTTGTTGAGGGCTCATTAATGCAAGACTTAAAACCTCAATCAACTGTTCCTCCCTTACTCTGAATTCTACCTTCCCTTTATTAAATTTAATTTCAGCTCCCAATGCTTCCAACAAATCCCTCCCCAGCAATGACTTTGGGGCATTTGGCATATATAAAAATTTATGTAAGCCCCATGTTTTACCATATTTATATTTAAGAGGTTTAAAAAAATATGCCTTCTCAGTTTGACCTGTAGCCCCTATCACAGAAACATAGCTCTCATCCAAAGGCAGCAGTGCTTGATTTAAGACTGAAAAGGTTGCTCCGGTGTCCACTAAAAATTCCAGTTTATTTTCTTGTTCCCCTAGCTTCATTATAACCAGAGGATCTGCTAGGGTATTTATAGTCTCCTCCGGTCCTCCCTAGTCATCCTCTTCTAGTTGTGCCTGAATTCTATTTTTCCTTTTCCTCTCTGGACATTCTCTTTTCCAGTGTCCCTTCTTTTTGCAGATCGCACACTGATCTTTTTCCAACCGTACTCTGTTAGTCCCTTTAGTCTCCTTACTTTCCTGTAACGCTGCTACCAACATTCTCTTCTCTTTTCTCCTATTTTCTTCTTCCCTGTTGGAGAATACTCTCCATGCTACATCCAAAAGTGCCTCTAAATCCCTTCCCTGCGGGGGTGACAACTTTTGCAACTTCTTTCTGATATCACTAGCAGATTGCCCAATAAATAGTGATACCAGTTGTTGTATACCTACTTCTGATCCGGGGTCAAGAGAGGTGTTTTTCCTCATGACTTCCCTCAGCTTATCTAAGAATTCCGAGGGTGATTCACCAGGTCCTTGTCTGACCGAGTATAACACAGACCAGTTAATTGTTTTCGGAATGGCTTTTTCTATTCCCCTGGCTACGAACTCCCGGTATTCCTCCAATCTAGCCCTTTGCAGGGCATTGTTCGTATTCCATTCCGGATTTTGGAGTGGGAATACATCTCCAATGTTTGCCCCCCCTCCCCGGGTTTGAATTCTTTCTGTTGCTAGCTCTAATCCATGTTTTTCAACTAATTGTTTCTCTGTTTCAGTCATTTGTTCTAATAGTAACTGGATATCGTCCCAGTCTGGATTGTGCTGCCTGATCATGAATCGAAAATGTGTAGCCGTGCCTGTGGGATCGTGACGATAATTTTTAGCCTTCTCTCTCCAACTATCCAAATCATGACTTGTAAAAGGCACCTTAATCCAAACTGGGTCCCCCTCAGGCCCTACTGCTTGTCGCAGGGGGGCTTGAATGAGTGCCTGGGAAGCCGGGGCATTTGCTTGCTGTCCTCGGGTCCTTCTTGCCACTGGGCTTCCCTGAGCATAGCTCTGGGAACTGACTCCAGTGTCACTATCTGAATTGCTGCCACTCCCAGAACTTCCTGCATTATTTTCTGAACTCTCTGTCACTACCCCTTGCAATTTTCCTGGAGATTGATAAAATTCAGGCAGGTCCTTTAATTCCTCAAGTTTAAGACACCTCTGCCCTATGCTACACGCAGAGCAACACCTTTTCAATTTTGTCTGCCTCTTATTCTTGGCCTTGTACTCTTTTTCCAGGGCCAAAACCATTGGATCAGAGGGAGCTCTGATACCACAGTCCCTTTGAAACTCCGGATGCTCTCGGAGATAGAAAAACATGTCAGCATATATTGCCTCATCCCATTTCTTTTCTCTTCTTAAAAACAACATCAATTGCAGTAAAGTCTCATACTCCAGACTCCCATTTCCAGGCCATTTCTCTCCACCATCTAATTTATATAATGGCCACCACCGGGTACAATATTTAATTAGAGTCTTTTGATTTGTTGACCCTCCTGGGGGGCCTCCAATTTCCCCCCAGTGGGCAATTATACAACCAAGTGGGCTATGTCTTGGGATCTCACTACTTTGTCTCCCTCCCATTTTACACAATACAACACAGTACTGTCTTTTTACAGCACACAGAACACAAAACAAATACAAATACAATTACAACAATAATGACCGGTCCTTAGCACACAGGTATTGGCCACACACACTCAGCCACACATTCAAAACCTAAACAGTATTTCTAATACTTTGTTCTTTAGGGACCCTCTTGGCCCCTCGCACACTTAAACGATACTTATAGTTACCTTTGGGACCCCCCTGGTCCCACACTACAAACAATGTTCATAATATATAAACAATGCTTATAGTTCCCTTTGGGACCCCCCTGGTCCCAACCCAAGAGCTCTTTTCCCTAGGGGTGCAATAAATGCCTCTCTCCCGCGCAGGGCGTCCCCTCGCGCCTTACGGAGTTACCCCTTTCATAGAAGCATACCTTCTCTTAGCTGGCAGTCTTGTCTGTTCCTGCAGCGATCTGGTGAGCAGCGGAGCTCTCCTCGAGAATTTCTCGGCGGGCCCTGAGAGGTCCGGCTCCTCAGCAGGTCCTGCAGCCAAACAGAGTCGTCCTGCCGCGGTCGCCAAAATTGACTTAGAGAAAGGTACACAAGAGACTCAGGAAGTTTCTTGTATTATGCTTCTATTTCAGCGCTGGACACAGGTAGAATCATTTCAAAAGGCCTGTGTGTCTTCAGAGAGTTTGGGGCAAACTTTTATACAGAAAGTTATCTGTGGTATGTCAATACTTAACAGAAAAATCCAGATGCCTCCTATCTATACAAAGGTTATCTATCTAAAAACAGCAGAAGTATACATATCACCCAGGTGTCCTTTATCTAATGCAAAAGACCCTCTTGTCCAAGGCTAACAGAAGTAAATCACTGAAAAATCCTGCTATTCCTTATCTATGCAGAGGCTGTCTGCCAACTCCTCTCCTCCTCCCTGCATTCCAGCATTCAGCTAACAAGGAAAATTCTTATCTACTTGGTTATTCTGTTAATGAGAATTTTCTGTTCATCAATCCATTCCCTTTACAAAGAGAAGAGACAGCTCTATTATCCCTTTTTACTTTATGCCTCTTTTATCCCTTCAAATATGGAGCTTAATCACCCAGGATTACTATGTGTACTCCTGCTGATCAACACAGTAAGAAGTTAGCATCTTGGAATAATAAAAAGTATTAAAGATTTGGGGGGGAAGTCACTTTGCCTCTTAAAGCTAGGGTAAATGGAAGAAATGCAGTTGAGCTGTCTTTTCATACTGTGGATAGGAGCAGTGCATACTTCAGGGTGGATGGAGAAGGATTAAGAATCCCTGATTAGGGTTAAGATCCGCTGATTTTATTTAAGTTGTTTGTAGGAAGAGGTTGTTTCTATCTATATTATAACAGTTGTTGACTCAGCTTCTTTTTCATTTTTGTTCCAGTGCAAATGTGACCAACTGCAATGTAAAAGTAAAGAAATAGTGAAATAAGATGAATGCAATTCCAACCCTTTAGTTGCTTTAGTGAAACTAATGTTTCTGTTCTTTTCCCTGTTATGTGATAGATGCTAACGTGAATGTGGAGATTCAGGATGCCTCCTGGGATAGCTGCCATCCATGCCCATCATCATACTGATTTCAACACATTGTCCTAAGTTATAGACCCAAATATTTCAGAGTAGAGAATTGGCAAAGAAAATGTGTGTAGTTTTCTGTTTGAGGCTGTCCTGGAAGAGGCATTAACAAGACAGCTAAATTTGTTTCGAGTCATTGCCCCTCTCTCCTCCCTCTCTGTTGCAGCATCCAAATTGAGGTCAGGGAGCCTGATAGGCAGGTGCCGTTAAGGCTACGTGGAGGGGGATGGAAGCCGAACTTGATCCCAAAGTCTCACATTTCAGAGAAGCCACTGCCATGAGAGAAGGCGTGTGCAGTTTACTCACCATATAAACATTTTCAACTGATTGCCAGGATTTGAATGGCTGATATGCTACTGGGCCATTCAGTTTTCAAAAAGGGAATTTACACACGAAGACCTCGTGTACTCATTGCTCATTACACTGACTCCTCAAATGCTCTTATCTCTCTCCCTCGTTCGTTAATGGGATTCAAGGCAACGACAAGCACCCTACTTGCTCCTATCTTCAGGGCAATTAGCTTCTTTTGTTTTAGCAGCATAGTGCTCAGGTTGGGCCTCCACTACAGCAGCTCCTCATTTCCTGTAATTTTTGAATATTACCCTTTGGACTATAACTATGAACTCAAAACTTCATTCAGCAAAGATTTTGGTAGTTAGCGTCTCGGCAGTTCGTGAGTAAATAACGCTAATTTACCTGGTTATTCCTGAGGTTTATAGCTTGTTACCTGTCGGTTAGCTCTGTTGTGAACTCGAGGTGGTCCATCTACGACACCCAGGGCAACATTGCTGTCTGGTTTCACATGCATAGGGAGATTCCAGTTTGTTCCTCCGTATCCTAAGTTCTGATTGTTCTAGACTGTTTTTCTACTGTTTCTACTGTCAGCCTTCTACTGTGTGTAATCAACCTGTCATTGACCAGGCAAACGAACCTCAATCAAATTGGCTTGGGAAAACAATTTTTCATATTTAATAAATAATATTAATATTAGATCATATTTCTGGCCAATAAATCTATATAAACTAAAACAGAGGCATGACTGTTTTGTGTCTGAATGTAGAATAAAATAAAATATAATGAGTCCACAATAATTATCACTGGATAAAGTAAAAGGTTTCCTTCAACAGTTCTGTGCTCTTTTGAGAAACATCCAAATAATATAGTCCCATCATAGCTGATAATAAAAAAATTTTCGTTACAAAAGTTACTCTGAATGATGTTAAGCTCTTTCTCCTTCTCATTTGGATGTACCATCAACATGTCTATGTAATTTGCCTCACAGAATTGTAACAGAAGTGTCAGAGGAGTTCTCTACACTGTCAAGGCTGATTTTCAAAAGTGTTGAAACATGGAGGACATTCAGAAAACATTGGAAAGAAAAAGAAATTAATGTTGTAGCAATATTTTTAAAAGAATAAATAGAAGAACCTATTCAATTATAAGCTTGTAATCATAGTATTAGTCTGAGGGGAAGAAAATGAAACACGTAATGTGTGACTCAGTTTATAAAGGATTAAGAGATAGTCATTTAATTAATGCAAAGCAACATGTTTCTGGAAAATAGATCTTGTCAAAGTAACTTGAGGGCTTTTTTGACAATTACAAATTTGACTTGTAAAGATACTGCTGCTGTAATGCTCTTGATTTTCTGTTCTTACCTGATATGGCACAATGTCTGTAAAATAATGGGAAACAATAAATAAAAATCTGCATGCTATACTGCTATATATAAAGCTTATTAGATGTTATCTAAATCATAGCTCAGTGCAATTATAAGCAGGAATCATTGTGAAGTGGCTACAGAGATTGACTTGCAATGATCATTTTTTAACTCTGAGATATTTATCAAGATTGTGAATGTCCTAGGCAAAAATATTTACTGATACTGTCTTCAAATGATGCAAATTACAGCAGGGAACAAGCAAATGGAGGCAGAATAATAAGTGAATACTGGTCCAGAAAAAAATTAACAAGTTACTAGCTGTTCTTCCTAGCAAAGTATTTATGAATGTAGTCCATTCCCACAGGATAGAGAGCTCTGTCCTATTAAGCCACAGCTCCAAAACCACTCAAGATCATACTGGATGTGTCTGCAGGAAAAGAGTCTCCAGTGCAGAAGCAGACATATTAATCAGAATCTGCCAAATCTTTCAGTGGAGGAGGCAGCTGCAGCTTCATCCTCCAACTCCAACCAGCAGTGAGGCTGAGCGTATGTTCCCAGCAGGTGCACACTCACAAGCCACATCTACACACCACAGACATTATTCAGTATAGTATAGGTCAGTAAATGGATAGCTGAACAGGTAACTCAAATGGACACACAGAGCACTTGCTCAAACTCACCCTGTCCCCCCTCTATGCCAAAGTGAGGTGGAGGTTGGGTACTGAAAATACATACGTGTGAATGTGCAATGTGGGTCCTTCCAGCAGGTGGGCTCAACCAGCATCTCTGGAAGAGTTTTTATTGCATAACTAAACAATACCTGCACTCTGGGACCCTGAAACACAGCAATTTTCAAGGGAGAATTGGAAATACACCACCTACCTGTACATGTATCCCTATTTCCAGCAGAGCCTTCCATGGCCCCCAGCCTAGAAGACACTTGCCATACTGACTTTCCCTGTCTGGAAGTGCACCCATGCTCCAGGGGCTTCCCTGTGCACCTCTGTCTTGTTTGAGAAGAGGAGCATGAGCACAAAGTTGGAGCCAGCCTTGCACAAGTGCCCCAAGAGATGTGAAGCAGGGGTAGAGAGTAGCCTCTGGACTGGTTGGTGCCACCACTGTAAGAAGCTCTTCAGCATAGCAGGGTATTTATAAGAGAGAAGTATTAAATTTGAAGCTAGATAAATTAAGATTAGGAAGCATATTTATTTGGAACAGGATATTGTTGCTAAGACAACTTGTCAATGATGTGTTGAAGTGACTTTCTCAAAAATGTTTGAATCGGAACTAGAAAATTTTGTGGGGTTATTTATTTAATTCATATGAGACCTAATTCAGGGAAATATTTCATCGTCTGCAAAGGAATAGGTCATATCTGAAGATTAGAATAATTTTACTTTGCCCAATAATCTGTGAAATTGGACGTTAGGACTATTTAGTCCTTGCTGAAAAATGTTCCCAGTCTTCACTCTCATTGAACCATTTAGTTGAAAAATCCTTTTACATCATGTCCAGGTCTGCTAAATGATCATTTTTATTAACAAAAAGCAGTCAGGCATAGTACTTCATGCTTTTTTACTAACAGATATATTAATTAATCTCAAAAGAAATTCAGCAGTTTTAAAAAAGACTAGCGTAGCTATCTGGACAAACGTCTTTCTTTATGGACATTAGAAACACACCACTCTATTGTGGCATTTTCACTGTAGAATACCTTCTGTCTTTTCCAACTTAAATTCAGTTTTACATCTCCTAAATTATTAAGAATTAATATATAAAATGCAGTAGCTCAGGAAATACCTTGACAATGAATTTTCATGGGTTTGGTTTTTGTGGGGTTTCTTTGTCCAAATAGGAATTTCAGAAAGGCCTATGCTCACAAGAATGATGTGCTGGGTTACACCCATCCTGTGGGGGGAGGGTTGCAAAAGCCCTGCTTCCCCCAGGGGACAAAAGAAACCTGATCCAGGTGGACTTGGCTTCCCCCTCCCAGGAGGAGGGGTCCCCTGGGTCTAAGTTGGTCTGTTCCTCTCCCCCTTCCTGTCCAGCAAGACTATAAAGGGGAGGGTGTGGCAGCCATCTTTTTTTTTGCTTCTGCCTCGCCTGTTCAAAAGGACTCACAGCTGCTGCTAGCCTCCTGGTTCTGCCATGTGGTTGGGCCTGATCTTCTCCCTGCCACATCCACACTTCTCTAAAGGACTGAAATCCACATACATCGAGGGAGATACAAGGCCATCCAAATTTGGGTTTGTATATTTCCTATTCATCCTTATTCCTTACCCTTGTAGGTCCTCCCTGTTATTGATATATATATATTTTGTTACAAATTTTACTTCTACATCCAAACCGACTCCAGATTATTATTTGGTAGATTTACCTCCAGTCTCTTGGGGAGTGGGGAAAGGATTTTCTCAGTTTCTTGCTACCATCTGAACTCTTAAACTCCAGTTAAGGCTCAAATCACCACAAATGCCAAGAACTGTGGTAGGAATATAGCCATCAGATTTACCTCCCTCAAGAAAAACAACCCATATTTTTTTTCATTTCAGAGAAAGAGATAGCAAGGTAATTTAAAAGGTCACCCCATAATGATCTTATGCAAGCAATGACATAAAAGTTCTATGAAATTATTAATCCTTTTGCACTTGATTTTAATAGAAAAGAATAGAATAAACCAGGTTGGAGGAGACCTTCAAGATCATCGTGTCCAACCCATCAACCAATCCAACCCACCTAAACAACTAACCCATGGCACCAAGCACCCCATCAAGTCTCCAAATGAACTCACCAGGCCCCAGCGAGACACTGACAAAAGCTGAAAAGCATGACTGTAGAGAGGAGGCAAAGAGTCCAGGGATAATTTTATTATTTTCTTTGAAAAAACCCTCCCAAACATTTTATTTATTTATATTAAAGCAGAAACAACTAAAAAATGATGTAGATGGTCATATCAGGGCTGATGACATGGGGAAAATATTTTGTCTAGCATCCGTAATGATACTTAAAAGTTTGATGAATGAGGACTACTGGTTTTATAATTGTAATGGGTTGGGGCAGATCCCCTCCCCACCACAGGCAGAAATGTAATGACTCAGGCAAACGGATTGCAAAAGTGATGAAAGTTTAAATAGGAAAAACAATAACAAACAACAATGAAAGTTTTACAGAGACCCACAAGCACCATGACAAAGAGAGAGATCCCAGAACATACCCAAGAACATCCCATCCCCACCTGGGGGTACACCCAAACCCCCCAGGGCTCTTTCTTTCCCCCCCAACCCAGCCTTGGGCCTGAGCAGGCCCAAGGGAGGCAGCTCACGCCATGTTACCTAGGCAGCAGCAGGGGACGAAAGAGGAAGTGAAGACCCCGCATGGCCTTTTTATAGGGGAGCAGGGCATTATGGGAATGGAATACCTGGTCCCTGTGACCACCCCCTGGGCTGGGCCCACCCCTTGGGACCTCCCAGGTGTGGCCTGCGCAGTGGCATCTGGGCCAGCACCCAGCCTAAACCACCACAATAATGAGGACTACTGATTTGATATTAACAAACTCCCCATATGCCCCTTTATCAAACTTCCCATATCATATTAAAATTCAACAAGTATCAATATTTTAAATCTTAATTCAATATAACAAATACAACATTTGTACTGAGGGGAAGAAAAGAACATTTATAACCTTTGGAAGCAGGAGCAGGCCACTCAGGAGGACTATAAGGATGTCATGAGATTATGCATGCAGAAAATTAGAAGGGCTAAAGCCCAGCTAGAATTTACCTGGCTACTGCCACAAAAGACAATAAAAAAGTGTTTCTATAAGTATATTAGCAACAAAAGAAGACTAAGGAGAATCTGCATCATTTACTGGATGCAGGGAGAAACCTAGTGACAAGACTGAGCTATTTAACACTTTCTTTGCCTCTGTCTTTAATAGTAAAAACAGATATTTTTTGGGATACCCAGCCTGCTGAGCTGGAAGACAGGAATGGGGAACTGAGTGAAGCCCCTATAACCCAAAGGTGACCTTTTACACCACTTAGACACACCCAAGTCTATGGGACCTGGTGTGATCCACCCAAGGGTACTGAGTGAGCTGGTGGAAGTGCTCATCTAGCCATTTTCAATCATTTACCAATAATCCTGGCTAACTGTGGAGTTCCAAAGAAGGCCAGTGAAGCTAATGAGGAGTCTAGTATTATGAGGAGTTGCTGAGGATGCTGAGATTGTTCAGCTTGAAGAAAAGGAGGATAAGGGGAGACCTTCTCACACTCTAGTGAGGTGAGTGTTGGTTAATTCTCCCAAGTAACAAGCAAGAATACAAAAGGAAATGGCCTCAAGTTGTGACAGGGAAGGTTTAGACTGGGCAGCGGGAAAAATTTCTTCACAGAAAGGGTTGTCAAGCATTGAAACAGGATGCCCAGGGAAGTGGTTTAGTCACCATCCCTAGAGGTATTTAAAGATGTATAAATGTGGTGCTTAGGAACATGATTTACTGGTAGAGTTTTCAGTGCTAGGTTAGTGATTGGTCTTGTTGATCTTTTCCAAACTAAATAATGCTGTGTTTCTAGGTATATATATGCACCTTATATACATACATGTGTTCATAATATACCTCCTATTTTAATTTTTGGGGGGGAAGCAAGACATTTTTTTGGCAAAGACATTGACTTAAAAAAATGGAAAAAAATGTAGTGGGCAAAACTGACACCTCCCTCCCTACCTCACTCAGATCTGAAAGATTTTCAGAAAATCACCTCTATTAACTTCTCTGCGCTATAGTGACATATCACTTTTGTTCTATAGTGCATTTCTTATGTCCTTGAGTGCGTATCTGCCTTGTGTATTTTAGTCTACATATTGTGTTACTACTGTGCCACAGATTTCCATAGAAAATATCCCATTTCTCCAAAGGGCTATGGATTTCAAAATGTTCTGATGAGGGATTTTTCTGATTCTGCCCTCACCAGTAGAAACAGAAAAGGAAACATTCTCTAGTGGATCTTCTAAAATCTACAGTTTTTCAAATGCTTGAATTTGCAGTATGAATTTTCATAGATCCAAGAGTCACAGGGTCTTCAATGTTGGCAGCTCCTAAAACAGAGATCTAAGACCTGAAGCTGTGTGTGCACAGGCAAGAAAACTCAGACCACACTTTGCTAAGCAGGAACTTTATCACCTTGCTGCTCTGGGTTTCATCCTCCATGCTATATGAAAAATGGCTAGGGACTGACTACTGTCAAATATCTCTCTTTACAGGTTTTTTAAGATTCATCATTGCACTGTTGATTTGACAGTCACTCCCTTTCCCTACAGAAATTATTTTCCTTATGCTCTTTGAGAGCATTCTGACAACACTGGCTACTAGATTCACCCTTGCTGCTGCAGGATATAGACCCTGATATCTCTGATTTAACTAAACCTTCACTTCATTAGTTAGACAGGGATTAAAATAACTTTATCAGATGCTCATGTCATGTTTCCTATAGGCAGCTCCATAGACTTGCCCATAATAGTTTGTATCCTTCACTTTGTACATTTTACACACTTGTGAAGATGGTAGTTTTGATTCGTCTAACCATTGCTTGAGAAGTGAAAATCTGTTTCAGTACATAGCCAATTCTTTTTTTGATCTGAAAAATTAATGCAACCAATTCACTTAAGAATCTCTTGCCTGATAAGGATTATGTACCTCTAATTTTCCAGGCACTGCTTAGTTTAGTTTTTTTTTTGTTTATGTTACCCATGGATGAGGAGACACAACTTCTTCTGAGCTTGCAATGTGCAGTTCCTAATGGAGGTGTTTTTAAGGTATGCATTTGGAAATATCACTCTTCCATAAAGAAAAACGCTCTCTCTACCACTTCTTAGGGAAAGCAGGTAATCTCCATCTTTATTTTTCAGGAGCAACGCTTCAAGAAGGCAGCAGATGTATAAATTATAAAACATCCACTGATGTAGTCTTTGTAACTGAGCTGCTCTATTTTTGTCTGCATTAGCTGTGTATGAGATCTGCAACCTTTTTATCAAGTGACTAATAGTAACAAAAATTCTCATATGTATTTGATTTTTATGAACTAAGAAGAATTGAAAGAAATGAACCAATAAACATTGGAAGTTCACATTAATATCCTCTTTGTGCATCTTAGCATTGGAGTTCATTTTACTCTGCAAATTGTATACAAGAAGCACATTCTGTTATTGGGAGTCAGGCAAATGCTCTGAAGTGTGGATACAATCTGAGTATGCCACACAGGATATACAAACTTTGAATTTAAACAATGCACACTGAAGGAGTCTGGGTACACTTATAAATCAGTCTTATAAAGTATTCATCAGATCGCTTCCGTGCATTGAATGGATGCATATGCATTATACACTTGCTTTCCCTTCTACATCCTTCTCAATCCTTCTATATGCAATTCAAGCAAGTTTAGTCTCTCAAGTTCAGCTAGAATCAGTGGACAAATCTGGAGAAGATAAGAAAGCCTCAAGCTACATTTCTGTGTATGCTTGTGACTTCTTTATATGTCTGTGACTCTGAAAGTTCAAAAATATAATTGATTATCAGCTTCATACATCCACTATGGTACTGTTGTGATTTACAGTAGCTGAGGGCAGTGTCCTTCTGAGGACAGTGCAGACAAAGATTTAAAAGATTGTAAATTACACAAATGTAAAATAATTATAGTTTTGACCTTATGACCGTGAACTTAAAATGTGAAATACAGACAGAAATATTTGAGGAGAGGGAGAGGTTTCATGCTTTTTTGTTTGTTTCTTTCTTTCATCTCCTCTTCCTATTTTCACATCTGCTCTGGAAAATGATTGTCAGATTTCATAACGAAGGAGAGAGAAACCTGAAGATGGTTTCTTCCACTCTGTTTCAGAGACCTTCTTTCTTTGACAGAGATTTAAGGAATCAAAATAATTGCTTCCTCTAAGAGATTCTAATCTAATTTAAGAAGAAAAATTGAGTGAAGTGTGGGAGTTGAAGGTAGAACAAAAAGGTTATCTTATATATTGTGACCAGGACTGAAATAAATACAATAAATTAATAATTTTTAAAAAGGTAAATTATACTTATCATGATCATACTGATCTAATTATCCAAAGAAACCTACTTTGTAGTCATAGCCAATAGGCCAATAGCTACAGTCTGAATGTGAGGGTTTATCCATAAAAATATCTCTAAAAAGAAAAGAAAAATGGCTAATTAAGATAGCTACACATATTTATAAATGAAGGTGTATTTACTCTTTAGGAATTGCCCCTTTCCTATTTCCTAAGCATCACATACATGTGCATGTTGCAAGGAAGTAAAACTCACGCTGTCTTAAATGCAAGTGATATGACAGTTACGATAACTCATAGCAATCATGTTAGGGAAAGACAGAGAGATGCAACTGAATGAAATATTACTGACATACAAACCAAATGCACTTTAGCACTAAAATCTTCACTGTTATTACAAAAATCATGAAAGACAAAATTCTCAATGGAGGCATGTAACACACTGTCTATAAAGAAATGTATGTACTGAATATTAACATCTCAATCTAAGAAGCAGGGAAAAATTACCAAAGAATAAAGAAGTATGTATTTTAGAACATGGTAAAAAAAACCCAACAGCTTTTGCATTAGCCCACAGGTCATAAGAGAAGTGTGAATCTAGTAAAGATTATCTCCATTGGGACAGAAAAGAACACAAGACAAAACAGAACAAAACCCACCTGTAAAGGAGTCAAAAGTGGCTCTTACACACTGTACATGTAGATTAAGAGCTTTGTTAGATTAAATAAATGACGTTCTACCATGACAACATCTTCTTTCTGCTTGTATGGGTGAGAGAAAGAGGGTGGCCATGAGTCATCCTGACAAACAAAACCTATTCCCAAAATAAGTGTGCAGATCCTAAAAATATCAAGGCAAACAAATAATGCATGTAAGAGAGAAAAAGGAGAAAATATCTTACATAAATAAAGGAGGTGAAAGAACATACAACCATTTCAGATATTCAGTTAGATATAAAATAATGTGCTGGTATGCAAGCAGGGAAAAGCAATCATTCAGAACTTAGTCTTATGCCATTAATATCATGTATGCATAAACTTTCTCTTACAATATTGCTCCTAAAAATATCACATTTTCTTCTTCCACTATTTATGAAAAAGAAGTGCACTTCACAACCATTAGCTACATCTCATTTTTGTGATAGATTCTCAGTTGATATAAGCCACTGTGACTTCATCTGTGCTAATGGAACTTTTTATATTAATTTAAGCTCTTCATCTTTGCCTTAGATATTCTGTGCAATGTGGAATTTCATGCAATTAAGAAAGCTACTGAATGTAAAGTTGTTTTAGTATTCATTAAAATCCAAATTATATTCAAAACAAACTTCCAAATCATGCTCTCTAAACATGTCTGTTTTACAGGTGTAAGACCACTCATGGAAGAGGTCCTACCTCATTTCTCTCTCTGGTATAACTCCCTTCAGGCAATGTATTACAATATCTATTTTTCATGCAACAACATTCCTTAGTTGTTAGACTGGCCAGAGGATCACTAGTGGGGAGAAAAATTGATCTGTCACAGCCATAATGTAGTATTTATATCTCATAAATCCTTGATTAGTTTAGAAGACCCAAAATCCTCTAGGGATTGTAGCAAATTCAGAAGCTGTTCTTAAATGATAGATGCTCGAGTTTCAGATCTGCCTAGCTACTAGGGAATGGAAAAAACCAACCAACCAAAAAACCCAGGCAGACAACAGTTTGTTTTGTGGAACATATATTTGCCTACTCAACATGAAAGCTACCATACACCTGAACTTTGCATCTACAGTTTGCAAAATGTAATGCTCTAGTTTTCATTTGGTGCGAACTGGCATAATACTGCCAAATCATGCTCTATAGAATTTAATTGATCGATCTTATAGGATTTTGTGTGAGGACTGAGGCCTTCAAATCACTGAAAAATAATGATTTTTTTTTAAGACTAAGATTACAAGTGATCCTTATCTGTCTCATTCTTCATCACAGTTTTAGAGCATTTGAAAATGGCTCTGATGGTAAGGAAGAATGGACAATGCAGATCTCTAGAAACAATAAACTCGAGGACCAGGATCAGAGCTTATGCTATTTGTTTGGGTTGGTTTTGGCTTTTTTTGTTGTTGGTTTTTTTTCTTTTTCCTTTCCTTCCACGATGACAGCAATGCTGGTTTCCACTTTTTGGAGATGAACTACCATTTAGCACTTATTTGAAAGATGTAGAAGGAATATTTCATTTTGATTTTTTGTTTTAGAAACAATGCCTTGGAGTACAAATCTCAGATGAGGAGAGTAGTACTAAGTGAAAATGTTTATGAGGCTCCTGGAAGTCACTGAACATATCAGTCCTCAGTTTCAGAGAACAGTACTTGACATACCACAAAAAGCTGCACCATCTCACAGTGGTACCACTCCTCTGAGATTCCAGCAGCAAAGAACTGTGTTGTTCTAAAAATACATTACCCTTCTAATATTAATTTTCCAAGTAAGCAGTTGCTGTGGTTACCCTAGGAATGTTATATAATTGCATCTTAATGTTGAGGTGGCTTATATGACAATTTAGTAGGAAGAAGTCAATATTATAAAGTATTCAGTATTTGTCAGACTTAAAGGAATTTCTAAGGCATGATATGGGACTGCTTGGAATAGAACAGAAATTGATAGTAATGTTTTCAAAATTCAGTTGTTGCACAGGTATACGTAATGCACAGTCTCCTTATTGAAATGCATAATGTTCTTTTCTCCTGAAAAAGAAATGAGCAGTTCCCTATGGCTGCATCTAATCATCACAGGCAACCTTGGGAGATCTGCTATGTTCTCATTATGGGAACTATACTGTGCCCTTTTGGCATGTAATTCAAGTAATCAAGATGTCCGAGGCCATTTCTGAAATGCGGCAAATATGGAAATGTGACTGGTGGGAAAAAGTTTCAAAAGCATTAAAGGGTTTTGGATATGAATGCAACATCATCTTTTTAACAAGATGCCATGAAGACAGGGTCATGCAATAAATGTTTGCTGGGTAGAAGAGACCTGAGATTCTGTTACTGGGACAGAATTCCAAAACTACAGACCTAGCTTTACATCCTGCTGTGAACCTCATTTCTGAGGTTCATCCATGACTGCTGAATTCTGTGATACTCAAAATATATGCTTGCAGATGGCCAAGAATATACCCCTGCTTCTGCCATGTGGCGTATGGAAATCTGAGCCAAAAGAAAGAAATTATTGATCCCAGACCATCAAACATGAGAAAAGTTGAAGGAAAATAGATTCGTAACTCATTTTCCTAGTGACTAGAATTGTGTTGTCATAGAAAAAACCCCAACCTGGCCACATCCTGTTCTGTGGCCATGAAGCAGCACAGTTTATTTCTGTGCAACTAAATAAGCATTGGTTTTTTTTTTTCCAAAGGGTCTGCTATTGCATATTGGAAGTGTCTCTGGCTTATGCTGTCATTTGAACAAGGTTCAAGTGTGGGTCATTTGATGCAAGCCTCAGCCATGCATGAGAGCAAGCTAGCTTCTGGATAGAAGAGATGCTTTCATGCCTGTACTTCATGCCTGTACCTGTGCCTTAGCCAGATTTTATTTATAGGTGTAGCTATCAACTGTGAGCTTCACCAATGCACTAAGGGACTGGACTTCTCAAGAAAGAGCAAAATATAGTGTATTGGTTTTGAGGCTGTGCCTTTAAGAGCAAACACTGCTGGAACACACTGGCTAATGTTTTCAGTACTAGAACCAAAACATTCTGATATTCTAAACGAATTTCATTGGTTGATAAACAAAAATTCAGCTTTAGATTGTAGAGCAGTTGGAATTTTTTTTTTTTTCCTCAGTTCAGTTCGGTTTGGGAGTTGGGGGAGTTGGAGGTTTCAGCCTGTTCTCCCTGCCTGCTTCTTCTGCGAACTGCTGGAGTTGGCCTTCAGATAAGCAAACACTAATCCTGCATGGGCTTTTGAAGCTTGCTAACAACTCTTTTCCTTAGTAACTTGCCTTTCTCTCTTTCTAACCCCCTTTTTGGGGAAAAAGGGAGGTAGGGGGGGGGAGAGAGGGGGTTCCAAGGAGGGGAACCCTCCCTCAGGGAGGGATTTTTGTTGTGTTATTTTTCTTTGCTGTGTATTTCTGTGTACATATTGTAAATACCTGTATATATTGTGTTATATATAACCTGCTTTCCATATATGCTTGTAAATATATAGCTTGCTCTTCGACTGAGTTAGCTGTGGTTTCTTACTCTGTGGAGGAGGGAGAGCTAAGCCCTCTCTCAACCTACCACAGCTGGCTGGCCCCACTAGAATAGATAAGGGATGCAGGACACAGCTACCCCACCCCATAGTGTCAGGTGGATCATATATCCTACACCATGTTAGTTCCATGCTGACTGCATGACAGGAAGGAGTTGGTGGGGTTTTTAGGACCTGAAATATATTCTATAACTTGTAAAGTTTCCTTTTCCAGGTTTTTGTGGTTATCTCCTTTCGGTGACGGAGATGATTGGAATCAATACAGCTGACCAATATGATCGGGTATTGATCCTTTATTGTTCCAGTATTGCAGGCCTATGGTGAGAGTATAGCACAGTAAAGTAAAGCATGGAAAGAGAAGGGATAGGACAGGCAGAAGTGCGTAGCAAGGGAACTGCTACAACTTATATAAACTCGGAGTGCCTTGTTGGCATGGACTCATTGGTTCCCTATGAGTGACCACACATCACACTATTGTAGATTATTGGTCCAACTACTAATGACATGTGAGGTTTGTTGATGCAGGTGCATGTCCTGTTGTCCCAAGATAACTTGTTATGTTTCTAGCTACCAGTGTCTTGTTTTAGTTACATGCTGCAAGACAGCACTGTTTTGGTACACTGATAGCTGGCTCTGCACTTATGCTGAGCATGGCCTACTACCATGTCAGGCTCTAGGCCTGCACTGCCAGATTGCTCACACTGCTCGTCGCTGGCATTGCCACAATCTTCCCCAGCTTCCAGGTAGGGGTGTGGCCCTTTTTGGTTTGTGCGGTTCACAGTAACATTTGGTATTTTCTTTCCTGTTTTCTTTTGTGTGATCTGATATCCCTCCAACAGAGGAGTAAATTGTCCTTACCTCAACTATTAACTCTGCCATTTTCCCTCTCCCCCCAGCCTGTGTCAGGGGGGTTGGAGGGGAAGCAGGGGAGGGGGGAAAGGAATAGTAAGAGTGGCCTGTGTTAACCCAGGACACACAGGAACAGGAGGATTTTTTTTCCTTTTTAAAAAAAAATTATTTTGTTTATTTATTAGACCTTTATGTCTTGTCTCTTCATATCAAAGCTGATGGTGCCATGCTGGGCTGAGAGCAGCTCAGTATTGCCAACTGCAGCTCCATCTGTTGAATCCTATCAACGAATCCTGCCTTTAGGGCAGAGAATGTGCTATCCAGATATCTTAATTTGCATCTTTTCTGCAAATCTAAACAAACTATGGCTGCTGCCTAGAACAGTTTGAGTGGATCCTGATCAGTGCCTTAGTTATCTGCGTAGTTGCATGTGGTGTAAGAAGTCATAGGAGCAGGATAGTAACATGAAAAGTTTTATTCTAGGATCTCAGCTTTCTTGTTCTTCTGAGAATCCTTTCTCCCCACCACAGGCAGTTTTCCATTGCCACTGCGTAGTTACCCCAGCACACTGTACGTGCCAGAGCCTCAGGTTAAAAGATGGTAAGTCTTTGCTGAATGAAAGCTTAGTTTTCAGATTTGACAGTTCATTCACTGGATGTATGCTGAAAAGTCCCCTTCCTCCCTCACATTCCCCAAGGAAATTTGGATGGAAAGTTATTGAGAGATGATCAGTATGCTGCCACTTTCTCAGCTTAGGTGAAAACAAGCAATTTTGACTGCAAAGCCACAGTTAACACTGCCTGTGTCACCAGCTTAATAAACAGAGCAAAGAAACCCTGGCACAATGCACAGAATTGGAGCAAAGTGATTGCTAGCTAATGTCTCTGGTAATGGAAAATACATTAATGATTTCTGGGATCTGTGGGTTTTTCCACTGGCTTTATCACAGATGCTGGAATACTAAGGATGATGCACAAAAGATCTTAATGGTTTTATGATAAAAATGGTATGCATTTTAATGATAGTAGTTGCCAATAGATATGCTCTCTGAGAAGTTCTTACAGGTGGTGCTTGTTGTAGATGGCATCTGTGGTGTCTATTTATCCATGCCTTGCATGTGTCTTAAACTGCAGTATTTTTCAGAATCATCCATATAGAATAAGCACTGTAGTCCAACCAAGTCAGTGTGGAAACAATGAAAGTAAAATCACCATCAGAAGATAAAAATGTCAAGTTTTCAATACTTTGGGCAGTAAGACTGATGGTTCCATGAGGTCCTAAACGCCTCTTGAGTCTTTTTAAAACAGCATCCATATTCTCATAGTGTATATATTTTAAATAAACCTCTCTGAAGATGCCAGAGAATGAAATATATTTTTTATTGCATTACTTTGATGTTCTTAAAGGACCAAACCAACAGAGTTACATCACATAGCTCTCAAACATATAAACAATAAATTTTTTTTTTACCTGTTTTATGGCTGACACATTTTTGTCATGGTTTAAGCCCACTCAACCAGCACTAAACACCATGCAGTTACTCACTCACTACTACCCCACTCCAGTGGGATGAGGAGAAAATACAGCAAAAGGCTTTGAAGGCCAAGGACAGGGAGGGCTCACTCACCAATTACGGTCACAAGCAAAAACCAGATTTTACTTGGGAAAACAAAATAAATTAAATTTAAACAAAACTACCATGAATTTACTGATTAAATCTGAGCAGGACAATAATAAATGTTTCTTTAAAACATCTTCCCATCTGTGGGGAAGGCTGCTCATGCCCAGAATTATGCCCCTAATATTGCCAAAACTTGTCCCAACATGTTTTGCTCAACTCCCATCTCCCCCCTCCTTCTGGAGTGGGTATCCATTGTTCCTTGTCTTATTACTGCACACCACCAAAAGGACAAAAGGATTGGCCCCATCGACTTGACAAAGAGCTGAATTAAGAAAGGGACAGGTGTTAACAAGCCAGAGTAAACAACCCAACCTGCCTTTTTTTTGGGGTAAACAATATCACATGCTCACCTTGTGTGATGCTTGTGATTCTTCCAGGTTTGGGCATAACTCTGACTACATGCTTTGCCACTGGCTAATGGTGCTTATCAAGTTTGACTATTGGCTAAATACAAGCCTTGGTTAACATAACTATTACCCTAATTGTAAACAAATTGCTCTTTTGCTCTTGCTTTATAGCTTTTGCTTCTGCTACTGCCCTCATGCATATGCTCTGCCTTTGTCTGCAGTCTGTAGAGAAGCCTGCTACCTGGGAAGAGCCAGCGTGCCTCAGTTTACCCTGTGAGCCAGCAACGAGTCCTTCACTTTGCTGTGCTACAGCTTAGAATCATACCCCAGTCCTGCTGGTAGGAATAAGCTGCCACCATGTCCACAGGGACTGAGACCCTGCTGGTAAGCCTGGCCAGGTGAGAGAAAACTTGTCTGGAACCCTTTCAGCAGTTCTGTCTGTTGCATGAAGTTTCAGACCTGCAAGCCAAAGCCTGTTCTCACAGAAAGGACTGTGCTCAGCCCCATTCCGTATGCCAGCCACTGAGCTGCGGAAAGGAGCTGCCTGCCGTTCCACAGCTGAGAGCTAAGTGCCAGAGTGATTCAGAGCACTGCTTGTGCTCTGCCAGGACCACCCATGAGTGCCCTGTACAGCTTCACAAAGGACTACCCTGTAACCCTAGAAACAGGAAAGTAGTCACTGAGAGGAATTGGCAAGGCTCATTCACTTTCTGAGCTGAGCCTTCCCCCCATGCAGCTGCTCCAGGAAACTGCCCTCCCACCACATCCTGCTTACTCTGCAGGACCTCCAGCAATGGGAAGTGCCTGAGAGCATATCCACATGAACCTGCCTGTCAGCAGAACCCTATGCCATGCCCCTGCAGCAGCTCAAGAAGTCTTGCCTCCACTGTCTGGAAAGCACCACCTCTGGGAGCCAGCAGCGGGTACCCATGAGCCCCTGAGTTGCCATAGTGGCCAGCTGCAGCCCTGCCGAATCCAGCCCTGCCTTGGCAGCCAGCATAGTAACTTAGCAACCAGTTTAGCAAGTGAAACTGTATCTTTTCAGTGTCCACATATTTAACATCAGTTTTGGTTCTGTTTAAAATTCCTGTGCTTTAGCTTGCGTGGTATTGTGATCTGTGGTTTATAAGCAGACTCCCCTGGATATGCCTGGAGTTACAATTTGTTATCAAAAATTGATTTAAGTTTCTGAAAGGTTCCTTTAAAATTGTATGTGCCTGACACCTATCTCCTCCATCCCACCCACCTCCCCCCGTGCTGTATAAGCCGCTAAGCGTCTCATCGAGTCACCACCTGGTGGACAAGCAGCAGAATTGCACTCTAGTTTCTAATAACTGCTTTTGTATTTTTCTAATTTATTGCAAAATTGTTAAACTGTGCCAGTTTATGGGATATATCCACAACTGTGCACTAGAATCTGCATGCAACTATTGATACAATATAATTAACAATTTATGATATTTATAAATAATACAAATGTTATTATTAATTTTTCATAAATCATAATTAATAACCTTATCCATCACACCAACCTCCTCTCTTTCTAGGTCCATCTCAGTTGCCTCCTCCTCCTTATTGGTTCAGAGGGGCAAGGAATGGGGTTCATGGCCAGTCCCAGTCTGATACATGTTGTTCCTCTTTCTCCTTCCTCATCAGAAGGAAAACTCAGAGTTCTCCCCTGCTGCAATGTGATATTCCCACCATGGAGGACTTGTCTCTTCTGTGTGCAACTGTGCTCTCAATGATAGACTATTCCAATGCGGCCCTCCCTCAGAGTCACAGATTTCTTTGGACAAAGTATCCTGCTAAAACATGATGTCCTCCTCTGTCTTCAGGCAGGATTCTGCCCTACTGTTGATCTTTAAAGTCTACAAGAACTCAGCCTGCCATCTCACCATAGGCCTTGGAGAAATGGCTACTCTAGCATGGCTCCCCTGCTCCTTCCTTACTGACCTGTGTACACATAGTTGTCTCTCTCACATCCCCCTCTTCTCCAAAACAAAAGAACCCATTAAAAAAAAACAGAAAAAAAAAACAAACAAACAAAAAAAATCTTCACCCAAAAGCATTTCCCCTCTGAAATTTGTTTTTACAGAGGTATGGATTGGCTGAGCCTTGGTTAGACACAGATGCAACTTGGAGCTGGTTGAGCTTCTTGAAGCTTCTTACAGGAGACATGTCAGTAGCTCCTTACCCCACTACCAACCCCTACCAGACACAAACCCAACACAATTCTAACATCCATTTTCAGTTATTCAGAAAATTGTTTGGAGCTTTGTCATACTAGCAGCCCATACATGAGAGTATGGGAAATATAATGTAAATGAAGAAGATGATGTCCTCTAATTACCTTTGAACATTGTATTTGTTTGTTTGTTTAAAAGTATTTAAATATCATTCCTCTGGTAGAATTTTAAACAACTGTATTACTTCAGCTAAAAAAAAATAAATATTGCTATTTCTCTCCCTTCTGCCAGAAGATAGTTCAATTTTTCCTCACTTGTTAGCAGTGGAATGAGAAAATAATGCATAAAATAAGATTTTCTCTGTGGAAATGAACAGATGTTATTCTTATAAATATTCTGGAGCTTTGTCTTTCTCACTGAAAAGTTAAAATTAGTGGGGAAATTGATTAAAACAAAAAAAACAAACAAAAAAGAAATGTTGCCACAGACGTGTAGCACAAAGGAAACCAGTGGAAAATCATGTTAAAATTCTAGTTAGAGACTGCCTAGAGGGAAAAGAGAAATTCCAAGAAATGTTTGAGAGACCACAGTTTTCATCATGTACAGCACGTGAGAAAGACACAGTGCTCAAGTTCAGTAATTTAGAAGCCTACTAATGGGAACAAATCAGGTTACAATGAAAGATGACTTGCTAATAATATTTAAATGAAATTCAGTCAATAGATAGTTGCTCTTTTCTTTGAATACAGGCAACAAATTGAATGAGAGCAAATGCTGATTAATCATTGAAAAATATCCTTTCACTATGAAAATTAAAAAACTCCAAAATATTACAGCCAGATATTTTCTTCAGATTTGTGTATTTTATTTGCTGTTTGTAGATTATTACCTTCATGTACTTTGCAATGGTATTTCCCCTTCCTGCTGCTTTTGCATTCCTGCAGTATTTGCAAAGTTAGTTTTCTTTCTTACTCTCAGGCTAATTAATACATTGTATTATATTGTGTAGTATATATGCACATCACTGCTACTAACATTTTGCTACTTGTCTCAGTAATTAACACCAGAGAAGGAAATATTTTTTGCTAATGAATGCACATACATCACTTTGAACATATAAGACCCTATAGAAAGAAATGCAATGTTTCCAATTCTTTCCCTCAAGCTTTAAGTCCCTGTTTGGCTGTATTAGTCTTTTCTCCTGTGGCTAAAACCTCTAACATTAAAAAATTAATTTTACTGATGTTAAATGACAAAATTAAAAGATTGAGAATATGGAAAGATTAGCATTTATATTCACAGAATACAGCTACATGAAAAAAACACCAATTATTTGCTATTATACTTTTCCAGTTTATACTAAAATAGCTTATGAGGAGCAGTGATATAATCCTAGAACTAGGTAAAATAAATAAACCCCACAAAACTGTTAAGTATAATAATAATAACAATAATAATTTTTTAAAAAGAAAGATAACATTTTTATTTGATTGTTTGTTTGTTTGTTTAAATAAGTTTAAATCAATGCCTAGATATGTGCTGGTATACTTTGATGATATTCATCTGATACCAAGCTAAGCTGATGAATTCCACTTGTTTGCAGATGCTCATGTACACTTTTACAAGACTGGTTTAAATATGAGGGAGAAAAGTTTAAGGTTTTCTGCAGAAAATATTTTTTTTTTTCAAAATTCAAAAGGATTTCTTGGTGCTCAGCTAAAGACATTTCATATTCCAGAGAGTGCTAAGCATTTTTTCCAGTGCAAAAATAAACATTTGTTTTGTTTTGTTTGGACACCCCAAAAGTAATTGTACTTCTTTATTTTTTCCCTGAGTTTCCTTCTCCCTTGCAGTTTACAGTATTTATCTCAAAGGATCTTGTTTCTTTATTAAGGCTGTCCTGTTTGTTTTAAATAACTGCAAATATTTCAAAAACAATAAAAGAATGATGGCTGTTGAAACATAGGCACAGTTCCTTACAAAGTAATACTTGTGGCACAATAAAAGGAAAGTGGGATCTGTGGTAGGACAGCAACTTAAACAAGCAGATTTCCATCTTAGAATAAAATATCACAGAGACTAATTTTCAAGAAAATATAGTTAAGTAAACCATTGAAGTTTCTTTTATTTCCATTCATTTTTATTCCAAAATATGAAATTTGAACATTTCAGCAGTATGTGCCAGTGCAAAAATGAAGCAAACCAGATTTTGAAATAAAATTCTTATTCCATTTTTCAATACTGTGATATATAAGAAATTATTTGTTCAGAAATAGATTTTGGTACAGGACTGCTTCCTTATAGTAATACTTGATGAAGTTATATGGTAGCTCTCAATCCCCAGGTGTAAGGAATCAGGCAAAGGCAAGAAACTGATGTGGCTGAGTCAAGACCTGCTGGTCAAACTAATGGGCATGAAGGAATTGCAGAAGCAATGGAAGCAGGGACAGAAATCCTGGGAAGAGGATGGGGATGTTGTATATCTTCATAGGGATGGAATCAGGAAGGTCAAGGCACAGCTGGATCTGAACTTTGCAAGGGACATGGAGAATAATAAAGGCTTGTACAGTTATCTTGGCCAGGACAGGAAAGTCAAAGAAAGTGTACCCACCCTGATAAGCAAGACTGGCAAGCTGGTAAAAACTGACAAGGAGAAGGCTGAGTTACTCAACAATTTTTTTCCTCAGTCCTCACTGGCAACTTCTCTTCCCACACATCTTGAGGGGATAGACAACAAGAACTAGGGGAGAAAAGTTCCTCCCACTGTAAGAGACGATCACATCTGGAACCACCTAAGGAACCTGAACTTAGAAGTCTATGGGACCTGATGACTTGCATCCCACGGTCCTTATGGATGAGGCAGCTGCCAAGCTACTCTCCATATTTGAAAAGTCATGGCAGTTAGATGAAAACGGTGGTGACTGGAAATTGCACCCATTTTTAAATGGGTAGAAAGGGGGACCCTGGGAACTACCAACCTGGTAGAAATCAAGACTGGGGAAATCCCAGTTTCAATGAAGGGATAATTGGTACTGGTGCATGAAAAGCTGGATATAAGCCAGCTCACAGCTCAGAAGGCAAATCCTATCCTGGGCAAATCCTATCCTATCAAATGATGTCAAAAGAAGAACATCCTACCTGATAGTTGAGGGATGTGATTCTGCTCCTCTGCTCTACTCTGGTGGGACCTCACCTGGAGTGGTGTATCCAGCTTTGGAGTCCTCAGCACAGGGAAGACATGAACCTGTTTGAGTGGGTGTATCGGTTTAAGCTGGATAGCATTTCCTGCACCATTCTGAGCAATGCTTTCTGGATGACAGGAGTGGACATTGATGGGATTTGTGAGACTTGTGGGATGTTACGTAGTTTGCAAAGTTCCTTGTTTTGGAGTTGAGTCCTTGCTTTTTCCAGTTTTGATTTTGTGTGGGGGCTTGGTGAGGCCTCCTTTTACCATGGATACCTGTTTCTGTATTTTCTCCTTTCCTTTTTTTCACTCCCTATGCAATCTGATATCCCTGCAATAGAGTAGCAAAATGCCATTTATCTCAACTGAAACTGTACCTCCCTGCCCTTTTGTTTATCCCCAGACAGTAGAAGAGAGAGTAGAGAGGGAGGGTAGAAGATTATGTTAACCCCTTACAGTGGGTCCAGAAGAGTGACACAGTAAGTGATCAGAGGGATGAAAAGGCTGAGAAGTTGGGTTTGTTCAGCTTGGAGAAGAGAAGGCTTATTGCATTCTTTCAGTAATTAATGGACACCTATAAAAACGATGGGAACAGTCTTTCTATCAAGACTTATAACAGGACAAGAGGTAATGTTTTTAAAATAGAAGAGGATAAATTTAGACTAGATATAAGGAAGGTGTTTTTTATCTACGATGAGAGCAGTGATGCAATGTGTTGTCCAGAGAGGTGGTAGAACTCCCATTTCTGGAAATATTCAAGGGCAGATTAGAGGAGGCTCTGAGCAACCTGATCTAGTTGAAGATGTCCCTGCAAGGAGGTTGAACTAGTTGAGCATTAAGGATCCTTTCCAATTGTAATGGGTTGGGGCAAACCCCCTCCCCACCACGTGCAGAAATAACAACTCAGACAAACTGATTGCAAAAGTAGTGGAGAGTTTAAATAGAGAACAGTGAGTGTGCACAAAAGGAAACCTAGTGACAAGAAAGAAACCAAAAATAAATCCAGAGAGACCCCAACCCCACCTGAGGGTGCACCCAAAACCCCCAGGGCTCCTCCTTTCCTCCCCCTACCGCTAGGCTGGTCTCAGCTGGCCAGATCTGAGACTGCCCATCCCCCTGTGGCCTTGGGCCTAAGCAGGTCCATGGCCAGGAGATCTCTCCCCCAGTTACCAAGTCTCGGAGAGGGAAGGAAAGAGGAAGTGCCAGACCCCACCGCAAAATTTATAGTGGTGCAAGGGATTATGGTAGAAATACCTAATTTCCTGCGTCCACCCACTGGGCTGGACTTCTGGACACAGGAAACACCCCTATAGCAGAGGTCACCCAGCCCAAACTACAACAGGAGCCACCCCTTATTTCATACCATAATCCCTGCACCCAAACATATCATCAAATCAGAAAGCTTCTGATGACATGTCCGGCGAAGTCCATATCTTCATCTGGGCGTCCACCCAAATAGTCTCTCATTCAGGCTCAAGTATCTATCCGTTCCAGTTCTTCTTTCTTCATCCAATGGAACCTCCCAGCGATGCAGAGTTCACTCTTCTGTGGTGCAAGTTCTCCATGGATTCATTGGGCATCCTGGTCACCTGGAAGAGCCTCACAACTTCTCAGCCAAGCCTTTATTCTCATACTCAGTGGCAAATTCTCCACCCCTGGGGCAGGCCAGTTGGAACAATCTGGCTCCACGACTGCCTTTTTCAATCCATCCAGGGTGATGCAGCCAACCGCTTTCACCTGTGGACCAAAACTACACGGATGTGTGTCAGAGGCACTCCGCCCCCCAACTGGGCGCTCGGATACCGAGGCAGGACAGCATCCGGCTGCACAACCCCCCCAGAAGAGGGAGGAGCTCCGCCACAGCCCACTGAAGAAGAAGGGAGGCGGAACCAGGTGCTCAGCGCCATTTTCGGAGCTCATCCGAAAATCGGGGAAAGAGATCAGAGCCGGTACCTACTTCAGCCCGAGTGCACAGCCGGGGCCACCGCCGCCACTCCTCCGAGCACACGGCCGGGCCCGCCGCTGCCGCCACTCGGCACACAGCAGGGCTCCGCCCACCTCTACCGCCGCGGCACAGAACCAGAGTAACCTCCACCCCTCGGACACTCAAACGGCTCTCCCAGCGGAAGCCATAAGCGCATTCTCAGGGCCCTTGCAAACGGCCTTCCAGCTGGGGTCCCCGTTGGCCCCCCGGGATTTCGGGAGCTGGTTCGCCCGCTCGCAGCGGCTGGCTCTATCCCCGCAGTGAAAACAGACCTGACTCTGATCTGTTCGCCACTGCCCCTCCCCCACTTCACTCCCCGCCATGGAGGAAGGGCAGGTTCCACGTTCTCAAGCGGTACCCCGAGTGCACCAGGTGTCCCCCCGCAATCCACAAGAACTCACACGATCACCCCAGCAACAAAACTTGAGCCCCAACTGCCAAACCCAAACCGACACCCAGAACTAAATTTAAACTCTGCATCTTTTGCAATCGATCTGCAGAGTGGGCACAACAGCCAGCCCCACGTTGGTGCGCCAAAATGTAATGGGTTGGGGCAACCCCCCTCCCCACTGCACGCAGAAATAACTGTTATAAAGAATTTACTGAGTCCCATTTAAATTTATAAAGAATTTAATAGGCGAGCAATAAAGCAAATGCAGCGCTGGGCGACAGAGGAGTCTCCGCTCCACCAACTGCCGCACCTCACCCTGAGTTCATCAGTCTTTTATGTGGTGGTTCTTCCGTATCTGTGTTTGCCACGGTTCGGGATACGCATGCTCTAACTGTTGCTAGGGGGTCGTTTTCTGTCTTCAGGGGGTCGGTGAGGCTGAAGCAAGCAGTCTTCCTCTATGTCCTTTCCTTCAACTTTAGTTATACATTACCATATATAGGCAAGTCTTTTGTTTAAAGCTAGAGTCAAGGGTTACATAGTATCAGCATCCTTGTTGCACAAGCTTCTTAGTTCGGCTAGCAAACACACAATGTCGTTGTTTGACACTTAGCAGCACAGCAGGTTCCTGTATACAATGGGGCTATAACGGGTTTTGGTGATACAGCAAATTCCTACATACCATGAGGCTATAACGGGTTTTGGTGATACAACAAATTCCTACATACAATGAGGCTATAACAAACATTTCCTCTAACCCTTTTTAACAATTTCCCCCCTTTTTGTTGTTACCCTTAAATGTTTGTTCTTTTCTTTAACTATAAGTCCTTTTCCTGATACAGTTCATGATCCTTCAGTTCAATTCCGTGTCCTCCATTTCGTGGCATAGTTAGAATTAATAGTTTTGTGGTTTCAAACCTTTTTTCAACAAGTTGTATAAGCCGTTGGATTATACATGGCCCCAGCATCAATCCTAGAAATATTAAAATGAGTGGTCCTGCCATTGTAGACAATAGTGTGGTTAACCAGGGTGACATATTAAACCATTTCTCATACCAAGTGCCCCCATACTCTCTTTCCTTTTTGCGTTGTTCCAATCTCTTCCTGAGTTCAGCCATTGAATTTTTAACCATTCCTGTATGGTCAATGAAGGAACAACACTCTTCTTGTAATGCTACACATAACCCTCCTTCTTTCAGTAGCACTAAGTCTAAACCTCTTCTATTTTGTAAAGCTACTTCAGACAGAGATTTAACAGAAGTGGCTAAGTTGTCAATTGACTGTTCAATTCTGCTTAGATCTTCATGTACTGCTTTTTGTAGGGTTTGCATTTCTTGATTTTTAATTAATGAAGCTATTCCTGTTCCAGCACCCACCCCTCCAACAGCCAATAATGCTGCTATTGTTATTGCCGTTACTGGTTCTCGTTTTGACCGAGTCCAGTCATGTTCATAGTGGTGTATCACCTCTTCCATTGGATGATATATTAACCGAGGAATTATTGTCACCTGTATGCAAAATTCTGACACATTAAAAACCTTTAGAGACAGACATGGTGTTATACCGATATTTGAACATAACCACTTGGCACCTTGTGCCGGTATTACCCATTGAATGTTTTCATTCTGCTTTTTTTGTATCCTTTCTTTGGATACTGTGTTTGTACAGAATCTACTGTACTGCCTTGGGACAGTACCAATGCATTTCCCAGAGCCAGAAACATATTGCATAGTGAGTCCTTGGGTATTATTTTGGTCCCATGGACACTCAGGTGGATTAGTTCCATTCGTCCATTGTACTTTCCCTAATTGCCCAATAGCTTCATAATAAGGTGGTCTCATATTATAACATAGCCAACATTCGGTAGTCAAATTTGGATGTGTTTTGTTTAAAGCAACATAGGCCGCATACATAATTCCTAATAGTGGATTATTCAGTTCAAGTGGATCATTTTCTTGTATTTCAGGGGGATCCTGGGTCCGTATATCCATACGGGCTGTGCCCGTGGCGTCTATAGCTAGATCGGACAGAATTGGGCTAGGAGTGGTAGTTAATGGTGCTTCTTGTTTCATGTTTGAGGATGTTAATACTTTATTAGGGCCAATTGCCATGGGAGGGTCATATGGCATATATTTGCGCCGTATTTGAAAGATGCTGCCTCTATCGGTACCTGGTTCCCAATACCTTATTCCCCAGGTACGTCCAATTTCCCAAGAAGGGTCTCCAGGGTCTTTTACTGTGATTTCTATCCTCCAACATTGGTTGTTTCCCATAGAACTGGGATGCTGACCCCCAACAGAATCATATTTAGGAACCTTACATCCAGGAGGCCCCCATGTTACAGTTATAAAAGGATCGCCCCCTGCTTTCCAACTTGATGCTATTGTTTCACATCCCCAATAAGCACAATAATAATGCCCTGGTGCATGGCAATACCCCTTCCCTGGGTTTGAAGCAGGACATATGTAATAGGGTTTGGTTATTATGCGATGACAATCTTGTCCAACGCACAATGATGATAATTTTGCGGTAAAATTCCAATCACTCCCTACTCCTGCATATTTATCTACCACCCTTGATTCTTCCACATTAATCAATTCCCAGATTACAGGTCGGTGTGGATTATAGTTTTCAAACGTCCAGATCACTGATGCTTGGTCGATAAAATAAAAAATCATGAGCCACCACTTCAGCTGGTGTTTATGAACATTCCTCACAAGGTTTCCTCTGCCTCGCTCGTCAACTTGGTTGCAGCAAGCTACGAGGTGCATTTTTCTTCTCGGCAGCAGGTCACCCATTACAGGAAGTGTTCAAGGGGCTCCTAGATTGAGGTCCGTGTTGGCAAAAGAGGCCTTTAGTTCTTTAGTCATTACAAATTCCCTTTCCACACCTTAAATCTTCTACATCCAATACACAATTAATGACCCAATAATTGCTACAATAAATCCTAAGACACACTGTACAGCAAAAGGTAACAAGGTAACTGTTCAAACCAAACCCAATTCATGTAGGAGACCCAGTCTTATTCAAAATAGGTCCGTCTTCCCGTTATCTGTGGAACAAAAAGACATCAAATTTTAAGGCTAGCTGAAAACTTCTTACATACTACATCCCAATCTTCATCCAAAACTTGCAGTGTGTGAGGCAAAGGTACCTGGGGACCACAAACTGATTGTAAGATTATTGTCTCATGATCCGTGATTGCAAGTTTTACAGCTTGATTCAATCTCCAATACAACAACCTGAGCTCAAGATCTCCTCGATTTTCTATTAATTCTTTTGCTTTTTGATAATCCGGTTCTCCAGTTTCTTTAGACAATGCATCATGATAATTTAATATATCTAACTCATATGAACATGCTCTACATTTGTGGCCTAAAACAAAATGATGTTGATATACCCAACAAACATCCCAACAACCCCCACAAAGAATTTTCACCCATGCCAAATGGAGGTGTGATCCACAACATAAACAGGCAGGGTCCCTGCTTGGATAGTTCACAAAGTTCCTGCGGATCCACGGGACAATAAATTCAAGATCCTCTTCATGATTCACAGTAAGTTTTACTCCAAACACCAGTTCGATGCGGTTCAACAATGGAGTAATCTTACGCTGTAACCACTGAATTCGCCTCAGCAAACAGCTACTTTCATTGTCCTGGGAGATTCCTAAAGAGTTCTCTTTGTTTGTCGAGCTAATCTGAGCTTCAGATCTCCCTCGGAGCTGACGACTTTCCATTCTTTGTAGTCTACAGGTCCTTTAATTCTGCTTGCGTGCGTCCAACCCTTTTCCACAGTTCTGACAGATGTATTAGTAGTCAGGAGGACCAAATAAGGGCCCTCCCAACGAGGCTGCAGGGTGGATTCCTTCCAAGTCCGTATCAAGACCCAGTCACCAGGCTTTATCTGATGTAAGATAATATTTAAAGGAGGTCTCTGAGTTATCTGCCCTTTTTCCCACAATTCCTGCCTAAACCTCATTAATTCACTGATATAATTAGCAAGGTGTGTGTCTACCACCTTGGGATGATCTGCTGGAACTCCAGCATCATAGGGCATAACATATAACATTTCAAAAGGAGAAATTCCTATGTCTGCCCTAGGTTGGGCCCTAATATTCAGAAGGGCTAATGGTAAACATTTTATCCATGACATTTTCGTTTCCAAAGTCAATTTCGCTAATTGCTTCTTTAATTCCCCATTCATGCGTTCAACCCGTCCTGAGCTTTGTGGGTGCCATGGGGTATGACTCTTCCACTTAATCCCAAGTGCCTCTGTCAAATTTTTAATTACTTTAGAGGTAAAGTGGGGCCCTTGGTCTGAATCTATGACTTCCGTTACCCCATATCGTGGGATAATCTGTTCCAACAAAATTTTTGCTGCCGCTTGGGCAGTCGCCCTTGAGGTAGGAAAGGCTTCCACATAATGTGTGAGGTGGTCCACCATAACCAATACATATTTATATCTCCCTATTTTTGGAAACTCTGTAAAGTCAATTTGTATGTTTGAAAAAGGCCTAACGGCCATAGGCCGCCCACCTAAAGGTAACTTCCTTGCCGCTGCCTTATTAACTTTAAGACATGTTAAACATCCTTGTATAATTTGTTTTGCCAAGTCGTGTAGTCCAATTGTCATAAATTTCGTACTAAAATGATCTATCAATCCTTGGGTTCCCCAATGAGTCTGACTATGCAATGTCGTCAGTATTTGAAGAGCAACTGACTTTGGTAACACCTTTCTGCCATCCAATAAATACCACCCGTCACTCTGTTTCTGGACCCCCAATTCGGTCAGCTTTTTTTCTTCTCGAGGAGTGAATACTAAGGAAGTATCTGGCTCCTTGCTAGAGGGATCCCCTTGTTTATCTATCAGAGTGTATTCATGAATAACCCCCATTGCTGCTCGTTTTGCCTCTGAATCTGCCACATTATTTCCTCGTGTTCGGAAGTCTAGTCCTTTTTGATGGCCCCTAAGATGTACCACTGCTAATTTATAAGGTCCCCGTAAGGCCCTTAAAACTTGAATAATTAGCTCTTGGTGTATCAAATCCTTTCCCTGCGAGTTTATAAGACCTCTTTCTTCCCATATTTTCCCAAAGGTGTGAGTCACCCCATAGCTATACCGGGAGTCTGTGTATATAGCTCCTATCTTCCCTTTTAATCGTTTTAAAGCTTGTAACAGTGCATAAAGCTCACAGGCTTGTGCCGACCAAGTAGGGCTTAAGGGTCCCGATTCTAATGTTTTTAATGTTTTTCCATCAATCACTGCATATCCCGACCTTCTTTTTCCATCTACGACTCTGGATGAACCATCCACAAAAAGTTTTTCTCCCTCATCCAACTCTTCTTCTTCTAAATCAGGTCGTATCTTAGTTTGTGCCTCAATTGTTGTAATGCAATTGTGTGTCAATTTTTCTCCTTCTGGTTGGCCATATAAAAATTCAGCTAAATTTTGCAAATTGCTAGTTTCTAATGACAAGTCAGGGGATTCTAACAAAGTACTTTCATATTTCAATAACCTAGAATCCGAAATCCATTTTTCAGCCTTTTGTTGTAATACACTTCAGATATTATGTGGGGATAATACTCTGATGTTGCTACTAAAAGTAACTTTTCGTGCTTCTTTGACCAATTGAGCACAACCTACTACTGCCTGCAGACAAGTGGGCCAACCTCGACTCACGGGGTCTAATATTTTTGAAAAATATCCCACTGGTTTCTTTTTCCCTGCCCATTCCTGAGTCAGGACTCCATACGCAGTACCCTCTTCAATATTGACAAAAAGGAAAAATTGCCTTTTTAAATCTGGGAGGCTAAGAACTGGGGCATTAATCAAGTCCTCCTGTAAAACACACCACTTCCTTTCGTCCTCCCCAGTCCATGTTATAACTCCATCCAAGGTAAGTTTTTGATATAAAAATTTTACCTTATTACTATAGTTCTCTATCCATTGTCTACAATATCCTACCAATCCCAAAATCTGGCGTATCTGTCTCTTACTCTTAGGCCTTGGTAATGCAAGTATTCCTTTGACACGTTCGGGATCTATCTTCTTTTCCCCTTTACTAATATAATGGCCCAAATATCTAACTTCTTCTTCTACAAACTGTAGTGTTTTTTTTTGACACCTTAAGACCCTTTAATCCCAGAAAATTCAAAAGCCGAATACTTTCTGCTCTAACTCCTTCTTCATTTTCCCCAGCAATCAATAAATCATCCACATATTGTAAAAGAGTAATCCCAGGGGTTGGCTGATATTCCTGAAGTATTTGTTCTAATGCTTGTCCAAATAAATTGGGGGATTCTGTAAATCCCTGGGGTAAAACTGTCCACCTTAATTGCTGTCTCCTTCCAGTGTCCGGATCTTCCCATTCAAAGGCAAAATAATCTCTACAAGATTCATCCAATGGACAGGCCCAAAATGCATCTTTCAAATCAATCACACTATACCACAGATTTTCAGGACCTAACTTACTTAACAAAGTATAGGGGTTGGTTACCACAGGAAAACGAGGCACAGTCCTTTTGTTTATTGCCCTTAAATCATGCACCAACCTGTAAGTCCCATCCGCCTTTTTTACTGGCAGTATTGGGGTGTTAAAGGGTGACATGCAGGGTTCCAAGAGTCCTTGTTTAATTAATCTCTCAATTTCTGGTTTTAAGCCTTTTCTACCCTCGAGCGAAATGGGGTATTGTTTTATAATAATTGGTCTTTCTGGGTCTTGAATTTTGACAGTAAATGGGGGTATTTGCAAACGTCCAACACTCTCAGGGGTATACCAAACCTCAGGGTTTATCTTTTCATCATCCTCAGTTCGTAGAGGACAGAGCTTAATCTGAATGGTTTTATCCTTTACTTCTAAAGAAATTCCTAACTCTACAATCAAATCTCGACCTAACAAATTAAATTCTGCCTCTGGTACTATTAAAAAATCTCCTAAACTTATTTTAGAGCTCGTTTCAACTTCCACATTCTTCACAATCCCTACTCTAAAGGGTTCACCCTTTGCCCCAATCACCATAGTGGTGTCTGAGGATAATTTACATCCTACGGGCAATCGCTGAGTAGTAGATCTTTCAGCACCCGAATCCACTAAAAATTGAAACTCCTCCTGCAAGGGACCTATCCTTAAAGTTATCAAGGGCTCATGATGTTTCTGGCTCCCTAATAAATAGAGCCCCTGACCCCCCTAATCCTCCTTGAACATTTTTTGATCCTGGATCCTGCTTCTACAATTTCGTTTCAAATGTCCCTTCTTTCCACAGTAAAAACAAGTTCTTTCTTCCCTTTTGTCTTCCACAGCCATCTGCCGACTGTCTACTGGTTGAGGTGGGGGCCTATTCTCTCTTTTACCTATCCCTTGACTCTCTCTGACTGCTGCCACCATCATCCGAACTTGTTTCTTGTGATTTTCTTCATCCCTCCTCACATACACCTTCTGAGCTTCCCTTTGCAATTCATCCAACCTTCTATCCTGCCAATTATCAATCTTCTCCAATTTTTTTCTAATGTCCTCCCAAGACTTCGCAACAAATTGTGTTTTCAATAACGCCTGACCCAGCGGCGTTTCTGTATCCAATCCAGAATACATCTGTAAATTTTTGCGTATTCTCTCAAGCCAATCATTTGGAGATTCATCCCTCCTTTGTCTTTCATTAAAAGCTTTATTAATGTTCTGTCCTCGTGGGACTGCCTCCCGAATCCCCTGAATTATTATATTCCGTAAGTCCTGCATATGGACTCGATGGTGGTTGTTCTGATGGTCCCATTGAGGCCTTTGTAATGGCCATTTTATGTCCGCCTGTGGACCTTGTGCATGTTGAGCATCCCAAGCCCGCATGCCAGCTGTCCTTATCATATTCTTCTCTTCTGTTGTAAAAAGGATACCTAGGATAGATTGCAGCTCATCCCAAGTGTATGTACTAGGACCCAAAAACTGATCCACTCGTTCAGCTACCCCAAGCGGATCTTCCAAGAGTTTCCCCATATCTTTTTTAAACTCCCTAACATCACTAGAGCTAAGGGGTACCGATATGAACCCCATTTGTGGATTGGGTCCTCCCATGGGGACTTCCCTCAATGGGAACAAATTTCGCTGACGCGTTCTCTGCCTGGTCTGAGGACCTGTGTTAAGTTCCTCATCGCCGGTATCATTTGGAGGAGCTGTAGGAGGTGTGGGTATAGTATAGGGTGGGGGTCCTGTGGGTATATTATCCTCCTCCCTGAATTTTGGTTTCTTCTTCTGTGTATCTATAGAAGAAAGGGAGAAGAGGGACACCCCTGGTCCCCCTGGTCGGGTGACCCATACCGCTGCATATTCATTTTCTTCCTGGCTAAAAGGAGTCTTTTCATTTACCCAAATGTTTAATTGTTGTTGGACCCAGTCTTCACTAGATCCGTATTTGGGCCACCAGACAGCTGACCCAATCTTTTGGTCTCCCCATGTGTTAATACAATAATTAATCATCTTATCTTTGGACTTATTTCCTGTACCTGGATAGTGTTTCCACATAGTTAGCATAAAATATAAAGGTGAGTCCTTAGGTATATAAGGACGCTTAATGGGAACAGGCACCTTACTTTTTCCCTGTCCCATCTTCCAGAGGGTTCACACACACAATTATATACACTTACTTCCCCTTGTTCGTGGCTCACGCTTGGGATAGCAGTGAGAACCGCACTACTGGAGGGTCCGCACTCGCTTGGGTTGGTCCGAGCTATCGGCCCCCTCTCATGCACACACCACACAATCCACTCTGGGGAACCCGACCCCGACCGTACGGAACCCTGCCCGAAAAAAGCAGATACTTACGCGTCCCGCGTCTTCGTCCGGACTTTTGTGCACAAAATTTATGGGGTCAACCGGTTGTTCTTTTACTTTATTGCTCAAATTTCGGATCGTCAGTAAGGATGAGGCAGGAGTACGAACAACGGAGCCGCTGATATCAGCGGGGCGCCTCTCCGGTGCTCTCGTCCCACTCCCTATTCCTTATCCGAGTCACGGCACCAAGATTGTTATAAAGAATTTACTGAGTCCCATTTAAATTTATAAAGAATTTAATAGGCGAGCAATAAAGCAAATGCAGCGCTGGGCGACAGAGGAGTCTCCGCTCCACCAACTGCCGCACCTCACCCTGAGTTCATCAGTCTTTTATGTGGTGGTTCTTCCGTATCTGTGTTTTCCACGGTTCGGGATACGCATGCTCTAACTGTTGCTAGGGGGTCGTTTTCTGTCTTCAGGGGGTCGGTGAGGCTGAAGCAAGCAGTCTTCCTCTATGTCCTTTCCTTCAACTTTAGTTATACATTACCATATATAGGCAAGTCTTTTGTTTAAAGCTAAAGTCAAGGGTTACATAGTATCAGCATCCTTGTTGCACAAGCTTCTTAGTTCGGCTAGCAAACACACAATGTCGTTGTTTGACACTTAGCAGCACAGCAGGTTCCTGTATACAATGGGGCTATAACGGGTTTTGGTGATACAGCAAATTCCTACATACCATGAGGCTATAACGGGTTTTGGTGATACAACAAATTCCTACATACAATGAGGCTATAACAAACATTTCCTCTAACCCTTTTTAACATAACGACTCAGACGAACTGATTGCAAAAGTAGTGGAGAGTTTAAATAGAGACCAGTGAGTGTGTACAAAAAGGAAACATAGTGACAAGAAAGAAACCAAAAATACACCCAGAGAGACCCCAACCCCACCTGAGGGTGCACCCAAAACCCCCAGGGCTCCTCCTTCCCCCCCTACCGCTAGGCTGGTCTCAGCTGGCCAGATCTGAGACTGCCCGTCACCCCATGGCCTTGGGCCTAAGCAGGTCCATGACCGGGAGATCTCTCCCCCAGTTACCAAGTCTTGGAGAGGGAAGGAAAGAGGAAGTGCCAGACCCTGCCGCAAAATTTATAATGGTGCAAGGGATTATGGTAGAAATACCTAATTTCCTGTGTCCACCCACTGGGCTGGACTTCTGGACACAGGCAACACCCCTGTAGCAGAGGGCACCCAGCCCAAACTACGACACCAATCCAAAGGATTTGATGATTCTATGAATTAAAGTACGCATAAAATCTAGCAGTGCTTATACCTGTGAGCCTACATTGTCTAGATTCAGAATTCTCCTGAACTCCAAATAATTCAGTATTGTTTCACTAATTTCTTTGACTATTGGTGTTCCCAGTGATGGTCCATGTAACATAATCAGTCTGACAAATTTAATGATATCCTGACTTTCCATATAAGAAGTTTTCTGTTTGTTCTGATTTAATGAGAAAACAAAACACACAAAAAACCAAAAAACAACTAACCAACCAAAAATAACAGCAAAAACCTCAAACCAACAAAAAAACCCAAAGCAAATTAAAAAAAAAAAAAAAAAAAGTCAACCGACCAACACTTTTATATGTACTATACTGTATACTATAGCACATTTAGGTAATTTTGCAGACTCACAGAATTCCACTCTACAGCACCTCTGAATACTCAATACAAGTGACAATACTTGTCTTTTATAACCGGAAACAATATATATCTGAATAGTTTTAGTTGTTCTCTTGGTTTGGATAGTTTGAGGAAAATATGATAGCACGTGTGTATCCGTGGAAGACACAGAGATTCTTCCCTGCATTTGTGGTATTCTGCTGATGCTTTCATGTTTGAGGTAATAGGTATTTTCTTTTTTTTTTTTTAACTTTGCAATTACTGTGATGCTGACTTCCATAATCCTCATACTTAGAAATGTCACCTGAACATTGTCTATTTAATTCATTCCTTTGACTAGATTTCCTTTCCTGAATACTCATTCCTATCTAGAGGAACCAAGCTAGAAATGTGTGATGATTCTAACTTCACCATTGTGCTATTCTTCTGAGAGACATTTCTTAATGAGATTGTTTTCCCTGAATTTATGAGTATTTCTTTCAGATTTTATCTTCTGCCAGAGAAGGTGAAATGACATGCTCTTTTTCTGTGACCAAGGAGATCTGCTCTTCTGCTTTATCTTGGGGGATTGTTCCAGATCATCATCTCCTGCTGCCCCTTGTATTTGTGAGAATCTCGGGGGGGGGGGAGGGGGTGTGTGTGTGTGTGTTGCTGAAGCTAGGCTGATTTGGTCCTTTAATTATGGAAGACTCAGTTTCTGCATTTTTTTCCTGTGTGTCTAGCAGCTTCGTATGACCCAAGGTGTAAGTAACAATTGCATGCAGTTCTAAAGCTTCTTTGTTTCCTTGGATATGTCCTTCAGGCTTCATTGATACCCTTCTGGCTACATAATTCCTCCTCAGCTAATGTTTCAAAGGCTGATATCTTTCCTTCTGTAGTTTTGAGAGGGTTTTTTGATAGTTACAAAGCTTTTTTCACTATAAAATCCTACATTATCTTAATGATAAGATTTACTTTGATGCTTTTAATATACTAATACCCAATAACAGTTGCCTCCATTTCTACATCATGCTACATCATGATTAGCTAAGTAAGATAGGGGGAATTTTCTATAAGGCTAGGAGATCACAGATTGCTTGATAAACTGTGATGTTTTTAAATCTAAAAACCATCATAGGCCTGTGGGAAAAACAATATTAAGCAGAAAAGTAAATAGTGTTTATTTAACACAACTCTTCCTAAACAATGAAAGAATACAAACGGGGGGAAAAATTCCACACCCTCACCTCAAAATATCATCTATCTCTTTTTTTTCAAGATAATTCCAGTACAGCCAGGCTGTGTCTGGCAGAAACTTGCATGACTTATTTTAAAGTTTGCAACTGCACTGTTTCTGCAACCTATTAAGAGGCCTGTTATGATTTTTAACTGGCCTCACAGTTAGAAGCATGTTTCCCTGACCCACCCAAAATTTTCTTTGCTGCAAATGAAGCTGAATCCTTAATGTACTGCAATCAGGGGACATAAAACCCAACTGATCATATTTATTGATAGAAACCTTTTACATTGGAAAATTCAGTCACAGTTTGTTCTAATCAGAGGTAAAGTCCTTTACTTTGTCTTCACATCCAAGTGTTTAAAAGTTGTCAGTTCTTTGGATGGTGTCATTTTAATTCTATGTTTTTCCTGTGTGTCAATGTGGTATCAATACATAAACCCAACAAAGGCCTTTTCATTGCCACTAGTGCTCATTAGCTGCCTCATAGTACAATCTCCTATGCTTATCTACTTAGAAGTAATGTCCATATGGTATTATCATCAGTGTCAGAAACATTGCAACTGAAGATAATAGCAAACTGCAAAGATAATTTTGAACTCTGAGGGTGTCTTCCAAAGGGCCTGAATCCTGTTCGTGACCAATGAAAATTTTACATTTTCTCATCCCGTATGTCTGTCTTGGTTATTAATGAAAATACTGAGCACTACCAGACCTAGAAAAGAAAGTATATCCAGAGTCCCGCAACAGCTAGATTTTGCTCTTTCACTTGACTTCCGATATTTACCACTTGTAATAGATGTCATACTTATTATAATTGTAACAAAAAACCCCCAACCCAACCCACCAACAACATGATAAGGACATCTGAAGTAATTTCTGAGATAGCTCTGTTTCCTGTACTATGAATAGCTGTCCAGATTCCCACTGTATTAAGTGTTTAGAATAAGTCCAGATCACCAAGATGTGCTAAGGCACCCTCCTGATTAGAGTTTTGGACTTTTTTTTAAGAAGTTTGTTTCATCATTGTGATTTTCTTCAATGAGATGCTGACTTTTTTTGGCCAGATAGCTTTGATCTAGGCAATGTCTTTTATCACAGTTTCTGACATACCAAACACCCCTGTGAAAGCAGCTCATTTTCAAGTGTTAGTATATAAAAAGTATTTTAGTACCAGAAGATGGCGAAAGGTTGGCTCCAGGCAGTTTTCAGATAGATCTAAGAGGTACTACATTCTGGATAAACATTTTTTATGGTTGCATTTAAATTAGTCACAGAGTCAAAACCTTTAAAAATAATAAATAAAGATATAGTTGCTGACTGTACATGTAATAAGTGATTTACATGTCTTGAGGATACACTGTTTTAGATGTTGCTTATCAGATCGAAAGAAAGGGAGAACGTAAAACAATGCATACCATAAAATTATGTAAGCAACTGTCTAGAGATCCATTTACTGCTACTGAAAAAGATTAGAATTGTAGACATTGTGTGTGAGCATGAATAGCCATGTGAAAATGCAGAATAATGCTGAATCAGAAAAGCTAGGACAGGATGAACTCTGGCACATTATTCAGTTTATATTCAAATCTGTTTGTCACAATTTATGAAGGCCACTGACTGATCTAGTGCCTGGCTGAGCTCAGCATCTAGCTGAAGATGAGTTAATTGAAACTAAATCCAAATAGGAAAGGGGTATGTTTGCAGGCAGAAGAAAACCTTTTCCATCATATTTACTTCTTCATGTGAAGACATGCCAGAAAAATCATCAGAGCAGCCTTTGGTTGGTAGACTCCCCTCTGAGCCTAGACTTATAAATAGCAGGCTACATACTAACAAGTTTGAGATACTTCTTACTTTTTGTTTGCTGATGAAATGGCCTTAATCATGTATACCTTCCTTATCTCATGAATTAATTATCATGATGAACATTATTGAACCCTGAACACAGCAAGTAGCTACATCCACAGTTCTACTCTTGCCACTAGCTCCTTACAGAAAGAACACTGAGTCACATTTAACATTTCATCTAGTGTTTTCCAGGCTCTGAGCAGAGCCAGGGTTACTCTGACCTTCAGAATTTAACTACTTATCTCCATGAGAAAAGAAGTGAGTCATTGTATTTTTGGAAATTAGAATAATGGAATTCACTCCTTTGAGAAGCAGAGAAAGACCATAAGAGTCACTGCTTTCTAGTTCAAATGCAAAGCCCAGTACTTTGAAGTTTCCTATAAAAAAAATTTACCTATGATTAGGTAAAACTGACCTAAAAATATCAACTTTTGTGTATGTTAATTTTATACAGGAAAAAAAAGTATTGATTTTTCCTCTGGAAAATGAGAATGATGAATACTGCTGATATATTTTAGGTTTATGGTAAACATTTTCAGGAAGACCTAAGAATGAAAGAGAGGGGACAAAAAAAAGCACCAATTCAGATTGTTTTCAAATTTTGTTCCTTGTTCATCAACTTATCTAAAAGCTAATGGCTTATGACACTTTTTTTCTTCCCCAGGTATTTCTAGCCAAAGTAAAAGTTTAGATTCAATGGTTAAATTTTAATTCTACAGACTCCATCTCCCTTTCTACTTCAATTCATTATCCTATTAGAATGGCATACTAGAGACCCAGTGCAAAGCCTACATTTCTGTCTTATTTCTGAAGCTTCCTTCTTTCTTACAGCAGCTACCAAGTTGTCTGTAAGAAATACTGAGTTGTTTCCATAGCTTATGTCAAAACTGATTTACTTAATATAAAATTTTTAAGGACTAGTGTGGTAGGTTGAGAGAGGGCTTAGCTCTCTCTCCTCCACAGAGTAAGAAACCACAACTAGCCCAGTCGAAGAGCAAGCTATATATTTACAAGCATATATGGAAAGCAGGTTATATATAACACAATATATACAGGTATTTACAATATATACACAGAAATACACAGCAAAGAGAAATAACACAACAAAAATCCCTCCCCGAGGGAGGGATCCCCTCCTTGGAACCCTCTCTCTTCCCCCGTACCTCCCTTTTTCCCCAAAAAGGGGTTAGAGAGAGAGAAAGGCAAGTTACTAAGGAAAAGAGTTGTTAGTAAGCTTCAAAAGCCCATGCAGGATTAGTGTTTGCTTATCTGAAGGCCAACTCCAGCAGTTCGCAGAAGAAGCAGGCAGGGAGAACAGGCTGAAACCAACTCCCCCAACTCCCAAACCGAACTGAACTGAGGAAAAAAAAATTTTCGACTGCTTCACAATCTAAAGCTGCATTTTTGTTTATCAACCAATGAAATTCGTTTAGAATATCAGAATGTTTTGGTTCTAGTACCAAAAACATTAGCCAGTGTGTTCCAGCAGTGTTTGTTCTTAAAGGCATAGCCTCAAATGACCACAACTAGTATTAAAAGAAATCATTGAGAAAGCAAGAACAATTGATCAGAGGACCTCTTTTGAATTAGGTGTGTGGAGAAGATAAGACTAGGTTGCTTAATCAGGTTTCTTAAAGATAGTTCTGCTCATCAAAGTAATTTCACATGAATGAAAACCAGTGTTTCAGAACTACTGGAATGAACTATTGCAATATTTCTTTTTTTCACCCTTTTGTCTTTTAGTCTTCTGAAACTGTTAGAATCATAGAATCGTTTGAATTCCTCATAACCAACAGACTGTTGTGTTTTTATTTGAATTTATAAGCAGTTTTCTAGTATATCATCTGTCAACAAATAATTTCATGATGGCTATATTCAGTGGTCTTGGTTCTAATAGTTCTTCAGAGAGATCTTCAATACTTCTGAGATGAGGATTTCCAAAATGCTACCACAGTTTTCTGCTGTGGAAGAGATAAGTTAGCACAGTTATGATGTTAAGATCAGATAGACAGCAAGGTTTTGCTTCACTCATTTTTCAGCCATTTTTCTCCTCTGGAAAAAAAAAAAAAAGATCATAATGAGTAAATAGTCAGTTTTACTTGAAAAGCATTGTCCAAACCATTACATATCTTAATTTAGAAGCTCCAGAAACCTAAAATACCTATAGGTAGATATTACTTTTATTATTTCCTGTCTGCCCCCTGGGCAGAGTTATTAAGGAAAGAATATCTCAGAAGATCATCCACATAATTTTTCATGTCGCATGAGGCTGTAAGGGAATGAGAGAGGAACTTGTGATCATATTTTCACCAGTATCTTTTCAGAAACCAGAGTTAATGGACAATGATTGCTTATTATTGTTATTAAAATTGTTTCTATCCTATTACTAGCTTTTGTTGTATTTTTTTGACCCTCTCCCCCTGTCCATTTAAGAGGGGGAATAATAGAGTGGCTTTGGTGGGCATTTGTTTTCCTGACACAGCAAAGTGCTCATTTTGCTATTTTGCTTGTAAGAGTATAATCATGTGAAAGCATGCAAATAATTAGTGCAGCTTAAATAATGTTTTAATTTATTGGGAAAGTAAAATCTCACTGGATGCTCTGCCAATGTCTGCCACACTCCATGAGTTTGCAAAGTTTTGGGCAGTTTTTGTGTTCAAATAATTTGAATTGATTTCGTAACATCAAGAATCCCAATTGTTCTGTGTTTACAAAAACCCCGACAAACCAGACCAAAAAACCATACACCTCACAGTCTATTTTATGAATTACCCTAGTTTAGCTTCCTTAATATTCCACATGTAGGTGTGTGGTACTACATGTGAGTGTATGGTACTAGGAAGCATACCAAATAACTTTCAAGTCGACTTTAGATGTTCTGCCTTGGAACATTCTGACTTTATCAGTCTATTTAGTGAATCTTCCATCCACCAAATCATTCTTTTGAGTAATCATAGCAAGTATTTAACAAATATTATGTCAAATTACCATAAAATCCAAGTAGCTCACAGAACATGAATATGACACATTTTGGCATAAAGAAAGACATTGTGCTAAGGTAATTGAAGTCTAAGATTTATTGATGTAATTTTCTGCCAACTCCAGGTAAATAGTAATGATCTACTTTTGAAGTTAGATCTTGTCCTATTTATATTTGTTCAGATTAAGATCACATTTGACTTACAGGTAGACTCTTGACTTACCAGAATTTAATAGCCGAGAGTGCCATTAAACACAACATCAACAGCCAAATTATGCCTGATTAGTTTTGTCACTCCTTTACTCCCTTTTCTGATATTTTCTATCTTCATAAGCCAATAAATTTTCATCTAATTTTAAAGCAAAGGGTTTTTCAATCTGTTACAAATGCTGCAAATCATTTTAATCTAGAAATTTACTGATCATATTATACACTGAAATTGGGATACAAAACCAGGAAAAAAATTGTTTAATCAGATGAGATAGAATACCAGGTATTCAATAAATTGAGAGCTTTCTGCTCTGTAGTTTAACCAGTTCCAGTTGAAAAAAACTAGATTCTTAATGGAGTTTTAAATATCCAGGATTCATGGAGGATGCCTGGTAAATTAAGATTATTTTAAGATTTGTGTAGAGAACAGTGTTTTGGGGTTTTTTTGTGGGTTTTTTTTTTAGCTTTTTTTTTTTTCCCCTGATCCACATCTTTTCTGGAAACATATACAATCCATAATTTTATTAGTTGTGATGCTTTAACCCATGCACATCAACAAAATCTTGGCTGAACCAGGTTGGAGAAGTGAATGAAGCTGTATTTTACAAGCATAATGGAATGCAATGAATATGTACAAAATATACAGTATTTACAATATTATACAGGTATTTACAAAAAGAAAATAACACAGACATCCTCCTTGGGCAGGAAGATTCTGCCCCACTCCCCCCTAAACACTCCCCTCCCTTTTTCCTATGGTTAATTAGAAGAAAAGAGAAAAGGAGAGATGTTAGGGGAATTTCAGTTAGTTCAAAAGCATCATTAGAAAAGCTAGTAATGCTTATCTGTAGTTCCCTGATAAAGAGTCCTTCAGCAAAGCAGCCAGCATGCCAGCAGAAAGAGATGGAGAGAACAGAATGAGAGAAGAATGTAAGATCATAAAACTACATCCCACTCATCTGACCAATGAAATTTGTTTAGAATTATTGCTCTTGTTTTCCTTTTTACACCAACTGTAGATTTTGCTTGGAATTTTTTTTAAAGGCACACCATAAACTGTCACAATTCATGCCTTCTAAACAATTTCATTGGCTGTTAGTACTGTCCATCTAATCTAAAACAATATCTACAATTCATAAATAAAGTTCACAGTCCATTCTGGCTGTCCTCAGATGTAGATGATTTAGAAGTCCAAAAACCAGGAAACAAGAAAACAGAAAATAACTTGTCTCTTCACAGATGAAGTGAAGAAAAAGGAATGAGGGACTCTCAGTTGACTCAGGGCTCTCAGGGTTTGTGCAATGTAGATTCCTCACAGAATCTTCTCTTAGGAGTGATGTTGTATCTGTACAACACTCTGAAATTAAACTCTCTCAGCTAAAGTTAAATTTCTTTGTGGAATACACTGAATTTCACCATTCTCTTTCATTATCCAATAAGTATGACCAGGACATGCAGCAGAAACCACCCATCAGACAGGTTTGGCCTCTCCTGAAGGACAAAATACCCAAACAGTTTTGCCTAACAGATTTTTTTCTCTAACAATAGGAACTCTATCACCTTCTACTTCTTGTAGCAAATCTGAGTGTGCAGGTCCAGCTCGATCTACTGAACCTCTACTATTTACCAGCCAGGTTGCTTGTGCTAAATGCTTCTCCCAGTTTTTCAAAGATCCATCCTCCCATAGCTTTCACAGTGGCCTTCAGCAAACCATTGTAGCATTCAAGCTTCCCTGCAGCTGGTGCATAGTAGGGGACGTGGAATATCCACTCAATGCCATGCGTTTGGCCCAGGTCTTTACAAGATTGTTTTTGAAGTGAGTTTTCCGTTGTATGACTCAATTCTCTATGGAGTTCTGTGTCTTCACAGGATTTGTCTCTCCAGACAAAAAATGGTGTTGCGTGCAGTTGCATGTGGAACTGCATAAGTTTACAACCATCCAGTGTTTGTCTCTACCATACTAAGGACATACTGCTTACCAGATTGAGAACGAGGTGGAGTGATATAGTCAATCTGCCGAGCTTCACCATTCTTGTACTTGGACCATCTGCCACCATACCACAAGGTCTTAATTCCCTTTGCCTGCGTAATAGTAGCACAAATATCACAGTCATGGATGACTTGTGTGATAGTATCCATGGAAATATCTATGGATCTCTCACAAGCCCACTGGTAGGTTGCATCTCTTCCTTGGTGTCCTGACAAATTGTGAGCCCACTGAGTTAGGAATATCTCACCTCAGTGTTTCTAGTCAGGATCAAAATCTGAGTCTGTGTCTATTTGAGAAACTGTTGCAGCTAGATCTGCCTGATGGTTGTGTTGCTGTTCCTCAGTACCTCTGCTCTTAGGAATGTGGGCATCAGGATGTCTCACTTTCACTGGAATTCTCTTGATTTGATCAGCAATGTCCTATCACAGGTCAGCTGCCCAAACAGGCTTTCCTTTTATCTGCCAACAATTCTTTTTCCAGTCCTTCAGCCATCCCCACAGAGCATTGGCTACCATCCATGAGTCGGTGTAGAGATGAAGCTTTGGACCATGTGGCATCTGTGGCATGATGTGTAGAACCTTTACCTTTGAACACCCAATTCAAAACTGGTAATCTGGGAGCTAAGAGAAGCTGTGACTCAGTTCCAAAGACTTCAAAGCAGCTTTTGCTCTTTCATAGGTAGCTAGAATCTTTTTCTCTGTTGGAGTATAATTTGCCTCTGGACCTCTGTAACCTCGACTCCAGAAACCAAGAGGATGTCCACATGTCTCACCTGGAGCTCTCTGCCACAAGCACCAGGTTGGACCATTGTCACTTGCAGGCATGTACAAAATGTTCTTAATGTCCGGACCAGCTCAGACAGGTCCCAGACCCATTGCTTGAACTACTTCTTTTTTCATCTGGTGAAAGGCTGCCTGTTGTTCAGGTCCCCACTGGAAACTGTTTCTCTTTTGAGTCACATCATACAGAGGTTTCACAATCTGACTGTATCCAGGAATGTGCAGTCTCCAAAATCCCACTATACCCAAGAAATGTAGAGTTTCTTACATGTTCATGGGATTTGCCATGGTAGAGACTCTGTTTGCCACATCCACTGGAATGTGTCGCTGTCCATCCTCCCAGAAACTGGATCTCTCTGACAGGTCCTTTCACCTTGTCTCTCTTAATGGCAAAACCTGCTTTTAAGAGAATGTCTATGATTTTGTTACTGTTCTTGAAGATTTCTTCAGCAGTTTTACCCCAGATGATGATATCATCAATGAACTGCATGTGTTCTGGAGCACCACCTTTCACCAGAGCATCATGGATCACTGCACGACAGATGCTTGAACTGTGGATCCAGTCCATTGGCAATCTGTTAAAAGTATACAGCAATTCCTAAAAGTTTTCCTTCTTCATATGATGCATCTATTGATTGACCAGCAGTTCCTGATTTTCATCAAGAAGTTCTGTGTAAAAAACAGAAGGTTTGAAGAGAAGAAAAATATTAGTAATTTGCAAGTTTCTGCTACACCTGGATTCTTCATTGTGTAAATTGGAACTGATAGCCAGAACAGAGGAGAAAAGATATATGACCATAATTTCTTTTACAAAGGACAAACTTTTCTTTTAAACAAACTAAGCCTCTAAAACTGCACATCTGTCACAAAATAAGGTTCATTGCTTTCTCTATTGTCTGTAAAATGTCAGGAGAGTTTCAAAGAAATAGCAATAAATGTGAAAAAGGGCCACTCTGTTCTCTTTACCTATATAGAGTGCAACAATAGCCTACAGTATGCTTTTGTATCAGAATATACAAGTTTCATAGCTGAGTAAAGCAGGAGTACTTCTGAACCAAAAGATCTGTAGACCTACCTTAATTGCAAAACCAAGTAGAATGACAGAGACTTTTAAAACATTTCAAATAAGTAACTATTATATGTCATGTAGAGTGCATTTTATGACTAATGGAGGTCATAGAGCTTATTTCTGAACTGTTTAGAGTACATTGTAACACAGGTCTTAGGCATCAGAAGCTTCAGTGGACTTGGTAAATTCCTGTGCTCTCATATGAAGCTCAGAAATCTACTGAGACACATATCTGAAGAAAATAAGAAATCTGGGGGAAACAATAATGCAGGTCCAGTTCCTTGGAGACATTCTAGCTTTGCAATGTCCATTTCCAAGGTGTCTTGTTGCTACAAAATACATGCCTGCGCCAAAATATTTCAGAGGCTAGATACCCTAGGGAAGCCAAGGTAGAACTGCAGGAAAAAAACTTCTATCACTTGTGGCAGTACATCCAAAACCCCTTCCCATCCCATGAAGATGGGATGGGGGAAACAGAGAAGCTTGTTTGAAGGGAGCTAGGGCAGATATCTCCCCCTCCCAGGGCTGTGGTAGGCGGACCCACATGATTCCTTCCCCCAAGCCATGCTCCAGGCACAGCCCCTGTGCTGGGGTGAGCCTGGGCATATTTAGACAGAGAGCTGATGGTTATTGTTTTCTGGCCATTAGTTTGTGGCTTTTGGACATGCTTTATGGCAGCATATGGCAAAAATTATCCTGGCTTGATAAGATAGGTGAGATGTGGAGCATGTTCTCTTGGGTCTTTGCCCTACCCCAAACATGGATTATAAGCAGCAGCAGCAGTTCAGGAGGATTTGCTGATAAAAAGAGACAGAAGAGAAATTCCCACAATCAGTAAGCAACATTGTGAGTAATTGAAGTCTCGGGGAACTCCCTTCCTTTTATTAGTGGAGTAATACTGCTTTTGAATTTATCTTTTAAAATACTATTCTCAAACTATTTGTAATCATTCCTATTGTGGTGGTTTTGGGCTATGCCTTTAAAATTTAGTTACAGATTTTGAGCAGAAAAGTAGAAAAATATAAATAAATCACTATTAGGTGTAAAAAGAAAACCAAAGATTATTCTAAACAAAGTCACTGGATAAATATCTAGAATGTGCCAGAAGATGAGCCGCCGGGGCAGATGCCCAGCCTGGATGGGCAATGAACTTCTAAAAGAACTAAGGGAAAACAAGAGGGTGTACCATCTTAGGAAGAAAGGTGAGGTAACCCATAGAACATTTAAGGATGTTGTTAGGTCTTGTAGGAAGAAAATTAGGGAGGCAAAAGCACATTTGGAACTTGGACTGGCCTCTGCTGTGAAGGACGACAAAAAGTCTTTCTAGAAATACGTGAATAGCAAGAGGAGGGGCAAGGACAACCTCCACTCCTTGGTGGACACAGAGGGGAACGTTGTAACAAAGCATGAGGAAAGGGCAGAGGTACTTAACACCTTCTTTGCCTCATTTTTTACTAGCGGGACAGAATGTCTTCCAGACAGCTGGCCTGCAGAGCTGGCAGAAGGAGGCAACGAGCAGCATAGTTTCCCTCTGTTCCAGGAGGAGCTCCTCCTCAGCTGCTTGGATCCCCACAAATCCATGGGACCAGATGGGATCCATCCTAGGGTGCTGAGAGAGCAGGCAAATGAGCCAGCCAAGCTGCTTTCCATCATTTTTCAACAGTCCTGGCTCACTGGAGAGGTCCCAGAAGACTGGAAGCTGGCCAATGTGATGCCCATCCACAAGAAGGGCCGGTTGGATGAGACAGGGAATTACAGGCCTGTCAGCCTGACCTCAGTGCCAGGCAAGATTATGGAACAGGTCATCCTGAGTCCAATCACACAGGACTTACAGGAAGGCCAAGGGATCAGGCCCAGCCAACATGGATTTAGAAAGGCCAGGTCCTGCCTGACCAACATGATCTCCTTCTATGGTCAGGTGACCTGCCTGGTGGATGTGGGGAGGCCTGTGAATGTAGTCTACCTGGACCTCAGCAAGGCCTTTGACACTGTCCCCCAGAGCAAACTCCTGGCCAAGCTGTCAGCCCATGGCTTGGATGGGAGCACACTGCGATGGGTTAGGAACTGGCTGGAGGGCCGAGCCCAGAGAGTGGTGGTGAATGGTGCCACATCCAGCTGGCAGCCAGTCAGTAGTGGTGTGTCCCAAGGATCAGTGCTGGGCCCCATGCTCTTTAATATCTTCATTGAGGATCTGGATGAGGGCATTGAGTCCATCATCAGTAAATTTGCTGATGACACCAAGATGGGGGCAGGTGTTGATCCGCTGGAGAGTAGAGAGGCTTTGCAGAGGGACCTTGACAGGCTGGACAGATAGGCAGAGTCCAACGGCATGAGATTTAACACATCCAAGTGCCGGGTTCTGCACACTGGCCACAGCAACCCCATGCAGTGTTACAGGCTGGGGTCAGAGGGGCTGGAGAGCGGCCAGGCAGAGAGGGACGTGGGGGAGCTGGTTGATGGTAGGCTGAACATGAGCCTGCAGTGTGCCCCAGCAGCCAGGAGGGCCAATGACATCCTGGCCTGCATCAGGAACAGTGTGGCCAGCAGGAGCAGGGAGGTCATTCTGCCCCTGTACACTGCACTGGTTAGGCCGCACCTTGAGTCCTGTGTCTGGTTCTGGGCTCCTCAGTTTAGGAAGGTGTCCAGAGAAGGGCAACGAAGTTTGTGAGGGGTTTGGAACACAAGCCCTGTGAGGAGAGGCTGAGGGAGCTGGGGTTGCTTAGCCTGGAGAGGAGGAGACTCAGGGCAGACCTTATTGCTGTCTACAACTACCTTAAGGTAGGTTGAAGACAGGCAGAGGTTGGTCTCTTCTCCCAGGCAACCAGCACCAGAACAAGAGGGCACAGTCTCAAGATGCACCAGGGGAGGTTTAGGCTGGAGGTTAGGAGGAAGTTCTACACAGAGTGATTGCCCATTGGAATGGGCTACCTGAGGAGGTGGTGGAGTCACCCTCACTGGAGGTGTTCAAGAAGAGACTTGATAGGGTGCTTGGTTGCATGATTTAGTTGATTAGGTGGTGTTGGATGATAGGTTGGACATGATGATCTTGAAGATCTCTTCCAATCCAAGTCGCAGCTTGAGGCCATTACCATTCTATCACTAATTATCTGGGAGAAGAGACCAGCACCAGCCTCTTTTCAGGCAGTTGTAGACAGCAATAAGGTCTCCCCTCAGCCTCCCCTGGGAGGCAAGAGAAGGAAGAAGAATTTTTATGTTAATCTATTTGTTCTTAATCTGTTTAGAATAATTGTACATTTACTTATCTAACAAAAATATGGAAGCCAGAATAACAGGAGCTAAATTAATATATGGAAACCAGAGAGTGTGAGAGATGGGATGCCCATGTATCACAATGTGCTTCTAATTTGTGAATTGAAGGAGGGGAAGACTGAACCTTGGAAGCTGTATTTGGAAACTTGAAGTCTGCTTATCATGCAGGAAGAAAGCTGCCATACAACAATGGAATGTTTAGATGAAGGTAAACCGGTGGAATGCTTATTTAAGATAATGTATAGGTAATGGGAAAACAGGCCAGGAACAGACCAAGTGTTCCTGCAGACATGAGCTGAAGAACGGGAAAAAAATAATGAAAAGAGCAGATGCAAAGAAGAAAAATGAAACTAAGAGGAAAACTCTCCCAAGCCCTCTTCCAAAAGACACTGCCATGTAGGGATAAGAGGAGCCAAATGTAAATGAGTAGGAAATAGCATGAATATGTGATGGCTAACTGTATATTAACTCGGTAAAACTTGTGTTCAGGTGCCCATGTTAGAACAAACTATCCCCTGTGTGTCCAGCGCTGTTAATAAATTATTAAAGAATGCCAACTTGGCTGTAGATTTTTTTTTCTATTTCTTTGTATCATGATTTACTTCAATGAGGAAGCAGGTAAGTTTTATTCTAAAATGAGGCTAAAAATAGCAGCATAAGGTTGCTGCTGAATTTCCACTCAAATCAAATAAACACAGTTTAAAAAAATATTTAAAAAAGCATTTGGAACTACTTGGAGTGCACAGATGTTGAAGTCATACAATGCCAATCAGCTAGAACTTATGCACTGAGGATTAAAAGTGCAAAACCCATTTTCTCTGAGTGATCACTGAACAGTGCATTCGGTTCCTGAAAGAAAAGTTAAATTTTATATAGTGTATATGGCATAGATTGCTATTAATTAGCTGTATTTTTGTGAAAGAGGCTGTAATTATAGACTGCAATTCCTCTGTGCACTCTTGTAGACACACTAAAAATATGGAAAAAATGCTATGGTCTCTTCCTAAATGACCAACTCTGCGTGTATCACATCCAGAACAACTTCCTCACCTTGCCTGGATTTAGGAACTGATCCTATTTGACACATGTTGAAAGGAAAACTGATACAATTTTTCTTTAGTTTTTCAAGGTCAACTACTGCATCTCTTCACCTCTAAAATCAGTCTGAAATGCACCAACAGGCACCAGAGGAGACAGAAAAGTTAATTGTTTTACATTTTTTATTTTAAAATTTCCTCTATCAGTCTTTTTGTTTTGTTCCTTATGTGTAGCTTTTTCTCCTTCCTATTCCTGAAAGCAATTATTTTTAGTGTCATTCTCTAATGAAACTACTTTTATCAATTGCACAAATGGCAAAACAATGCATGTACCTGAGTTAAATGTTACAAAGATAGAAGATAGGGAACAAATAGACCAACAGCTGTTTTTCTTTTTATTTTCAGTCCTGACCTATTAATTATTCTTTTACATAGAAAAAAAAGAGTTATGCACTATAGGAATTATGTTATCTGCTGATAAAGTTCAAGTAGAATTCATGTTTCTAACAGCTTCTTATGTCTCTTTTTTTTTTTTCCTAAGAATGGATACTAAAAAAAAGGTATAAAATTTTTACATGTAAATATTTCAATGGTTATGCTTCCTGTGCCTTATGTCCTCATCAATTTCTTACATCTATTTCTATTTGTTCCTTTTCCAAAGATTTTTGGCCACTAATTAGGAAAACAAAACACCAACCCCCCTTATCTTTTGGTAATTAATCTTACCACTACAGCCAATGAGCTAATTAGAAACGCTGAAGAATACAGAATAGAATGCACAGAGAGGGAAGGTTAAGCCATAATTTCAAGGTTCTTCTAATCACAGACAGGAAAGCTGTTTTATGTTTTGGTAAATGTAAATGGAAAAACCCAGTCTTGTGATTATTAAAATCTAAGGAAGGCAGTAAGTTATGATGTCATGTGGTGTGAAAACACTTCACTCCTTGCTGGGAAGGTTTTACTGAAGAAGTGAAAATGCTAATTGAAGACTATTTTACTATTTTTCAGGAAGGAGATGTCAGGGGTTTTTTTGTGGCTTTGTTGTGTATGGGTGTGCATGTGTTGGTAGTAGAGGCCAGGGTCTACTGCCTGACAACTTCACCCAGTTTCATTAGTGATGCTTGTGGTGCCTCCAGGAAAACATATTTAAGAAAGGGGGGAGAACACTTCATGGCTGTTTGCAAGAGAAAGGAGTGAGGAAAAATGTGAGAAACAGTTCTGCAGACACTAAGATCAGTGAAGAAGGATGGGGAAGAGGTGTTCCAGATGACAGAGCCAAGATTTTCCTGCAACCTGTGGAAGGGCTGAGGTGAAGCAGGGTGTTCCCCTGCAGCCCACAGGACCATGGCACAGCAGATACCCACAAGGAAGCCTTCAGAAGACCCCACGCAGCAGCAGATGGATATTCCCTGGAGGAAGCTGCAGCCAGTGTAGAGCCAACACTGAAGTAAGCTCCTGGCAGGAGCTACACCCTATGAAAAGGAGCTCATGTAAGAGCAGGGGAAGACCTTGAGGAAGAAGGAATGGCATAGAGGTACTGTTATGAACTGACTGTAACTCCCATTCCTTATCTCCCTTGCACAGTTCAGGACAGGCTGAAATCAAAGATTTGAGAAAGAAGGAATTAAGTTTAGCCTGGGAAGAGGGGTGGAGATATATTTATTTTTTGTATCTTAAGATCCATATCTATTTTAATTGTCAAGAAATTATACTATTTTTCCTGAAGTCAGTTCTGTTTCATTTATAACAGTGATAGATACAGGATCTCTCTGTATTTATCTCAATCCATGAGCTCTTTCATCTTATGTGGGGAGGCCTGTGGATGTAGTCTACCTGGACCTCAGCAAGGCCTTTGACACCGTTCCCCATAGCAAACTCCTGGCCAAGATGTTAGCCCATGGCTTGGATGGGAGCACACTGCGATGGGTTAGGAACTGGCTGGAGGGCCGAGCCCAGAGAGTGGTAGTGAATGGTGCCACATCCAGCTGGCAGCCAGTCACTAGTGGTGTGCCCCAGGGATCAGTACTGGGCCCCATGCTCTTTAACATCTTTATTGATGATCTGGATGAGGGCATTGAGTCCATCATCAGTAAATTTGCAGATGACACCAAGCTGGGGGCAGGTGTTGATCTGCTGGAGGGTAGAGAGGCTCTGCAGAGGGACCTTGACAGGCTGGACAGATGGGCAGAATCCAACGGCATGAGATTGAACACATCCAAGTGCCGGGTTCTGCATATTGGCCACAACAACCCCATGCAGAGCTACAAGCTGGGGTCAGAGTGGCTAGAGAGCAGTCAGGCTGAGAGGGACCTGGGGGTGCTGGTTGATGGTAGACTGAACATGAACCTGCAGTGTGCCCAGGCAGCTAAGAGGGCCAATGGCATCCTGGCCTGCATCAGGAACAGTGTGGCCAGCAGGAGCAGGGAGGTCATTCTGCCCCTGTACACTGCACTGGTTAGGCTGCACCTCGAGTACTGTGTCCAGTTCTGGGCCCCTCAGTTTAGGAAGGATGTTGACTTGCTGGAACGAGTCCAGAGAAGAGCAACAAAGTTGGTGAGGGGTTTGGAACACAAGCCCTACGAGGAGAGGCTGAGGGAGCTGGGGTTGCTTAGCCTGGAGAAGAGGAGACTCAGGGGTGACCTTATTACTCTCTACAACTACCTGAAGGGAGGTTGTACACAGACGGATGTTGGTCTCTTCTCCCAGGCAGCCAGTACCAGAACAAGAGGACACAGTCTCAGGCTGCACCAGGGGAGGTTCAGGCTAGATATTAGGAAAAAGTTCTATACAGAAAGAGTGATTGCACATTGGAATGGGCTGCCTGGGGAGGTGGTGGAGTCGCCATCACTGGAGGTTTTCAGGAGGAGACTTGATGGGGTGCTTGGTGCCGTGGGTTAGTTGTTTGGGTGGTGTTTGATTGGTTGATGGGTTGGACGCGGTGATCTTGAAGGTCTCTTCCAAGCTGGTTTATTCTATATATTCTATGTATTCTATGTATTCTATGTATTATTTGTTACTTTTCTCCTATTGAACAGGGAGAGTGAGAGAGTCTGGAAGCTGGCCAAAGTCAAACCATCACATCAACAAAACCCTCATCCAGATCATCGATAAAGATATTAAAGAGCATGGGGCCCTGCACTGATCCTTGGGACAGACCACTAGTGACTGGCTGCCGGCAGGATATGGCACCATTCACCATCACTCTCTGGGCTCAGCCCTCCAGCCAGTTCCTAACCCAGCTCATAGTGCTGCTGTCCAACCCACAGGCTGACAGCTTGGCCAAGACTTTGCTGTGGGGGACAGTATCAAAGGCCTTGCTGAAGTCCAGGTAGACTACATCCACAGCCTTCCCCACATCCACCAGGAGGGTCACCTGATCATAGAAGGAGTTCATGTTCGTCAGGCAGGACCTGCCCTTCCTAAATCCATGCTGGCTGGGCCTGATCCCTTGGCCATCCTGTAAGTCCTGTGTGATTGCACTCAAGATGACCTGTTCCATAAACTTGCCTGGCACTGAGGTCAGGCTGACAGGCCTGTAATTCCCTGTCTCATCCAACCGGCCCTTCTTGTGGATGGGCATCACGTTGGCCAGCTTCCAGTTATCTGGTACCTCTCTGGTGAGTCAGGACTGTTGAAAAATGGGGGAGAGTGGCTTGGCCAGCTCATCTGCCAGCTCTCTCAGCACCTTAGGATGGATTCCAACTGGTCCCATGGACTTGTAGGGATCCAAGGGGCTAAGCAGGTTTCTAACTAATTCCTTTCCTGACTCCATCTTCCAGCTCAGGAGGCCAGTTATCTGGAAGACAAGCTATCTTGGTATTAAAAATTGAGGTAAAGAAGGTGTTAAGTACCTGTGGTGGTTTAGGCTGGGTGCTGGCCCGGATGCCACTGTGCAGGCCACACCTGGGAGGTACCAAAAGGGGGCCCAGCCCAGTGGGAAGTTACAGGAAGCCAGGTTTAGCCAGATATGGCAACAACAGAGGTTCTTGGAATCAATACGGCTGACCAATATGATCGGTACTGATCATTTATTGTTCCAGTATTGCAGACCTATGGCTCAGGCCTATGGTGAAAGCATGGCACAGCAAAGCATGGAAGGAGAGGAGACAGGACAGGCAGGAAAAGAAAGAAGAAGTGCGTAGCAAGGAAACTGCTACGATTTTTATAACCTTGGTATGCCTTGTTGGCATGGACTCATTGGTCCCCTATGAGTGACCACACATCACACTATTGTAGATTATTGGTCCAACTATGGATGACATGCGAGGTTTGTTGATGCAGGTGCGTGTCCTGTTGTCCCGAGATAACTCACTATGTTTCTAGCTACCAGCGTCTTGTTTTAGTTACAATGCTGCAAGCACAGCACTGTTTTGGCATATTGGTAGCTGGCTCTGCACTTCTGCTGAGCATGGCCTACCACCATGTCAGGCTCTTAGGCCTGCACTGCCAGATTGCTCACACTGCTCGTCACTGGTGTTCCCACAAATCCCCCTTTTTGTTTTTGTGAGCAATCTGGTCAAGGGAGTTATTCTCATCCCATACAGGACAGTACTTGCATACACAGAAGCAAGCAAGGTAAAGCTAAGCAGTAGAGCAAAAGCAAGAGTTCTGCAGTGCAGCATGTCTAACAGACTGATGTAACCCGTACAAGGCACAAAGCTTAAGCTGAACTAGTTACAACGTTCTAACAGAGTTGGCATAATACATGCTCAAAGATAACAGACATTGTAAAGAAGAACTTAGATCTTAATAGTTCTGATCTTTACATTTCACTCCTCTTGTAGACAGAGAAGACTTGATTGTGCCTGAGCACATTGCATACAAAGATTGAGGCACAAATGTAATCCTTAGCACTGTCTTTTACAATCTGCCTTAGGGTTATGTTGCATCTTTATTTTCTCTAGGATGGTCAAAAATCATCAATTGTTTAATGGTAGCAAGATTTCTTTGATCTGTAGAGGTAGAGCTGGCCAGGCTCTAGCTTCACAGACAGAAAACTTGCAGGCAAACAGCAAGAGCATAAAGAGCTTCATTGCATTGCCCAAGATAAAATTACACATAAGAATGTGGTTTTGCTCATCCTAGTAACTCTAATCTCTTAACGTTCACACAACAATTAAGCAGTCACAACACTTGGTTATAGGTTAGATGCTTTCCCTTGACATCTTGGATCATCGTGACAGTCGTTGAGGTCAGTGCTAGGCAGGTTTGCTGGTTGTCATTTTCATGACAGTTGTGCTGTGTGTCTTGTGGTGAGAGGGTAACAGCACTTCTAGTGTTGATGTTTCTAGGGTTACAACATCTCTAGGGTTACCATGAGCTAATTTTTTGTGCTATGGGGGTATTCTCTCTTCCCCCCCCCCCCCCTTTTTTTTGTTTTGTTTTGTTTTGTTTTGGGTTTTATTTGGCAAAATGTAAAGATGAAACTTCATCCCCTAGGATGTCTGCATTCAGAGGCACACTTAGTTAACAAGAGAGAAGCAAAGTTATCAAACAACCATAATATTCAGTCCTAATTCGCATGGTGCCATGGTACGTTCTTCTGAGTGATGTTTGTGATCCCAGATGATCGATGTTCAGCTTCATGGGCAATGCTGTTTCCTCATGGTCTTGATTGTTCTGCCATTGTTTATTGCGATGATCGCAGGTAGCAGGAAAGAAGGCTCGAAGTGACCTAATTGTGACCATCCAGTATCTGAAGAGAGCCTACAAGAACACTGGGGAGGGACATCCTAGCATGTCAGGAAATGACAGGACTAGGGAGAATGGAACAAGGCTGGGGATGGGAAGAGTCAGGCTGGATGTGAGGAAGAAATTCTTCACCGTGAGTGTGGTGAAGCCCTGGAATGGGTTGTCCAGGGAGGTGGCTGAGGACCCATGCCTGGAAGTATTCGAGACCAGGCTGGACGAGGCTCTAGCCTGCCTGACCCAGTGTGAGGAGTCCCTGCCCATGGCAGTGTGGTTGGAACTAAATGATCCTTGTGGTCCTTTCCAACCCTGACTCATTCTACGAGTCTATGATTCCACATATGTTGTAACTAATTATGTGGTTGTTTTTAATGTGAGCTATTGTCAAATTTTGAATTAATTTTCTGTTTGTTTTTATTTTAATATTTTTAAATCTATTTTTAATAAACCTGTTTAATTTTGTTTTGATTTTATTATGTATATTATTTTTGTTTTCTAAGTTTAATTCGAATATATCTTTTCCACTATTTTTACATGGCTTTAATTGTTTTGTCCAATTTTTAACTTCTTTTTATTCCAATTTATTTTTTGTAAATTAGTTTTATATGTTGTCTGTTTAATTCTAATTTGGTTCATTTTATTTTCTATTGTATTTTTAATGTATTTCTCTTATTATGTATTATTTTTTCTTGTTATTTGTCATTTGTAGTTACCATTTTCTACACTGAATTTATTAATTATTTTTATATGTTTAATATTTTTATCTTTAATCTAATTCCCTTGTTTAATATTTAATTAATCTTGGTTTTGTTTTGTTTTTGATTTTTTTTTATATTATTATTTTTACAGCTAATTTTGTAATTTTTTTTTACAATCAATTTTGTATTTTGTTTTTAAATTATTATTTTTATACCATTTTAATGTATTTTTATTTTTTCCATTGTATTTCATTTTTCATCTATACTGTTTAATTATTTTGTGTTAACTTGTGTTGTTAATTGTAACCTAACTTTGACATATTTATTTTTTTATTCTATATTTTTTTCTTACTAACTCTAATCTAGCTTTTATACAGTTTTTCTAATTAATTTTTGTTATTTTTGTAATTTATTATAATTTTTTTGTTTTTGTTATTCTTTAAATTTTTATTATTATTTGTAACTTACTACTCATCATTTATTATTATTTCTAACTCACTACTTGTCATTTGTTTTTAAAATTTATTTCTTGTTTACTTTCCTAATTATTATTTGTATTTTGTTGTTGTAATTTTTAATCTGTATTTTAATTTGTTATTCTAATCACTTTTTTATTTTTAATTTTAATGTATTTTTTATCTAGTATTTAATCTTTTATTTTGCTTGATCTTATATTCTTTAATTTTTTTTTGTATTTGCATGTTTAGTTCATTTAATCTATTTTCTATTTTAATTTTGTATTTTTGCCTTTTATTATATTTTGTAATCTTCTGCTTTTCTATTAAGTCTTTTCATTATTATTGTGCATTTTAACTTTCTTGATGTCTTCTTTCTATAGAGTTTTTGTTTTAATCTAATGGTCTTGATAAACCTTATTTTTTATTTATTACTAACAATTCTTATGTTTTTGTTAACAGCTATTTTTGTCAGTAATCCTTATGATTTTTTAGTTTGTCATATTTTGTTTTTAATATTTTTTACTTTTATTGCTGCTCTTCTTGTTTATTATTCTCTTATTTAGTACTCTATTCTGTTATTTAGTACTCTATTTTGGTATTTAGTACTCTATTTTTTGTATCCAGAGTTTTTGTAGCTTTGTTATATTTTGTATGTTTAAGCTTTTTCTTTGCACCTGTCACCTTTTTGTTTACCATTTTAAAATTTTTTTGTTCTTTACACTTGTTACCTTTTTTGTTCACCATATTTTTTTTGTGTAGTCTATGTCTAAGAAGAAAATCTAAAGATGTTACATTAGCTAAAGAATACCTTTTAAAATTAATACCTATTCACTACAAACCTTTTTACAATATTACATGGAGCTCCTTTGAAATGCCTAGGCACACAACAAAGAAGGTTCAAACCAAAAGAAAATCTTACAAGGTGAACTCATTACTAAGTACTTACACCTTAGTACAATTACTATGTATTAACTGCCTATAAGTACCAAATACGTACCATTCTTTATGCTCACCAGGAAAACTTAGCAAAACTCTAAATAACAAATCTCTAGAGGACATTGCAATCAGAAATGAAGAAATGAAATTAGTACTGGAACTTTAAATCAGAGCAGAGCTGTTATTGGCAAGAGTCGTACCAGAAAATTGTCCTCTGCCTGGCGGTGGAGGTAGGGGTGGGGGTGGCTAGCAAGGTGTACCCTAGTTGCTATTGTTTTTCTGTATTAGGGTCTTAATGACTTGCAGCCTATTTTGTCTGAGCAATCATTGTCCCACCCAAACTGAATTATCTGTTTTCCAGTTTAATTTGCTGATCAGTAGCTGCTACAGAAGAGGAATAAAAATAAATTTTTACTCCTAGCTGACTTAAGGCATGTCAGCTCATTAGAGCAACTGGAAGGGTTAATACATACGGTGACTGATTTGCAGTTGTTAAAGCTAATTGCACTAGCTATTTGCTTACCCAGGTCGTGTGGATACCTTTTAACCTCATGACTTCAGCATTTGCCATGAGCAATGGCTAGTGAACATTCCATTTATGACAGGACATAATGATAATATTGTTTCCAGTATCCACAATCATTGAAATTTGTATAATTTGTCCACAAGGGTGTCTGACAGATACAATCTGTTCCAGTTTTCCCTTCTGGATTTTTAGGGCCAATGAGATATCAGGCATACCGGTGGAACCCGAGCCTTCTTTGCTCTAGGAATCCTGTTCGAAGTTTAGGCACTTGGGACTCAAATGATATTAGCTGAACAACTTCTGTCCCAAGAAGAGTGCTAACAGGAGAGGTAATGGTATAGAGCATAATTTTCATAGCCCAGTCATAATCAGAATGTATTGAACCAGGAATTATAAGGATGCCCTGCCTAGAGGTAGACAACCTGCCAGGTAACAGAGCACAGGGTCTGTGACCCAAAGGACCGTATCAATTGAACTTGACAATGCTTTGTGGAATCAAAGGTGGTATGCGGCTGTTGGTAGTTCCGCTAGACGCTGTCAGAGGATGGCTGTGAGGGGGTTTGGGGTATCTTCACGCTGCGGGAGCAATCTCCCTACCTATGACAATCTAGAGTAAAATGATTAGATGTGTGACAGTGGACACTGCCAGATTGCTCACACTGCTTGTCGCTGGCATTCCCACAGCCAGGCATTTCACCCATAATTCCCTGCTCCCATATAAAACATGAAGCGTGGGGTCTTCTCTTCCTCTTTTGTCCCTCTCCGCTGCCTAGGTAAAATGGCATGAGCTGCCTCCCTTGGGCCTGCCCAGGCCCAAGGCTGGGTTGGGGGGGAAAAAAGAGCCCTAGGGTCAGGGGTTTGGGTGTACTCCCAGGTGGGGATGGGGCTTTCTTGGGTATGTTTTGGGATATCTCTCTCTTTGTCATGGTGCTTGTGGTTTTCTGTAAAACTTTCATTATTTTTCCATTTAAACTTTCCACCATTTTTGCAATCCATTTTGTCTGAGTCTTTCTTTGCCTGTGGTGGGAGAATTGGTCTTCCAACTCACTGCAGTACCTCTGCATTTTACTCATCTTTAGTTACTACGTTCCCCTCCATGTCCACTAAGGAGTGGAGGTTGTCCTTGCCCCTCCTCTTGCCATTAATATATTTGTAAAAGGATTTTTGTTGTCCTTCACGGAAGTGGCCAGTCTAAGCTCTAAATGGTCTTTTACCTCTCTATTTTTTTTCCTACATGACCTAGCAACATTTCTTTGCATTCCTCTGAGTAAAAAAAATCAAGTAGGTGAGGTAGGAGACTTGCATAAATGAGCAAATGTGGGAACACCAGTTACGAGCAGTGTGAGCAATCTGGCAGTGCAGGCCTAAGAGCCTGACATGGTGGTAGGCCATGCTCAGCAGAAGTGCAGAGCCAGCTACCAGTATGCCAAAACAGTGCTGTGCTTGCAGCATTGTAACTAAAACAAGATGCTGGTAGCTAGAAACATAGTGAGTTATCTTGGGACAACAGGACATGCACCTGCATCAACAAACCTCGCGTGTCATCCATAGTTGGACCAATAATCTACAATAGTGTGATGTGTGGTCACTCATAGAGGACCAATGAGTCCATGCCAACAAGGCATACCAAGGTTGTATAAATTGTAGCAGTTTCCTTGCTATGCACTTCTTCTTTTCCTGCCTGTCCTGTCTCCTCTCCTTCCATGCTTTGCTGCGTCATGCTTTCACCATAGGCCTGAGCCATAGGCCTGCAATACTGGAACAATAAAGGATCAATACCCGATCATATTGGTCAACCATATTGATTCCAAGAACCTCCGTCGTCGCCATATCTGGCTAAAAGCAAACAGCTGCTGAAAAGTGCCTTATGAAAGAAAGGAGTTCACAGTCTGTGGAAAAATGGACTGGTAATCTGGAAGGGTTATAGGAATTCTCTCAGGGTATGCAGAGATGCAACGAGAAAGGTCAAGAACCTCCTGAAATTAAATCTGGCAAAAGAAGAAGAAGGGTTTCTTTGAATACATCACTAGTAAAAGGAAGAATACGGCAAATTTGGGCCCTCTGCTGAATGAGGTGGGAGCCCTGATAACAGAAGATGCAGAGAAGGTGGAGCTACTGAACGCCTTCTTTTCTTCATTCTTTACTGCTAAGACAAGCCCTCAGGAATCCCAGACCCTGGAAGTAAGAGAGGAAGCCTGGAAGAAGGAAGAATCTCCACTGGTCATTGAGGATTGCGTTAGATCTTTTGGGTAAACACACACAAATCCATGTGCTCTGATGGGATGCACCCACATGTGCTGAGGGAGCTGGCTGATGTTGATGCTCTACCACTTTCTGTCATTTTTGAAAGATCATGAAGAATGGGAAAGGTGCTGTGGCAGTTTTAGGCTATGTCTTTAAAATTTAGCTGCAGATTTTGAGCAGAAAAGTAAAAAAAATATAAACAATTCACAATTGGGTGTAAAAAGGAAAACAATAGATTATTCTAAACAAATTAATTGGACAGAATGTCTGGGACAAGAAAGCTGTACCATAACAATCTTTCATGTTTCACTTCCTTCCCCATTCATTTTCTTTTCTCTGGCTTGGCTGTTCTGCTGGGGAGATAATAACGCTTCTGTCTGGCCTTGAAGAATCAATATTCCTTCCTCTCAACTCCTCTTTTCTTCTGGTACAGGAGGAAGAAGGTTGGGGGGTGAGGGGGCAGAGAAGCAGCTTCCCTGGTCTCTGGGGGATGCCAGAGGGAGGCCAGGGGGTTTTCTTGACATTTGCTAATTGTAAATATCTGTATAATATTGTAAATACTGTGTATTTTTTACATATTCATTGCATTCCATTGTAAAGTGTAGTTTTTGCTTGTAAATACAGCTTTCATTTGCTTCCAACTGAATTACTCATGCTTAGTTAATGTTGATGGAAAACTTCAACCCACCACATTACACAAAATAATTGGTGCCCAATGTGGGGCAATTGCTTGATTAAGTCCTGCTCAGATTAAGGAAGCAAAATGAAGCTGTTTTGGATTCTGTGGCATTTGATACATTCTGCTTTAATGGTGGTCCTTTACAAATGGTGTGTTGGTATGATGTTTGATAAGCTGGGAAGATATCTGGCATATAAATTCTTCCTTTGGTTTAAATACAAGCTGCAAATATTGTATGATCATTGCTTAGGGCTCTTTTGGCTTAAGAAATGTGGGAATGTGACTGCCACTACTTTGCCAGCAGAAATATATGAATTCAGCATTGCTGTAGTTATGTGAGTTATGTGAGCAGTTATGTGAGTTATGTGAGCAGTTGCAACTGGGATTCCAAAGTGATTTTTTTTCTATGTGTAAATCTGCTGTTGGTGATAATAGTTGTGTTCTTGTTAATTGCACTGTACTGGGAGAGACGAGCAGCTGAACAGAGTTCTATTTTTAGACACAGTAGGCATAGACGTAGGAGAAGCAGTTCTAACTCGAACCCAGAGATTTCTAGTAATGAAGGAGATATAGAGACAAGGCAAACAGCTGGGAATGGGCAGGGAGAAGTTATTGGTAAAGCAGCTCTCAATGAGACCACTGGCAATTCTGGCATTCAGTCAGTAACAGGGGGGGCAGACATGGCCTACATGGGCAGCACCTAAGATGGCAGCCACAGCACTGGCAGCCATTTGAGATGCAAAATCATTTAGTCCTGCAGCAGCAGGACTGGAGGTGACCTCTGCAGCAGCTGCTGGATCTCAAAGCCTGCCTCCCCATGCTGCCTCCTTGCAAATTTCCTTTGCTTCTGCTAAGCCTGCTGTAAATTCAAACGCAGCCCTAGCTGAACAAATTGCAGCTTTGGATGGAAGGGGCAGGCACAAGCCAGATACAGGTGCAGACCAGCAGGAACAGCAAGATCCCTCTGCTGGTGAGGGAACTTCTGCTGTTAAAAAAAGATTCCTCTGAGGATGGAGAGAAAGTTTGCCTTAAAGATGTAGCTGAATTACTGACACCATCACTGGATGGTGTTGATGCAGGACAAGATACAGGTTCTGGTAGGTTAGGAGCCAGTGGAGGTGTTTCTGAAGAAGTCCTTAGGAGAGTACATTTGGGATTAAGGGGACAGCAGCCTTAAGAGGATGTGACTAATGAAATGATGGAGTAGAAGATGATATCCAATCAGCAAACGCCCCCAGGCAAGGGATCAGGCATGTGAGAAAGGATTACATTAGAGGAGAGAATGAGCCAATTGTAGCCTAGCTTGGCAGGTGTTTTGATACAGGTGCACCAGCTTTAATAGTGGAAGACAAGTCAGCATCTCAGCTTGTAACTCTCTCAAAAGATAGTGGAGTAGATAGACATCTAGGCAGGCGTCTTGGTAAGGTTTCTCTGTGGACATGCCTTTTACTGGCAGCTATTATGAGGTATCCAGAGATGACCTTCCATGGAATCCTAAGCCATGGAACACCATGGATGAGGGAATTAAGCATTTGATAGATTTTGCTGTGCAAGAGGTGAAGAATGGAGACCATGGAAGTCTGAATCCTCATGAAATTCCCATGGGAACAGGTCTTGCTAAAAAGCTCATCAAACTTGCTACTACTCTGGCAAGAGAATTGTGGCAAGAAATTATGGGGGAATGCCTCCTACAGCTGGCCATTTCACTGACCAAATGAGACAAATGGAGGATAGTCTCACAAGGGTTTCTTTGGTTTCAGCCATTGGAACTCTGTCTGGAAAAATTGAGAATTGCATGAAAGAGATGAAAGAGGAATTTAAAAACTCCATATCCAAACTGGTACAGGGAGATAATTCCAATTCTTCTTCCTCCAGATGGATACAAGTTTCAGCTGTTAGAAATAGACATCCTCCAAGGAGGTCATTCCAAAACAGGTCAAACCAAAACAGACAACAGAGGCAATCACATGGGAGTATTTGGATAACTCTGCATGATCAATTTGGTGAGAACATGAACAAATGGGATGGTCAACCAACTTCTGATCTTTTCAGGAGACTAAGGGAATACCAGAAGGGTGCCTGTTACTCCCTCAGTTTCCCAGAACAACTCTAATAGCTCTAACAGTGAGTCCAACTCTAACACTGGACATTGTGATAACTGCACATGAGGACATATTCCCCATAATTAGGGGTAACCTACCTCCCGCCAGGGGGAGAAGGATAATGGAGATAACAGAATCTATTGGGATGTGTACATCCAGTGGCCTGGAGCTTCAAAATTTCAGAAGTACAGGGCTTTGGTTGACACAGGAGCTCAGTGCACCATAATACCATCAAATTATCAGGGATAAGAGCTTATAACTATTCTGGGAGTCACAGGTGGACCTCAAGAGTTAACTAAGATACAAGTTGATAGAAGTTAAACTGGTAAACAGTGGAAGAAGCATACTGTTGTGACAGGACCTGATGCACTTTGTATTTTGGGAGAAATAATCTGAGAGAAGGGTGTTTCAAAGACCCTAAGGGTTACAAATGGGCTTTTGGAGTAGCACCTGTAGAAGCTGATGGACAAAAATTGAAGCTGTCTGTTAGACCTGGGCTTTCTGATGAATGTGCAGCTGTGGGGCAACATGAGATAGAGGACATAAAGTTCCTGGTTGCTTCTCAAACTGTGCCTCACAGACAATACAGAGCCAACCGTGACTCTTTGTTGCCCATTCAGAACCTGATTCGTCAGTTGGAGAGTCAGAAATTCATCAGCAAAACTCATTCACCTTTCAATAGTCCAGTGTGGCCTGTGCAAAAGCAGAATGGAGACTGGTGTCTGACAGTCGACTTCTGTGCTCTGAATGAAGTAACTCCACCTATAAGTGCAGCAGCACCAGGCCTGATGGAACTCCAGTATGAGTTGGAATCCAAAAGAGCCAAATGGTATGCTACCATAGACATTGTAAATGCTTTCTTCTCTATTCCTATAGCAGAGGAATGCAGGCTTCGGTTTGCCTTCACCTGAAGAAGAATTCAGTACGCCTTTAACAGATTGCCAGTGGGCATCTGTCAAGCAGTGATCCATGATGCTCTGGTGAAAGGTGGTGCTCCAGAACACATGCAGGTCATTGATGACATCATCATCTGGGGTAAAACTGTCGCAAGAAGGGGTAGCCAACGATCAATATGATCCACGAAATCCAACTTTATTGAGCATCAGGCACTTCTTATATACAGTAGCCTAGCTGCCAGCCCCACCTTCTGCGGTTAAACATCCTGCTTTCCCATCCTGATGAGATAATCACAAGAATTCTGTTTTACATTCTTCTTTACTTGTTATCGCCTGTAAGGGCGTAGTGACCTTGCTTTGTGTTGTAGTTTGAGCTGGGTGCCCCCCTGGTGCATTCACTTCCTGTGTCCAGAAGTCCAGCCCAGAGGGATGGACACAGGAAATTGTGTATTTCCTACCATAATTCTTTGCACCACTATAAGATCCAGTGCGGAGTCTGGCACTTCCTCTTTCCTTCCCTCTCCGAGACTTGGTAACTGGGGGAGAGATCTCCCGGCCATGGGCCTGATTGGGCCCAAGGCCACAGGGGGATGGGCAGTCTCAGGCCTGGCCAGCTGAGACTAGCCCAGCAGAGGGAGGGGGATGGGATCTTTCTTTGTCACTGCGCTTTGGGTTTTCTGTAACATTCACCGCTTTCTATTTAAACTTTCATCACTTTTGCAATCCGTTTGCCTGAGTCGTTATTTCTGCCTGTGGTGGGGAGGGGATCTGCCCCAACCCATTACATTTTGGCGCGCCAACGTGGGGCCAACTGCAGCTCGGATTGCAAAAGATGGAGAGTTTAAATTTAGTTCTGGGCATCGGTTTGGGTTTGGAAAGTTGGGGCTCAGGTTTTGTGTTACCGGGGCGACTGTGTGAACTCCTGTGGACTGCAGAAGGATACCTGGTGCGTGGCTGATGGCATGGAAGTCCCTCCTGTTGCTTGGGAACAGCGAGGGGTGGTTCTTTCTGTGACTTTCTGCCCAGGGTAGCTTAAGAATGCTCGAGTAGCCTAAGAAGGCGAGACCTGCCTTCTCCTCGTTCTCTGCGGAGCGGCAGGGAGCGGAGGAGGGGCAGCGGCAAGCAGAGCGTGGTCGGCCCGCGGCCGCTGCGGGGAGCAGACACCCGCGGCGAGCGGGCAAGCGACTGCTGGAGGTGACTCGGACTCTGCATCGCGGCGACAGAGACGGCGGGGGCCGGGCCGGGCCGCGTTCAAGCGGCGGCGGCGGCACCGCCCGAGCCGGGCTGCGTTCAGGCGGCGGCGGCAGCTGTAAATCTTTCCCTGGTGTTTTCGGACGTGTTCCGAAAATGGCGCCGAGCACCTGGCTCCGCCTCCCTGTTTCTTCAGTGGGCTGTGGCGCAGCTCCTCCCTCTTCCGGGGGTGGAGGTTGTGCAGCCGGATGCTGTCCTGCCTCGGTACGCGAGCGCCCAGCCGGGGTTGCGGAGTGCCTCTGACATGCATCCGTGTAGCTTTGGTCCGCGTGAAAGCGGTTGGCTGCGGCACCCTGGATGGATTGAAAAAGGCAGTCGTGGAGCCGGATTGTTCCGACTGGCCTGCCCCAGGGGTGGAGAATTTGCCGCTGAATATGAGAGTAAAGGCTTGGCTGAGAAGTTGTGAGGTATTTCCAGGTGACCAGGATGTCCCAAGGAGTCCACAAGGAATTCACACTGCAGGAGAAGGACTGCGTCGCTGGGAGGTTCCATCACATGAGGAAGAACAACTGGAATGGACTGATGCTTGAGCCTGAATGAGAGACTGTTTGAGTGGACGCCCAGATGAAGATATGGACTCCGCCTGACATGTCATCAGAAGTTTTCTGATCTGATGATGTGTTTGGGTGCAAAGATTATGGTATGAAATACAGGGGTGGCATGTTGTAGTTTGAGCTGGGTGCCCCCCTGGTGCATTCACTTCCTGTGTCCAGAAGTCCAGCCCAGAGGGATGGACACAGGAAATTGTGTATTTCCTACCATAATTCTTTGCACCACTATAAGATCCAGTGCGGAGTCTGGCACTTCCTCTTTCCTTCCCTCTCCGAGACTTGGTAACTGGGGGAGAGATCTCCCGGCCATGGGCCTGATTGGGCCCAAGGCCACAGGGGGATGGGCAGTCTCAGGCCTGGCCAGCTGAGACTAGCCCAGCAGAGGGAGGGGGATGGGATCTTTCTTTGTCACTGCGCTTTGGGTTTTCTGTAACATTCACCGCTTTCTATTTAAACTTTCATCACTTTTGCAATCCGTTTGTCTGAGTCGTTATTTCTGCCTGTGGTGGGGAGGGGATCTGCCCCAACCCATTACACTTTGGTATCTTGTTATCCTTTGCAGGCAGCTGCAAGCACAGCTACAAGGCCATGGTGGCCTGGCTGCATCAACACACTAGCTTACTGTGAGCAGTAAATAACAAGATGGAGTCCGGCCTACATACTCTGTTCAAACCATTGTTCCATAGAACCATGTCTTTGCAAGCCATTCTGCAACAATTCCCCCGGGTTTGTTTTTTTTTTTTGTGTGTGTGGTTTTTTTTGTTTGTTTGTTTGTTTTTTTTTTACAAATAAGGCCTTAAGGGTTATTCTTTGAACACTTTACATAATACAATCAGGCTTAACAATAATCAAAATTAATACAGTAATACCTAAAAACCTTAAAACTTCTTCTATCAATTGTATAACCCACTGTCTACAAGCTCGAACAAAATTCGTTATTGCCTGTCATGTTGGCCCATGTCACCCATACAGGGCACGGTGCTTAAGTTGAACTAGTTAGAATGTTCTAACAGCGTTGGCATAATACACGGTCAAAGATAACAGACATTGTAAAGGAGAACTTAGATCTTAATAGTTCTGATCTTTACATTTCACTTATTGACAGAGAAGAGTTGATTATGCCTGAACACATTGCACACAGAGATTAAGGCACAAATACAATCCTTAGCACTATCTTTTACAATCTGCTTTAGGGGTATGTTGCATTTTTATTTTCTCTAGGATGGTCAAAAATCATCAATTGTTTAATGGCAGCAAGATTTCTTTAATCTGTAAAGGTAGATCTGGCCAGGCTCTAGCTTCACAGTCAGAAATCTGCAGGTAAACAGCAAGAGCAAAAGGAGCTTCATTGCTTTGCCCAATATAAGATTACACATAATGATGTGTTTTTGCTCATCCTAGTAATTCTAATATCTTAACATCCATGCAACAGTTAAGCAGTCACGACACTCAGTTAGAAGTTAGATGCTTTCTGTTGACATCTTGGGTCATCGTGACAGTCATTGAGGTCAGTGCTAAGCAGGTTTAATGGTTGTCATTTTCATGACAGTTGTGCTGTGTGTCTTGTGGTGAGAGGGTTACAGCACTTCTAGGGTAACCATGAGCTAATTTTTTTTTTTTTTTCTACTATGGGGGTATTCTCTCTTTTCCACCCTTTTTTTTGTTTTGATTTTGTTTTGGTTCAGTTTTTGTTTGGCAAAATGTAAAGATGAAACTTTACCCCCTAGGATGTCTGCATTCAGAGGCACACTTAGTTAACAAGAGAGAAGACAAGGTTATCAAACAACCATAATATTCAGTCCTAATTCACATGGAGCCATGGTACATTCTTCTGAGTGATGTTTGTGATCCCAGATGATCGATGTTCAGCTTCATGGGCAATGCTGTGTCCGCGTGGTCTTGATTCTTCTGCCGTTGTTTATTGCGATGATCACAGGTAGCAGGAAAGAAAGCTTGAGGCGACCTACTTGTCATTTGTTTTTAAAATTTATTTCTTATTTACTTTCCTAATTATTATTTGTATTTTGTCGTTGTAATTTTTAATCTGTATTTTAATTTGTTATACTAATCACCTTTTTATTTTTAACTTTAATGTATTTTATTTTTTATTTTTTTTTTTAATCTAGTATTGAATCTTTTAGTTTGAGCTTATATTCTTCAATTTTTATTTTTTTTGTATGTTTAGTTCATTTAATCTATTTTCTATTTTAATTTTGTATTTTTGTTTTTTTAATTATATTTTGTAACCTGCTTTTCTATTAATTCTTTTTATTATTATTGTGCATTTTAACTTTCTTGATGTCTTTTTTTTATAGAGTTTTTGTTTTAATCTTGTAGTCTTGATAATCCTTATTTTTTATTTATTGCTAACAAGTCTTATGTTTTTGTTAACAGCTATTTTTGTCAGTAATCCTTATGATTTTTTAGCTTGTCATATTTTGTTTTTAATATTTTTATTTTTATTGTTGCTCTTCTTGTTTATTACTCTGTTATTTAGTACTCTATTCTTTTTTTATTATTCTGTTATTTAGTATTCTATTTTTTGTATCCAGACTTTTTGTACCTTTGTTATATTTTGTGTGTTTAAACTTTTTCTTTACACTTGATACTTTTTTTGTTTACCATTTTAAAATTTCTTGTTCTTTGCATTTGTTACCCTTATTTTTTGGTATTTTTTGTAGTCTATGTCTAAGAAGGAAATCTAGAGACGTTACGTTAGCTAAAGAATACCATTGAAGATTAATACCTATTCACTACAAACCTTAACATTATTACAATATTACATGGAGCTCCTTTGAAATGCTTAGGCACACAACTGAGAAGGTTCGAACCAAAAGAAAATCTCACAAGGTGAACTCATCACCAAGTACTCACACCTCAGTACAATCACCGTGCATTAACTTCCCACAAGTACTAAATGCATACCATTCACTATGCTCACCAGGAAAACCCAGCAAAACTCTAAATAACAAATCTTCACACCTTAGCACAATGGCTATGTATTAACCACCCACAAGTGCCAAATGCGTACCAATCATCACTCTTATTACAAAAACTTAGCAAAACTCTAAATAACAAATCTCTGAAAGACATTACAACCATAAATGAGAAAATTAACACTGTTGCTTTAAATCAGAGCAGAGTTGCGGCTAAAGCCACTGGGAAGGGGGTTCCCGGATGCGAGCCTCTGCGGGGGAAAGAGGTGGGGGCCGGGCAAGCGGCCGCCGCTGGGCTGCTGCTGCTGTCAGTGCTGCCGGTATCAGTGGTGCGTCAGTCGGTACTGCCTTTGTCAGAGCCATCGGTATCCGCGGGGGCTGGCAGGGCTGGCGGGCGGGGTGCGGTGGTAAAAACACTGTCACCATGAGCCCCCAAGCACTCTGTTGTTTCTCAGAGGGCTGTAAAGCAAAGTCGGCGCTGTTTGAATTCCTCGCTGCCGGTGTTGTGGTCTCCGAATCCGAGCCCTCGCTGGTGATATCAGAGGAAGGTGTTGATGAACGAGATCGAATGCACTGAGCTGCCTTTTCTCGGCTTTTTCCCCGCTGGGTGCAGACGGCAGTGGTGGTGGCTGATAAAACGCGATGTGGCCGCCGCAAGATGTATCGGGGGCGGCCCCGGTCGATCGGTCGATACTTTGAAACACATTGTCCGGCTGCAACTCGTCCTGACAACTTTGCTGTAACTGCAGCAGCCATTCGCTGTTCTAGTTTATATTTTTTAATACAGTTTATGCATTCTTGCCACGGCTTTTGCAGCTTGATAGTGACCCAGTCCCACAGTCTGTTTCCATAGACTCTCCAAACAAGTTTCATCAAAATAACTATCTCCGCTCGGGAAATACCCTAAAGCAGATCCATGGGCCAAAAGCCCAGGAATTACTTTGGGCGATATCTGCGCCTTACACTTTTCTAAAAAGCATTGCAATAAGGAGAGCGCTGCCTCTTGTTCCATATTCACCGACATCCGCGAACTTGACTGCCACGATCCGTTACCCATCAGTGTCTGCTGCTCCTTTCCTCAGGCCCACCAATGCCGGCCCGCCTGAGTTTGCCGTCGGCCTGCCGACTCTGCCCCTTGCTCCTCTTCCCGATTTGGTTGTAATTTTTGCTGTGCCTGAATAGCAGCTTTTTGTTCTGCAGCATGTTGCTCAAGTGTTACCATAACCGCTCTCCATGGCTTACTATTCTTCTTAGCAGCCTTATCATCATCTATACTTTTCATCCATAAATCTTGTCCTAATTCCTTCCACAGTGTTCTACCAAAAACATTGTTGGGATCTTTAAAATATCCCAACTTCTCAGCATATTCTAACAAAGGCTCTAATTCTTTCTTTAAATCAATGCCTTTAATATTTCGCTTTTCTAAAAAGCACTTGAGTAATACGCTGCCTGCCTGCCCATATTAACGTTAATACCTGTGCGCACAGTCTCTATCAGCAGTTCCAGGTCTACAGCGTCTTCAGCTCCCAGGCTGTCCTCCTTCTCTTTGTCCGAGTGATCAGCCTCCGGTACTGCTATCCCGGGCCAGCTTCTTGCCTCCGCGCTCATGAACGTACACTTATAGCCAGATATGGCGACGACGGAGGTTCTTGGAATCAATACAGCTGACCAATATGATCGGGTATTGATCCTTTATTGTTCCAGTATTGCAGGCCTATGGCTCAGGCCTATGGTGAAAGCATGGCACAGCAAAGCATGGAAGGAGAGGAGACAGGACAGGCAGGAAAAGAAAGAAGAAGTGCGTAGCAAGGAAACTGCTACAATTTATATAACCTTGGCATGCCTTGTTGGCATGGACTCATTGGTCCTCTATGAGTGACCACACATCAACATTATTGTAGATTATTGGTCCAACTATGGATGACATGCGAGGTTTGTTGATGCAGGTGCATGTCCTGTTGTCCCGCGATAACTCACTATGTTTCTAGCTACCAGCGTCTTGTTTTAGTTACAGTGCTGCAGGCACAGCACTGTTTTGGCGTACTGGTAGCTGGCTCTGCACTTCTGCTGAGCATGGCCTACCACCATGTCAGGCTCTTAGGCCTGCACTGCCAGATTGCTCACCCTGCTCATAACTGGTGTTCCCACAAATCCCCCTTTTGTTTTTGTGAGCAATCTGGTCAAGGGAGTTATTCTCATCCCATACAGGACACTACTTGCATACACAGAAGCAAGCAAGGTAAAGCTAAGCGGTAGAGCAAAAGCAAGAGTTCTGCAGTGCAGCATGTCTAACAGACTGATGTAACCCGTACAAGGCACAAAGCTTAAGTTGAACTAGTTACATCGTTCTAACAGAGCTGGCATAATCCATGGTCAAAGATAACAGACATTGTAAAGAAGAACTTAGATCTTAATAGTTCTGATCTTTACATTTCACTCCTCTTGTAGACAGAGAAGACTTGATTATGCCTGAACACATTGCATACAGAGATTGAGGCACAAATGTAATCCTTAGCACTGTCTTTTACAATCTGCCTTAGGGTTATGTTGCATCTTTATTTTCTCTAGGATGGTCAAAAATCATCAATTGTTTAATGGTAGCAAGATTTCTTTGATCTGTAAAGGTAGATCTGGCCAGGCTCTAGCTTCACAGACAGAAAACTTGCAGGCAAACAGCAAGAGCAAAAAGAGCTTCATTGCTTTGCCCAATATAAAATTACACAAAGTAACGTGTTTTTGCTCATCCTAGTAATTCTGATCTCTTAATGTTCACACAACAGTGAAGCAGTCACGACACTCGGTTAGAAGTTAGATACTTTCTGTTGACATCTTGGATCATCGTGACAGTCGTTGAGATCAGTGCTAAGCAGGTTTGCTGGTTGTCATTTCATGACAGTTGTGCTGTGTGTCTTGTGGTGAGAGGGTTACAGCACTTCTAGGGTTGATGTTTCTAGGGTTACAGCATTTCTAGGGTTATCATGAGCTAATTTTTTCTGCTATGGGGTATTCTCTCTTTCCCCCCCCCCCTTTTTTTTTTTTTTTGTTTGTTTGTTTTGTTTTGATTTTGGTTTGGTTCGGTTTTTGTTTGGCGAAATGTAAAGATGAAACATTATCCCCTAGGATGTCTGCATTCAGAGGCACACTTAGTTAACAAGAGAGAAGACAAAGTTATCACACTATCAGTCCTAATTCACATGGTGCCATGGTACGTTCTTCTGAGTGATGTTTGTGATCCCAGATGATCAATGTTCAGCTTCATGGGTAATGCTGTTTCCTCATGGTCTTGATTCTTCTGCCATTGTTCATTGCGATGATCGCAGGTAGCAGGAAAGAAGGCTCGAGGTGACCTAATTGTGACCATCCAGTATCTGAAGAGAGCCTACAAGAACGCTGGGGAGGGACATCCTAGCATGTCAGGAAATGACAGGACTAGGGAGAATGGAACAAGGCTGAGGATGGGAAGAGTCAGGCTGGATGTGAGGAAGAAATTCTTCACCGTGAGTGTGGTGAAGCCCTGGAATGGGTTGTCCAGGGAGGTGGCCGAGGCCCCATGCCTGGAAGTATTGGAGACCAAGCTGGACGAGGCTGTAGCCTGCCTGACCCAGTGTGAGGAGTCCCTGCCCATGGCAGTGTGGTTGGAACTCAATGATCCTTGTGGTCTCTTCCAACCCTGACTCATTCCACGAGTCTACGATTCTACATATTTTGTAGCTAATTATTTGTTTGTTTTTAATGTGAGCTATTGTCAAATTTTTGAATTAATTTTGTGGGTTTTTTTTTGTTTGGTTGGGGTTTTCTGTATATTTTAAAATCTATTTTTAATAAACCTGTTTAATGTTGTTTTGATTTCATTATGTATAGTATTATTGTTTTCTAAGCTTAATTTGAATATGTCTTTTCCACTATTTTTACATAGTTTTCATTATTTTGTTCAATTTTCAGCTTATTTTTATTCCAATTTATTTTTTGTAAATTATTTTTATCTGTTGTCTGTTTAATTCTAATCTGGTTAATTTTATTTTCTATTGTATTTTTAATGTATTTCTTTTATCATGTATTATTTTTTCTTGTTATTTGTCATTTTTAGTTACCATTTTGTTTTTTGATTTTCATTATTTTTATAGCTAATTTTGTATTTATTTTTTATTATTTGGATAGCTAATTTTGCAATTTTTAATGTTTTTTTTTAAATTATGTATTTTGCTTGTTTTATTATTTTTATAACATTTTGATGTATTTTTGTTTTTTCCATTGTATTTCATTTTTCATCTGTACTGTTTAATTATTCTTTGTTAATTTGGTTTGTTAATTGTAACCTAATTTTGACATATTCATTTTTTATTCTATTTTTTTTTAACTCTAATCCAACTTTTATACAGTTTTTCTAATTTTTGTTATTTTATATTTTACTCTAATTTTTGTTGTTGTTGTTATTCTTTAAATATTTATTATTTCTAATTATTTTTTGTTGTTTTGTATTTTAGACTAAATTTTTGTTGTTCTTTAAATTTTATTTCTTGTTTACTTTATTATTTTTTGTATTTTGTTGTTGTAATTTTTAATCTGTATTCTAATTTGTTATTCTAATCAATTTTTATTTTTTAATTTTTTAATGTATTTTTTTATCTAGTATTTAATCTTTTATTTTGCTTGATCTTATATTCTTTATTGTAATTTTTTTTTATTTTGCATGTTTAGTTCATTTAACCTATTTTCTATTTTAATTTGTATTGTTGCCTTTTATTATATTTTGTAACCTTCTGCTTTTCTATTAATACTTTTTGTTATTATTGTGCATTTTAACTGCCTTGATGTATTCTTTTTATAGAGTTTTTGTTTTAATCTAATAGTCTTGATAATCCTTATTTTTTTATTGCTAACAATTCTTATGTTTTTATTAACAGCTATTTTTGTCAGTAATCCTTATGATTTATTCATTTGTCATATTTCGTTTTTAATATTTTTTACTTTTATTGTTGCTCTTCTTGTTTATTATTCTGTTATTTAGTACTCTATTCTTTTTTGGTATTTAGTACTCTATTCTGTTTTCAGTACTCTATTTTTTATATCCAGAGTTTTTGGACTTTTTTTATATTTTGGTTTGTTTAAACTTTTCCTTTGCACTTGTCACCTTTTTGTTTACCATTTTAAAATTTCTTGTTCTTTGCACTTGTTACCTTTTTTGTTCACCATTTTTTGGTATTTTTTGTATTTTTTATAGCCTATGTGTAAGAAGGAAATCTAAAGACATTACATTAGCTAAAGAATACCTTAGAAATGAATACCTATTCACTACAAACCTTAACATTATTACAATATTACATGGAGCTCCTTTGAAATGCCTAGGCACACAACTAAGAAGGTTTGAACCAAAAGAAAATCTTGCAAGGTGAACTCATCACTAAGTCCTTACACCTTAGTACAATTACTATGTATTAACTACCTATAAGTACCAAATGCATACCATTCATTATGCTTACCAGGAAAACTTAGCAAAACTCTAAATAACAAATCTCTTGAGGACATTGCAATCAGAAATGAAGAAATGAAGAAATTAGTACTGGAACTTCAAATCAGAGCAGAGCTGTTGTCGACAAGAGTCGTACCAGAAAATTGTCCTTTGTTCAGGGGTGGAGGTAGGGGTGGGGGTGGCTAACAAGGTGTACCCTAGTTACTATTGTTTTTCTGTATTAGGGTCTTAACGACTTGCAGCCTATTTTGTCTGAGCAAACATTGTCCCACCCAAACTGAATTATCTGTTTTCCATTTTAATTTGCTGAGCAGTAGCTGCTCCAGAAAAGGAAGAAAAATAAATTTGTACTCTGATTTAAGTCAGAGGATGACTTAAGGCATGTCAGCCCATTAGAGCAACTGGAAGGGTTAACACAGATGGTCTTACAGTGACTGATTTGCAGTTGTTAAAGCTAATTGCTCTAGATCTTTGCTAACCCAGGTCGTGTGGATACCTTTTAATCCCATAACTTCAGCATTTGCCATGAGCAATGGCTAGTGACCATTCCATTTATGACAGGACATAATGATAATATTGTTTCCAGTATCCACAATCATTGAAATTTGTATAATTTGTCCACAAGGGTGTCTGACAGATACAATCTGTTCCAGTTTTCCCTTCTGGGTTTTTAGGGCCAATGAGACATCAGGCATATCGGTGGAACCCAAGCCTTCTTTGCTCTAGGAATCCTGTTAGAAGTTTTAGGCACTTGGGACTCAAATGATATTAGCTGAACAATTTCTGTCCCAACAAGAGTGCTACCAGGAGAGGTAATGGTATAGAGCATAATTTTCATAGCCCAGTCATAATCAGAATGTATTGAACCGGGAATTGTAAGGATGCCCTGCCTAGAGGTAGACAACCTGCCAGGTAACAGAGCACAGGGTCTGTGACCCAAAGGACCGTATGAATTGAACTTGACAATGCTTTGTGGAATCAAAAGTGGTATGCGGGTGTTGGTAGTTCCGCTAGACGCTGTCAGAGGATGGCTGCGAGGGGGAGGTGCGGTCCAAGCATCCTGGCTTGGGGTCGTTGCGGGGTATCTTCGCGCTGCGGGAGCAATCTCCCTATCTATGACAATCTAGAGTAAAATGATTAGAGCTGTGACAGTGGACACTTTCGAGACTGTCCAGCAGTCAGGCAATTTTGATTTAAAGTACCTAAGTTTCCAGAAACACGTTGATTTCCACTCAGGTTGTTTCCCTTGTGCAGTGGTCGTGCTGGTGGTTTCAGGGCTGCTTCTATGGCCGTGGTGAGATACATTGCTGTTTGTCGGTGTTTCCTTCGTTGCTGCGTCCTTCGTTGTTATCCAGCAATCACGAGACAGTAGCACCTGTTGATACAATGCTGAAAACCTGTTCAGTTTTTTCATTGGCATTGTCAAATGCCGAAATATCCAGCATTTTTGCCTTCATATCATGAGTCAGATCTGAGTGACTTATGTAAGGTATCAACAAAGGAACCAAATGTCCCTGTTAGACCCTGCTGAGCAGTGAAAAGCACAAGGGTCAGAGTTATTGTCCTGAATTCTTGACCACTCTTTCTTGATCGCTAAGTCCTGACTTTATTACAAAGCCTTATCAGGAAGCTGCAGTTGCTGATATGGTCTAACAAAAGGGCTTGCCCCATCGAGGTAGGTAGCAGTGACACCTTGTAAAAGGTCTGCTGGCTGCCGGGGCGTGGCTTCCCAGGCATTTGCAAGTGAATTGCCACTTAATTGAGAAGTTGCAAGGCATAGTGGTGTTTGTGACCCACTTGCGTGCTGACATGAGTTGAAAGTCAGAGAGCACTGTCTTAGGATGTAGCTTTTTCGAAATCAGGAGATCATCCATAGACTTACAGGTGAGAAAGTCACAATAAGGCTATCTGAATGAGACCAAAGGCCAAACCAGAGAATTCTGGCATGCCTGGGGCCATGCACTGATACCGGTGGGTGGAGTCTGCCTTAATCGATGACTCAGTAGGCGTAGGCTCTGTCGAGACCTCCGGATGTAAGTGAACTGTAAAGAAAACAATCCTTCAGATGAATAATAATCAGGTCCCAATTCGAGGGGACTGGGAGTTGTGGGGCCAGGTTGCAAGGCACCCATCTCCTCTATGATCGAGTCGATCGGTCTCAGAGCATGTAATAAACACCATTCGCTAACAGAAGTGACAAAAGGGGTTAACAAATGTGTTGAAAACAACTGATTGATTACAGCAGTTGTGTATCCTGACTGTAACCCATAGGGACCTATGGCTTGTCTAGCTTCCATTAGCATTTGTCAGTTCAGAGATTGTTAGATTCGTTGTTGACCACGGGAAACGCATATACAGACTGTGACTACGTTTCCCATAATACCTTTCCACCAATGCAATGGGACAGTTCCTATCCCTCCCGATCGATTTATCAGAACGCGATTGAAGCCACCGTCGTTGGAGTGCCATACTGTGTTGATAACTCCTGGAGTGTAGGGAGCGAGGGAGCGGGTATTGTCGTTGTAGCCACGGGGGCGGGAACCTGCACCAGAGCCACTGGGGCCACCGGCATGGGGCGGAACGCCAGGAGAGTTGACGAAGCGGGCATGGCCACCGGGGCCACCGCCAAGGGGACGGCCACGGGGATGGGGACTATCGCCAGAACCGCAGGGACGGGAACCCGCAGTGGAGCCGCCGGGGCTGCAGGCATAGAGCAGAACGCCAGGAGAGCTGATGGGGTGGGAGACGCTGCCGGGGTGGGCGCCGCTGCCAGGGCGGGTGCCGCTGCTGCTGGAATAAGCGCTGTCGCTGTGGTGGGAGCCACAACCGGGGTGGCTGGGGCCCGTGGGTGGGGTATAGCCGCGAAAATGCCGTAGTCGGGTATCTGCAAATGCTCCATCTTTCCCAAGAGGAGTTGTAGAGCAGAATCAGTAGTATCGGCTGTCCCAGTATCGGGCTTCCCGCCTTCCAAATCCAGGCCATCGCTAGAGGTATCAGAAGAAGATGTTGATGAAGAGGGTCGGAAACGCCGAGCCACAGGCTTCGCTGTCTTTTTGCGGCTTTTTCTCTGCTTGGGGCGGGTGGCAGCGGTGGCATCTAATAAAGACGGTGTGGTCGCCAAGATGGTGGGCGTGGCGTCTCCTTTCTCTAATTCTTCCTGTGTAGTGACCTCCATTTTGATTTCGCGCGCCTTATCAGCTTGAGCAGTATTCGCTTCTGCCGCTATTGACGTGGCAGGAGCAGATTTTTCCGCACAAAAGAAACGGTAATAGGAGAGCCGCGATTTGTGTAGAGGAAGGAGCGGGCGATTGAAATTGTGCGGATGCTGGCGGGCAGTATGCAGGGAGAGAGGAGGGGGCGGAGGGCGGGGGATGCCTTCCGAATCTCTCGTGTTCGTCTCGGTTAGAAATGAATGCCGCAGCCGAGTCAAAGTAAACTGCTCTGCTGTTATCGATTGCAATGTACGTGACAGTCCGTCACACGGTGCTAGTGCGAAGAGCTTCTGTTTAAGTATTTAAGCACCTCATCCCACAGCTGGGCTGCAATCTCGTCCCGCGCTTCGGAAGTAAAAGCGCAATTGCCACAGGGTTGATTCTGGGCACAGGCTCATAGCCCGTTTAAGATCCCAGAATTGCTAGTAATGTCTCTCACAGAGAGAATAAGTTGGAGGGCGTTTTTGCACAGCCTCTTCTGTTTCGCGGCGTGCTTCCCCTTGCCCCCCCCGGCCGCTCGCCGGATCCAAGGCGAGATACAAGCCCTACGAGGAGAGGCTGAGGGAGCTGGGGTTGCTTAGCCTGGAGAAGAGGAGACTCAGGGGTGACCTTATTACTCTCTACAACTACCTGAAGGGAGGTTGTACACAGACGGATGTTGGTCTCTTCTCCCAGGCAGCCAGTACCAGAACAAGAGGACACAGTCTCAGGCTGCGCCAGGGGAGGTTCAGGCTAGATGTTAGGAAAAAGTTCTATACAGAAAGAGTGATTGCACATTGGAATGGGCTACCTGGGGAGGTGGTGGAGTCACCATCACTGGAGGTTTTCAGGAGGAGACTTGATGGGGTGCTTGGTGCCGTGGATTAGTTGTTTGGGTGGTGTTTGATTGGTTGATGTGTTGGACGCGGTGATCTTGAAGGTCTCTTCCAACCTGGCTTATTCTATGTATTCTATGTATTCACTTCCTTTGTGAGCGCGCGCTGCTATTTTTAGCACCGGGGCAGTGCTGTGTGCGGCCGGCTCTCCGTAATCACTCGGACGTACCTCTTTATGCTGAGTCGTGCAGCATTGTCAGGGCCGAGGACTCCCAATCCACGTTGGGCGCCAGATATAGCCAGATATGGCGACGACGGAGGTTCTTGGAATCAATACGGCTGACCAATATGATCGGGTATTGATCCTTTATTGTTCCAGTATTGCAGGCCTATGGCTCAGGCCTATGGTGAAAGCATGGCACAGTAAAGCATGGAAGGAGAGGAGACAGGACAGGCAGGAAAAGAAAGAAGAAGTGCGTAGCAAGGAAACTGCTACAATTTATATAACCTTGGCATGCCTTGTTGGCATGGACTCATTGGTTCTCTATGAGTGACCACACATCAACATTATTGTAGATTATTGGTCCAACTATGGATGACATGCGAGGTTTGTTGATGCAGGTGCATGTCCTGTTGTCCCGAGATAACTCACTATGTTTCTAGCTACCAGCGTCTTGTTTTAGTTACAGTGCTGCAGGCACAGCACTGTTTTGGCGTACTGGTAGCTGGCTCTGCACTTCTGCTGAGCATGGCCTACCACCATGTCAGGCTCTTAGGCCTGAACTGCCAGATTGCTCACACCACTCATAACTGGTGTTCCCACATACACTTAGTCCTCGAGGAACATTAAGACTTCTCTGTGAGTCTATGACCCTCTCTGTGGGGTCGAACCCTCTCTGTGGGGTCCCTTGTTCAGGCGCCATTTGTCGCAAGAAGGGGTCGCCAACGATCAATATGATCCACGAAATCCAACTTTATTGAGCATCAGACACTTCTTATATACAGTAGCCTAGCTGCCAGCCCCACCTTCTGTGGTGAAACATCCTGCTTTCCCATCCTGATGAGATAATCACAAGAATTCTGTTTTACATTCTTCTTTACTTGTTATCGCCTGTAAGGGCGTAGTGACCTTGCTTTGGTGTCTTGTTATCCTTTGCAGGCAGCTGCAAGCACAGCTACAAGGCCATGGTGGCCTGGCTGCATCAACACACTAGCTTACTGTGAGCAGTAAATAACAAGATGGAGTCCGGCCTACATACTCTGTTCAAACCATTGTTCCATAGAACCATGTCTTTGCAAGCCATTCTGCAACATAAAACTGCTGAAGAAGTCTTCAGGAACAGTAACAAAATCATAGACATTCTTTTGAAAGCAGGTCTTGCTATTAAGCGAGACAAGGTGAAACGACCTGTCAGAGAGATCCAGTTTCTGGGAGTGCGGTGGCAGATGGATGGCTACACATTCCAGTGGATGTGGTAAACAGAGTCTCAACCATCGCAAATCCCACGAACAAGCAAGAAACTCTACATTTCTTTTGTATAGTGGGGTTTTGGAGACTGCACATTCCTGGATACAGTCAGATTGTGAAACCTCTGTATGATGTGACTTGAACGAGTTTCCAGTGGGGACCTGTCACTGTAGGGTTTGGGGTAGCACCCACAGCAACAAGAATAAAATGCAAGCAGAGTATAGGGAGAATCCAGACCAAGAGACCCAGATCAAAGACTCCCCTCTAGCAACTCTTATTTATATCTCTGCTCTCAGTGTGGCTACATGGGATTGGTTAACAAGCTTTTCTTAAGACTCTTACTGGCTAGTGATACTCATTAAGCTAGCACAGGTGGTTCCTACCTCATCTCACAGTTTCTAACCCTTAAACATTTGGCCCAGGGGACTTTCCAGATTCTCATGGGAACACAGATTCATCACAGTCCCCCACAATTCCCCCTTTTTGTTTTTCTGCTACGAATGTTGCTCTGATCATCTGCTGTAGGGCCCTTTGCAACAGGTTAATCAGACAGGGCAACATCAGTAACATTACAATCACAATTAGCGAGATTAATAGCCCAGTTTTAACAATCAAAAAGAAACCAGCCAGCGAATCCCCATTCTTTAAACAATTTTTCAAATTCTTGACAACCATGACCCTGAATCAACAAGAAATCTATTGCATCCCTATTCCACATCAAACAATAGTTACGATGTACCAAGAAACACATATGAAATGTTCTTTTTAAGCTTAAAAGTTCATTCTTTTCTGTAATGTCCTTCCATCCATTCACTAGAGCATTCACCAGACAGTTGCTGAAAGGATTCATAGGTGTTGATACTGAGAGACACTGTCTTGTTTCAGGACAGTAACAAGTGTGATCCACATGTTCTTCTGTGGTTGCTTTGGAATCTGTATGACTATTACAACAATCAGTGTCCAGAGGGTGATGAGAATGACAGTGTAAAATCCACAGATTATTATGCTGATTACATTCCTCTTTTTTTATGTGTTCTTTCTGCTGCTCTCTCTTGGAGGTTGATAAGACAGTGGCATTTTTGCAAAGTCTTTGGGACTTTTCCAATTTATAGGGAACTTAAGTTGATCCTTACTCCCTTTTGAGATAGTGTCCCATAAATAACTACCTAGCTTGTGCCAGGCAGTAACACTGAAGGCTGTAATGAAGAAAGGCTCAAAACCTTGCTGCTTGTCCCATAATTTTCTTAATTCAAAATCTTCAACTTTTAGACCCCTTTATTTCAGTAACAATTACCAGGTACCAAGAACTTAATCCTTGCCTTTGCTAATTCTTGATCCATTATGTTCCCAGTGGCTCACCTGCCTCACCTGGGCAGGTGTCAAAGTTCAGGTTCTGGACCCAAAGCTACACTGGGCTCACCTCACTTCCTCGATCATGTCAGGATCACCATTAATCGCTGTAGGGTTCAGGGTGGCACCCACAGCAACAAGAATAAAATGCAAGCAGAGTATAGGGAAAGACCAGACCAAGAGACCCAGATCAGACTACCCTCGAGCAACTCGTATTTATATCTCTGCTCTCAGTGTGGCTACATGGGATTGGTTAACAAGCTTTTCTTAAGATTCCTACTGGCTAGTGATACTCATTAAGCTAGCACAGCTGACTCCTATCTCATCTGCTATAGTTACTCATCAAGCTCACACAGGTGGTTCCTATCTCATCTCACAGTTTCTCACCCTTAAGTATTCAGTCCGGGGGACTTTCCAGATTCTCATAGGAACACAAATTCATCATAGACCCCCCCAGGGACCTGAACAACAAGCAGACTTTGACCAGAGGAAAAAAGAAGTAGTTCAAGCAATGGGTCTGGGACCTGGCAAATCCCATGAACAAGCAAGAAACTCTACATTTCTTGGGTATAGTGGGATTTTGGAGACTGCACATTCCTGGATACAGTCAGATTGTGAAACCTCTGTATGATGTGACTCAAAAGAGAAACAGTTTCCAGTGGGGACCTGAACAACAGGCAGCCTTTCACCAGATGAAAAAGAAGTAGTTCTAGCAGTGGGTCTGGGACCTGTCTGAGCTGGTCCGGACATTAAGAACATTTTGTACATGCCTGTAAGTGACAATGGTCCAACCTGGTGCTTGTGGCAAAGAGCTCCAGGTGAGACACGTGGACGACCTCTTGGTTTCTGGAGTTGAGGTTACAGAGGTTCAGAGGCAAATTATACTCCAACAGAGAAAGATTCTAGCTACCTATGTGTGACCGTTTGAGGCTGTGCCTCTAAGAAACAGACAGTGCGGGGACACTCTAGCTGAATGTTTTCAGTACTAGAACAAAAACACTCTGATATTCTAAACGAATTTCATTGGTGAAGGGGCAAAATGCAACTTTAAATTGTAGGGCAGTTGGAATTTTTTCTCAGTTTGGGTTTCAGCCTGTTCTGCCTGCCTGCTTCTCAGCAAACTAGCTGGAGCTGACCTTGAGATAAGCAAAAACTAATCCTGCATGGGCTTTTGAAGCTTAATAACAACTCTTTTCCTTATTAGAATAGAATAGAATAGAATTAACGAGGTTGGAAGAGACCTTCGAGATCATCATGTCCAACCTATCATCCAACACTACCCAATCAACTAAACCATACAACCAAACATCCTGTCAAGCCTCGCCCTGAACACCCCCAGCGACGGTGACCCCACCACCTCCTCAGGCAGCCCATTCCAGTGGGCAATCACTCTCTCTGTGTAAAACTTCCTCCTAACCTCCAGCCTAACTTGCCTTTCTTTCTCTCTAACCCCTTTTGGGGAAAAAAGGGATGTGGGGGGGGGGGAGAGAGGGGGTTACAGGGAGGGAAACCCTCCCTGAGGAGGAAATTTTGTTGTGTTATTTCTCTTTGCTGTATATTTCTGTATATATATATTGTAAATACCTGTATATATTTGTGTTATATATAATCTGCTTCCTATATGTGCTTGTAAATATAGTCTGCTTCTCCGACTGAGTTTAGCCATGGTTTCTTACTCTGTGGAGGAGGGAGAACTAGGCCCTCTCTCAACCTACCACACTATGAAGGAGCAAAAGCTGCTTCAAAGTCATTGGAACTGAGTCACAGCTTCTCTTAGCTCCGAGATTACCAGTTTTGAATTGGATGTTCAAAGGCAAAGGTTCCACACCACGTCATGCCACAGATGACACATGGTCCAAGTGGATGGCTCTGATAACACAGAGAGCTCAAATGGGAAATCTTGAAAGACCTGGTCTGGTGGAGGTGATCACAAGCTGGCCTGAAGGTACCAACTGTACTAAAGCTCCAGAGGAGAGAGTAACTCGTGCTGAGGAAGCTCCTCCTTACAATGACCTTTCAGATGATGAAAAGAAATATGCTTTTTTCACAGATGGTTCCTGTCATCTTGTTGGAAACAAACAAAGGTGGAAGTCTGCAGTGTGGAGTCCAACTCGCCGAGTTGCAGAAGCGAAGTATGGAGAAGGAGAATCCAGTCAGTTTGCAGAGGGAAAAGCTGTCCAGCTAGTTCTTGACATAGCTGAACGTGAGCGACGACCAATGCTTTATCTCTGCACCAACTCATGGATGGTAGCCAATGCTCTGTGGGGTTGACTGAAGGACTGGAAAAAGAATAGTTGGCAGAGGAAACGAAAGCCTATTTGGCAGCTGACCTGTAGCAGGACATTGGTGATTGAATCAAGAGAGTTCCAGTGAAAATGAGACACATTGATGCTCACATTCTTAAGAGCAAAGCTACTGAGGAACAGCAATACAACCATCAGGCAGATCTAGCTGCAAGAGTTTCTCAGTGTGGTGGTGTGAGCCTTAAGTGAGGCTTAAAAGCATAGATGGGGGCAAGGCTGAGAATACTTCCCCCATTTCTCTCCTCCTCTTCCCCAATAGAGAAAAAGGAAGGGAGGGGAGCAAATCCACCAAGAAATAATTTGGGTTTGGCTTGGAAGTATAGAGGCAAAGAATTTTTCTTTGAACAGTATATATATATTTATGTAACAATGTCAGACAGGGTTCACAAGGTTAAGGAACGAGGATGGATGGGAGAAGGAAAAGAAAAGAAAAGAAAAGAAAAAAAAGAGATACAGAACCAGTCCTTTGCAAAGTGTGGAAGCAGCAGGAAAGAGAGCAATGGCTGCAATTCTCCTCCCTCTTATACCCTGCTGGACAAGGACGGGGGGAAGTAGAACAGACCAAGTCAGTTTCTCAGGGGAGAAAAAACACCCTGGTAGGGCAAAAAAACTCTCACGAGCCCTCCTCCCCCTGTTTTTTTTTCCAGGATGGGTGTAGCCCACCACTCAAGTAGACATGTACTCTGATTTTGATCTCAACTGGAAATAGCGAGGCTAGATGTTCTTAGCTCAGTGGGCTCACGATTTGTCAGGACATCAATGAAGAGATGCAACCTACCAGTGGGCTTGTGACAGATCCATAGACATTTCTATGGATGCTATCACACAAGTCATCCATGACTGTGACTTTTATGCTGCTATTAAGCAGGCAAAGTGAATAAAGCCCTAGTGGCCTGGTGACTGATGGTCCAAGTATAAGTATGGTGAAGCCAGGTAGACTGACTACATCACTCTACCTCATTCTCAATTTGGTAAGCAGCATGTGCTTACTATGATAGAGGCAAACACTGGATGGCTGGAAACTTGTCCAGTTTCACATGCAACTGCACGTAACACCATTCTCGGTCAGGAGAGACAAATGCTGTGGAGACACAGAACTCCAGAGAGGATTGAGTCAGACAACGGAACTCACTTCAAGAACAATCTTGTAAAGAACTGGGCCAAATGCATGGGATTGAGTGGATATTCCACATTCCCTACTATGCACCAGTTGCAGGGAAGTTTGAACGCTACAACGGTTTGCTGAAGACCACTGTGAAACCCATGGGGGGTGGATCTCTGAAAAATTGGGAGAAACACCTAGCACAAGCAACATGGCTGGTAAATAGTAGAGGTTCAGTGAATTGAGCTGGACCTGCACACTCAGATCTGCTACAGAAAGTAGAAAGTGATAGAGTTCCTGTTGTTAGAGAAAAGAATCTGTAAGGCAAATCTTTTTGGGTATTTTCTCCTTCAGTAGAGGCCAAACCTGTCTGATGGGTGGTTTCTGCTGCAGGTCCTGGTCACACTCACTGGATAATGCAAGAGAATGGCGAAATTCAATGTATTCCACAAGGAAACATAACTTTAGCTGAGAGAGTTTAACTTCAGAGTGTTGTACAGATACAACATTGTGCCTAAAGGAAGAATCCATGAGGAGTCTACAGTGCATGAACCCTGAGAGCCCTGAGTCAACTGAGAGTCCCTGCTCATTTTCTCTACCTCGTCTGTGGAGAGACAAGTTGTTTTCTGTTTTCTTGTTTCCTGGTTTTTGAACTTCTGAATCATCTACATCTGAGGACAACCAGAATGGACTATGAACTTTACTTACATATTGTAGATATTATTTTAGGTTAGATGGATAGTATTAACAGCCAATGAAATTGTTTAGAAGGGGTGGATTGTAGCAGTTTTAGGCTGTGCCTTTAAAATTTATCTGCCAATTTTGAGCAGAAAAGTAAAAAAAATATAAACAATTCACAATTGGGTGTAAAAAGGAAAACAAAAGATTATTCTAAACAAAATAATTGGACAGAATGTCTGAGACAAGAAAGCTGCACCATAGCAATCTTTCACATTTCACTTCCTTCCCCATTCATTTTCTTTTCTCTGGCGTGGCTGTTCTGCTGGGGAGATAATAACGCTTCTGGGTGGCCTTGAAGATAAGAATTAATATTCCTTCCTCTCAACTCCTCTTTTCTTCTGGTACAGGAGGAAGAAGGTTGGAGGGGTGAGGGGGGAGAGAAGCAGCTTCCCTGGTCTCCGGGAAAACCAGAGGGGAGCCTGAGCGGTTTCCTTGCTATTTGCTAACTGTAAATATCTGTATAATATTTCCACCACAGTGGTCAAATGAGGGGCAGAGAATTATGGAGCATTAATTTCTTGATGTATATACATATTGGATTCTGTGCATATGCAGTTGTATTCATACAATTGTTCCAGTTCTTGTTCTACTCTCTACATCCTCTGTGATGTGGAGATCTTAATGAAATGTCTACTAACCTTGCCAAATCAAAGTAAAGAATTTGGTTAATAAATGTTATCTTTTTAAGGACTTTCTAAGACTGTTATTGATGCTTAAGAGCTATTTCTTGCATGCTACTCGAATATATATCAGGAATACGCACTTTTATTGAAGTGACATAGTTTTTTTAAATAATGTAGTTCTACTCTACATTTTCTTTCAATTGCTTATACTGCTTTGGCTGTATGAAGTGTGAAAAAGTTAAATAGCGCATGGGAAATTTTAAAGTTACAGAAATATCTGTTCTGACCAAAAGCTCACTCCTGTTATTTTTGCGAAGCACAGCCCACAGTTTCATTATCCTTTAGGACTATGTGCTCTTCAGGTTGAACAGAACTTGTGCTAAGTTTTCCTGCATCTTGTGTGGGAAATATCTCACCACATCTAACATCTCAGGCATCTCTCATAGGTTTCAGCAAAATTGACTTATCCATGCACAACAATACACAGAATAGAATACATAGGATAAGCCAGGTTGGAAGAGACCTTCAAGATCATCGCATCCAACCCATCAACCAATCCAACACCACCCAAACAACTAATAAACAATGTGGAGGTAAATGTGTTTCTTCTTAGAGCAGGGGCACTGCTCTGATTCTGACCCGCAATTGTTATATTACATTTCATTTTATCTCAAATACTTTCTGCTTTTAAAATCTTAGTGCTTTCAGAAAGCATTCTTCCAAAAATATTAGATACTTAACATTTATCAATATAGCCTCTCTTCTTTTACAAGAAAATCTATACACAATTTTTTTTATCCTAAGTGGTAAGCATAAGTAAAATTGTTTAAATCAATCTCTCCACCAGAGTAGAGTAAAGGCTGTTTGTCATTATATTTCATAAGAGGGTAAATTATTTCCCAGTATTGAATGTCTGACAATATTTTCCATGAGAAATCAATGAGTCTGTAACAATGTAAAAATGATTATAATTGTGGCTGGGACTTAAGAACTGCACAGAACAAAGGGCAAAATTAATTTGTATGCAGTCCAATTTGATTTGGTTTTCACTGATCTGTGTAAACAAAATAAGGCATTTTATTACTTGCTCTAAATGAGATTGTGTAACATCCCATGTATGTGTCAGATGTTGAGTGTAAAAGTGCAAGTTTGGCCACCTGCACTGTATTTGTTAAATTTCCATGTGAAACTTGGACAAGGCTGTAGTAATTCCCTTGACAGACCAGTTCAGCAAAGATGCTGAAGGAACTCGTTCTCTCATTCCCAAACTTGCCTTACTGCAATTTTGCAGTACAAGCTGCTCCCCTTCTTGAGGTCCTTCTTGAGGTGGTGAGACTACAGTTCCCTGAAGGAACATTAGAAAGTAAGCAATAATAGGTTTACTCCTGCTGGAACAGGAATAAGTGGAAACTAAGCTGAGATTTTGGCCACAAACACTCTGCAGTTTGTTACAAACTGAAAATTGAGCCCTTAGCATTTAAAGAGTTAAATACTGACTTTGAAGTTGAAATCCTGTTCAGATGAAAGACATCCACACCTCTGCAGGTGTTATATTGTTCAGTCTGTCTTGACTGCAGAGTGAACAAGACAGAAATCTATTGATTTAGGGAATGAAGGCTATTTTCACATACATAGTGTCCAAGAATTCATTTTTACATGAAAGCTTGCAGTCTGAGGAGAACAACAAAATCTGCAAGAAGTTTCTAGAGTACATTGCTCTTTTCCCCATTGAATATTGGCTTGGTATTGAGTGCTTTATAACACAGAGCTTGTATTGGCAATTTCAAAGGGTTTAATGAAAGGTGATTGAGAAAACTAAATTTATAAATGTGATGCTGTTTGTCAGCAGAACTTCCAAAACTGTCTACAACTCCAATGAGGAGAGTGAACCAGAAATCAACAGAGCTGAAAAACAGTAAATGGATCTTGAAACTAGATTTAATCACAGGATCAAACAGCAATGCAGAAGTGCTCTGTACTTTGTTTTATATGTTTATTACTTGAAGTCTAAGAGGTAAATTATTTTACATCTTTACTAGAAGATTAACTCTTTATTTAAATTAATCTCTTAACTAAGATAAAATATTTTTGTTGTGGGGACCACATGTTACAGACCATATGTTAAAGAGAAATTCTAGTGTACATAGCACATCACTTTCTAAGAAACTGGCATTATCAAAGCCAAACTAAACACTCAGAATCATTAGTTATTATAAAAAATTGTACTGCTACTACTAGTTTCTTGATAGTCTTAATTTTTTTCTCCTCTAGGCATAGTTCACTAGAGCATGGGACAACAGCTTCTAATATTAGTTGCATTTACTGACCAAATTGAATAAAAAATATGGAATACTATTAAAAATTGCATTTAAAATATTTCACCTGGATTTATAAAATTGTTGTACTTAGGCATATTTGAAATAGATTTGTTTCAATAAGGTTGAAATGGTTTTTGTGTTTCTATTTGCTTGTTTGTTTTTAATTTTATTAACACAATCATTGCCTTATATTGACATAGAGGTCAAAATTATCTATTTCTTTGACCTTATTGAAATGAATAATTTATACAGTTCTTCAACAGGAGACATTTTCCAATGAAAAATACTATGGCAGTAAAACAACCAATAATCATCTATTTCATGCTTCTGACACATGCTGTTTGTAAAATTGTGTCACATCAAATCAGTATTTCTATATCAATAACTCTTTAATGCATTCTTAGTGACTACCTGTATCTCCTGGCTGAGTAAACCCCACAATGTAAGATATGAACTACTATATTGAAAACTCTCTCTGAACAAAACCCTTATACTATCTTCAAAACACAGAGGTTTTTGTCAAAATCTTACATTGATTACAATGTAAATATCTTCATTGCAGATGTTGTGCTTAGTGCACTATGACTCCTTATACTACAGGAGCCTTAATTTAGTCAGGCATAAAGGGGAACTTCAGCAGTCTTCAGGCAATTTCCACAGTCACTTTATATATTAGACTTTAAACATTATGTGGCATTCCCTTCTTTACTGTAGCTAGTATTAGGTAGATGTGCCTTATGTAGTGTTACTTTGAATAATGGTGTACATTTAATCAGCTGCTTAAAATGTACTTTTTAATTAGGTTACTGTTATTAAAAGTGTTACTGGCTAAATCAGAAAGGATATAGTTAAGAAAATTATCAAGTTTTGACCTGAAAATGAGTAACATTCAAAAATAGGAATAAAATGTTATTTGTATACATCCTACAAACTAAACACTATATGATGAAAAAAAAATTCAAAGTTCTCTTATGAAAACACAGAATCATAGAATATCTTGAGGAGTCAGAGATCCGTAAGGATTAAGTCCAACTCCAAATTATTTTATTAGCTTTGTTTTTTTGGGAAACCAAACCAGATTTTTGGATTTCAACTTTAAATTATATTTGAATTTGAGATCAAATAGCTGTTAATCTTATTGTATCCATCTTCATTTCTACTTTCTTTTTAATTTTCAAATAAAAACTATTCTTTTTCTTCTTTTGCCTGTTAGTGCAAAAGAGCAAACTAGTTTGCTGGAAAGTCTCTGTAATATTAGCTAGGAATGTGTGGTAGGTTGAGAGAGGGCTTAGCTCTCCCTCCTCCACAGAGTAAGAAATCACAACTAGCCCAGTCGAAAGAGCAAGCTATATATTTACAAGCATATATGGAAAGCAGGTTATATATAACACAATATATACAGGTATTTACAATATATACACAGAAATACACAGCAAAGACAAATAACACAACAAAAATCCCTCCCCGAGGGAGGGATCCCCTCCTTGGAACCCCCTCTCTTCCCCCCTACCTCCCTTTTCCCCCAAAAAGGGGTTAGAGAGAGAGAAAGGCAAGTTACTAAGGAGAAGAGTTGTTAGTAAGCTTCAAAAGCCCATGCAGGATTAGTTTTTGCTTATCTGAAGGCCAGCTCCTGCAGTTCGCAGAGAGAGCAGGCAGGGAGAACAGGCTGATATCACACTCCCCAACTCCCAAGTGAAACTGAACTGAGGAAAAAAAAAATTCCAACTGCTTCACAATCTAAAGCTGCATTTTTGTTTATCAACCAATGAAATTCATTTAGAATATCAGAATGTTTTGGTTCTAGTACCGAAAACATTTAGCCAGTGTCTCAACACTGTTTGTCCTTAAAGGCAGAGTCTCAAACGACCACAGAATGTTGAACTAATATTTTCAAAATAGTTTATTCAAAGAGTTAATTTTTATTTAAGAAAGAAATTATCATGCTATATTATGTATTTATTCTAAGTTTATTTACATCACTATAGAGCAAAAACCAGTTTTACTTATCTAGTAATCAGATATGATGATAGGATTTACAGATTACAGCATTTACTGAATGCTGAATGGCATTCATCCAGCACTTTGCTCTATACAAACCTTCTTCTCTATTAAAAAGCACTCAGTGGGAAGCTTTCAGACTGTTTCCAGTCCATTCAAGGCCCTCCACATTCTTAGCTCAATGTCAGTACCAGCAAAAGAAAGGAGCACTTTATACTTTTGAGAGTCACAGATCAGTCAGAAACCCCTTGATTCTGGGCCCACAGGACTCATTTTAGTGAATTATCACTTTAGGATTATCACTTTAGTAACAGAAATTAGAAGCCTGAATATTCCCAGTTCAAATCTAGGTTCTCACTGTTTCTACATTGCTTACTGTATATCCAGGAACTGGTATCTTGAGAATGCCAGAAATACCCAGTACTGGTTTCATCTCAATCTTATACTGATAGTGCGTGTAGCAAGGTTTGGGTAGCTGGAGGGCTACAGGGCTGGGTTCTATGAGAAGCTACTAGAAGGTTCCCCTATGTCCAACAGAGCAATGCCAGCAAGCAACAAGAAGGGTTTGTCTCTGGCTAAGATGAAGCCCTTCAGCAATGATGGTACCACCTCTGTGATAGTATATTTTAAAAGCTGAAAAAAACATGCAAAACATCAGCAGCAGAGTGAGAAATGGGAGTGAAACAACTTTGCCATCCAAGGTCAGTGAAGAAGGGGAAGATGGTGCTTTGGGTGCTGAAATGGAGATTTCCCTGCAGCCCATGGTGAAGATCATGGTGAGGCAGTCTGTTCTTCTGCAGCCCATGGAGGTTAACGGTCAAGGAGATAGCTACCTGCACCCCATGGAAATGACCTATGCTAAAGCAGTTTGTGAGGAAATGCAACAAATAGGAAGAACTCTAACTTGGAGAAGTTAATGGAGAATTGTCTTCTGTCGAAAGGAACCCATGTTGGAGCACGGGAGTGTGATGAGTCCTCCACCTGAGAAGGAAGAAGTAGCAAAGACTGACTGCAATCCCCATTTACCGTTCTCCTGCACTGCTTAGGGTGTGAGAAAACCAGAGTGAGGTCGAACATAAGCAGATAGGTGTCCAGGCAACTGGCTGCAGAGACTGCTGGACCCTGGTACTTGAACTGGAGGGTAGTGGAGACAACACCTGCATTAGATGTGAGCAGATCAACTATCTGCTTTACCTAGTGGCTGAACTGAAGGAGGAAGTCACTAGACTTAGGACTGCAAGGGAATGTAAAAGGGAGCTGAACTTGAGTAACCAGACTCTGCAGGCTCCCCTAGCAGAGGCAGGTGACCCAAAAAGCAGTGGGAAATGGATACAGATCCCTCCTAGGAGACATAAAGTAAACCCCCCACGCCTCCTCTCACCTTCCCCACTGCCCTTACAAAACAAATATGGGGCACTGGAAGTTGAGGGTGAGGTGACTGAGGCAGAAGACACACCATCTGAGGTGTTGCCTAAGGCAAAACAGCCTGAGGCAAAATAGCCTTCCCCCAGCATGAGGACTTGTTCCCTGAAAAAAAAGAGGAGGGTTATTGTTATTGGTGATTCCCTCCCAAGGGGAACACAGGGCCCCATATGTCCACCAGATCCTTCCCACAGGGAAGGCTGCTGCCTCCCTGGAGCCCAGGATAGGGATGTTACCAGAAGGCTGCCTAGTTGGGTGCAGCCCTCTGATTACTATCCCTTAATAATCATGCAGTTAGGGAATGATGATGTTGCAACCAGAGCTCCCAAGGCAATCAAAAATGACTTCAAGGCCCTGGGAGAACTGGTTGAGGGGTCAGGGGTACAGATCATTTTTTCAGCAATACCTTAGTTGCAGCAATTCCTTAGTTGCAGGAAGGAATACCGAAAGGAACAAGTCAGCAGCTGTAATTAGCAAGTGGCTCAGAGGCTGGTGCTACCAAAAGAATTTTGGGTTTTTTGATCTTGGGGAACCAGGTCAGCTAGCAACAGATGGAGTGCGTCTGTCCCAGAGGAGGGAAAAGATCTTAACACATGAGAATGGCCTATCCCCCAAAGGGAAAAAGGTTCTAGGAAGGTGTGGTAGGTTGAGAGAGGGCTTAGCTCTCCCTCCTCCACAGAGTAAGAAACCACAACTATCCCAGTCGAAGAGCAAGCTATATATTTACAAGCATATATGAAAAGCAGGTTATATATGACACAATATATACAGGTATTTACAATATATACACAGAAATATACAGCAAAGAGAAATAACACAACAAAAATCCCTCCCTGAGGGAGGGATCCCCTCCTTGGAACCCCCTCTCTCCCCCCTCTACCTCCCTTTTTCCCCAAAAAGGGGTTAGAGAGAGAGAAAGGCAAGTTACTAAGGAAAAGAGTTGTTAGTAAGCTTCAAAAGCCCATGCAGGATTAGTTTTTGCTTATCTGAAGGCCAACTCCAGCAGTTCGCAGAGAAGCAGGCAGGGAGAACAGGCTGACACACCAAACTCCCCCAACTCCCAAACGAAACTGAACTGAGGAAAAAAAAATTCCAACTGCTCCACAATTTTGTCTATCCACCAATGAAATTCGTTTAGAATATCAGAATGTTTTGGTTCTAGTACCGAAAACATTTAGCCAGTGTCTCAGCACTGTTTGTTCTTAAAGGCACAGTGTCAAACGGTCACAGAAGGGAGTTGGCAGGTCTCATTGACAGGGCTTTAGACTAGATTCAAAGGGGGAAGAGGCTGAAACCAGTCCCCCAAGACAGGAGTCTAGGGGTGATAAGCTGGAGTCAGGGGTGAAACCAGCAGCCCAGATAAAGTGCATTTACACTTGTGGTGGTGAGAGAAGGTTCAGTTGTCCCTCCCCCACAAAGAAAGAAACCATGGCTGACTAAGTCGGAGGAGCTGTATTTACAAGCAGGATGAAATGCAGGGAATATATACACAATATACAGTATTCACAATGTATACAGAAATATACAGCAAAGAAAGTAATACAGAACAAAACTCCCTCCTCCAGAGGAGGGTTCCCTGCCTGTACCCCTTCTCTCCCCCCCTGCTCCCTTTTTTCCCAAAAGGGTTAGAGAGAGAGAAAAAAAGGTAATTATTAAGGTGGACAATTCTTTTGGCTTAAAGTGCATGCAAGGATTAATTTTCTTATCTGTTATCTCTCAAGGTTAGCTCCAGCTGCTGTTGCTTAGAGGCAGAAGCAGTGTGGTAGGTTGAGAGAGGGCCTAGCTCTCTCTCCTCCACAGAGTAAGAAACCACAGCTAACCCAGTCGAAAGAGCAAGCTATATATTTACAAGCATATATGGAAAGCGGGTTATGTATAACACAATATATACAGGTATTTACAATATATACACAGAAATATACAGCAAAGACAAATAACACAACAAAAATCCCTCCCCGAGGGAGGGATCCCCTCCTTGGAACCCCCTCTCTCCCCCCCTACCTCCCTTTTTTCCCAAAAAAGTGGTTAGAGAGAAAGAAAGGCAAGTTACTAAGGAAAAGAGTTGTTAGTAAGCTTCAAAAGCCCATGCAGGATTAGTTTTTGCTTATCTGAAGGCCAACTCCAGCTAGTTTGTGAAGCAGCAGGCAGGGAGAACAGGCTGAAACACAAACTCCCCAACTCCCAAACCACACTGAACAAAAATGAAAACCACACTGAACAAAAATGAAAAAAAATTAAAACTGCTTTACAATTTAAAGTTGCATTTTATCCATCCACCAATGAAATTCCTTTAGAATATCAGAATGTTTTTGTTCTAGTACCGAAAACATTTAGCCAGAGTGTCCCAGCACTGTTTGTTCTTAAAGGCACAGCCTCAAACGGTCACAAGCAGACAGGCTGAAAAGACAGAACAGACTGCAACAGAGAGAGACTCAAACTGAACTAAAACTTAAAGTTACATTCTACCAATCTACAAATGAAATTCATTTAGACTTATTTTTGTTTTCAAAATATTCAGCCAGAGTGTTCCAAAACTGTCCCTTTCTTAAAGGCACAGCCTAAAACGGTCACAACACTAATGTATGCAGCATGGGTAACAAACCAAGAGGAGCTGGAAGCCTTGTTACAGCAGGAAAGTTACGATATAGTTGCCATCACAGAAGCATGGTGGGACAACTCACATGACTGGAGCACTGTAATTGATGGCTACAGGCTCTTCAGAAATGACAGGCCAGGGAGAAGGGGTGGAGGAGTGGTCCTGTACATCAGGGAGGCACTAGACAGAATTAGAATAGAATAGAATAGAATAGAATAAACCAGGTTGGAAGAGACCTTCAAGATCATCGTGTCCAACCTATCATCCAACACCACCTAATCAACTAAACCATACAACCAAGCATCCTGTCAAGTCTCCTTCTGAACTCCCCCAGCAATGGAGACCCCACCACCTCCTCGGGCAGCCCATTCCAATGGGCAGTCACTTTCTCTGTGTAAAACTTCTTCCTAACCTCGAGCCTAAACCTCCCCTGGCACAGCCTCAGACTGTGTCCTCTTGTTCTGGTGCTGGTTGCCTGGGAGAAGAGACCAACCTCTGCCTGACTACAACCCCCCTTCAGGTAGTTGTAGAGAGCAATAAGGTCTGCCCTGAGTCTCCTCTTCTCCAGGCCATGGAACTAGAGATCAAGGATGATCAGGTTGAGTGCCTGTGGGTGAAAATTAGAGGGAATACCAACAAGGCTGACATCCTGGTTGGAGTCTGTTAAAGACCACCCAACCACGATGAAGAAATTTATGAATTATTCAATAGGCAGCTAGAGGCTGTCTCAAGATCGCCAGACCTTGTTCTTATGGGTGATTTTAACCTGCCTGATATATTCTGGGAACTCAACACAGCAGAGAGGAAGGGTGGTAGTTTAGGCTGGGTGCCTTCTGCTGCTACCACACAAGATACACCTTTGGTGCCCTGGGTGTCCAGCCCAGTGGGTGGACACATGAAGTTATGTATTTCATTCCCATAATGTTCTGCTCCCTATAAAACCACCTGCAAAGTCCTACACTTTCTCTTTATTCCCTTGCTGCCCTCATGGGAGATGCTCCCTGTCTGGTAATGGAGGGGGAGTTATCTCAAGGCCTTTTAGGCCTGGCTAGGCTTAATGACAAGAGGAAAAGGGGAAGGGCAATCTCAGATGTGGCCAGCTGAGATTGGCCTAACAGTGGAGGGGTGGAAGAAAGAGCCCTGTGGGTTTTGTGTGTACCCTCAGGTAGGGAGAGGGGAGTGTTGGGATGCTTCTGGGTATGCTTTGGGATCTTTTGTCACTGTGCTTGTGGTTCTCTGCAAAATATTCACTGCTTTTCCATTTAAACTTTCCATCACTTCTGCAATCTGTTTGTGTGAGTCTTGTTTGTTTATTTTGCCCTGGTGGGAGGAAAGGGAGGATCTGCCTCAAACCCACCACAGGAGGCAGTCTAGAAGGTTCTTAGAGTGTATGGAGGACACCTTCTTATTCCAGCTGCTGTGTGAGCCTACCAGGGGTAAGGCTTTGCTTGACCTTCTTTTTGCAAATACAGAAGGGCTGGTGGGAGATGTGGTGGTCGGAGGCTGTCTGGGGTCCAGCAACCATGAAATAATTGAGTTTTCAATATGCAGTCAAGCTAAGAGGGGCAGCAACAAAACCTCCACTCTGGACTTCTGCAGGGCGGACTTCAAGTTACCCAAGGAAGTAACTCAGAAGGTACCTTGGGAAATAGCCCTTAAAAACAAAGGGGTCCAGGAGGGCTGGACCTACTTCAAGAAAAATTTCTTGAAGGCTCAGGGACAGGCTGTGCCAATGTGCCAGAAGATGAGCCACCAGGGTAGACGGCCAGACTGGTTGGGCAATGAACTTCTGGGTGAATTAATGGGGGAAAAAAGGATGTATAATTTTTGGAAGGAAGGTGAGGTAACCCATGGAATGTTTAAGCATGTTGCTAGGTCATGTAGGAAAAAAATTAGAGAGGCAAAAGCCCTTTTAGAGCTTAGACTGGCCTCTGCTGTGAAGGAGAATTAAAAAATGCTTCTATAAATATATTAATAGCAAGAGGAGGGACAAGGACAACCTCCACTCCTTGGTGGACTGTAATAGGTTGGGGCAAACCCCCTCCCCACCACAGGCAGAAAGAATGACTCAGACAAATGGATTGCAAAAGTGATGGAAAGTTTAAATAGAAAAACGGTGAGTGTGTACAGAAAGCCAGAAGCATAGGGACAAGAGAAGCCCCAAAACAGACCCAGAAACATCCCATCCCCACCTGAGGGTGCACCCAAGACCCCCAGGGCTCCTCCTCCTCCCCCCCCCCCCCCCATACTAGTCTCAGCTGGCCAGATCTGAGACTTCCCATCCCTCCGTGGCCTTGGGCCTAGCCAGGCCCATGGCTGGGAGACATCTACCCCAGTTACTGGGTGGCAGAGAGGAAGGAAAGAGGAAGTGCCAGACCCCGACATGGATTTTATAGTGGTGCAGGGAATCATGGTAGGAAATACCTAATTTCCTGTGTCCACCCACTGGGCTGGACTTCTGGACACAGGAAACACCCCTGTAGCAGAAGGCACCCAGCCCAAACTACTACATGGACACAGAGTGGAACATAGTAACAAAAGATGAGGAAAAGGCAGAGGTACTTAACACCTTCTTTGCCTCAAATTTTAATAGCAGGACAGGTTGTCTTCTGGACAACTGGCCTCCTGAGCTGGCAGATGGAGGCAGAGAGCAGTATAGTTCCCCTGAGATCCAGGAGGAAGTAGTTAGAGACCTCCTTAGCCACTTGGATCCCCACAAGTCCATGGGACTGGATGGGATCCATCCTAGGGTGCTGAGAGAGCTGGCAGATGAGCTGGCCAAGATTTTTCCATTATTTTTCAACAGTCCTGGCTCACTAGAGAGGTCCCAGATGACTGGAAGCTGGCCAACATGATGCCCACCTGTCCTGGTTGGACATGACTAGGAGCTGGGGGAGATAGACAAAGGAAAACATGTACCAATAAAAAGCCAGCCAAACCTGTTTGGCAGGTATCCTGACCACTCACGGCTGTGCTGATGCCCAGAAGGTGATTGGCGAAGTTTCAAACTACTTTTCTGCCAGTGGTCAGTTTTGTTTCAAAACAGCAGTTAAATAGAGGGGTTCTTCAGTAACCCGGCCCCCTTTTTTCTTTTGGCTCTGGCTCGTCTCCAGCTGGTGAGGTGTGTGCTACTCGCCCATCCCCCTCCACCAGCATCCACCATGTGTACTCTAGTTTCGCTTTCAGTGTTGGGCAACATGCTTGGATCCTATCTTTTTACTTTTCCTTGGCTTTACAAAATTATACCAAGAACAGAGTTCTGGATTACAAACTTCCCTAACCGCTGCTCTCAACATCACGTCTTGGACTGATTCGGAATCTCCGGACTGGATATTGCTTCATAAGTGATTCTAATTATTGAATTCGTAAAGCATATTGGACATTAATTTCCCTCCTACCCTCTGCCTTTGCTCCACCAGGGAGCAAAGGAGACCAAGTTTGTTACTGGATCAAGAATTGTGGCTCCTTGCTCTCCTTTCGACTGTGAGTTTGATATCAGGAGTGTAGTTACTCTAGATTGAATCCTTCCTCCAACTAAAGTGTTCACACCATTAGAATTATCAACATTGTGTGTAAGTGAGTCCCCACCGGATACCCAAACCTAAACAAATTGTAAATAAGTTTATTAATGTTTGCCGTGGAAAATTGTTATTAATGAATAAATCCCTTCTGTTAATTGATCATCCCACTTATCAAGCGTTAGTAGCCTTATTTTCTGAATTAATTCAATTCACCACTCACAAGAAGGGCCGGTTGGATGAGTCAGGGAATTACAGGCCTGTCAGCCTGAATTCAGTGCCAGGCAAGTTTATGGAACAGGTCTTGAGAGCAATCACACACCACTTACAGGATGGCCAAGGGGTCAGGCCCAGCCAGCATGCATTTGGGAAGGGCAGATCCTGCCTGACCAACCTGATCTCCTTCTATGATCAGGTGACACATCTGGTGGATGTGGGGAAGGCTGTGGATGTAGTCTACATGGACTTCAGCAAGGCCTTTGATACTGTCCCCCACAGCAAACTCCCGGCCAAGCTGTCAGCTTGTGGCTTGGACAGCAGCACTCTGGGCTGGGTTAGGAACTGGCTGGAGGGCTGAGCCCAGGGAGTGGTGGTGAATGGTGCCACATCCAGATTGCAGCCAGTCACTAGTGCTGTCTTCCAGGGATTAGTGCTGGGCCCCATGCTCTTTAATATCTTTATCGATGATCTGGATGAGGGCATTGAGTCCATCATCAGTAAATTTGCAGATGACACCAAGCTGGGGGCAGGTGTTGATCTGTTCAAGGGTAGGAGAGCTCTTCTGAGGGACCTTGACAGGCTGGACAGATGGACAGAATCCAATGGCATGACATTCAACACATCTATGTGCTGGGTTCTATACATTGGCCACATACACCCCATGCAGTGTTACAGGCTGGGGTCAGAGTGGCTGGGGAGTGGCCAGACAGAAAGGGTCCTAGGGGTACTGGTTGACAGTAGGCTGAACATGAGCCGGCAGTGTGCCTACATGGCCATGAAGGCCAATGCCATCCTGGCCTGCATCAGGAATAGTGTGGCAAACAGGAGCAGGGAGTTCATTCTGACCCTGTACTCAGCACGGGTTAGGCCACATTTTGAGTCCTGTGTCCAATTCTGGGCCCCTCAGTTTAGGAAAGATGTTGACTTGCTGGAATGTGTCCAGAGAAGGGCAACAAAGCTGGTGAGGGGTTTGAAACACAAGCCCTCTGAGGAGTGGCTGAGGGAGCTGGGGTTGCTTAGCCTGGAGAAGAGGAGGCTCAAGGGATACCTTATTGCTCTCTACAACTGCCTGAAGAGAGATTGTAGCCAGGTGGGGGACCTCGACAGGCTGGACAGATGGGCAGAGTCCAACGACATGAGATTTAACACATCCAAGTGCCAGGTTCTGCACACTGGCCACAACAACCCCATGCAGAGCTACAGGCTGGGGTATGAGTGGCTGGAGAGCAGCCAGGTGGAGAGGGACCTGGGGTTGCTGGTTGATGGTAGGCTGAACATGAGCCTGCAGTGTGCCCAGGCAGCCAAGAGGGCCAATGGCATCCTGGCCTGCATCAAGAACAGTGGGGCCAGCAGGAGGAGGGAGGTCATTCTGCCCCTGTACACTGCACTGGTTAGGCTGCACCTCGAGTACTGTGTCCAGTTCTGGGTCCCTCAGTTTAGGAAGGATGTTGACTTGCTGGAACGAGTCCAGAGAAGGGCAATGAAGTTGGTGAGGGGTTTGGAACACAAGCCCTATGAGGAAAGACTGAGGGAGCTGGGATTGCTTAGCCTGGAGAAAAGGAGACTCAAGGGTGACCTTATCACTCTCTACAACTACCTGAAGGGAGAGTGTAGGCAGACAGATCTTGGTCTCTTCTCCCAGGCAGCCTGTACCAGAACAAGAGGCACAGTCTCAGGCTGCACCAGGGGAGGTTTAGGCTGGAGGTTAGGAAGAAGTTCTATACAGAGAGAGTGATTGCCCATTGGAATGGGCTGTCTGGGGAGGTGGTGGAGTTGCTGTCATTAGAGGTTTTCAGGAGGAGACTTGATGGGGTGCTTGGTGCCATGGTTTAGTTGTTTAGGTGGGTTGGATTGGTTGATGGTTTGGACGTGATGATCTTGAAGGTCTCTTCCAACCTGGTTTATTCTATTATTCTATTAAAGAGTTATTGGCCATTGGAATGGACTGCCCAGGGAAGTGGTGGAGTCACCATCACTGGACGTGTTTAGGAAGAGACTTGATGGGGTGCTAGGTGCCATGTTTTAGTTGATTTGGTAGTATTAGATGATAAGTTGGACTTGATGATCTCAAAGGTTTCTTCCAACCTGGTTAATTCTATTCTATTCTATTCTATTCTATTCTATTCTATTCTATTCTATTCTAGAGAACTCAAAAGTAAAGTTAAGCCTGGAAAGAATGTGGAGTTGGGGGAAATTGTTTTAAGATTTAGGTTTTATGTTCTCATCATCCTATTCTGATTAAATTGGTCATAAATTAAATTAATTTCCTGAAGTCAAGTTGGTTTTGCCCATGATGGTAACTGGTGAGTGATCTGTCTCTGTTCTTATCTTGACCCATGACCCTTTCATTACATTTTCTCTCCCCTGTCTAGCTGAGGAGAGAGAGTGTTAGCACAGCTTTGGTGGGCACATGTCCTTTATTTCTGTGATCTGATTTCCTCAGAAGGTCTGCTCTGAGTATGAGCTGCCACATTCACACTGTCTCTGCTTTGGAGAACTGGAGGTGGCATGCTTTGGAGATGCCCTTCTCCTGTGTGTGTACGAGGCACTGGGTCCCTTTTTCTAGGCTATCTGCTGTGGAGGCTAGAGCCAGCACAGGGAGGGAATCACACCTGCCAAGCTCTCAGCTGTGCTGCCTTTGAAGGTGTCTGCATTGTGAAGCAAGGCAGAACCACAGACCAGGAGGGTTTATTATAGTAAAGGGGGACAAGGAGTAAGCTTGAGTACTTGGACACTGATTACCCACATGGCTCAGTTGTTAATTTGTTTCCCGTTTCCATTTAGGCTTCCTCTGACTAAGTCTTGCCAGTGTGATTCCAAGATATGGTCCGCTGGGCCTGCACACTGGTGACCTACTGTCAGGCCACAGCAAGAGCTGCCTTCTCTGCAAGGGAAAGAGAATGGGGAGGTGAGTGTGACAGCAAGGCAGATAAAGTAGTGGCATCAGTAACAAGAGCCTGCTTCCACAGTATCCGTGCAAGGAAAATAGGATAATGATAAACAAGGCCATACATTCTCCAGTGATTGCTGGATATGTCTGTAGTTACTGGCAGGTCCAAGGCTAAAGGATGTCAAGGTGGTGAATTAGAGCAGGATTGGCTAGGAGTCCATCCCAGCGGTTTGATCCCAAGTTACCCAGCTAAGCTGCAGCAGAACTGACTTAAGCACAGGCAGCCGGAACCTGAGTAGAGGTGAAGGGGACTAGATCCAGGTGCTGCACTCTTGGTCTTGACACTGATCTTGACAGGCAGTACTGACAAAACATCACCAATCTGTCTTTTTTTTCCCCTTTAGGCTATCCTCCATCTCTCTCAACAGTATTGGGTGCTCAAGCAGCCCATAGAGCCTCATGCCCCACATTTCCAGAAAAAATACTAATTTTGTCAAAAAGGGCAAAAAATTCCCAAGGGAAATTCAATGAAAAATGCTTTTCAGTATATATATGTGCAATTTTCTTTACACAAGACTGTCGGGAAGAGAAGTTCATCGGCGAGGGGGGTGAGGGAAAGACTCGCAGCAATCAATATGATTGATAAGCAAGCTTCAACTTTATTGTTAGAAAGCACGGCTTATATAGCATTTCATCTAAATATGCACAAGTGTAATCATTTCATTGGCTATTAGTCCAGGGTTACATCATAATATTCAGCCTAGCTACAGTTAGAGTCTACGTGCAGATTCCTCTCTAATTAGCTACTTGTTTTACTTATTCTTTATCTATACTCACAGCTGCAAGCACAGCTCCAAGGTCACGACGACCCTCCATGCCCCATCCACACTTGCAGCTGCCAGCACATCCTCCAGGCTTCAAGGCCGTGGTAATCCCCTAATATCAGCGTATCTGCTCACTGCGAGCAGCAAACATTAAGATGGAGTACGGCCTACACACTTTGTTCAAGCAGCTGTTCCATAGAACTATGCCCCTGCGATTCAAGCCATTCCTCAACAATTCCCCCCTTTTTCTTCTGAACAAGAAAAGCTCGAGATGTTACCTCATTTACACTTCTCATAACACATCCATATGCGATGCGCAAAAGAATCAAAACCAACAAGACAATACCAATCCAGCGTAAACCTTCTTTAAGTAGGCCCAACAACCAAGGAGACAAATTACCAAACCAAGATTGAAGCCATTGATCAAAAGGATTAACATCTTTAACAACCAAATGAGTATGATTTTCTAACCAAGCAACCTTTTTGTGAATTGACTGACTATGATCAGACAAATTAAAACAACACATGCCTTCAAAATCTTTACAGCCATGACCGTGAGCTAAAAGCAAAAAATCAACAGCAGCTCTATTCTGTAAATATGCGTGTCGTAAACTATTTTGATCTACAAGCAATTTATCTAAAACTTCAGTGGTTACATTAGCTTGTTTAACTGACCAGCAAGCCAGTTTTTCAATTTGCCTTAAAGCTTGCTTAGCAGCAAGACTAGGAAGAAGCAAAGAAGCAAAAGTGTTTGCTGTGACTGACCACAAAGCTACATTATCATTACAACTATCATCCAAATACTGCAGAGACCGTTTTTGTCGATGTTGCAGTATTGCAGTGATGTTTAACCAATCTCGATATTGAGGGGCAAATAGGGTAAGCTTGCCCAGATAACACGGACCTCCATAGGCATTTTTTGGTATTCCCTGCCATGCTCTGTCACCACAAATCAAAAAGATTCCAGGAGGCAGAGCCTTGGCTGTTGCATTGTTCCATAAGAGAGACAGATCTCCCCTTTTCTGTCTTTGAGGAGTCTGACCAGACCCTTGCGCTCCATAAGCACCAAACAGTGACCCATTGTTCATGTCCCTATCATTCCATCCACAATAAGTACCAAAAACCTGATAGTCCTCCTCAAGGAAGGGATTAACTATAGTCCAACCAGAAGTAAGGCCCAAGTTGTTAGGCAAATGATAAGAACCTCGTTGCTCTTGATACCCATCTCCAAAGACAAAACACGTACGAGTCCAGTTATGAGATGCATTGCCAATTCGCGCTGAGCCCAACAGTTGCAGTTCTTGTGGGTCCCATGGTAAGGTAACATTCAGTCCCCCAATAAGTCCTGCAGCACAATTCGAGGTGGTAGTATCTTTTGAACATTCACCATACACACTATAGTTCCAAAACATTTGGTAGGCAAAATCAGGAATACCCACCAAACATGTCTTAAAAGGTTCTGTAGCAGACTGCAGGCTTAAACAGAAATCCAGATTACCCGTCTGGTGAGCCCACGAGACCCACATATTAGTCCTTGGGTTTATCGATGTGATTGTCAGAGTCATGAGGGGCATCATCAAAAGCAAGAGAATTCTCATTATCCTGTGTAACTTGAGTAGTGGGAGGTGCCGGTCGAGTCCACTTGCTGGGAATCCACAAAGGACCTGTTGGAGTAGACACACACATATGACCTCGACCTAAATACTGAACAGGAGCAGGGCCCATCCAAAGTCCAGTTGTAGGATGCCTATACATAACTGACATTTGTGGACAGGGTTGTTGCTGAACTAAAGAGCCATGAACATGGGCAGGAGGGTTCTTCTGTTCTCCGAAAATACACAAATGGTTAAGAACAAAAAGAGCTCTCCCTAGCTTTTCTTGTGGATCTTGTACATTGTCAAACTTCTCCAGATAACTTTTTAATGTCTGATTTGCTCTTTCTACAATAGCTTGCCCTGTAGGCGAATGTGGAATGCCAGTGAGGTGCCGTACACTCCATTGCTGCAGAAACCTATTAACTCTGTGTCCAGCATATGCCGGACCATTGTCTGTCTTAATCTGTTTAGGGACTCCCATTACAGCAAAACATAGTGTCAGATGCCTTATCACATGAATTGCCTTTTCACCAGGTTGTGCCGAGGCCCATATGAAATGACTAAAGGTATCAATGGTGACAGGGACGTACTTGAGCCTCCCAAACCGTGCCACATGTGTGACATCCATTTGCCATACTTCATTCGGGCCGAGACCCCGGGGATTTACCCCAAGGCCGAGACCCGGACTTGCATGGTGACTGCATTGCGGGCAGGCTCTCACAAGTCCCCGCGCTTCATCCATGGTGATACCAAAGGAACGATGCAAACCTCTAGCATTCTGATGAAAGGTAGCATGTGCATTGCGAGCTTTAGTAAAGGCATCCATTGGTACTGACAAAGATACCAATTTATCAGCTCTAGCATTGCCTTCTCCCAGACCCACGGCACCTTGATGACTTCTAACATGTAATACTGCATAGGGAGCTTCTCGCTGCCGAATAGCCAACTGTAATTGTGAAAATAATTCACCTAGTCTGCGATTGTTGGTGTCTCTTAACAGGGCTTCCTCTATTCTCTGTGCTACCCCTACTGCATACAAGGAATCAGAAATTACATTAAGGGGAATCTGTAACCATCGTGTAAAAGCATAGACTATGGCAGCAAGTTCCAGTGTTTGTAGCGAGTCTCCTGGAACAGCTTCCAGGAGAACATGCTGCCATTGCCCATCTTCTTGCCAGGTGACTGCTGCTCTCCTAGATTTTTTCCCTGCATCTGTAAAAACAGTAAGTGCATCCATCAATGGATCCTCACTTCGCTTTGGTACAGATATCCATTCCTGATTAGCAACCCATTTTAACAAAGAGGGTACTGATGACAGAGCAACTTGTACACTTAATCCTAAAAGGCTTTTTTGTAACTCTACTGAATGTTGTAAAAACCAATTCAAATCTTCCTGTTTAATAGGTACAAAGATTGTATTCGGCTACTGTCCTGTCACTTGTAACACTCGTTTGCGACCCTTCTGAATTAACAGGGATAATGATTCCATTTTTGTCTGAATTGAATTATGAGGTTGCAAAGGCCCAAATATCCATTCTAAAACCCACACTCTGTTCCCCTCTTTGTTTTCAGATTGTGTAAGTGCACCAAACAGAAATAGACCATCACCCAAAATAGTCAAATCTATAGGTAAATCAAAAATTCGCCGTGATACTGATTGTTGTAAAATAGACTCTGCAATGTCACTGATTGCTTTCTGTTGTTGTTGTGTCAGCATGACCGGTGTAGCAGGGTCAGTGCCTTTCAAAAGGGGTCTTAAAATTTCCAGTTGTGAATTCCTAGTGCCAATCACAGGACGAAGCCACTGAATATCACCCATAAACTTTTGAACATCATGCAGGGTACGGAGTTCTTTCTGAATAACAATTTTCTGTGGCTGTATAACAGAGTCTGATATTGACCATCCTAAATATTTCCAAGGTGCAGAGCGCTGAATTTTTTCCGCTGCTATTACAAGGGAATTTTTTACCAGTTGCTCCGTTAAGAAGAATTCTTGTTGCTGTGTAAATGGTTGCTCTTGTGCAATAAGGATGTCGTCCATGTAGTGATAGATTAATGCGTCTGGCCAGGCTTGTCGTACTGGTTGCAGAGCTGCATCAACAAACAACTGACACAGGGTGGGACTGTTCTTCATCCCCTGGGGAAGCACGACCCACTCATAGCGTGCAGCAGGTGCTTCCCTATTTAGAGCTGGCAATGTAAAGGCAAATCGCTTGGTATCAGTAGGATGAATAGGGATGGTAAAAAAGCAGTCCTTTAAGTCTATGATAAGCAGGTTCCATCCGGCTGGCAACATTGCAGGATTTGGCATACCAGGTTGCAAGGCTCCCATGGCTTCCATTTGATCATTCACTTTTCTAAGATCATGGAGCAAACGATATTTTCCAGATTTTTTCTTAATAACAAATATGGGAGTATTCCATGGGCTAACAGATGGTTTGATGTGTCCTTGTTGAAGTTGTTCAAAAACTAATTGGTGAGCCGCTTCCAGGCTTTCTCTCTTTAGTGGCCACTGCTCGATCCATATTGGTTCATCAGTCAGCCAGGTTAACTGGATCGGGAAAGCCCAAGTAGTGACCGCTGTTAAAAACAAGCATTAGTTACAAGTCGTGCTCCAATTTGAGTAAGAATATCTCGGCCAATCAATGCTTCCACCTTAGGAGGTAATTGCATTATGGTCAAAAAAGATACACAGGTGCGGCCATCAATAATTACTCGAATCTTGTCTCGACTTTTGCTGACTGATGCTATGCTGCCCACACCTTCTACACTTGTCAACATAGGAGTAAGTGGCCAGTTGTCGGGCCAGACTGAGCGGTCAGTGATGGTAATATCAGCTCCTGTGTCTAACAATGCATTTAACTGATGTCGTTCATGTCCATTGTCCAAAATAATGGTAGTTTTTGGTCGTTGATCCATGGACATAGACAATAACGCCATTCCTCCTGTTGATCCAAAACCTGCATCGCCTCTGATGTTTTGAGAAATTGCCGTGGCTGCCTCTGTAAGCTGTAATGATGGCACTAATTGTGCAATGCGACTGCCTTCAGGAATAACCAGTGGTGGAAAAAATGTCATAGCAATTACACAAATCTCTCCAGTAAAATCTGCATCAATAACTCCGGGTAAAACAAATAGTCCTTTTAGACCAGCTGAAGAGCGTCCCAATAACAAAGCTCCGCACGGCTGTCCTTTGTATTTTACAGGTCCCTTTATTCCCGTAGCGATTTTGACTGGCTTTGAGTCTATCAACACCGTTTCTATTGCTGCTGCCAGGTCCAGCCCGAGGCTCCCTGGGGTGGCTGGCTTGAGGTTGGCGGCTGATTGCAGTTGCCTGGTGATTGCCACACAGGGGCTGCAGTTGGGGTCCTCGCGCCGCAGCCCTTTGCGCTCCGCTTGAAGTTTCCCGAGTATCTGCATACCTCAGTTGTATGATTATTTGTGTGACAGTTTTTGCACCACACGGATTTAGTTTGGCAATCGCGGCGATAATGTCCTGTTCTGCCACATCTGAAGCATTTAGGTGTTTTCGGTTGTTGATTCTCCTGGTTTGCCGGTAACAACGGTGTAAGGGCTGCAAAGGCTTGGGTCTGAGCCTGCACTATATCCTTCCCTAACTCTTTTAAAGCCTCTACTATCATAGCCTGTGACCCTGCAGGAATACGAATCATACGCTCTAACATTTCTTCTATAGAAGCATCAGCAGACATGGTAGAAATTACATTTTTAGTTGGACCGTTACTGTTTTCTATCACACACTGACGAAGTAGGGCTCCTTTCATCCAGTCCTGAACATTTGCCTGATTTATAGCCTCGGTTACCCTGTCTACAAATTTTGCAAAAGGCTCGTCTCTCCCTTGTTTAACAGACATATACGAAGGTACTGGAGGAGTTACTTTCACCCTGTTAAGGGCTTCTCTAGCGAGCCGCATTCCTATCTTTAACCCTTCCGGACCCAGCTGAGCTTGCATTTCTACTGTTGAAAAGTTTCCTGAACCCATCAGCTGTTCTACAGTAACGCCATAATTTGGATTATTTACAACAAATCTATCACACAATTGATGCCAATATGCCTGCCACAGCATGAGGCTGGATTGAGTTGTTATCATACGCATAATAGATTTAATATCTTCAGGTAACAATATTCCTGAACTCCATATATAATTTAACATTTGTTTAGTGGGTTCACCATGCAATCCACACTCATTTACTGTAGCTCTGAGTTGAGACAAAAGTTTCCAGTCTACAGGGATGTATGTAGCTACAACCTCGCCCCCCTCCTGAGTAAAAGAAACTGGAAATGCCTGAAGCCCTTCCAAAGAATTGCAAAGTTCAAAGTCCTTGTTATGCAGGGCTTCCCTTTGGATAGATAACCAATCAATCCTTACTATAGAGGGAATGTTCTGTTTTGATTGAGAAGGAGCAGTTTGTTTTGGTTTAACGCTGTTCTCCATATTCTTTTGTGACTGTTCATGGAAAAAATTGTCATTATTAAGTTTCAAATCTTTTATAGAGGAATTACATGCCACAAATGCCTCCTCCCTGTGATACCATACAGCCTCCTCCTTCAACTCCTCCTCATCTGCATTAGAAAAGAATTCCTTCCCAGCACCTTTAAGGTGCTGAGAAAAAGAATCAGGCTGGGGGGAAGAAGCAGGCTGAGGGGGAGAAGCAACAAGAGACTGGGGAGGAGAAGCAGGCTGACACTGTGGATCAGGAACAGACGGTATTGAACTTATTTTAATAGAGTCTAGGAGGGGCTCCTTGCTGATTTTTACAGGATTAGAAACCAAAATAGTGCTCCCAGATGGTGGGCTAGGTATATAGTCATGGCCAAATTGATGCAATCCCTGCTCTCCATCTAGGGCAGCTGTTGCGACTGCCGCTACCTGCTTTTCAGTTTGATATTGATCTATGCAATTTTTAACAGCCCTCCACGGTTTCATGAGTTTACGAGCAACTTTGTCATCATCAATAACCTTGTCCCACAAGATACTACCTAAATCTTTCCACACATCAATATTAAAAACATCTCCTGACGATTTAAAAAGATTATGCTCCCTACCAAACTGTAATAAACGTTCAGGATGCTTCTTTAAATCCACATCCTCTACTCTTCGTTTCTCAAGGAAACTTTTAAATAAATTAAGGGCTACTTCGCTCTCCATACCCCCGGGGGATTTCCTTCCTAATTATTTCCTTAAGTGCAGCCTTGAACCTGAGCCGGCAGCCCTTACCCGGATGGCGAGCAGAATTCCTCCTAGTGAATCCTTGCCCAGGCACGGTACGAACCCCCTACGCCAGCGTCGGGTTCATACTTTTGCCCGTCGATCGCTGCACAGACCTGGGAATACCCAATCGACGCACTCCGGCCCCACCCGTGCCTCCTTCCTCCAGCAGCTGTAGACCCTGAGCCTGCTGAAGCAGCCGTCGGATACTCTTCCGTTCCTATAAAGCCTTCATGTCCCTGTGTTCGGGCGCCAGATGTCGGGAAGAGAAGTCCATCGGCGAGGGGGGTGAGGGAAAGACTCGCAGCAATCAATATGATTGATAAGCAAGCTTCAACTTTATTGTTAGAAAGCACGGCTTATATAGCATTTCATCTAAATATGCACAAGTGTAATCATTTCATTGGCTATTAGTCCAGGGTTACATCATAATATTCAGCCTAGCTACAGTTAGAGTCTACGTGCAGATTCCTCTCTAATTAGCTACTTGTTTTACTTATTCTTTATCTATACTCACAGCTGCAAGCACAGCTCCAAGGTCACGACGACCCTCCATGCTCCATCCACACTTGCAGCTGCCAGCACATCCTCCAGGCTTCAAGGCCGTGGTAATCCCCTAATATCAGCGTATCTGCTCACTGCGAGCAGCAAACATTAAGATGGAGTACGGCCTACACACTTTGTTCAAGCAGCTGTTCCATAGAACTATGCCCCTGCGATTCAAGCCATTCCTCAACACAAGACTAGCTTTAACAAACATGGATGTGAATCAGTTCTTGCCACATGGTTTCAGGGTCATGGATAAGTATTCTTCTATTTAGCAGAATCAAATAGGTCTAGTTTTTTGGTAATGTGGCACATGAGCTGGCATGAAACAAAAAATCCTCTCTAATAATTCTGCCCAAGTGTTTGTAATGGATACTGTTTTGTCAAAATGTTTCAAATTTTCAAAAATCTATTTCATCTTAAAATTCAGATGAACTGAAATGTTTACACTTTGAACAATTATCAAGCTTCAGAGAAATCTGAAATTAGTTTTTTATCTATCATCAGTTATCTTACATCAGCATGATACTGATTCTCATAACATGCACTTTCTTGAATTCATCTGTCTCTGTGAGTTCACCAGGCTTCTCTTGCAACCATCTCCTAATGATCACATGTAAGTTGTTCTCCTTGTTGCAAGCTCAAAGAATTTATTGGCAATGATATTGACACTGTAACTCTATTATTTTTGACAGCTTATGTCAGACAAAAATCATAGAATGGTTTGGGTCAGAAGGGACCTTAAAGATCATGTAGTACCAACACCCCTGCCTTTGGCAGGGACACCTTCCACTAGACTCAAGGTCTCAACCAACCTGTCCTTGAACCCGTCCAGGGAGGGGCATCCACAACATCCCTGGGAAACCTATTCCAGTGTCTCACCAACATCACTGGAAAGAATTTTTTCTAATGTCCAATCAAAACCCACCATCCTCAAGCTTCAATCCATTTCCTCTCATCCTATCATTACAAGACCTTATAAATAGTCACTTCCTGGCTTTGTTATAAGCCCGTTTCAAATACTTGAAGGCTGCTAAAAGGTCTTCTTGGAGCCTTCTTTTCTTCAGGATGAACAGCCCCAACTCTTACCACCACGGAGCAGGTGCTCCAGCCCTCTGATCATCTTCATAGCCTCCCCCTGGACCTGCTCCCTCAGTTAAATAGTGCTGGGGGCACCAGAACTGAATGAGGTATTCCAGGTGGGGTCACACCAGAGTAGACTAGAGGGGGAGAATTACCTCCATGTCCTTCTAGTCATATTTCTTTTTATGCACCCCAGGATGAGATTGATCTTCTGGGATGCAAGTGAACATTGCCAGCTCATGTTGAATTTTTCATCAACTGACACTCCCAAGTCCTTCTCCTTGATGCTGCTCTTGAGCAACTCCTTGACCAGCCTACATTTGTGCTTGGGATAATAGTATGAATCATAATGTGAAAACATGAGATACTCAATGTATATTACAAGGCTACTAGCCATTTTAATCATATTATTATTACATGTCCAGAACAGAACAACTTTCTCAGTGACAAGTACCCTTAATATATAAATGGAAAAATTTCCAGGCCAGAGAAACTTTCTGTATTCCAGAACAGAATATCTTGAAGTGAATGGATCAAGGCTATATTTCTTTTATTCTTCAAGCAGCTTGTAATATGATGGGAATATAAAGTATCAATTCCTTCATATTTCTGTAAGAACTCAAATTGCTTTTGATTCTCAGTTTGCAGCTTGTAAGAACAGAGAGTGATAGCATCATAGATTGCTTGGGGTTGGAAGAGACCTTTAAATATCTAGTCTAACCCCTCTTTGGTGAGCAGGAACATCTTCAACTATACGAAGTTGCTCAGAGCCAGGTCCAACCCCATATGATTCAAAGTAATCTGAGTTATGAATAATTTTTTTGAGTTGCCTAGATAAACTAAAAAGAAAAAAAAAGTTTCTAAGACACATTCCTTTCCTAAATGTCTGATGTCTTAAAGGGGGAAAAAAAGAAGTTAAAAAAAAGTAATCTAAGAAAAATATCAACATTTTTTTATTTTCAGAAGTATATCACTGTTGCATAAATCAGTCTGAAATTCTTTGCTGCTGAGGCTCCTGTCTCCAGTGATGGCAAATACTAAATACTGGGAGAATAATGAGTGACATAACAAGAGGTCAATCAGATGATGGCATTTTACTGTGATACTGTCCCAGACTTCATCAATTCGTAACAAGGGTAGGAGTTAGTGTCTGAAATTAGAGGTATTGTTTTTGTGTTCAACAGTCTTGAACTTTCTGCCGAGCATGTCTAGTTATAAAGACTCTGCTTCTGTAATATCTTGTAGTAAAAATATAACTTATGTAGTAATTGTGTGAAGATATAATACTTTTTTCTTGTTTTAAACTGGGAATAAAAAGGTTTAATTTAATATTTGTGAATCATTGATTAGAGAAGACACTGAATGGTTTTCTCTGAGCCACTCACCATGCTGAAGTATGAGCTATCCCTATTCTATCCATTGAGACTGATGACAAAGGATTTGATGAAAAGAGATAGTTCAAAATGAGGAACTTCTGAAATCTTGGTTTTATTCATTGTTCTTTTCTCTGCTCACTTTTGAAACATTTATACCTTCAAACATATTTTTAAAGTCTGTCATCTTGAACATCCCCTCTATTTTTTCTTCTTTAATGTTATGAATTATGTTATGCTGCGTGCCATAAACATTTATTGAAGATTTTCAGATGCAGCCAGGGACCTTTTCTTCCATTTCCCGAAAGAAAGTTGTACTGAGAACCTAACAACCATGACAATCAAAACTCTACAGTCATTCCTTCTTTTAAAAAACTTTGTATGTTTGCCAGGTGACTTGGGACATATATAAAAGAAACACACAAAAGTTTTCCTTTGTATCTGCAGTAACCAATGATTTTCAAGATGATGGTGATTGTCCTAGTATCAGAAAAAAGCCATAGTGAAATAAACTTAAAATTCCTGCTTCCTTTTCATAGTATTTTATAAATGGTAGGATAATCTCTTTATATATCAGACTTAGGAAAAAAAAGGTAGGTATTCAAAGCAATACCAAGAACAAAAAGATTAATAAAATCCCTTGTATAATGACTATTAAAGCAATTTATTTTCCCTTGAGAAAATTTAATTTGCTTTCTAGTGATTCAGCTTGCCTCCAGTTAAAAGTTTTTCCAATCATCCAAAATTTAATCTAATGCTTCAGTGTTAGTTTAACCATTTATCAGTTAAACATTGTGAGACACTTCCTGAGACCATTTGAGGCTGTGCCTTTAAGGAAGGGGCACACTGGCTAAATGTTTTCGGTACTAGAACAAAAAGCATTCTGATATTCTAAATGAATTTCATTGGTGGATGGACGAAATGCAACTTTAAATTATTGGGCAGCTGGGACTTTCTCTCAGTTTTCCTTCCTTCGCTGTTCCTTTCAGCTGGACTGCTTCTGGGCTTCTTGCCAACAGATAAGAACTAACTCCTGTACTAGGCCTTCCTTTGTCTTCCTTGCTAACTCCCCTCGTCTCTCTTTTTCTATCTCTTTGGGGGAGAAGGGAGGTAGGGGGGTGAAGGGGGCACAGGGGGAAGCCCCCTCTGTTGGGGGGTCTGGTTTCTGGTTGAGTTCATTTGCTGTATATTCCCATATATATTGTAAAATACCTGTATTTGTGGTGTTACATATAATCTGCTTCCTATATATATACTTGCAAATATAGTCTGCTTTTCTAATTGCTGAGTTAGCTGCGGTTTCTTTCTCAATGGGGGAGGAAAAGCGGAGCCTTTCCTTTCAACCCACCACACCTCCCCATTTAATGAATATCAAACACCGCATAGTGATTGAGTGATACTGCTTAAAGATTAACTTTTTTTTTCCTTTTGCAACTCCTCTATAATCAACCTTTTCATGTTATCACCATTAACTGTAAAATCTTCAGTAATTGGTTGTTCTTTTAACCAAGCTTGATTGAACTTTGAGTCCACTACTGACTTTTTCAGCTACCTTAATCTTCAGGGAGATTTTTCAATCTTGAAGAAAATGATTTATAAAATATTTTATTTTATGTTTCAACATTAATAGAAAACAAACAAAAAAATCAGTGCATAGAAAGAAAAGAAACAGAAATATGAAGCAATCCAGTGCTGCAATGAATGATGCCATAGGGGTAGATTATTCCTAGATGCCTGTAGGAATGTTCTGTTTTGTATTTTCCTTGTGTGGCAATGCCAGTGATGAGTAGTGTGAGCAATCTGGCAGTGCAGGCCTAGAGCCTGGCATGGTGGTAGGCCATGCTCAGCATAACTGCAGAGCCAGCTAGCAGTGTACCAAAACAGTGCTGTGCCTGCAGCATGTAACTAAAACAGGACACTGGTAGCTATAAACACACCAAGTTATCTTGGGACAACAGGACATGCACCTGCATCAACAACCTCGTGTGTCATTAGTAGTTGGACCAATAATCTATAATAGTGCGATGTGTGGTCACTCATAGCGAACCAATGAAGCTTTGCCAAAGAGGCTCTCCGAGTTTATATAAGTTGTAGAAGTTCCCTTGTGACGCACTTTCCTTTCCTTTCCCTCCTTCTTCTTTGCTTTACACTACTGTGCTGTACTTACTATGCTCACACTATAGGCCTGCAATACTGAAACAATAAAGGAACAATACTCAATCATATTGGTCATCTGTATTGACTCCAATCTCTGTTGCGATACCCTTGCATGTTGATGAATTCATTAATTACTCATGGAGCTATGATAAGTATATAGACCACCATTTTAAATACCTGTGTGGGCAAGGCAAATAAGACTACACGCATTAAAGAGTTAACGTGGGAAAAAGGAAAGAGATTTGCTACTGGATAGGTGTTCACAAATTAAAATGGATATCTTTGGAGAGGAGATAGCAGACAGCTGTCAGAGTGAGCCATTTACAAAAGCTGACAGGCTTCAGAAGTGATGAGCAGCTCCTGCATTTTAATTAACACTCCCTGAAATAGCTGATCATAGATTTGAAGACTGCCAAGCTCTATACTTCTTGCCCTGGCCTAGTTTAGATACCTTTTCAAGCCAATAATGGAGAAAGGTTAATGCAGAAGATTCTGCTCATTAGAAATGCCAAAAATATCGAGAGACTCACATTTTCTAGTATGCATTGTGTCTATGAAACTATACATTCAGGTAATGTTGTTTCAGAGGGAACAATTTATGCTGTCAAAAGTTAAAAGACACTTAACAGAAAGAAAACACCAAACTCTTCTATCATTTTTTTCATTGGCTCTTGGTTGTTGGTTCTTTTTTTTGTTTGTTTGGTTGGTTTTATTTGTTTTCATCATTTCAGATTGAGAGGCTTGCTTTATATGTGAAGTCCTGGTCTTCCAATGTGATGATTATAATAGATTCTTTCTCCAATAGGGAGTCCCACTGGATTACGTTTGAAAAAAAAATAATTATGATCCAAATAGTCTGTGTACTTATTTAAAAAACAAAGGATTAATTGCAGCAAAAGATGCAATCTAAAATCAAGGAATAAACTTCTGAAATCTGCTTGGCACAAAACTGAAAAATAAAGGGGTCTATATTTGTCCTTTTATTTGGTGTGTTGTTCTTCAGAGGGACAGAAGATTTTTCTGGAGGGTCCAGTTCTTTTTAAGAATACTGAGAAAATTCCCCTATCTATTCAATTGGAATATTGCTTGCACATGTAAGAAAATTACCTGTTTTCATCTTCAGATCATTCTTAACAAAGACCAGAAATGTTTCTGTTGATTCATATTGCACACACCCAGAATGTCAGGGCAAGGCTCATGGCCAGACAGGGCAGGGCTGTGGTGAACTGGAGACTGGCCCTGTTGCAGTGTTCCTGGGGGAGGAACTGATGGCCTTGGGGGGCTGACATGAAGTCCTAGGCCCTAGGCAAGGTAGGGGGAGCCCTGTGGCTCCTGGGCAGGGACAGTCAGGGCTGGTAGTGATCTCACTGACATAACAGTATCACAGTATCACAGTATAACTAAGGTTGGAAGAGACCCCAAGGATCATCAAGTCCAACCTGTCTCGACAGACCTCACGACTAGACCATGGCACCAAGTGCCACGTCCAGTCTCCTCTTGAACACCTCCAGGGACGGCGATTCCACCGCCTCCCTGGGCAGCCCATTCCAATGACAAACGACTTGCTCAGTGAAGAACTTTCTCCTCACTTTGAGTCTAAACCTCCCCTGGCGCAGCTTGAGACTGTGTCCCCTTGTTCTGGTGCTGGTTGCCTGGGAGAAGAGACAAACCCCTTCCTGTCTACAACCACCTTTCAGGTAGTTGTAGAGGGCATAACATACACCTTGCAACATAAACACAGGTTGAAGCCCATTGAAAGAAGCATCATAATTCAGAATCAGCCACAGAGTGAAGCTGTCATTTGATAAATGTTCATTTGATGTCAGAGCTGTGTGCCATAGAAACACACATGAATGTTAAAGTCTGCCTAGGATGGCAGCTTCTATTTTTTATAAACAATTAAAATTATGCAGTAACTGCAAGTTTTGTGTCTGTTGTACTTACTAATAAACATTCAAAATACTATATAACAGTGAACACAACCATGCATTTTTGCAGGGCAAAAACTTGCAGTTAACCTGTTACATTTTTATCACTGCTATCCTCAAAACAGAGTTGTGGGCTCCAAGATAAATAATCTTTGCTTTTGCCCTTACACTGCCATCTAAAGCAGTAGTAAGTGATAATTAAGAAGACATTCTTAGCAGTTCTCAGGGAAGCATATTAACACTTGTCCTACTTAGGAAGCTGATTATACCCCTAAGAAGGGAAAGGGAGTGAAGGCCTTCCCTATCAGCCCTAAAAGGCATAGAGCTCTAGATCAGGCACAGCCACGGGGTAAGCCTGCTGTTTGACTTGGAGGGTCTAGATGATTAGTCTCTGAGTAGCACTGGGTGGAAGAAAAGAGCTAATAAACATTTTGCATGATGAACTCTGTATTGTGCTCTAGAGCATGGAGTAAATTTTCTACAGTACAAAGGCTAAGAGCTGCATGTTTCTATATTATATTTGAAAAGTTAGTCTGTATAAATGTATGCAGCTGTGTGTAGAAAATGGCATTGCAGTTTTAGCTTTGGTACTGCTGTTTGACTGGAAAGAGTTCAGATAATTTAAGGCTAATAAACCTCTGTTTCAGACTCAGGTTTTAAATCAGTATAAATTTAGCCCAACGCAATTTACAAAGATGGAAAGAAAAACAACAACAACAACAAAGATTTAATGCCATATAAAGAATTTGTAAAACTCTAAGTAAGTCTTAATATTATAAATAGTTACATCACTTCAGGAGGGACAGGCCAAATGAAAGGGTGTAGGACCCTTTCATAATATTAAATAGGGGCAATTCTAAGACTTCCTAATAGTATCAAAAATCAAAAATTGGTATTGCAAACAGGATGATAGTTTAACATAAACACATGCACAGATTAATATCCGTTTCTTCAATCACAATTTAGATTTTTGCATGTTTGTCTCTCTCCCCTTTCTTTTGTACTGTATTCCTAAGGAGAAAAAATAAGTGAGCTTTTAAAGTTCAAGTTATCTTTTAAAGTCTGATTTCTTTTCACAAGCTTAGGTGAAAGGGGTGTGGTTAGAAGTAATTTATCTCTTTTTTCTATTTGTCTTCTGTGAGTGGGTTGTAATTGACATATCGGGCATTAACAACCAAGCTAACAGTTAATTTCAGGTTAGTTCCCAGATGATTCATTGAAAAAAACCCAACAAAACCAAATAAAACCATCCAATCAACCAACCCTCAAAATACCTAAAAACTACAATAAAAAAAAACCCCAAACAAAAAAAACCAATCCAAACCAAACTGTCATGGGTTAATGCCCATTCTGAAAACAAAGCGGGGAGGGCTTGTGAGTGCTTTGCCCTCCCTGCAGGGCGTTTTCCCCCTGGGAAGCTGAGTCTGTTCCACTCCCCCCTCCCTGCCCAGCTAGGGTATAAAAAGCAGGGCATTGCAGCTATTAGCTCTAATTTTGGCTCCTGCCTCTCCTGGTTGAGAGCTACTGCAGCTGCTTTCCTGCTCCTCTGCCACGTGGTTGAGCCTGATCCTTCTCCCTGCTGCCTCCGTGCCTTTTCAGAGAAAGACAGGTTTTGTATTATTCTTTGTTCCCCCTCCCATCCATCCTTGTTCCGTGCCCTTATGAACCTTACCTGTTACTGTTATATATATATTGTTTAAAGAAAACCTCTCTACTTCCAAGCCAACTCCAAATTATTTCTTGGTGGATTTTCTCCTTCCTTTTTCCCCCTCTCTGTTGGGAGGGAGGAGCGGGGAGTTGGGGAGAGATTCTCAGCCTTTCCCCCATCTGAGCTCTTAACTCCCAGTTAAGGTTTAAACCACCACAATTTTTTGGCACCCAACGTGGGGCTTGGAAATTAATACTGTATTTGGAAAGCAATACTTTTTCTGAAAAAGGGACTGGAAGTAGAGATGGCAATTTTGACGAATCTGATGGTCCAAGCCTTTGCATGGGTGTTTGGCTGGATCTTTTGGACCCACATCTACAAATTAATAACTTACCATGTGGTGTGGTTAATGATAGAGATGCTGCTCAACTGGATAAAATCTTTACCAATGAAGTTGGGCATGTATCTCTTGAATTCATTGAATTTCACTGTCAGTGGTAACTTCTCTAACACAGGAAATTTTCCTGAAACAAGCTATGAAACCAATGGTGTAGATAAAATGTCTGTGATGGAAAATTGCTTTACATTGCAATATGCTTAAATGTAATCCTTATACGGGCATTTGCTGTGACCATGTTGGGTGGGGGAACAGCTAACCCATTAAGAGCTGTTTGGAGGGTGATAACACACTCCTTTGTACTCTTTAATGACTGGGGGGGTGTCTGCTGCGGGCATTGTGAGCATTCTGTAAACACAAAGAGGCAGGGGTCAGGTTGTAATGAGAGTTCCAGATCTCAGCCTGAGCCCCAGGCACAGGGGTTTTCCCCACCACCAGCAATTCCACACTTAACCCCTGATGCTCCTGCCAACTGTTTCTCTAACATCAGTCACCACACACAGGTAAAGAAGTCAAAAATCATTGCCAAACACAGATGGAGAGGAAGGCACATCAGTGAGGCCCAGCACCTCACAGAATCCAGCAGTGGATGACTATGAGTCAGATCAGGAAATAACTGTAAAAATCTCTACCCAGAAAGGAACTAAGGCAAAGTCATCTGGATTATGCAAGGAAAGAGGGTGAGCCAATACTAAAATGGGCCCCGAGATAACTGTGACAAGAGGGTGGATACAGTGGACCTGGATAAGAGGGAAGCAAAGCTTTTAGGCTCCCTGACTTGTGATGCTGGTCTGGACAAAGAGTTAGCCAAACTCGATGGAACACACACTCTCTGGGCACAGATCCTGAATGCCAATGCCATAAAGAGCCGGTACCACTCAAGAGATGACCTGCCCTGAGCCCCAGTTAGATGGACAACTATGGAACAGGGCATTTGGTATCTGAGACAGATGGCCATGCTGGAAATAATTTATGGGGAAGGCCAGCTCCCTTCAGACCCAGATGAGGTGCCCATGAGACAGCCCTTCGTAAAGAAACTCACCCAGGGTGCCCCTCAAAAATATGCTCACACATTAGGAGGGATACTCTTGACTGGACAGGATGGAAGCCGTAAAACTGTCTGTGAGTTTACTAATGATTTAAGGGAATATGAGGACAGCATAAATCAGAATCCCCTGATCTCAGCCATAGAAGCTATGGCTAAAGACATTGTCAAAAAGATCAAGACCTCCATGTCTGAACTGAAAAAGGGGAGCGATGCCTCTTTTTCCCCTTCTCCTTCAGAATGGGTCCTGGTTTCAGCAATCAGGAACAGGTGACCTTCTCCTAGGAGTGCTCCCCAAGCCAATCAGGGGATGTCAAGGGGGACTCTGTGGAGGTTCCTCTGTGACCATGGGACAGGGACACCTGGCATGAACAACCCACCTCTGCCCTCTGGAACAGAGTGCGGGAACTGCAAGGTGGCCACAATGAGGATAACTTGTCCAGGAGAAGGGCTGCCCTAGTTTCTCAGAGTGGTCCCTCTTGCTCAAGACACCCTTCCCCTAGCAACACAGGACCCTGTAACAAGTGTGGGCATCGCTGTCAGCATTAGAGGTGCCCTACCTCCAGCCAGGTGGAGGCCAGGGACAACAGAGTGTACTGGGATGTTTGCATGAAATGGACTGGCACTTCAGAAGCCCTGAAGTACTGAGCTCTGGTGGACACAGGGGCCCAATGCACCCTGATACCATCGAGGTACAAAGGGGCTGAGCCCATAATCATTCAGGGACTCACAGGGGGCTCACAAGACCTGACTGTACTGCAGGCTGAGATAAACCTGACTGGGAATGAATGGGGAAAACATGACATAGTGACTGGTCCAGATGCACCTTGCATTCTCGGCATTGACTTTCTGTGGGAGGAATGCTTCAAGGACCCTAGGGGGCACAAGTGAGCGTTTGGGGTGGCTGTAGAGACTGCAGGCAAAAAACAGCTGTCTACCACACCTGAGCTGTCAGATGACCCCTACATAGTGAGCAGCCATAAGAGGCAGGATTTGAAGTTCCTTATTGCCTCTCGCATAGTACATTGCAGGCAATGCAGGACCAACAGAGACTCGCTGCACCCCATACACCAACGGATTCGACGACTGGAGAGCCAGAAGGTGATCAGCAAGGCTCACTCCCCCTTCAACAGCCCGATATGGCCAGTGCGGAAGGTAAATGAGGAATGGAGACTGACCGTGTACTACCATAGCTGGAATGAAGTGACTCCAATCAGCGCTGCCGTGCCAGACATGCTGGAGCTGCAGTACAAGCTGGAATTGAAGGCGGCCAAGTGGTATGCCACAAGTGACATTGCTAATGCCTTTTTCTCCATTCCCATTGCAGAAGAATGCAGGTCACAGTTTTCTTTCACCTGGAGGGGAGTACAGTACCCATGGAATTGGTTGCTTCAGGGCTGGGTCCATAGCTCAACCATCTGCCATGAGGTGATCCAGACTGCCTTAGAGAAAGGTGGAGCCCCTGAGCACCTGCAGTTCATTGATGACATCATTGTATGGGGGGAGAGAGCAGAGGAAGTCTACCAGAAGGGTAAAAGGATAATCAATATCCTGCTGGAGGCTGGCTTTGCCATCAAGAGAAGTAAGGTAAAAGGGCCTGCAAGGGAGATCCAGTTCCTGGGTGTTCAATGGCAAGATGGCTGTTGCTACATCCCTCAGGAGGTGGTGAACAGGGTAGCCACTATGGTGCAGCCCACAAACAAGAAAGAGACACAGTCCTTTTTGGGGCTTGTGGGCTTCTGGAAAATGCACATTCCCGGGTACAGCCAAATTGTGAAGCCTCTCTTCCATGTAACAAGGAAGAAAAATGATTTTGTGTGGGGACCTGAGCAGCAGGTGGCATTCGACCAGATCAAACGAGAGGTGGTCCAGGCTATGGCGCTGGGACCTGTTCGAACTGGGCCAGAGATCAAGAATGTGCTGTACACTGCGGCCGGTGAGAATGGTCCCACGTGGAGCTTGTGGCAGAAGGCCCCTGGTGAAGCCAGGGGCAGGCCCCTAGGTTTCTGGAGTAAGGGGTACAAAGGCTCCGAGGCCAACTACACCGCGACAGAGAAGGAAATCCTAGCTGCCTATGAGGGTGTTCGGGCTGCCTCTGAGGTAATTGGGACTGAGTCAGCTCTATTTCTAGCTGCAAGGCTTGCAGTCCTGACCTGGATGTTCAAAGGAAGAGGCTCAACCCCACATCATGCCACAGATGCTACCTGGAGTAAGTGGATGGCCCTGATAACTCAGCGAGCTCGGATGGGGAGCTTCGAATGCCCTGGCATAGTGGAAGTGGTCACCAACTGGCCAGAGGGTGCTGACTTGGGAATGCCACCAGAGCAGATAGTCACCCATGCTGAGGAGGCTCCCACATATAATGATCTCCTTGACAATGAGAAGGGCTATGCTCTATTTACAGATGGGTCCTGATAGCTTGTACAAAGCAAGCGGAGATGGAATGCAGCTGTCTGGAGCCCAACAAAGCAAGTGGTGGAAGCAAGGGGTGGAGAAGGCGAATCCAGTCAGTACGCACAGGTAAAAGCTGTCCAGCTGGCCCTGGATATAGCGGAGCAAGAGAACTGGCCAGTGCTGTACCTCTACACTGACTCCTGGATGGTAGCCAATGCCTTGTGGGGGTGGCTGAAGGAATGGAAAAGGAATGGGTGGCAGAGAAAAGGGAAGCTTGTTTGACCCGACAACCTGTGGCAAGACATCGCTGCCCACCTGGACTGGCTGCCAACAAAGGTGCGGCACATCAATGCACACATCCTCAAGAGCAGAGCCAATGAAGAACAACAGCACAACCACCAAGCAGATCTGGCTGCTAAAATCTCCCAAATAGACTTGGACTGGGAACACAAGAGTGAACTGTTCTTAGCTTGCTGGGCCCATGACACTTCTGGCCACCAAGGGAGATATGCCACATACCGGTGGGCTCGAGACAGATCCGTGGACATCTCTATGGAGGCCATCTCACAGGTTATCCACGAGTGTGACATCTGTGCTGCCATCAAGCAGGCCAAGCGCATGAAGCCTCTGTGGTATGGGGGGAGATGGTCAAAATATAAGTACGGAGAGGCCTGGCAGATCAACTACATCACCCTTCCTTGGTCTCACAGCGGCAAGCAGTACGTACTGACCATGGTGGAGGCAAGTACAGGGTGGCTGGAAACATACCCAGTACCTCATGCCACTGCTCGCAACACCATCCTGGGCCTGGAGAGACATATCATGTAGAGGTATGGCACCCCTGGCAGGATTGAATCAGACAATGGGCCCACTTCAGGAACCATCTCATAAGGGACTGGGCAAAGGAACATGGGACTGAGTGGATTTACCACATCCCATACCATGCACCAGCTGCAGGGAAAGTCAAGCACTACAATGGCTTGCTAAAGACCACCCTAAAAGCCATGGGGGGTGGAACCTTTAGGAACTGGGAAAAACACCTAGCTCAAGCCACTTGGTTAGTGAACAGCAGAGGATCTGTGAACCAAGCTAGTCCTGCCCAGTCTGACCTGCTGCAAACAGTGGATGGAGATGGAGTTCCTGCCAAAAAAACACCCAATAAATGGGAAAACTTCCTCAAACAAAGATGTCAGGGACAAAAAACAAAACTAAAAAAAGGGAGGGGAAGTAATTCACCTACATTTTCATCACACTTCCTCCTGGGTTAGCATCTTGTTTAACAGGGCCCTGATGGCTATTTTAGGAAGTCTGTTTAGCTTTGCTGCCCTGATGCTTCATAGACAGACATATTCTTCATGCATGTCCAGATTGACTCATGGTGTAGGTTTCAAAAGCTACGAGGATGATTAGAGGGCTGGAGCACCTCTTCTATGAGGACAGACTGAGTGAGTTGGGGCTGTTCAGTCTGGAGAAGAGAAGGCTCCGAGGAGACCTAACTCTGCCTTTCCAGTATCTGAAGGGGACCTACAAGAAAGCTGGGGAGGGACTTTTTAGGGTGTCAGGTAGTGATAGGACTAGGGGCAAGGACTAGGAGCAAAACTAGAAATGGGTTGATTCAGACTGGGTGTTAGGAAGCAGTTCTTCACCATGAGGGTGGTAAGACACTGGAACAGGATGCCCAGGGAGGTGGTGGAAGTCCCATCCCGGGGGGCTTTTAAGGTCAGGCAGGATGTGGCTCTGAGCAACCTGATCTAGTGTGAGGTATCCCTGCCCATGGCAGGGGCGTTGGAACTAGATGATCCTTAAGGTCCCTTCCAACCCTAACAATTCTGTCATTCTATGTAGTAGGTAAGTACGATTCCTGGTAGGAACATTTTAATGGAATCTCCAACCAAGTCAAATGGCAGTGAGTTTTTCTGACTTTTTCTGATGTCACTGCAATCTAACACTTAAATTTCCCTAATTAGGAGACTCTAGTACAAGCAGAACAGCTGCTGTACATTTGGTACATGCCTAAGTTTGATATTTTTTTTTTTTGACAAAAGGATATTCTTAGTAGTGCTTAATAATTTATCTAAATGAAAACATAAAATGTTTAACTCTATGAGATGATAAAATATACAGAACAGAATTCATTTCCTGTTAATTGACTTAGAATGGAGTTTCTTGCCTTGTAATAGGAACCAGATAAAATGTCTATGTAGTAAGTGGTAATTCTAATTACATATATATGAAAAGGAAAATTTCTTTGGAACAAGTACTGAGAAAATAGATATTTATAATGATACATGACATTGTGTTTTCTATGGTCATCTTTTGAAAACTTGATTGCACAGCCTTTTGACCTCAACATTGGATCTTGTTACACAGTGATAACTTGATAAGGTTATGTAAATTCTCTGCTACCACAGGTTAATATATTTGTTCCCACAAGTTTTGAGAGCTATTATTCATCCTTTCAAGGAAAAGCTTTCCTTCTCTGTCCCCTCATTTTGCAGAAACATACCAGTTTTGCTAGATAGTTTTGATATGTTTTGTTGTTGAGACAACCTTGGGAGGAAAAAGTGAATGGTAATTGACTATACCTTTATGTGAAACTTCCTGTATAACATCAAGACTAATTTGGAAGTACACTGCAGGTATCCAGAGAGCACAAGCAATATCTTTTGCAAAGAACTACCATAAAAAAGCTTTTGGGGAAGATACAATCTGCCTTGTATAGTAATAAAGCCAATTCTATTTCCCACTCTCTCTTAAATGTAAGCCTCTTAGTGGGGTATCTCAAAAAAAGGCATAGGATCTAGAGATTAAAAAGTCATATGACATATAAATAAAAATAACAGAAGGCACTGAGAATGAGTTTGTAAAGAAGTAATTTTTAGTATTCAGTATAATTGGTCTTCTACAGTTCTTATCCATTATCTGCTTTTTAAAGTTATCACCATTTTTCTGGAACACGGTGGATAATTGTACTTAGGAATTTGAAAGTAAAATGTGTCATTTGTATAAAGAATTAATTTTTAACTCAATTTCACCTTTCTGCTTTTTAGCCTCATCTTGTTAGAAAAAGGCAACTGAAAGCAAAGTTAGTTTCCATAAGGGTATATCTTACATTGACTTTTGACTTTTGCAAGATAGCTTTGTTCTGTTCACTAGATTTCTGTCCTTTTTGTCACTGTTACAGCAACCTCAATGTGATTCTATAGTGTAACTGTCTAGAGAAGTTGAAACAGTATCTTTGGGAATTCAGAATAAAAGTGAAAAACATAACTTCAAGAATCTGTTCTACATTTCTAAAGAGAGTAAAGAAAGAAAACAGAAAATTTACAAAACTTCAGCCTTTAAATACTATAAACTGCCCCCCATTTAATCAACAATAGTGACCATTTTGGAGAAAGAAACTTATCAGATAGATATGGATTATGATAGATTAAGGGACATGGGAAAGCCAATTTCTTTATATGAGTCTGAAGAGGTATCTACTCACATGAAACATTGTGTGCTGTACCTGGGAGAGATAATAAGGGATTTAGTAGGGCATATCCACTTTCGATTATGCTTCCCTTTCATACGTACGTAAGCAAGCACTCACAAATGTGTGTCTCATCTCTACCCTTCCAACAAAAGTAGACTGCTTTCTGGACTAGTCTGGTTTTACCCAGACACCATTTTGCTTTCCATTATGCCCCACCATGTGCATTAGTGTAGCACATGCAGTTTCTTCAGTCAGAATTTTCAATTTAACTTTTGAAAAGTAGTCCTATGAAACATAGTACATCATAGCAACTGGTTATCAAATAAAATGTAAATTTCCATATAAGTAGTTTCCTTTCCATACATATCAGTTGATTCCTTTTTTTGTTGCTACAATAATTTCTTTAAATTACATCAACAATGTCTCTTTTCTATGATTATGAATAGATTTTTATTATGCTTACTCCTTCTTTTGAATACTGTCTTTTATTTTCCTTAGACTTACTTATTTTCCCACTTGTGATCTTTCCTCTTATTTTCAAGTCATGGAGAGATTCTCAGCTGACCTTTGAATAGATTTGCTGATCTTAGAAAAATAGGACAGATTACATGTACATGAAAAAAAGCAACATTTCATCTTATTTTGCACCTGAACACTAGAATTGGATTAAAATATATTAAAAAAATACATCTAAAATAAAAAAAAAAAACAAAACCAAACCAAAACCCAAAAGCACAGAAAGAAACAGCTATTAGCCTACCTCAACAGTGAGAGTTATAATTTAAAATATATTTAAGCTAATTTGCTAATTTCCTCCTACTATCTATCTAATTTCAGGTTTATGCTTTCAGCTTTGCCTGTGTAATGGGTTAACTACCTGTTTCCCTCTAACACAGAAGTGAGGGTAAAAAACTCTGGGTCGAGATGAAGAGTTGAGATAAAGAGCTTTAATGAGAAAAATGAGATAATATAATGCACAATTACCTTAGCCTATTTGCTGAAAAAGCACAGCAAAAGGCAGAAAGCAGCAGTAGCAGATTCAACTCAGCCCATGACAGCCTGTCATTCATATTTTCATTGCCTTCAGCCTTTTTTGTTGATCACCGCTGCAGTTATTGAGGTCTTTTTCTTCACATGAATGTAAAAATGCATGGTGGGATTCATCCTGCCTATTTATGGCAGCACCAAGCTGAGATGGGTATGTCTTAACTCGTCCTTCAAACTCTTCAATAATAATTAAAAAAAAGTAATTAACTACACAAGGTTACACTGATTTTATTTTAAGAAAGGACAAGTCATTGCCATTCTTACCACTAATTATCAAAGAAAATGAGACATACTAACTTAAGTTCAGAGATCCAGCTTTTATTTGCTTCAGTGTCATGGATTTCACCTCTGATTCTATATATTTTTATTGTTTATTTTTTACAAATCACTTTAAAATTTGTCTTGCATGTAACTCTAAGAGGAGAGTTGAAGTATCAGTGTTAAAAACACTCTTTTTGCTATGGCTAGACGTTCCTTAGAAAGGTGTATGCAAAGTGAATCAGACTGCAATCTGTCCTCAATATTTTGATAGTGGATTTTTATCTTCAACTACATGTTCTTTCTTCTTGACTCCAAAGTTTATGTTGCCACCGATGAACATTGCCATCATTTTTCAATCTTAATTCATTAATATGCATAGCATTATGAAAAATGGGTTTCTTAACGAGAAGAATAAGAAGAAATAATGCTCAAGATATGGAGGGAGTATGTGCAAATGCACAATTATCCATCTCCATCAGTAACAGGTTTGTGGGGAATTTTCATCTGATTATTTGTCATGTAGATCCTCAGTCACCTGGAACACTTTTGAAAACATGTCATTCTTTTCCCCTGAAGCTTGCTTCTAAACTTGTATTCATCAGTGCCTTCTGGCACAAGCATGTGTGGGAACTGCAGTCCGCTCAACCTACACAGCTAGAAAGTTTAACATGCATCAGGAGCAGAACATTTTGGAAATTGTTTGTTCTTTTCCCAGCAGAGTCAGTCTTCTACACATTTAGGTGCCACATTCAGAAGTTAAATTCCTTTATTATGATTGTTCATTGCCAACAATGTGATCTGCTCTGTACAGTATATAACACTGGAGGCAGGGTCAAAGAATGTTGTTCTTCAGCTGATGCAAGGCAGAGAGGCTGTAGGGAATTTGAAGGCAAAATATCTTCCTGAGCCTTACGGCTACAACAAGAGAAAGATCAAAGTCTTTTGAATCAGACACTGCAGCCCTCACAGCTCCCTATTAAAGTTTTTATTTCTTTTGAATGTACTTATCTTGAGGAGACAGTTCTAGGCACTTTCTTGAAATAAATCAATACATACATTATGCTTTATCATAATGTGCTTGTTTACAGAAGAAGCTCTTAGCTTTCTGTATATTTTCAGATGGGGAATTGCAGTCATAGAGAAGGAGTAACACACCATTTATCATGCTGTATTCCAGTGACAGAAACAGAACATACACTGTCTGTGTCCAGGCTACATACTTTCAAATCATGATGCTTTGGAAGGAATGTAAATGGACATAAGTTGTATAGAATCACAGAATCACCAAGGTTGGAAGAGACCTCAAAGATCATCAAGTCCAGCCTGTCACCACAGACCTCATGACTAAACCATGGCACCAAGTGCCACGTCCAATCCCCTCTTGAACACCTCCAGGGATGGTGACTCCACCACCTCCCTGGGCAGCCTATTCCAATGGCTAACAACTCTCTCAGTGAAGAACTTTCTCCTCACCTCGAGCCTAAACTTCCCCTGGCACAGCTTGAGATTGTGTCCTCTTGTTCTGGTGCTGATTGCCTGGGAGAAGAGACCAACCCCCTCCTTGCTACAACCACCCTTCAGGTAGTTGCAGAGAGCAATAAGGTCTCCCCTGAGCCTCTTCTTCTCCAGGCTGAACAACCCCAGCTCCCTCAGCCTCTTCTTGTAGGGCTTGTGCTCGAGGCCTCTCACCAGCTTCGTTGCCCTTCTCTGGACACGTTCAAGTGTCTCAATGTTCTTTTTAAATTGAGGGGCCTAGAACTGGACAGTACTCAAGGTGTGGCCTAACCAGTGCTGAGTACTCCTCAGCTCCTGCTGGCCAGTCATTCAGTATCATGCTGAAGTTGTATTGCACACATCTTAATGCAGCTTGTGGTGAAGGCACATTGTGCCGAGACATTGAATCTTGCCCCAGCATGTGGGCAAGCTCCCCCTCCCTCAGGAGGAAGACAAAAGCCAGGCTAGCACGCTGCTGGTGCATGCTGTGCTTGTGCATTCTCCAAATATGGAAGAATTCTAGCTTCATGCTTTCCCATAGGCTGAAGCCAGTTGTTTATGAGAATGCCCATTGGTCAAACCCAGCCTTGAGGTATTCTATAAATATTACCCCAGTGAGTAGACAAGTGCTTTTCCTGCCTTCCTGCCTTCCTCCTCCATTTCTGTCTCTGTGCTAGCTCGAGAGTTAAGTCCGAGACACTGCCTCTGCAACTGAGTTTATTGTTTAGCTTCTGTTACATACATGCACGCATATCAAGGCATCTGCATGTGAGAAGCGACTGGAGGAATTATTTCCATAGAGGAAGGATACCACGCTGAGCTGAGAAGCCAGCGTTGCCACAACCAGTCCCACTGACCGGGAGAGGACCCCCCCCCCCCATCGCTACTGCATGGACTGGATCAACCCCCGAGGGTAAGATCTGCCTAATTATCGGGGAAGAAGCGACTTGACCGTACCAGGTCCCCGCGCAATTGCTTAACCCCACTACAGTGGAGAGAAGAGCGCCACGTGCCGCTCCGAGCCCTGTTAACTCCAGGGATTACTCAGCAGCATTCGTGCTTACACTGCACTGAACTCCCCCCGGACCGCTCCGGGTATCCTGCTGTTGCTTTAAGCCAGCAAACGAGAAGTCGCTGCCTGAGAGTCTGCCTAGCCAGGCCGACCTCTGTCGGACCCGCCCCACCGATATTCCTCACTCCTGGGGCCGCCCCTGCAGACCCGTGTACCGCCGCGTCCCCTGGGCAAGTCTGCCGACGATCGCCGTCCCGCCATGCGGTACGGATCAACTCTGAGGACCAGCTCGTCTCCGGACCAGCCCTGCCATTCCGTCCTCTCGTGTAAGCCAGCTCTGCGAGACCCCAGTCTCGAACCGGCAGCACACAGGACAGAGCTCCGTCTGAGCTCGACCAGAAGCCGCGCATGCTCCATCGAGTCGCCATCTAGTGGCCAAGCGGCGGAACTGCACCCTTCTTGCATATAACTATAGAAATAGCTTGTGATTAGCTCAAATAAGTTCTAATCATAATACTAAGCCAGTTATGGGATATATTTCACGAACGTGCACTAGAACATGTATATAAGTTGGTGATTCATCGGTTATTGACAATTTTATAATAATAAAAAAATTAATTTTCATAAATCATAAGTCATAAGTAATAAATTAATAACCTCCCTCTTCACCACACAGCTATATTATGCCAGTGAATTCAAAAGTTTACTGGACTCTTTGTAAAAGGTAGCAGTTTTGTGGTCTGTTAACAATACCTGAAGTTCACATCTGTCAGCATTTGCAAGAATCTGAGATTCCCAGTGACACTTCTCCTTTTAGCTCTGTGGTTACTATAGATTGACATACCAACAACTTGTAAAATACTTTCTCATATTGTTCTCTACAGGCAATGTACTGGACTATCCACACGTGCTTCACATTAATTCTTAATGTGATGGATTAGATCTTCTTCATTTAACTGTAGAATATATGACAACTTCATTGAACAGCCACTAATGAAGAGATGGCGTTTGAGTTTGGCAGATGTCAGATAGCTACTGTAATGTCAGCTGTCTCCTTGCAGATAAAAGTCAGAATGTCTAAAGGTGCTATGTTTCAGCACTATGACTGAAAAGGAAACAGAAATAGCTAGTATTATTAATTCATTTATTGATGGATGGTATTATTTTTCAAAAGCGTTAAATTATTTTATAAGAAGCTATGGCTATATGTAGTGAACTGCTACTTACGTGAGCAACTCTAGCCACTCCGAAGGGATGAAATACTCAGTAATTGTCATATTTGGTAAAAATTATATACTAACAGTGTGTCATTTACAAATGCAACTGATACCAGAAATTTCACATAAATATTAGGAAAATCCTGTCATCTGGAAACAGAAAGATCCTCCCTAGGTATTTCACAAGAGGTTATTGTTAGTTTTGTTTCATGTTAAAGTAATATGTGTGGTTTTCCCCAGTCCACTGGTACTCCAAGGCCTTTCTTCATGGAGCTGCTATCCAACAGGATGACAGTCTCTAGTGGTGACTAGGGTTGTTTCTTCCAAGATGCAAGACTCAACACTTGTCCTTACTGACTTTTGTGAGGTTCCCCTCTGTCCAGCTCTCCAGATCTCACAGAATAGCAGTACAGCCTTCTGGTATCAGCCACCCCTCCCAGTTTCATACCATGAGCAATCTTGCTGAGGGTACACTTGATCCTCTCATCCAGGTTGTTGATGAAGATTCTGAATAAAACTAGACCTAGTACTGATCCCTGGGGAACACCATTGTCCAACAATTGGACACATGATCTGGAACACAACTATCTCAGTAAATCTTTTGCTTTGGGAAATCTTTTTCTGCTTTGAATAAACTCACTTGAAAATAATTAAATTTTTAAAATAAGTACAAGAATACTAGCCCAAGTGAGAAAATGCCTACTAAACTTGAAAATAAAAAGGTAGCGTCTTATCTGTTATGAAATGACTATTTGTATAATTCAATACTATATTGTGGTCAATGCAAATAGAAATGCAAGAATCTGAAAAGTGTGTATAAATAATACTTTATGCTTTGCATAGTTAAAGGACAATATCACAAGTTAATATTAACAAAGCTAGAGCTTTTTAGGTATGTGATAAATTGGTTATTAATTATGATTTATGAACATTGAAGTATAAAATATTTTTATTAAAAATTATTGATAACCAATTAACCACTATTTTATATGCAGATTCTAGTGCACAATTGTGAGATATATCCCATAACTGGTTTAGTAAGTAAAATGTGAACCCAATTAGAATGTTTACAAAATTAATTTCAATTAATGAGGGTGCAGTTCCACCACATCCACCAGATGGCAACTCAAGATTCTGCGACTACTGTAACTATGTACTGTAACAATGTGTCAGGGGCAATTCAACTTAGGCTTGAACTAGGCCTGGGTTTTAAACTGAATGTTAGTGAGTGCTGCACATGTGAAAGATACGCTGTGTCTTGTGTTTGTAGTGAAGCTAGTTGCTAGGCTACAGCTGGCCGGCTGCTGCCTGCCTGGCTTGCACTGGGGCAGACTCCTGGGCAGGTCCTTTCTGGGGTGGGGCTACTGGGGCTGAGGCTGTGGCTGAAAGCTGCTGGATGGGCCTGCAGCAGGGCTTCCCTCTGGATGGTGATGGTGGGAGCAGCCTTCTCTCTCCCACAGTGGTGGGGAGAGGGTAAGTCTTCTGCCAGTTGGCAGGTTCCCTTGGAGCAGCAGTGGGGGTTCCACAGTGCGGCTGCAGCTGTCAGGGGGCTAGTCCTGTGGGGCAGAGCTAGGCCCTTCAAGGTTGGCCCACACTGTGCTGGAGCCAGTGGAGTGGCTCTGGGTTGGGGCATGGCAGTACGGAGTGGTTGTGGCAGCCCCTTGGCTTGAAGAGAGCTGTTGGGACTCCCTCAGGGGTTCAGATTCTGAATCACAGGCATGGACAGTAGTCTGAATCTCCCTGGCACACGCAGGGCTGCAGAGTGGTGTGTGCAAGTGGTGGCTCCTCGTTTCCTGCAAAGGGCAGGGTCATGCAGGGTCTGACTAGTGGGCCTGTCCAATGCAATGCTGAGACTTCCAGTGAAGGACCCTCCTTTACAGATTTCTCAAGAATGCTAGCTTCTCACCATGCTGCAGAGGCTGGAAGTTTCCCTGCATGTGGGGCTTGAAAAGACTTACTAGCAATGAGCTTACAAGCTCGGACAAAGAGAGCAAAGAGAGAGTGACTTGTTTACAACTTGGGATAATACTTATAGGTTTCTTGAGGCTGGATTTGGCCAATGGGCAATCCTGTTAACATTTTAGCTTTAGCCTATAGAAAGCATGAAGCTAGAATTATGCCTTTGCTTGGCAGTAGCACAAGCATCCCATGCAGTGGGTTCATGCGTCTGTCTACCTGCTAGAAGGCAGGTCAGGGTTGTTTATGCCATCTGGCTGGCACCTGGGCCTTTGTTCCTCTCAGCTCTGGGCTGAGTACCCACTCTGGAAAGGAGGGTGAAAGAGGGGATGTGGCCAAACATCTTGGGGCAAGTTTTACATTATTTGGGGCATAATTCTGGGCATATGGTGCCTTCACCACAAGGTATAATGAAAAAATAAGTTTATTGATGTGGTTTGTTTTTTTCTGTTTGTGGTTTTGTTGTGTTGTTGGTTTGTTTTTTTCTTTTCTCTTTTTACTGCAAGTACAAATACATATTTGCAAATAATACATCATCTCCACTTGTTCTTGAGAGTAGCACATATTGCATTTAGAGGATGGATCCACATGTCTCACAAAGGATTCTGGCAGTATTTAATTTAGCAGAAGAGATACTCAGATTTAGCCTTTGACTATATGTTTTTCTCTATCTTTCATTTACTGTAGTACTAGCACCACATACCCCAGTAGGTGAAGATTTTCTTCACCTGTAGTAATTATTTTCTTGGCAATGTCTTTAGTTAAAGCTTTTTTTTCAAGTGACCATAAAAGCATACCTCAGTTAATGTATAAACAACCGACTATCTGATAGAAAAGTGATTCTTAAAATAGATATTCACACAATTGTTGCATATTAACTCTTACAGTCTTTAGTAAATGACTGAGATTGGTGAGAATTAAGCTGTATTTAGAAACCCCGGCATTATGGAGCAATGCACCTTACAGGTGGCATTTGGTTTTGTATTATAGATACTATTTTGCTTTTACTTTAGGTTAAAATAGTAGCAATAATCACTTACAGTGTTCAAAACTACTTTTTTTTTTTTTAAGCACTAATAATGCTCTAAGAATGTGAAATTAGTTTTTTTTACTTCAGTCTAAGTTGAAAGGTTTCTTAAAAAGAGGAGAAGCAAACTGAAAAACAAGTCTGATGTAATTTTCATATAAATTATCTAAGTAATCCAGTCTGACCTCAGGCTGACCTTTGAGCAGAAGTTAGTACTAAATAACCTCCTGAGGTCATCCCAACCTGAATTATCCTTACAATCCTATGATTTAGATATGATTTTCCACATATTTTAAATGGAGTTAAGACAGATCCTTTTATCTGCTGGGCCACTTGTGAAGTATGATTAGATTTCTATAAATATCCTATAATGTAGTAATCAGAGCTATTGTTTAGAATTAATGGTGTGTCAAATTGCAATACTGATTTCACACCTCTTTCTAGAATCTTTGCAAGGCCTAATTCAAATGTTCATGAATGTGTCTGTTGTATGGATTTGGGAAGCACTAAGACAGGAAACTCACAGCAATCCTAATGAGAAAGAGGGTTTATATCCTGCTGCTTGTTACTGTTGAAGTTGCTTTTGGAATATAGTCTTGTCATAGATTGAGTTTTAATCTGCTGCTATTCATACCACCCTGCCTCATGTCAGCGTCAAAATTAAAGTGCTGGCTGCACCAAAGTGTTATGGGTCTTGAAGTTCAGAATGTAGCATGAGAGGCTTCCTGTTCTAGTTGATGCTTTTGGGTTCTGGGTTTTTGGGTGTTGTTGCTTTCCTGTGGCAAGAGAATCATCTCTTGAACATGTAAATCACCTGGTAATGTGGTGATTATATTAAGAATTGAGAAGTGTCTCAACAAAGATAAAATCTTTTTGAATGACTCACGTCTGCCCACAGAGATAGCACACCTGGCAGTCACATATGCATTCTAATGTGACTAGAGTGTGGGCCAGGTGGAGCTACAATGAATGAACCAGCAACAACATAAAAGCCCTGACCTGTACCAGTTTATGGTGATGTGAGATGGGCTGTTAGGTGGGAAAGGGAAACATCACCTGGGATATCTCAGGCTCGAGGCAGCAGCCCAGGATGTCTCTACCTGCCACAGTCAAAGAAAGACCATAGGGTAAGTAACAATTTCTCCTACTCTCTCTCTTTCCCCATTCTCTCTCTTCCTCTCTCTCTCTTTCTCTTTTCTTTCTCTGTTTTGTTTGCTCCATTCTTTCTCTTTAATAAATTCTCTCATCTTGATATTTCACCTCATTTGTGTCTTAGTTTCACTCACAGGAATGTTCAAAGTAGAACCACGTCTCCTAACTTTCAGACTGAGACATTCAGGAATGGTGACAAAAGGAGTTGGAGTTGGCCAGTTATCTGCTTTTCTGCTGTAAGCTACTGCTTTTTTGCTTCATGCTGCACCTTTTTTTCTTCTTTTTTTTTTTTTTTCTCCCCCTGTAAATAGTCTGAGCTAAAGTAATTGTGCATTATATCATTATTATCTGATTTGCCCAGTAAAACTTTTTTCTCAACTCTTTTTATGCCTACCCAGAATTTTTGTGTATTACTTCTCCCCCTCTTCTCTGTTGGGGGGAAAAAAGGCAGGTTAACCTGTTTGTAATGCTTTAACCTGTTACAGTCTCCTGTTTGTATGCCCAGTAGAGCTCTGGAGACTGCAACAAGAAGTGAAAATAGATCAAAATGATCACCTCTGTGGTTAATTTTCCTCTTTTAAAAATTAATTTAGAAGCAACATTTATACCAATCAATAAAGGGGAGTTAATATGGTTCCTGATCTACAAAGCCTAATTAATCTAAGCACCATCCATACCCAAGCATCTCCTGAGAGGGTACTATATATGTTTAGGCTGGGTGCCTCCTGTTACTGCCACATAAGCTACATCTCCAGTGTCCTAAGTGTCCAGCCATGCAGGTGGACACAGGAAGCTGCTTATTTCATACCCATAACATCCTGCACCCTGTAAATCTATCTGCAAAGTCATTCTCTTCCTCTTTCTTCCCTCTCTGCTCCCGTGGGAGATGCTCCCTATTGGGTAATGGTGGGGGAGCTATCTCAAGGCCTCTTAAGCCTGTCTAGGCCTAATACCAGGAGGAGAAGGGGGAAGTGGCAGTCTCAGACCTGGCCAGCCTGAGGCTAGCCTAGCAGTGTTGGGGGCATGGGGGAGAGAGCCCTGAGGGGGTTTGGGCATACCCTCAGGTGGGAAGAAGGGAATGTTTGGGAGGCTTTTGGGTGTGCTATAGGGGATTCTGTATGCATTGGGATTTCTTTGGTCACTGTGCTTGTAGTTTCTGTAAAACACCAATTGGTTTTTCCATTTAAACTTTCCATCACAAATAAGCAAACAAACAAAACCCCCACCACAAACAACCATACACAATCAGCAACAAGTAAAACAGAGCAATATTTTATCATTTTGGCACAATATTTTCTTGCCCACTCAATTCTTGCAGGTTCCAAATCTTCTGTTTACTTGTTACAGTATCTTGATTTCCACTTTTAAAACTCATTTTTATTATCTCAGTGTGATAAAGTTCCTTCTTGTTAGGTTAATTTCCTATTAACTCAGTCTTCCTTTTTTCCCCAGTCTTGTTATGTTAGATTGACAAAGATTCTTCTTCCTTGATGGCTGCTGAAACAAATAAATGAATAAATAAGTCAGGCAAAGTCATCTGACAAAGAAACATTGCTTTCCAGTGAAGGGATTAGACACATATAAAATGCTTGACATAACACTTTGCTTGATTTAAAGGTTTCTCTAACTAAATCCAACTACTGGAATACTGAGACTCAGATCAGATCTTCACACACAACTGGGTATAAATAAAATAAAGAATTATTAAATACTGAAACATAGAAAGCAAAATTTATTTCAATAATCACTTTTAACCCTTCACTATAAATAAAAATATACAATTTTAATTATTTCAGAAATTTTTTTTTTCTATTTTATTTTAACTATTCATCTTGAAGAATAACAACTGTTTCACTTGGAAAACAAGCACACTTTATAAATTATTTAGTAACTTAATATTTCTTACGCTTATTTTTGCAGTGTGGCATAACAAATGAACTATAATAACAAACAAAAGAATTTTAATTAAGCAAGGGATTTCCAAAATATTATTTTAATTCGGTTTTATTACTTTATGAGAAGGAGTGATACCTCCCTGGATCACAGAATAAATTAAGTGTAGAATAACTACAATTTCTTTTTTTTGGCTCAATATGGGTGATTTTCAAGTCACTACATTTAGCCCACACTTAGTATCAACTGTGTCTAAGAAAAAAATGAATTTTACATAGCACCTGCATAGAAACTATTGAGGTGATGATGTATGTGAATTTCATATTGATTTTCAGACACCACCTGTTCTTGGGAAACTTCTTAAGACACTAAAGTGTTACAGCTTTAATCTGTAAGCTTCATGCTATTGATGCTTGTTACTGTTTCTCTTGTATTTTTGAAGTCAACAAGTTGTTTGGATTATTTATTTTTCTTTAGAAAGAGATTCTGACAAGAAAAATAATGCATTTCAATATCTGAAATTAAAGACAAGTGTGTGGGTAATTAATCATTTAGCAAAATTTAGTAGGAATAAGTAGAAATATGTTTGGAAATACAAATTACAGTAAGGAATTCTGAATCTATGTTTTTCCCTGATTTAAAAAGTCCTGGTCCATTCTACCTAGGTGATCTGGTAATCTGGAAAAGCAATTTCATTCTCCATATTTTAGTTGGGTTTGCTTTCAGTCTCTCAGAAATTAGTAGTAAAGAATATAGGAAGAACTTGTTAAGTTTATTTAGGCATGCAAAATATTAATGACAGATGTTGTGACAAGAGTATATATCATGGGGATTCATTTGAATGAGCAATTAAGATCATCAGGAGTTTTGTGTTAGCTAATCTGACCTGTTTTTTTCCATAGTCTGCTCCTCCACTTCTACTTAATATCTACATCCAACTATAACTTGTGAAAATATACTGTGATACTTGAAAAGGCTGGGTTTACAGGAATCATGTTTCCCTTGTAACAGCTGACAAAAACAAAACAAAAAACCCACAAAGCAAACCCTCTTGTAGTTGAATTCAGGTGAAATCCATAACGGTCACATTTGCAGCATGTTTCTTGCCTTTTCCCTTCTTTCTATCAAAAGCCAAGTAATGGGGAGGCTGCAAGCTGTGGGGCAGGAGGTGGCAGACAAGTTTCATCTGGTCTTTGTTCCCTGTCACAGAATCACAGACTCACAGGATAGTTGAGATTGGAAGAGACCTCTGGAAGTCATCTGGTCCAACCCTTTTGCTCAAGCATGGCTTCTTTCATTGTACTGCCTTGGAGAGGAGGAAAACTAATGTGTATATCAAGTAGAAGAAAAGAAGGTGTAAGGGAAAGATATTTAAGGCACAGTGTCCCAAAGGGACAAAAAGCCTCAAAAATGCTCTGAACCAGACAATGAAGCAGGAGCTAGTAGGTCTGTTTTTTTCAGGTCTGGGTTTTCATTGCCCAGTCTTGTCTGAACATGTCCTGGAGCCCGAGTGGGCCAGGTGGGTGTGCTTTTGGCCATGTTTGGAGAAAACCCCTTTCTATAGGTTACAGTGTTAAGGTTTTATCCCTCAATCTTTGTTGTCACTGGCCATTATTGCCTCGGAAAATCTATAAGTACCAGCCCAAAGAGCCACAGCCTTGCTTTGCAATTGTCCACATTCTGGAAGGAATGACAACCCTTGCTTGGAAGCCGAGTCAGTTTACTCAGGCAGGACAGCAAAGATTCCTTGCTGTTTTAGCGTTGTGAAGCCCAGGAGCAGACAGATACATCTTGCCGGGCTTAGAGGTGAAACCCCAGAGGACCTGAGTCCTGGGGACAGTTTCGTTCTATTGGGAGAGGCGATGAATGCTGCTGCAAAGAATTGCAACAGAAGAACCTCTTTTCTACAAAGCTTTCAGCTACAAAGCATTCAGGAGAAAATCCTGTCTCAGCAACAAGCTGCAGACACCAACAGAAAGTGAAACCGTGCTCCTGCAGCTTCTACGTAGTCACCGCCATTTTGGTTTTGTTTAAATCCTCAAGTGTGCCACAAGGTATCACAATATCAGATATTACAATATCTGATTTTTATAAGCATCTATTGAAGGTCTGTTGCCCTAGGGAATTCTGGAGTTCCTCCGCCTTGTGGGCAATTGCCGGCTTCATTGCCAATGTTCCTTTTTCTTTACAGTTTAAAGTGCTGTTTGTTGTTTCTGGATTTTTGTACATATTGTTTAAATTGTTACTTGTTCCTGCTGGTGAGGTATCTGTTCCACAACCGAACATTTTGAACCTGTAAATAGGTTTTATTTAATATTTTTGTGGGATTTTTATGATTAATAAAATTATTAATATTCTTATTAATCACTCTGCTTATTGAATGTTAAATAACCTTTTACCGGTCATATCACACAGAAAAACAGATTCCTTTTCAGTGTGAATACAAGGACCTAAACTAGTTTCACTGTCGCATAGCAATGAGCTGTAACTGACAAAAATTCATAGCAGGCTCCAATATATAAAATTCCTTTTCATTATTAGGAGCTGCCTCTAAACCTCTGCAGGTAGTTTAGGGGAAAAAAAAAAAAAAAAAACCAAGCAAAAAAACCCAAACGGAAATCAGGGTAATATTTTTGGAACAGTCCCAGCCTTTATCTAAAAGACACAACCACTTTAGTCGATCTGTTAAAACATCATCATGAGCACTGAAAAGGCCATCAAATAAAGTTGAGCAAAATTAAAATAAAATTAAACCAGATCATACAATGCTAAAAATTGGGCAATTTTGACAGGATTCATTAGTTTCCCAGATTATAATGTTATGAACCTTGGTGTTTTCTGCCTACTGTTTGTTATTTCTTTCCTTTAATGGACATTTTTCTGAAAACTCAGATAATTGCTGGGTTCGAGTGTCAGGAAAATCACAGATGGAAAAAGACAATTACAGATAATTTAGCCATGTCAGTGTACTGAACTAGTATCAAACACAGTAAGACTTTTCCAGAAAATATTTACTTAACCTCTTTTTCATAACCTTTTATGAAGGTATAAACTTTCTCATTGGTATTGAACAGTCTAAAAAAAATAATTTAATTCTAGTAAAACCTCCATGAATAGGGAAGAAATCATTCACCATTCTGTCTACATATATTATTTAGTTAGTGGAAAACTATTATCATATCCCTGATCTTTAATCTTTGCATGTTTAAACTTAACAAGCCCAGTTATTTCAGCTTCTTTTCTGAGCTATGGTTTTTTTGCTGTCCATGATGAGACATTACTTACCTTGTCCAAAATCTTGAAATGTGATGACCATAACTAAATGTAATATTTCTTCTGATTTTCCATTAGCAATGTATCAAATGACCTAACTGCCTTTTGTTTCTTTTATGTGAGATAGATTTCCCCCCCCAGTACAATCACAGTAGTGCCTTCAAATACAACTTACAATTTATTAACCATTTACTATGGTAACAGAATAGAATAGAATAGAAGAAACCAGGTTGGAAGAGACCTTCAAGATCATCCCGTCCAACCCATCAACCAATCCAACCCAACACCACCTGCTGTGATGCTCCTATGCAACTGTTGTAGTATATATAGCTGCATTGTTCTGTGCCTGAAGCACTAAAACAGTCAAGGTCGTCTTTGGAACACAGGAACAAGCTGAGCTCACAGAGCACCCACTGCTATGCTGTAATGGGTTGGGGCAGATCCCCTCCCCACCACAGGCAGAAATAACGACTCAGGCAAACGGATTGCAGAAGTGATGGAAAGTTTAAATAGGAAAACAATAACAAACAACAATGAAAGTTTTACAGAGACCCACAAGCACCATGATAAAGAGAGACATCCCAGAACATACCCAAGAACATCCCATCCCCACCTGGGGGTACACCCAAACCCCCCCAGGGCTCTTTCTTCCCCCCCCCCCCAACCCAGCCTTGGGCCTGAGCAGGCCCAAGGGAGGCAGCTCACGCCATGTTACCCAGGCAGCAGCAGGGGACGAAAGAGGAAGTGAAGACGCCACATGGCCTTTTTATAGGGGAGCAGGGCATTATGGGAATGGAATACCTGGTCCCTGTGACCACCCCCTGGGCTGGGCCCACCCCTTGGGACCTCCCAGGTGTGGCCTGCGCAGTGGCATCTGGGCCAGCACCCAGCCTAAACCACCACATATGCTTACACCAGCTGCTCTCCTGACAGAGTAGGCAGCCAGGAGGGAAGAGAGCCTCCAGAAACCTGCAGCACATCTGCAAGCTGCTGTTCCAGCCACATCTGCCACACTCTGGCGAGTAATGCTACAAAACTTGACACTTCATAGATGAGGGTACCTGCACAGACAGAGGCAGTGACTAGGTTCACCATTATCAAAATAGTTACTGAAAATGTTAAATTATTCTGACTCTTTGGAGAACCCACTCTAATTACTTGACCACTTAGACAGCAAACCATTGAGTACAATAGAATCAAGCAGTTGTGCATTTAATTTATGGTAGCTTTAGTCAGTCCATAGATTTTAGAATGATTGTGAAAAATATCCTGTAAGTTACTCATTCCTGAAGCCAATGTATATGAATCACATGTGATATTTCCCTATTCGCAGTTGGGCTAGTTATCTGAACAAATGAAGTAAAAAAAAAATAAATTATGAAGAAACAGATGATGGCTCCTTTTGTCACATATGCCACAGACACTTATAATTGTCCAACTAATTATATTGCAATTATAACAAGGTAAGTATTTCCACTTTTTATAAGTGGTCTCTGAAACACGAGTGTACTGTCATCCATCTATTCATCTGTGTCCAAATTTGAGGACAAGAGAGGCTGTTAGAAGATATTTTCATTTCAGACAGCATGAATTCCTGAAAAGGAAAAGCTGAAATCTCAGTATTTCATGGTATGATTAATTCTTCCTCCTTAAAATTGTCTGAAGAATATCAGTGTCAACACCTTAAAAGAGAAATTAAAAAAACCCAAACAAACCAGTTACCAGATTAAATTACTGCCATATGGACTATAAAATAGAAGGGACCATGCTTTTATTTCTTTTCATTTGCAGTGTAAAAGACAGGTTGAAATTCAAACTAAAGGGAAGAAAAAACATTTAAAATATAGTTTTCTTCTTCTTTTACACTTCTGAATGTCTTTATTAAATCAGTGAGGGATAGCCTCAGGGACATTTTTAGGGCATGGTAGGGTCACATCTTTTTTAACTTTAGTGAACCTCATAACGTAATTGAGAATAAGTTCAGTTCAGTGAAAATACTGCCAGTTGGATTTTAATTTTCTCTTGACTCTCTCTGAACATGTATAAAACATTTAAAGAAGGAATGTCATTTTAAAATAAAATTTTAAAAATATGTATTAACAGGACAGTGAAATCACAGATTCAATAAAATTTATAGTTTATTCCAATTTAGCATGTACCCAAGACACATTGTAAGTATGGTAAAGAGATGTAGAAAGGTGGTGTTCATCTTATTATATCTTCTTTTCTAAAGTACATACTTAGTTTAGAATAGAATAGAATAAAATAAACCAGGTTGGAAGAGACCTTCAAGATCATCATGCCCAACCTATCATCCAACACCACCTAATTGTCGCAAGAAGGGGTCGGCAACGATCAATATGATCCACGAAATCCAACTTTATTGAGCATCAGACACTTCTTATATACAGTAGCCTAGCTGCCGATCCCACCTTCTGCGGTTAAACATCCTGCTTTCCCATCCTGATGAGATAATCACAAGAATTCTGTTTTACATTCTTCTTTACTTGTTATCGCCTGTAAGGGCGTAGTGACCTTGCTTCAGTATCCTGTTATCCTTTGCTGGCAGCTGCAAGCACAGCTACAAGGCCACGGTGGCCTGGCTGCATCAACACACTAGCTTACTGTGAGCAGTAAATAACAAGATGGAGTCCGGCCTACATGCTCTTGTTCAAACCATAATTCCATAGAACCATGTCTTTACAAGCCATTCCTCAACAATTCCCCCGTTTTCTTTAATAGAAATAAGGCCTTATATAACTCTACACAATACATTCAGGCTTATCAATAATCAAAATTAATACAATGATACCTAAAAACCTTAAAACTTCTTCTATCAATTGTATAGCCCACTGTCTATAAGCTCAAACAATTTGTTACTGCCTGTCATGTTGGCCCATGTCACTCATACAAGGCACGGTGCTTAAGTTGAACTGGTTAGAATGTTCTAACAGCGTTGGCATAATCCATGGTCAAAGATAACAAACATTGTAAAGAAGAACTTAGATCTCAATAGTTCCAATCTTTACATTTCACTTATTGACAGAGAAGACTTGATTATGCCTGAACACATTGCACACTGAGATTAAGACACAAATGCAATCCTTAGCACTATCTTTTACAATCTGCTTTAGGGGTATGTTGCATTTTTATTTTCTCTAGGATGGTCAAAAATCATCAATTGTTTAATGGTAGCAAGATTTCTTTAATCTGTAAAGGTAGATCTGGCCAGGCTCTAGCTTCACAGACAGAAATCTGCAGGAAAACAGCAAGAGCAAAAAGAGCTTCATTGCTTGCCCAATATAAAATTATACAAAATAAGGTGTTTTTGCTCATCCTAGTAATTCTAATCTCTTAACATTCACACAACAGTTAAGCAGTCACGACACTCGGTTAGAAGTTAGATGCTTTCTGTTGACATCTTGGATCATCGTGACAGTCGTTGAGGTCACTGCTAGGGTTACAGCACTTCTAGGGTTGATGTTTCTAGGGTTACAGCATCTCTAGGGTTACCATGAGCTAATTTTTTTTCTGCTATGGGGGGATTCTCTCTATTCCCCCCCCCTTTTTTTTTTTTTTTTTTTGTTTTGTTTTGTTTTGTTTTGATTTTGGTTTGGTTCAATTTTCGTTTGGCGAAATGTAAAGATGAAACTTTACCTTCTAGGATGTCTGCATTCAGAGGCACACTTAGTTAACAAGAGAGAAGACAAAGTTATCAAACAACCATAATATTCAGTCCTAATTCACATGGTGCCATGGTACATTCTTCTGAGTGACGTGTGTGATCCCAGATGATCGATGTTCAGCTTCATGGGCAGTGCTGTGTCCTCACGGTCTTGATTCCTCTGCTGTTGTTTATTGCGATGATCACAGGTAGCAGGAAAGAAAGCTTGAGGCGACCTGCTTGTCATTTGTTTTTAAAATTTATCTCTTGTTTACTTTCCTAATTACCATTTGCATTTTGTCATTGTAACTTTCAATCTGTATTTTAATTTGTTATTCTAATCACCTTTTATTTTTAACCCCCTTTTTTTTTTCTAATCCAGTATTTAATCCTTTATTTTATTTGATCTTATATTCTCAATTATTTTTTTTTTGCATGTTTAGTTCATTTAATCTATTTTCTATTTTTATTTTGTATCTTTGCCTTTTTTATTATATTTTGTAACCTGCTTTTCTATTAATTCCTTTTATTATTATTGTGCATTTTAACTTTCTTGACGTCTTCCTTTTTTTTTTTATAGAATTTCTGTTTTAATCTAGTAGTCTTGATAATCCTTATTTTTTATTAATTACTAGCAATTCTTATGCTTTTGTTAACAGCTATGTTGTCAGCAATCCTTATGATTTTTTAGCTTGTCATATTTTGGTTTTAATATTTTTATTTTTATTGTTGCTCTTCTTGTTTATTATTCTGGTATTCAGTACTTTATTCTGTTATTTAGTACTCTATTTTTTGTATCCAGAGTTTTTGTACCTGTTATTTTTCGTGTGTTTAAACTTTTTCTTTGCACTTGTCACCTTTTTGTTTACCATTTTAAAGTTTTTTGTTCTTTGCACTTGTTACCCCCTTTCTTTTTTCACACCTTTTTTTTTTTCTTTTTTTTTTTTTTTTGTAGTCTATGTCTAAGAAAGAAATCTAAAAACCTTACATTAGCTAAAGAATACCTTAGAAAATGAATACCTATTCACTACAAACCTTAACATTATTACAATATTACATGGAGCTCCTTTGAAATGCCAAGGCACACAACTAAGAAGGTTCGAACCGAAAAGAAATCTTATTATTTGAACTCGTTACTAAGTAGGTATACCTTGCTACAATTACTATGTACTAAGTACCTGTGAATACCAAATGCTTACTATTCATTATTCTTATTACAAAACTTAGCAAAACTCTAAACAACAAATCTTCATACCTTAGCACAATCGCTATGTATTAACCACCCACAAGTACCAAATGCGTACCGTTCACCATTCTTATTACAAAAGCTTAGCAAAACTCTAAATAGCAAATCTCTGAAAGACATTACAACCAGGAATGAGAAAATTAAGCACTGTCGCTTTAAATCAGAGCAGAGTCGCGGCTGAAGCCGCTGGGAAGGGGGGTCGCTGGTGCGAGCCTCTGCGGGGGAAAAGGTGGGGGCCGGGCAAGCGGCCGCCACTGGGCTGCCGCTGCTGTCAGTGCCGGTATCAGTGGTGCGTCAGTCGGTACTGCCTTGGTCGGAGCCGTCGCGGGCGGGGTGCGGTGGTAAGAACGCCGTCACCGCGAGCCCCCAAGCGCTCCGCTGTTTCTCAGAGGGGCCGTAAAACAAAGTCGACGCTGCTTGAACTCCTCGCTGGCGGTGTTGTTGTCTCCGAATCCGAGCCCTCGCTGGCGATATCAGAGGAAGGTGTTGATGAACGAGATCGAACGCACCGAGCTGCCCCCTCTCGGCTCCCTCCCCGCTGGGTGCAAACGCGATGTGGTGGCAGCTGGCAAAACGCGATGTGGCCGCCGAAGATGTATCGGGGGCGGCCCCGGTCGATCGGCCGATACTTTGAAACACATCGTCCGGCTGCAACTCAGATAGACCTAGGGCTGCATCTCGTTTTTTAATACAGTTTATGCATTCTCGCCACGGCTTTTGCAGCTTGATAGTGACCCAGTCCCACAGTCTGTTTCCATAGTCCAAACAAGTGTCATCAAAACAACTATCTCCGCTCGGGAAATACCCTAAAAGCGGATCCATGGGCCACAAGCCCAGGAATTACTTCGGGCGATATCTGCGCCTTACGCTTTTCTAAAAAGCATTGCAATAAGGAGAGCGCTGCCTCTCCTTCCATATTCACCGACGGCCGCGAACTTCACTGCCGCGAGCTGTTACCCGTCAGTGTCAGCCGCTCCTTTCCTCGGGCCCGCCGATGCCGGCCCGCCCGAGTTTGCCGTCGGCCCGCCAATAATTTTTGCCGTGCCTGAATAGCAGCTTTTTGTTCTGCAGCATGCTGATCGAATGTTACCATAACCACTCTCCATGGCTTACTGTTCTTCTTAGCAGCCTTATCATCGTCTATACTTTTCATCCATAAATCTTGTCCTAATTCCTTCCACCGTAGTCTATCAAAAACATCGTTGGGATCCCCGAAATACCCCAACTTCTCAGCACATTCCAACAAAGGCTCCAATTCCTTTTTAACATCTAACTTAGAGCCCCGCTTTTCTAAAAAGCACTTAAGTAAATCACACGTTGCCTGCCTATCCATCATACATTAGTACCTGTGCGCACAGTTCCCAAGCAGTTCCAGGTTACAACGTCTTCGGCTCCCAGGCTGTCGTCTCGCTGCCTCTCTGTGGGTCAACGAACTCTCTGCCTCTCCGTGGGTCAATGAACAGCCTCCGGTACTGCTATCCCGGGCCGGTACTTCTTGCCTCCGCGCTCACGACCGTACACTTAACCCTCGAGGAACCTTCAGACTTCTCTGTGAGTCTATGACCCTCTCTGTGGGGTCGAACCCTCAAGGAACCTTCAGACTTCTCTGTGAGTCTATGACCCTCTCTGTGGGGTCGGACCCTCTCTGTGGGGTCCCGGTCGAACCCTCTCTGTGGGGTCCCTGTTCCAGGCGCCACTTGTCGCAAGAAGGGGTCGACAACGATCAATATGATCCACGAAATCCAACTTTATTGAGCATCAGACACTTCTTATATACAGTAGCCTAGCTGCCGATCCCACCTTCTGCGGTTAAACATCCTGCTTTCCCATCCTGATGAGATAATCACAAGAATTCTGTTTTACATTCTTCTTTACTTGTTATCGCCTGTAAGGGCGTAGTGACCTTGCTTCAGTATCCTGTTATCCTTTGCTGGCAGCTGCAAGCACAGCTACAAGGCCACGGTGGCCTGGCTGCATCAACACACTAGCTTACTGTGAGCAGTAAATAACAAGATGGAGTCCGGCCTACATGCTCTTGTTCAAACCATAATTCCATAGAACCATGTCTTTACAAGCCATTCCTCAACACCTAATCAACTAAACCATGCAACCAAGCACCCTATCAAGTCTCCTCCTGAACACCTCCAGTGATGGTGACTCCACCACCTCCCTGGGCAGCCCATTCCAATGGGCAATCACTCTCTCTGTGTAAAACTTCCGCCTAACCTCCAGCCTAAACTTCCCCCGGTGCAGCCTGAGACTGTGTCCTCTTGTTCTGGTGCTAGTTGCCTGGGAGAAGAGACCAACCTCTGCCTGTCTACAACCTCCCTTCAGCGAGTTGTTTGGAAATGGTTTTGAGTTTTGAACTGCAGAATTTTAATGCACTATAACAAACAGTACTTTTATGAAACTGCTTAGAAAACTTGATATTCCAGAAGTTCTTTTTAGTTACTGGTCCCTAAAGTTCATGCAGTAGTAGGAAAGAAGTTGGAAATATCACATTTTTTATTTTCTTTTTCCTATCCAATCAGAAAGTCACACCAAGAAATGTAGCTCCTAGAAAATCAATAAACTGTAACTGTGAAGTACTCATTAAATAGAACATAACATTTTCTTGAGAATATGATCAAAAGTAGAATCATTTTTATCAAGATATCTTGTGTTTTAATTGTGCTCTATGTAATACAGAAACAATTCATGGTAACTTGCAAAACATACACTTCCAGAATTATTGCACCATGAGTCTCAAAAAAAAGTAGAGGCTGGTGCCTTGGTTCAAGTCAGGTGCCCAAACGGACTTTGCTGACTTGACTCCTAGTGAATATGCTCTTCTTTAATGTCTTTGTTGGCTTTCAGATTGAGATTGAACTAATTCACGGAGATATTCTAAAGAGGGGAAGTTCATACATCACCAACTTAACACAAGCTGCCAGATGTTGCTTCAATGTGTGAGCATTGCCTCTTTCTTGGAGCCCATGATATAGTGGTCCTATGATAAAATCTGAAACTGAAGTGTGTTCTATATATAACTAGATCTTGTGGTGGGATGTGAGAGATGGAATATCAAGCCATATTGGATAACATGTTATATAATAAGAGGAGGAAAAGATTTCAATCTAAAATTGTCTAGGTTAAGATGAACATGAAAAGTTAAAGAGATATCTCCAGAGTTACACAGTCTTCGCAGTGTGTTAACAGAACCCAGATTTGGTCCAGATTATTTCTTTCCATGTGTATACTTTTCCTTGATATGACCTTCTTCCCTAAATCAATTCAGGCTAGCTTTTAGAAATGATCTTATTAAAAATATATTAACTGTTAAATTATATTTAAATGGTTTTAGTATATTATTGGGTCGGGCTGTGAACAACCTCTGCAGGCACAAGAGATTAACTCATCACCCATTGAAGGGCTGACAATCAACACTTTCATGTTACTACAGTTAGTTATCCCAATAGCTGATCAAATCTGCAGAGCTTATCTGTTTTCCAAGCTTGCTTTGCCTAGAGTGGTGCAATAGAATAAATGCTGGCAAGTCTGTCATTCTTGAAAGAGGAACATATTACATTACACCTTTTTTTTTTTTTCCCCCCAAAGTGGGAGAAAAATCCTAGGATATGAGAATGGCCTATCCCCCAGAGGGAAAAGGGCTTTAGGAAGGGAGTTGGCAGGATTCATTGAACGGGCTTTAAACTAGATTTGAAGGGGGAAGGGACTGAAACCAGTCCACCCAGGCAGGAGTCTGAGGGTGGTAAGCTGGAGTCAGGGGTGAAAACAGCAGCCCAGATGAAGTGCATGTACACTAATACATGAAGCATGGGTAACAATCAAGAGGAGCTGGAAGCCTTGTACAGCAGGAAAGTTATGATGTAGTTGCCATCACAGAAATGTGGGGGGGGTGACTCACATGACTGGAGCACTGTGATCGATGCTCTTCAGGAGAGACAGGCAAGGGAGAAGGGGTGGAGGGGTGACCCTGTACATCAGGGAGGCTCTATACACCATGGAACTAGAGATTAAGGATGATCAGGTTGAGTGCCTGTGGGTGAGAATTAGAGGGAAGGCCGACACAGCTGACATCCTGGTTGGAGTCTGTTATAGACCACCCAACTAGGATGAAGAGGCAGCTAGAAGCTGTCTGAAGATCTCCAGACCTTGTACTTATGGGTGATTTTAACCTGCCAGATATCTGCTGGGAACTTAGCACAGCAGAGAGGAGGCAGTCTAGAAGGTTCTTAGAGTGTATGGAGGACAGCTTCTTATCCCAGCTGCTGTGTGAGCCTACCGGGGGTAAGGCTCTGGCCTCCTTTTTACAAGAACAGAAGGGCTGGTGGGAGATGCGATGCTTGGGGGATGTCTGGGGTCCAGTGACCATGAAATAATTGAGTTTTCAATATGCAGTCAAGCTAAGAGGGGCAGCAACAAAGCCTCTACTCTGGAAGAAGACGTTATCCATGGAAAGTTTAAGGATGTTGCTAGGTGTGGTGGGTTAATGCCCTTTTCTGAAAAAAAACCAAAACAACAAAGCAGAGTGGAGGGCTTGCTGGTACTTTGCCCTCCCTGCAGGGCATTTTCCCCTAGGAAGCTGAGTCTGTTCCACTCCCCGCTCCCTGCTCAGCTAGGGTATAAAAAGCAGGACATTGTAGCTGTTGGCCCTCCTTTTGGCTCCTGCCTCTGCTGGATGAGAGCTACTGCAGCTGCCCTCCTGCTCCTCAGCCACATAGCCAGACCTGATCCTTCTCCCTGCTGCCTCCGCACCTCCTCAGAGAAAGACTGGGTTTGTATTATTCTTTCTTGTCCCCCTCCCATCCATCCTTGTTCATTTCCCTTTGTGAACCTTTCCTGTTATTGTTTTATATATATATATATATATATATATATATCTATATCTATATCTAAAAGAAAATTCTTCACCTCTCTACTTCCAAGCCAACTCCAGGTAATTGTTTAGTGGATTTGCTCCTTACTCTTTTTTTTCCCCTCTCTGTTTGGGGGGAGGAGGGGAGAGTGGGGGAGAGATTCTCAGCCTTTCCCCCATCTGGGCTTTTAACTCCCAGCTAAGGCTCAAACCACTACAATTTTTGGCACCTCCAACGTGGGGTTTAGAAATTAATCTTGTATTGGGAAAGCAATACTTTTTCTGAAAAAGGGACTGGAAGTAGAGATGGCAATTTTAAAGAACCTGATAGTCCAAACCTTTGCATGGGTGTTTGGCTGGATCTTTTGGACCCACATCTACAAATTAATAACTTACCATGTGGTGTGGTTAATGATACAGATGCTGCTCAACTGGATAAAAACTTTACCAATGAAGTTGGGCATGTATCTCTTGAATTCATTGAATTTCACTGTCAGTGGGAACCTTTCTAACATAGGAAATTTTCCTGAAGCAAGCTATGAAACCAATGGTGTAGATAAAAGTGCCTGTGATGGAAAACTGCTTTACATTGTAATATGCTCCATATGCTTAAATGTAATCCTTATAGGGGCATTTGCTGTGACCATGTTGGGTGGGGGACCAGCTAACCCATTAAGAGCTGTTTGGAGGGTGATAACACACTCCTTTGCACTCTTTAATGACTGGGGGGGTGTCTGCTGTGGGCATTGTAAGCACTCTGTAAACACCAAGAGGCAGGGGTCAGGTTGTAATGAGTGTGCCAGATCTCAGCCTGAGCCCCAGGCACAAGAGTTTGCCCCACCACCAGCAGTTCCACACTTAACCCCTGATGCTCCTGCCAATGCAGTCTCTCTAGCGCCGGTCACCACGCGCAGGAAAAGAAATAAAAAATCATCGCCAAGCACAGAGGAAGGAACCTCAGCAGACCCCAGCACCTCACAGAACCCAGTGGTGGATGAGTCAGACCAGGAAATAACTGTTACATCTCTACCCAGAAAGGAACTAAGGCAAAGTCATCTGGATTATGCAAGGAAAGAGGGTGAGCCAATACTAAGCTGGGCCCTGAGATGCTGGGACGAGGGGGTGGGCACAGTGGACCTGGACAAGAGGGAGGTGAAGCTTTTAGGCTCCCTGACTAGTGATGCTGGTCTGGACAAAGAGTTGGCCAAACTTGATGGAACACACACTCTCTGAGCCCGGATTCTCAACGCCATCAAGAGCTGGTACCACTCAAGAGATGACCTGCCCTGTGCCCCAGTTAGATGGACAACTATGGAACAGGGCAATTGGTATCTGAGACAGATGGCCATGCTGGAAATAATTTATGAGGATGGCCAGTTCCCTTCAGACCCAGATGAGGTGCCCATGAGACGGCCCTTCGTAAAGAAACTCACCCAGGGTGCTCCTCAGAAGTATGCTCACACATTAGGAGGGATACTCTTGACTGGACAGGATGGAAGTCGTAAAACTGTCTGTGAGTTTGCCAATGATTTAAGGGAATATGAGGACAGCGTAAATCAGAACCCCCTGATCTCAGCCATAGAAACTATGGCTAAAGACATTGTCAAAAAGATCAAGACCTCCATGTCTGAACTGAAAAAGGGGAGCTATGCCTCCTTTTCCCCTTCTCCTTCAGAATGGGTCCAGGTTTCAGCAATAAGGAACAAGCAACCTTCCCCTGGGAGATCACCCCAAGCCAATCGGGGGATGTCAAGGGGGTCTCTGTGGAGGTTCCTCTGTGACCATGGAGAGGACAGGGACACCTGGCATGGCCAACCCACCTCCGCCCTCTGGAACAGAGTGCGGGAACTGCAAGGTGGGCACCACGGGGATAACTCATTCAGGAGAAGGGCTGCCCCAGTTTCCTGGAGTGGTCCCTCTCACTCAAGACACCCTTCCCCTAGCAACACAGGACCCTGTAACAAGTGTGGGCATCGCTGTCAGCATTAGAGGTGCCCTACCTCCAGCCAGGTGGAGGCCAGGGACAACAGAGTATACTGGGATGTGTATGTGAAATGGCCTGGCACTTCAGAAGCCCTGAAGTACCGAGCTCTGGTACCATCAAGAGAAGTAAGGTAAAAGGGCCTGCAAGGGAGATCGAGTTCCTGGGTGTTCAATGGCAAGATGGCTGTGGCAACATCCCTCAGGAGGTGGTGAACAGGGTAGCCACTATGGTGCAGCCCACAAACAAGAAAGAGACACAGTCCTTTTTGGGGCTTGTGGGCTTCTGGAAAATGCACATTCCCGGGTACAGCCAAATTGTGAAGCCTCTCTCCCATGTAACAAGGAAGAAAAATGATTTTGTGTGGGGACCTGAGCAGCAGGTGGCATTCGACCAGATCAAATGAGAGGTGGTCCAGGCTATGGCTCTGGGACCTCTTCGAACTGGGCCAGAGATCGAGAATGTGCTGTACACTGCGGCCGGTGAGAATGGTCCCACGTGGAGCTTGTGGCAGAAGGCCCCTGGTGAAGCCAGGGGCAGGCCCCTAGGTTTCTGGAGTAAGGGGTACAAAGGCTCCGAGGCCAACTACACCGTGACAGAGAAGGAAATCCTAGCTGCCTATGAGGGTGTTCGGGCTGCCTCTGAGGTAATTGGGACTGAGTCAGCTCTATTTCTAGCTGCAAGGCTTGCAGTCCTGACCTGGATGTTCAAAGGAAGAGGCTCAACCCCACATCATGCCACAGATGCTACCTGGAGTAAGTGGATACATAGAATACATAGAATACACCAGGTTGGAAGAGACCTTCAAGATCACCGCGTCCAACCCATCAACCAATCAAACATCACCCATACAACTAACCCACGGCACCAAGCACCCCATCAAGTCTCCTCCTGAAAACCTCCAGTGATGGCGACTCCACCACCTCCCCAGGCAGCCCATTCCAATGTGCAATCACTCTCTCTGTATAGAACTTTTTCCTAACGTCTAGCCTGAACCTCCCCTGGCACAGCCTGAGACTGTGTCCTCTTGTTTTGGTACTGGCTGCCTGGGAGAAGAGACCAACATCCATCTCTCTACAACCTCCCTACAGGTAGTTGTAGAGAGTAATAAGGTCACCCCTGAGTCTCCTCTTCTCCAGGCTAAGCAACCCCAGCTCCCTCAGCCTCTCCTCGTAGGGCTTGTGTTCCAAACCCCTCACCAACTTTGTTGCTCTTCTCTGGACTCGTTCCAGCAAGTCAACATCCTTCCTAAACTGAGGGGCCCAGAACTGGACACAGTACTCGAGGTGCGGCCTAACCAGTGCAGTGTACAGGGGCAGAATGACCTCCCTGCTCCTGCTGGCCACACTGTTCCTGATGCAGGCCAGGATGCCATTGGCCCTCTTAGCTGCCTGGGCACACTGCAGGCTCATGTTCAGTCTACCGTTAACCAGCACCCCTAGGTCCCTCTCAGCCTGACTGCTCTCCAGCCACTCTGACCCCAGCTTGTAAATCTGCATGGGGTTGTTGTGGCCAATATGCAGAACCCGGCACTTGGATGTGTTAAATCTCATGCCGTTGGACTCTGCCCATCTGCCCAGCCTGTCGAGGTCCCTCTGCAGAGCCTCTCTACCCTCCAGCAGATCAACTCCTGCCCCCAGCTTGGTGTTGTCAGCAAATTTACTGATGATGGACTCAATGTCCTCGTCCAGATCATCAATAAAGATGTTAAAGAGCATGGGGCCCAGCACTGATCCCTGGGGCACACCACTAGTGACTGGCTGCCAGCTGGATGTGGCACCATTCACCACCACTCTCTGGGCTCGGCCCTCCAGGCAGTTCCTAACCCATCTCAGTGTGCTCCCGTCCAAGCCATGGGCTGACAGCTTGGCCAGGAGTTTGCTATGGGGAACGGTGTCAAAGGCCTTGCTGAGATCCAGGTAGACTACATCCACAGGCCTCCCCCGCATCCACCAGGCGGGTCACCTGATCATAGAAGGAGATCAGGTTGGTCAGGCAGGACCTGCCCTTCCTAAATCCATGCTGGCTGGGCCTGATCCCTTCGCCATCCTCTAAGTGCTGTGTGATTACACTCAGGATGACCTGTTCCATAATCTTTCCTGGCACTGAGGTCAGGCTGACAGGCCTGTAATTCCCTGGCTCATCCAACCGGCCCTTCTTGTGGATGGGTACCACGTTGGCCAGCTTCCAGTCATCTGGGATGTCTCCAGTGAGCCAGGACTGATGAAAAATGATGGAGAGTGGCTTGGCCAGCTCATCTGCCAGCTCTCTCAGCACCCTAGGATGGATCCCATCTAGTCCCATGGACTTGTGGGGGTCTAAGCTGCTGAGGAGAGCTCCTATCACTTGCTCTTGGAACACAGGGAAGCTATGCAACTCCCTAGCTCCTTCTGCCAGCTCTGCAGGCCAGCTGTCTGGTAGACGTTCTTTCCCGCTAGTAAAAATTGAGGTAAAGAAGGTGTTAAGTACCTCTGCCTTTTCCTCATCCTGTGATACAACATTTCCCTCCATGTCAACCAAGGAGTGGAGGTTGTCCCTGCCCTTCCTCTTGCTATTAATATATTTATAGAAGGACTTTTTGTTGTCCTTCACATCAGAGGCCAGTTTGAGTTCCAAATGTGCTTTTGCCTCTCTAATTTTCCTTCTACATGCCCTAGCAACCTCTTTAAACATCCCATGGGTTGCCTCACCTTTCTTCCAAAGATGATACACCCTCTTTTTTTCCCTTAGTTCTGTTAAAAGTTCACTACACAACCAGGCTGGCCGTCTGCCCCGGCGGCTCCTCTTCTGGCACATTGGCACAGCCTGTTCCTGAGCCTTCATCAGTTCTTTCTTGAAGTAGGTCCAGCCCTCCTGGACCCCTTTATTTTTAAGGGCTTTCTCCCAAGGAACCCTCTGAATTATTTCCTTGAGCAACCTGAACTCCGCCCTCCGGAAGTCCAGAGTGGAGGTCTTCTTGCTGCCCCTCTTAGTTTGACCAAATACCGAAAATTCAATTATCTCGTGGTCACTGGCCCCTAAACAGCCTCCGACCACCACATCACCCACCAGCCCTTCCCTGTTGGTGAAGAGGAGGTCAAGCATAGCTTTGCCCCTGGTAGGCTCACGCAGTACCTGGGATAAGAAGCTGTCCTCCATGCGGTCTAAGAACCTCCTGGACTGTCTCCTCTCTGCTGTGTTGAGATCCCAGCAGATGTCAGGCAGGTTGAAGTCGCCCATAAGGACAAGGTCAGGAGATCTTGAGACAGCCTTAAGCTGTCTATAGAATGCTTCATCGACATCATCTTCCTGGTTGGGTGGTCTATAACATACTCCAACCAGGATGTCTGCCCTACCGGTCTTCCCTCTAATTCTTGCCCACAAGCATTCAACCTGATCGTCCCTAATCTCTAGTTCAATGGCATCTAGTGCCTCCCTGATGTACAGGGCCACCCCTCCACCCCTTCTTCCTTGTCTATCTCTCCTGAAGAGCCTGTAGCCATCAATTGCAGCACTCCAGTCATGTGAGCTATCCCACCACATCTCTGTGATGGCAACTACGTCATAACTTTCCTGCTGTAACAAGGCTTCCAGCTCCTCTTGTTTGTTCCCCATGCTTCGTGCATTAGTGTACATGCACCTCAGCTGGGCTGCTGTTTTGGCCTCTGACCCTAGCTTACTGCCCCCAGACTCTTGCCTGAGGGGACTAGTTTCAGCCCCTTCCCCCTTCAAAACTAGTTTAAAGCCTTGTCAATGAGAGCTGCCAGTTCCCTCCCCAGAATCTTTTTACCTTTGGGGGACAGGCCATTCTCATATACTGTGATCTTTCCCCTTCTTTGGGACAGATGTGCTCCATCTGTTGCCAGGTGGCCTGGTGCAGTAGAAAGTTTACCAAGATCAAAAAAACCAAAATTCTTTTGTCTGCACCAGCCTCTAAGCCACTTGTTGACTATGGCTGCTGTCCTGTTCCTTGTGGTATTCCCTCCTGCAACTAAGGGTATTGAGGAAAAAATTATTTGAGCACCTGACCCCTCAAGCAGATCTCCCAGGGCCCTGAAATCATTTTTGATAGCCCTGGGAGTTCTGATTACAACATCATCATTCCCTATCTGCATAAGTAGCAAAGGATAATAGTCAGAAGGCTGTACCAGCCTGGGCAGCCTTCTGGTAACATCATTAATTTGGGCTCCAGGGAGACAACAGAGTTCCCTATGAGATGGGTCTGGCCGACAAATGGGGCCCTCCATTCCCCTCAGAAGTGAATCGACAATAACAATTACCCTCCTCTTTTTCTTGAGGGAGCCTTTCCTGATGCCAGGGGAGGGTTGTTTAACCTTAGGCTGCTTTGCCTTAGGCCGTTTAACCTTAGGTTGGTTACCCTTAGGCTCTTTAGCCTCAGGGAGAACCCCAGATGGTGTGTTCTCTGGCAACAGGAACACCTCACCCTCGATCTCCAGTGCCCCATACCTGTTTGTCAAGAGCAGTGGGGAAGGTGTGGGAAGGCAAGGAGGCTTAACTTGTGTCTTTTGAGAGGAACCTGTGTCCATTCCCCTCTGCTTTTTGGGTAACCAGCCTCTGCTGTGGGAGCCTGCAGGTCCTGCTTACTCTTGTTCATATCTTTCCCCCTCTGGTTTATCTCTTTCCTCTTCCGGTTCATCTCTTCCCTACATTTCCTTACACTTTTAACACTAGCAACCTCATCCTTTAGTCTGGCCACCAGATTAAGTAGGTAGTCAATCTGCTCACACCTTATGCAAGAGTTACCCCTACTACTCTGCATCTCAAGAGCCAGGTTCCAGCACTCTCTACAGCCAGATACCTGGACAGCTACCTGCTTATGTTCTTCCTCAGTCTGGGTCGACACTGACTTTTTTAGGGAGTTTTTGCTACGAGTTACAACCATGATTGTCCCTGACCACAGCACCCACTAGAAAAAGAAAGGGGAAAAAAAAAAAAAAAAAAAAAAGTAGCGAAACCGCGACAATACAGGCTTCCCGACGAAAGGACCCTCGCGCGCGGCTGCAAACCGCGTTTAAATCAGCCGGGGGTGACGTAGCGATCACGAGCCGCAGTGGCGCAAAGAGACGATTCCCGCTGACCTCGCGGCGTGCTCAGGGGACGTTCTCAGCTCCGGCGACCCCCGCAGCCCCAACAGGAGAGAGTCGGACGGTCCCCAGTGGCTGCAGGTCCCGGTGTGGTCCCGGCACGGCTTCCCGACGAAAGGACCTGGCCCTGGTAACTCAGCGAGCTCAGCTGGGGAGCTTCGAACGCCCTGGCATAGTGGAAGTGATCACCAACTGGCCAGAGGGTGCTGACTTGGGAATGCCACCAGAGCAGATAGTCACCCATGCTGAGAAGGCTCCCCATATAATGATCTTCCTGACAATGAGAAGGGCTATGCTCTATTTACAGATGGGTCCTGACAGCTCGTACAAAGCAAGCGGAGATGGAATGCAGCTGTCTGGAGCCTGGCAAGACAAGTGGCAGAAGCAAGGGATGGAGAAGGTGAATCCAGTCAGTACGCACAGGTAAAAGCTGTCCAGCTGGCCCTGGATATAGCAGAGCAAGAGAACTGGCCAGTGCTGTACCTCTACACTGACTCCTGGATGGTAGCCAATGCCTTGTGGGGGTGGCTGAAGGAATGGAAAAGGAATGGGTGGCAGAGAAAAGGGAAGCTTGTTTGACCCAACAACCTGTGGCAAGACATCGCTGCCCACCTGGACTGGCTGCCAACCAAGGTATGGTACATCAATGCACACATCCCCAAGAGCAGAGCCACAGAGGAGCACAAGCACAACCACCAAGCAGATCTGGCTGCTATAATCTCCTGAATAGTCTTGGCCTGGGAACACAAGGGTGAGCTGTTCTTAGCTCGCTGGGCCCATGGCACTTCTGGCCACCAAGGGAGAGATGCCACATACTGGTGGGCTCGGGACAGATCCGTGGACATCTCTATGGAGGCCATCTCACAGGTTATCCACGAGTGTGACATCTGTGCTGCCATCAAGCAGGCCAAGCGCATGAAGCCTCTGTGGTATGGGGGGAGATGGTCGAAATATAAGTACGGAGAGGCCTGGCAGATCAACTACATCACCCTGCCTCGGTCTCACAGCGGCAAGCAGTACGTACTGACCATGGTGGAGGCAAGTACAGGGTGGCTGGAAACATACCCAGTACCTCATGCCACTGCTTGCAATACCATCCTGGGCCTAGAGAGACATGTCCTGTGGAGACACGGCACCCCTGGCAGGATTGAATCAGACAATGGGCCCACTTCAGGAACCATCTCATAAGAGACTGGGCAAAGGAACATGGGACTGAGTGGATTTACCACATCCCATACCATGTACCAGCTGTAGGGAAGGTCGAGCGTTACAATGGCTTGCTAAAGACCACCCTAAAAGCCATGGGGGGTGGTTTAGCCAGATTTGGCGGCGACAGAGGTGATTGGAATCAATACGGCTGACCAATATGATCGGGCACTGATTCTTTATTGTTCCAGTATTGCAGGCCTATGGCTCAGGCCTATGGTGAGAGCATGGCACAGCAAAGTAGAGCATGGAAGTAGAAGAGATAGGACAGGCAGAAAAAGAAGTGCATAGCAAGGAAACTGCTACAATTTATATAACCTTGGTGTGCCTTGTTGGCATGGACTCATTGGTTCCCTATGAGTGACCACACATCGCACTATTGTAGATTATTGGTCCAACTATGGATGACACGTGAGGTTTGTTGATGCAGGTGCATGTCCTGTTGTCCCGAGATAACTCACTATGTTTCTAGCTACCAGCGTCTTGTTTTAGTTACAGTGCTGCAGGCACAGCACTGTTTTGGCGTACTGGTAGCTGGCTCTGCACTTCTGCTGAGCATGGCCTACCACCATGTCAGGCTTTAGGCCTGCACTGCCAGATTGCTCACACTGCTCATCACTGGCATTCCCACAGGGTGGAACCTTCAGGAATTGGGAAAAGCACCTAGATGAAACCACTTGGTTAGTGAACAGCAGAGGATCTGTGAACTGAGCTGGTCCTGTCCAGTCTGACCTGCTGCAAACAGTGGATGGAGATGGAGTTCCTGTGATTGCTGAGAAGAACCTGCTGGGGAAGTCAGTGTGGGTTTTCCCTGCTGCTGGTGAGGGCTGAGGGTCCTGGTCACACATACTGGGTTATGTTAGAAACTGGGGACATTCAGTGCATCCCACAGCACAACGTGACTCTGGCTGAGAGGGGATGAACTCAGAGGAGGCAACACTCATCAATGTATTATAGTCATTATGAAAATCGTTATAAATTGTTCTAAGTTTCTCCCTCCTAGCTTAATACTGGCCTAGCATGCAGGCCTTGACGTACACACTGCACACCAACCTAGAGAGCTCCTGCATCATCTCACCTCTCCTGTTCCTGATGTCCCTACAGCAACAGACTGTTCTTGATGTTTTAATTTCCCTTTCAAGGACAGACTGATTCCTGATTCTTCTCCACATGACTGCCCAGTTCAAGCACTCCTACTATGACCATCACTGGAGAGAGAGAGAGACTGCCCTGGGAGAGAGCAAGCCGGGATAACAAGGGACTTGTGCCAAGGATTCAAATCCCACGTGTCAAGATTCCATGAAGGGGCTGTGGCAGGAGAGAGGAAGTGGAACAGAGGGGTGGATTGTGGTGGGTTAATGCCCTTTTCTGAAAAAAAAAACAAAACAAAACGGGGTGGAGGGCTTGTGGGTACTTTGCCCTCCCTGCAGGGCATTTTCCCCTAGGAAGCTGAGTCTGTTCCACTCCCCCCTCCCTGCTCAGCTAGGGTATAAAAAGCAGGACATCGTAGCTGTTGGCCCTCCTTTTGGCTCCTGCCTCTGCTGGATGAGAGCTACTGCAGCTGCCCTCCTGCTCCTCAGCCACGTAGCCAGACCTGATCCTTCTCCCTGCTGCCTCCGCACCTCTTCAGAGAAAGACTGGGTTTGTATTATTCTTTCCTGTCCCACTCCCATCCATCCTTGTTCCTTGCCCCTTGTGAACCTTTCCTGTTATTGTTATACATATACATATAGTTTAAAGAAAATTCTTCACCTCTCTACTTCCAAGCCGACTCCAGGTTATTGTTTAGTGGATTTGCTCCTTACCCTTTTTTTTTCCCTCACTGTTTGGGGGGAGGAGGGGGAAGTGGGGGAGAGATTCTCAGCCTTTCCCCCATCTGGGCTTTTAACTCCCAGCTAAGGCTCAAACCACTACACTAGGTCATGTAGGAAAAAAATTAGAGAGGCAAAAGCCCATTCAGAGCTTAGACTGGTCACTGCTGTGAAGGACAACAAAAAATTGCTTCTACAAATATGTTAATGGCAAAAGAAGGGACAAGGACAAGCTCCAAGGACATGGAGGGGAATATTGTAACTAGAGATGAATATCAGTAAGACAGGTTGTCTTCCAGACAACTGGCCTCCTGAGCTGGCAGATGGAGTCAGAGAGCAGTATTGTTCCCCTGTGATCCAGGAGGAAGTAGTTAGAGACCTCCATAGCCACTTGGATCCCCACAAGTCCATGGGAGCAGATGGGATCCATCCTAGGGTGCTGAGAGAGCTGGCCGATGAGCTGGCCAAGTTTCTTTCCATCATTTTTCAACAGTCCTGGCTCACTGGAGAGGTCCCAGATGATTGGAAGCTGGCCAAAGTGATGCCCATCCACAAGAAGGGCCAGAAGGAGAAACTAGAAAATTACAGGCCTGTCAGCCTGAACTCAGTGCCAGAAAAGATTATGGAACAGGTCATCTTGAGAGCAATCACACAGCATCTACAGGATGGCCAAGGAGTCAGGTCCATCCAGCATGGATTCAGGAAGGGCAGGTCCTGGCTCACCACCCTGATCTCCTTCTATGATCAGGTGACCCACCTGGTGGATGTGGGGAAGGCTGTGGATGTGGTCTACTTGGACTATAGCAAGGCCTTTGATACCGTCCCCCCCAGCAAACTCCTGGCCAAGCTGTCAACCTGTGGCTTGGACAGCAGCACTCTGGGCTGGGTTAGGGACTGGCTGGAGGTCCGAGCCCAGAGAGTGGTGGTGAATGGTGCCACATCCAGCTGGCAGCCAGTCAGTCAGTCAGTCAGTAGTGGTGTCCCACAGGGATCAGTGCTGGACCCTACCCTGTTCAATATCTTTATTGATGATCTGGACAAGGGTATTGAGTCCATCATCAGTAAATTTGGAGATGACACCAAGCTGGGGGCAGGAGTTGATCAGTTCGAGGATAGGAGAGCTCTTTAGAGGGACCTTGACAGGCTGGACAGATGGGCAGAGTCCAATGCCATGCGATTTAACACATCTAAGTGCCAGATTCTTGTGAGACACTAAAATCTTGTCTCTTTTGATGTGACTCAACGAAGATAAAATCACCTTTCCTGCTTTCCCAGGCAATAGCTGATGTGTGTTGGGCAGAACGACTCTTGGGAAGGTGCTAAGATAACAGTTGTGCACTGGACCACAGCTGGCCTGACAACAGTGGACCAAGGCCACTGTATCTTTGGGAATATGCCTAAGACAAGATCATCTCCACCTATCAGGTATCCTGGAAAGGGAGGATGGTGAGACAATGGATTCACCACCTGGCCCCTGATTTCCTGGGGGACAATACTTGGACACATACCTAAGGACTAAAAACTGCATAAAAGACTTGAGCAACTACTGGCTCAGTAGTAGGAAAACACAGAAGAAAAAAAACACAGAAGGACAATGCCGCTGAGAAGGAAAACAGGAGAGAAGGAAAAGCCCAGGGCAATGCTGCTCTGAAGAAAAACGGGAGAGAATACCAGCAGAGGAAAAAATGACAGAAACATCACCATGGAGCCTGGAAGAAGCAGACCAAGAGGAACCCTCTCTCCGTGTCCTAAGTTCCGCCTGCTGCAACTCATGGAGCTGAAGAGGCTGCCCAGAGGACCACATCTCTTCTACAGTCAAAACTGCAGTACCCTTCCTCTACATACCCAACATCTCCTGCAGCACCTTTCCTCCACAGACTCAAACTGTCTTGGGGGGTGAGTGGTGTGGTAAAATAATTCCTTTCCTCTTCTCTCTCTCTCTTCTCTCTCTCCCCTTCTGATCCATCCGCTTTATTTATGTAATAAGTAGCCTAGCTGTTGATATTTTGGCCTCATTTGTGCTTCTAATTTCATAACACAGGAATATTCAAAAGAACCGAGTCTCTTTCCCTCTCTGGACCGAGACATTAATACTTTCCCTCTCTGGACTAAGACATTTCTACACAACCACCCCATGCAGTGCTACAGGCTGGGGTCAGAGCAGCTGGAGAGCGGCCAGGCAGAAAGGGACCTGGGGGTATTGGTTGATAATAGGTTGAACATGAGCCAGCAGTGTGCCTCCATGGCCAAGAAAGCCAATGGCATCCTGGCCTGTATCAGGAATAGTGTGGCCAGCAGGAGCAGGGAGGTCATTGTGCCCCTGTACTCAGCACTGGTTAGGCCACACTTTGAGTCCTGTGTCCAGTTTTGGGTCCCTCAGTTTAAGAAAGATGTTGACTTGCTGGAATGCGTCCAGAGATGGGCAATAAAGCTGGAGAGGTGTTTGGAGCACAGGCCCTCTGAGGAATGGCTGAGGGAGCTGGGGTTGCTTAGCCTGGAGAAGAGGAGGCTTGGGGGGACCTTATTGCCATTTACAACTACCTGAACGGAGGTTTTAGCCAGGTGGGGTTTGATCTCTTCTCCCAGGAAACCACCAACATAACAAGAAGACAGAATCTGAAGCTGCTCCAGGGGAAGTTTAGGCCGGATGTTAGGAAGAAGTAATTGACAGAAAGAGTGATTTGCCATTGGAATAGGCTGCCCAGGGAGGTGGTGGAGTCACCATCACTGGAAGTGTTTAAGAAGAGATTGTATGAGGCACTTGACGCCATGGTTTAGTTGATTAGATGGTGTTGGGTGATGGTTTGGACTTGATGATCTCAAAGGTCTCTTCCAACCTGGTCTATTCTATTCTATTCTATTCTATTCTATGCTATGCTATGCTATGCTATGCTATGCTATTCTAATTTTTTGAACATACAGTGTATTGTATAGTGAAAACAATGGGTAATAGCAGTATTTCACTAGGTTTCTTAACAACTAGCTAATTAGTAATATATTCTTTTTAATTCATAAATGTTTGATATAGTGATGAAACATGATAATTATATTGAATATTGAAAGGAAGTTCTTCCAGTGAAATACTGGAACTGGTTGCTCAGAGATGTGGTGGAGGCCCCATTCCTGGAGATGTTCAAGGGTAAACTTGATGGGACTTTGAGCAAATTGATCTAGTCAAAGATGTCCCTGATCAATGCAGGGGGTTTGTACAAGATGAACTTCAGGGGTCCCTTCCAATCCTATGTATTCTATGATTTTATTTTGCAACATTAACACTTTATTTAAGGAACTGTATAGAGTATTTGTACAATGTATAGACATTTAGATTCTATCAAAAGTAAAACTTTCCTTGATATGTTGGATTGGAAAATAAGTTTCTAAAGAAGTTCTTATTTCAGTCACCTTTCCAAGAACTGAAACATCTCAGAGAAAGACTGATATCAGAAGAGGTATAAAAAAGAGGGATCTGGCCATTTTCTGTATCTTTACTCATTAGGCTCTAATTTCCTCAATCTACACATTTAAGAGAGATGCTCAGTTACTCAGATAAGCAATACATATCTATAATCCCCTGGCAGGTTTCTACACTTCTTGATCCAATCAATAATACCATAATGATGGAAGTCTGCCATGAAAACAAACTTATCATAAGAGTTGATTCTGAGTGGTCTAGACAAGTGTCAGTGAGGCACCCAGAAATGCAGGAGTCTGCCTGAAACTCAGCATTTCAGATCTTGTCCTACACAAAGTCAACAAATACCCACCACTACTGTAAAGTATGACTGCAATTCTGCAGTCCTGAGCAGTTTTTCTCAAGAAACAAATTTGTGTAAGTGAGTTTCCAGAGGATAAGAAAAAAAGCCACTCTGTGATTATAGTAATAGACCTCTTGTGTGACCTCTGACTGATTATTCCACCTGTCATCATTGTGTTTCTAGTGGCTGATGACACTGGGCTTGGAAACATTTGTGCTACTCCTCTTGTTCTTAATACCAAGATGAGTTCAGTTTTTGTAAAACATTTCACTAACATTTCACTTAAAGCCTTCAAGTCTGCAAAGCACTTATGCAGATATTTAATTTTAAACGTGAAGAGTACTGTTAGCTTTGATATCTAAAGTTAAGGCCATGCTTAAGTGCTTTACTAATAACAGTGAAGGAGGGGGAAAGAACACCCATGACCTCCATTTATGTTATTGCTGCCTTTTTTTTTCTTCTTCTTTTTTTTTTTTATGGGTTCCTTTGTGACTTTCATCATCACAATGTTGGAGTGTGCCAAGTATGTTAATGTTGCCATTCATTTGCTTCACAACTGTTGTGTTTCACAAATAAACAAAAAACCCCAACATTCTATACAACCCTAGATAGATTCTATAGATTCTATAGACAACCATGACATCAGGACCGGCTCCCTCAAGAAAAAGAGGAGGGTAATTGTTATTGGCGATTCACTTCTGAGGGGAATGGAGGGCCCCATTTGTCGGCCAGACCCATCTCATAGGGAACTCTGTTGTCTCCCTGGAGCCCAAATTAATGATGTTACCAGAAGGCTGCCCAGGCTGGTACAGCCTTCTGACTATTATCCTTTGCTACTTATGCAGATAGGGAATGATGATGTTGTAATCAGAACTCCCAGGGCTATCAAAAATGATTTCAGGGCCCTGGGAGATCTGCTTGAGGGGTCAGGTGCTCAAATAATTTTTTCCTCAATACCCTTAGTTGCAGGAGGGAATACCACAAGGAACAGGACAGCAGCCATAGTCAACAAGTGGCTTAGAGGCTGGTGCAGACAAAAGAATTTTGGTTTTTTTGATCTTGGTAAACTTTCTACTGCACCAGGCCACCTGGCAACAGATGGAGCACATCTGTCCCAAAGAAGGGGAAAGATCACAGTATATGAGAATGGCCTGTCCCCCAAAGGTAAAAAGATTCTGGGGAGGGAACTGGCAGCTCTCATTGACAAGGCTTTAAACTAGTTTTGAAGGGGGAAGGGGCTGAAACTAGTCCCCTCAGGCAAGAGTCTGGGGGCAGTAAGCTAGGGTCAGAGGCCAAAACAGCAGCCCAGCTGAGGTGCATGTACACTAATGCACGAAGCATGGGGAACAAACAAGAGGAGCTGGAAGCCTTGTTACAGCAGGAAAGTTATGACGTAGTTGCCATCACAGAGACGTGGTGGGATAGCTCACATGACTGGAGTGCTGCAATTGATGGCTACAGGCTCTTCAGGAGAGATAGACAAGGAGAAAGGGGTGGAGGGGTGGCCCTGTACATCAGGGAGGCACTAGATGCCATTGAACTAGAGATTAGGGATGATCAGGTTGAATGCTTGTGGGCAAGAATTAGAGGGAAGACCGGTAGGGCAGACATCCTGGTTGGAGTATGTTATAGACCACCCAACCAGGAGGATGATGTCGATGAAGCATTCTATAGACAGCTTAAGGCTGTCTCAAGATCTCCTGACCTTGTCCTTATGGGCGACTTCAACCTGCCTGACATCTGCTGGGATCTCAACACAGCAGAGAGGAGACAGTCCAGGAGGTTCTTAGACCGCATGGAGGACAGCTTCTTATCCCAGGTGCTGCGTGAGCCTACCAGGGGCAAAGCTATGCTTGACCTCCTCTTCACCAACAGGGAAGGGCTGGTGGGTGATGTGGTGGTCGGAGGCTGTTTAGGGGCCAGCGACCACGAGATAATTGAATTTTTGGTATTTGGTCAAACTAAGAGGGGCAGCAAGAAGACCTCCACTCTGGACTTCCGGAGGGCGGAGTTCAGGTTGCTCAAGGAAATAATTCAGAGGGTTCCTTGGGAGAAAGCCCTTAAAAATAAAGGGGTCCAGGAGGGCTGGACCTACTTCAAGAAAGAACTGATGAAGGCTCAGGAACAGGCTGTGCCAATGTGCCAGAAGAGGAGCCGCCGGGGCAGACGGCCAGCCTGGTTGTGTAGTGAACTTTTAACAGAACTAAGGGAAAAAAAGAGGGTGTATCATCTTTGGAAGAAAGGTGAGGCAACCCATGGGATGTTTAAAGAGGTTGCTAGGGCATGTAGAAGGAAAATTAGAGAGGCAAAAGCACATTTGGAACTCAAACTGGCCTCTGATGTGAAGGACAACAAAAAGTCCTTCTATAAATATATTAATAGCAAGAGGAAGGGCAGGGACAACCTCCACTCTTTGGTTGACATGGAGGGAAATGTTGTATCACAGAATGAGGAAAAGGCAGAGGTACTTAACACCTTCTTTACCTCAATTTTTACTAGCGGGAAAGAACGTCTACCAGACAGCTGGCCTGCAGAGCTGGCAGAAGGAGCTAGGGAGTTGCATAGTTTCCCTGTGTTCCAAGAGCAAGTGATAGGAGCTCTCCTCAGCAGCTTAGACCCCCACAAGTCCATGGGACTAGATGGGATCCATCCTAGGGTGCTGAGAGAGCTGGCAGATGAGCTGGCCAAGCCGCTCTCCATCATTTTCCTCCAGTCCTGGCTCACTGGAGAGGTGCCAGATGACTGGAAAGTGGCCAATGTGGTCCCCATCCACAAGAAGAGACGGATGGAGGAACCTGGAAACTACAGGCCTGTCAGCCTGACCTCAGTGCCAGGGAAAGTGATGGAGCAGATTATCCTGGCGGCAATAACTGCGCACCTGAAGGATGGCCAAGGGCTCAGGTCCAGCCAACATGGATTTAGGAAGGGCAGGTCCTGCCTCTCCAACCTGATCTCCTTCTATGATCAGGTGACCCGTCTGGTGGATGTGGGGAGGCCTGTGGATGTAGTCTATCTGGACTTCAGCAAGGCCTTTGACACCGTCCCCCACAGTAAACTGCTGGCTAAGCTGTCAGCTCGTGGTTTGGACCACAACACTCTGTGCTGGGTTAGGAACTGGCTGGAGGGCCGAGCCCAGAGAGTGGTGCTGAATGGTGCCACATCCAGCTGGCGGCCAGTCACCAGTGGCGTCCCCCAGGGATCAGTGCTGGGCCCCATCCTCTTTAACATCTTCATTGATGATCTGGATGAGGGGGTTGAGTCAGTCATCAGCAAGTTTGCAGATGACACCAAGTTGGGAACAGATGTTAGTCAGTTAGAGGGTTGAAAGGCTCTGCAGAGGGACCTTGACCGATTGGACAGATGGGCAGAGTCCAATGGGATGGCATTTAATAAGTCCAAGTGCTGGGTGCTGCACTTTGGCCACGGCAACCCCATGCAGAGCTACAGGCTGGGGTCAGAGTGGCTGGAGAGCTGCCAAACAGAGAGGGACCTGGGGGTGCTGATTGACACCTGCCTAAACATGAGCCAGCAGTGTGCCTCCATGGCCAAGAAGGCCAATGGCATCCTGGCCTGTATTAGGAATAGTGTGGCCAGCAGGAGCAGGGAGGTCATTGTGCCCCTGTACTCTGCATTGGTTAGGCCACACCTTGAGTACTCTGTCCAGTTCTGGGCCCCTCAGTTTAGGAAGGACATCGATACACTTGAACGTGTCCAGAGAAGGGCAACAAGGCTGGTGAAAGGCCTTGAGCACAAGCCCTATGAGGAGAGGCTGAGGGAGCTGGGATTGTTTAGCCTGGAGAAGAGAAGGATCAGGGGTGACCTCATTGCCCTCTACAACTACCTGAAAGGTGGTTGTAGACAGGAGGGGGTTGGTCTCTTCTCCCAGGCAACCAGCACCAGAACAAGGGGACACAGTCTCAAGTTGTGCCAGGGGAGGTTTAGACTCGAGGTGAGGAAAAAGTTCTTCACTGAGCGAGTCATTCGTCATTGGAATGGGCTGCCCAGGGAGGTGGTGGAGTCGCCGTCCCTGGAGGTGTTCAAGGGGAGATTGGACGTGGCACTTGGTGCCATGATCTAGTTGTGAGGTCTGTTGGAACAGGTTGGACTTGATCCTTGGGGTCTCTTCCAACCTTAGTTACTGTGATACTGTGATACTGTGATACTGTGGAGCTGACTGGAAAGAACAAGCAGAATAGCTTGATACACCTGCATGTGTCCATTAGCACATGAAGCCCCAATTTTCCTAGCTTTTCAACTGCAAATTTTAAGTTGGTTTATAATATGACTAGCTAAATTTGAGTTTGCGATTCCACTATTGGAGAGCAACTGAGAGCTGCAATACAAAACCTTAGTCAGAATTCATTAATTTAATGCTAAAGATTTAAAATTTTATTCTTAAATAGTCACAAACTGATTGTGCTACAGGAGCCTTAGTTATTTTACTGATTAGTGGCTATATTACATCATCAGGAGTAATTTTTTTAACTAATGTATATCAGCTTTACCTAGAAGAAATAATCTGCAGTACTTATTTTCATACAAATTTCGTGTATTTTAACAACCTTGATATCAAAGAGGTTTTGTGGTACACAATGTTAAAATGTATATCCTATCTGTATACCAATCCTTAGAAACACTAAATATCAAGTGCTACCATTTCTAGAAGGACACATTGTCTGCAAAAATATGCTGTTAACTTCAGAGAGTGCAGTTACTTGGGAGAGACTGAGCTGAGAAGTAAAATCACTGAACGGAGAATTGATTCTGTTTTAGCTCAAACCAGAACACTAATGCATAGTAAGAATCCAGACTGAATACATTACACAGTTCTCTAATTGCATATTTTGCAGAGAAAAAGTAGCTAAGATACTATATCACAGGTATTCCAAATTGCTAAAGCTCATCCTTTCTCAGATTAAAGTCATTCAGTAGTAGAGTTCCCAAGCTGAAATAGGTCTTTTGACATTTGTCTCTGCATAACAGAGAGAAAATTCAGAGGAAAACAAAATAAAAACTTTTATTTTAGGAATGCTTGTTTGAAGTAATCAATGTACTGTGTGAAGTCTGCTACAGTAAAAACACTTAGTAAAATATCCATAGGATAAAAAATTATCAGGCAAATTTCTAGTTTTATAAATCCAGTAAGAACTGAAAGCAGAAAGTTTATCATAAACAAAACCACAGTGTTGAACATAGTGGCAGCTTAAGAGCAGGCCTAAGCAGAGTAAAATTTGTAATATGGTGTTAGGGGGTTTGGTTTTATTTACCAACTAAAAACATTTTTAAAAAGAGAAGTGCATAACCTGGTAGCAGGGATATCGAATTGACATGCTTTCTGTCAAGACTGTTAAAATATTTTTTTCAGTCTCTTTCTGATAATCTAGTCTAACTTTGTCTTTACTAGCATATCTAATTCTCAAAAATTCTTACACATATGAACGATAACAAGCCTTGGATAATATATAGCATTGTCAATTAAATGTGTAATCTTAAATATGAACACCAAGTATGTATATCATGTCATCCTTCCTGTGATTTTGCTCAACATCTGTGTTCAGTAGCCCAAGTGATTAATTTTTCCAGTATGTTCTCTGGAGCTTGTGAAGTACTCTATACTCTCTTCTGTTGACTGTCACTGATTTCCAAGATTGACATTCAACACTTTCTTTTTTTATTTTTTTAAACAATAAATTCCTGCTAATCTAATTCAGCATATTTTGAAAGCTGTTGTTTTCTTAATGTCCATGCTGATCTACTATAAAAGTGGAAAACTCTATGAATTGTAAGATATGAATATACCTTAATTCTGGAAATAAAAAGAAGAAATATGTATCAAATACTCTTTAAAACCTGTATAGCTTTACCATCCTTCTTTATTAAAAAAAAATTGAATGATATTTAGTAACTCTTTTGTCACTGATGTATATTTCTAAAGTATTTAGTGCCAATTTCAATGGCATTGAAATAAAAAGGCTGGTTTACATCTTTTAGTCTGATGGTGTGGTGTTATTCTGCTGTTGCTGTTCCTTTTTTCTCTTTTCTTTCGAAAGGTGATTTCTTTCCTAAATTCAACAGCAAAGAAGCCATGCGATGTTATAAGTTCAATAGCACTGTATATTAACATGTATTTTAACTTAAAGCCCATCAATATATTTCCAGTGACTACTGTTACAGCTTGCCTAAGAAGGGAAAAATTGTACTTTTTTCTTGAACGGTTTCCTTTCTGTGAGGAAAGATTTTTTACATTTACATGGAAGACCATATCTTCTAATCAAAATAGATAATTTTAAACAAGTAAGCTGCTTTTTCCAGGCATAATTGTAATGATAATTTAAGTTTATAATTACAAGGTTTGAAAGTGACCATGAATTTTATGGATTCAATACTGTTAATGAGTAAGACATTCTGTCAAGCACATTATATACATTGCATAAGGAAATACAATACTGATGTGGCATTACAGAAAATTTATCCATGGGATTTCATGTAGACATCTTAATTTATGGTACTGCTTCTATTAAACAAGGTATGGGGAGTTACACATGCTTGAGACTTGAATTCTAAAATTGTGACTGCATGTGACCAAAGATGCCTAAAGCAATGCTGCACTCCTTGAACTGAATTAAATCAGTCACTGTGGAAACATCATTTGCTGTAGGGAAATGTTGCCCATCTTCAAAAGACATAAGATGCTGCAGTCAGTGGTTCAGAATCTTGATATCTTTATACAGAAAAATAGGTAGGGATGGGTACAGGAGATTTTAACCTATGAAAGTTGAACATAAACGAAGGTATGCTGTATTAAAGCTAGGCAGTTTCAAAACAGAATCCTTCATCCTGCCCTGTAAAAATCAAGATAATCAAATGAACACTTGTCAAGATTGTAGTATGTTTCTGTGACTGGGAATTGTGTTATGGTCTACCTCAAATGGGGATCAACATTTGGTGTGTTTGCTGAGGCAAACATAAGCACTACAATCATATGCATATAATTTAAAATTTCTCAAAAGTCTGTTTCCAAGGACAAGGAACAGCATAGTTATGACATGGAAGATTGTTAAAAATGGGACTGGCGATTGCAGCTAATCTGACCTATGTGTAAATACAGCAAAAGGTGAGAAAATGCCACAACAATACCAGCATCTGAAATATAGTCATGTGGATATAAATGCCTATTTATTTCAACTTTAAAAATAATGAAATTACCAAGACTCTGATTTATCACCTGTAATTTGTTAAGGGTAAAGTTCTGTCTGGCATTACTCTGATGTGGTAAGTTTTCTTCTTATGAGAAGAGATAAAAGTTACAGAAACCTGCTTTTGAGGAGTCCAGTCTTTTCTCAAGACAATCTAGTTGTCCTGATTTGTTTCATAGAATCGTACAATCATAGAATCATAGAATCAATAAGGTTGGAAAAGACCTCAGAGATCATCAAATCCATCCTATCACCCAACACTTCATGACTATCTATGGCTTCAAGTGCCACATCCAATCCTTTTTTGAACACCTCCAGGGATGATGACTCCACCCCCTCCCTGGGCAGCCCATTCCATTGGCAAATAATTCTTTCTGTGAAGAACTTTCTCCTCACTTCAAGTCTAAACTTCCCCTGGTGCAGCTTGAGACTGTGTCCTCTTGTTCTGGTGATGATTGTCTGGGAGAAAAGACCAACCCCCACCTGGCTTACAGCCTCCTTTCAGGAAGTTGTAGAGAGTAATAAGGTCTCCCTTGAGCCCCCTCTTCTCCAGGTTAAACAACCCCAGCTCCCTCAGCCACTCCTCATAGGGCTTGTGCTCCAAACCCCCCACCAGCCTTGTTGCCCTTTTCTGGACACATTCAAGTGTCTCAATATCCTTCTTAAACTGAGGGGCCCAGAACTGGACACAGTACTCAAGGTGTGGCCTAAGCAGTTGTGTTGAAGGCACCATATGCCCAGAATTATGCCCCAGATACTGAAACTTGTCCCAGCATGTGTGGACACATCTCCCTTCTTTCCTGAGAGGAATAAGGGCCAAGGTGTTAGCCAGGCAGCACAAACAACTGCGTGCACCCATCGCATGGGATGGTTGTGCTACTACCAAGTATAGGCATAAGTCAAACTTCATGCTTTCTATAGGCTAAAGCTGCTTGTTAATGAGAGTGCCCATTGGCCAAATCCAGCCTCCAGAAACGTATAAGTATTACCAAACTTGTAAAAAAGTTGCCCTCTTTCTCTTTGTCCTCTTTCTCTTTGCTCGAGCTACCAAGTTCTCTGCCTACGTGCCGTAGTCTTTGCTATTAAGCCATTGCTAGTAATTCTTCTCAATCTGTGGCAGTTTTAGGCTATGCCTTTAAAATTATCTGCAAATTTTGAGCAGAAACGTATAAAATTATAAATAATTCACAATTGAGTGTAAAAAGGAAAACAAAAGGTTATTCTAGATTAATTCATTGGATAGAATGTGTGGGATGGGCCCTAACAATCTTTCACATTTCACTTCCATTCCTTTTCTTTTGTCCTGTGGTCTTGGCTTTCTGCTTCTCTGGGGAGACAATAACCACTTCTGGCTGACCTTGAGAAGAGATAAGAACACTGACATTGCTTCGCTAAACTAACATTCCTCTCCCTGAACTCCTCTTTTCTTCTGTTACAGGGAGGGGATGAGGCTTTGGGTGGGGGTAGCGGAGCAGCTCCCTCCTGTGTGGGGAACCCAGAGGAGTACCTGGGGTTTCTGTGCTATTTTCTAATTGTAAATATCTGCATAATATTGTAAATACTGTATACTTTGTACATATTTGTTACATTCATTGTAGAATGTAGTTTTTGCTTGTAAATACTGCTTCCATTTGCTTCCAACTGAGTTACTCATGCTTAGTTAATGTGAATAGGAAATTTCAACCCACCACATTACACACTCCTACATGTAAGCAAACAGCTGTCTCTGCAAGATGAGGAGAAGCCAGCATCCGGGCAGGCCTGTTGAGCCTCAGCCCTGAGAGTCTCCAGAGGAGGGACCCTCGCTGAAAGAATAGAATAGAATAGAATAGAATTAACCAGGTTGGAAGAGACCTTCGAGATCATCGTGTCCAACCTATCATCCAACACTACCCAATCAACTAAACCATGCAACCAAGCATCCTGTCAAGCCTCGCCCTGAACACCCCCAGTGATGGCGACCCCACCACCTCCTCAGGCAGCCCATTCCAATGGGCAATCACTCTCTCTGTGTAAAACTTCCTCCTAACCTCCAGCCTAAACTTCCCCTGGTGCAGCCTGAGACTGTGTCCTCTTGTTCTGGTACTGGCTGCCTGGGAGAAGAGACCAACCTCCGCCTCACTACAACCCCCCTTCAAGTAGTTGTAGAGAGCAATAAGGTCACCCCTGAGTCTCCTCTTCTCCAGACTAAGCAACCCCAGCTCCCTCAATCTCTCCTCATAGGGCTTGTGCTCCAAGCCCCTCACCAACCTTGTTGCCCTTTTCTGGACACGCTCCAGCAAGTCAACATCCCTCCTAAACTGAGGGGCCCAGAACTGGACACAGTACTCAAGGTGCAGCCTAACCAGTGCAGTGTACAGGGGCAGAATGACCTCCCTGCTCCTGCTGGCCACACTGTTCCTGATGCAGGCCAGGATGCCACTGGCCCTCCTGGCTGCCTGGGCACACTGCAGGCTCATGTTCAGCTTACCATCAATGAGCACCCCCAGGTCCCTCTCCACCTGGCTGCTCTCCAGGCACTCTGACCCCAGCCTGTAGCTCTGCATGGGGTTGTTGTGGCCAATGTGCAGAACCCGGCACTTGGATGTGTTAAATCTCATGCCGTTGGACTCTGCCCATCTGTCCAGCCTGTCGAGGTCCCTCTGCAGAGCCTCTCTACCCTCCAGCAGATCAACTCCTGCCCCCAGCTTGGTGTCATCAGCAAATTTACTGATGATGGACTCGATGCCCTCATCCAGATCATCAGTAAAGATGTTAAAGAGCATGGGGCCCAGCACTGATCCTTGGGGCATACCACTAGTGACTGGCTGCCAGCTGGATGTGGCACCATTCACCACCACTCTCTGGGCTCGGCCCTCCAGCCAGTTCCTAACCCATCGCAGTGTGCTCCCATCCAAGCCATGGGCTGACAGCTTGGCCAGCAGTTTGCTGTGGGGGACGGTGTCAAAGGCCTTGCTGAGGTCCAGGTAGACTACATCCACAGCCTGCCCCGCATCCACCAGGTGGGTCACCTGATCATAGAAGAAGATCAGTTTGGTCAGGCAGGACCTGCCCTTCCTAAACCCATGCTGGCTGGACCTGATCCCTTGGCCATCCTCCAAGTGCTGTGTGACTGCACTCAAGATGACCTGTTCCATAATCTTGCCTGGCACTGATGTCAGGCTGACAGGTCTATAATTCCCTGGCTCATCCAACCGGCCCTGAGGAGCTACAGGGTTGGATTGCCAGCCTCACCATTTGGAAGAAGAGCCTGCTGTGTCTTCAAGAGGACTGGACCCCTGAGTGTAAGATCACTCAGTTGACAGGGTAGAGACTTAGGCGAATACCTCAAACATCTGTCTCAGCCTTAAGTGTCACAGTGACTAGCCACAGCTGTGTGTACTGGCTTTCACTGAGCAGGAGTAGCACTTAGCTGCATGCTTTCGTGACCCCGCCATTGCAGGAGAGAAGAGGAGCTGCCACTTCTGACATTCCATACCCTATGAAGGCCAAGGAAATCCAGAGTACCATCTGTGGTCTGTACTCCACAGCTGGACCCACTCCGAGACGGTCCCACCTACTCCTTTGAGCCAAACAAAGGGGAAACTGCCACTCTTTCCTGGGGTCGTCTTCACTGGCCCCAGAGGTTTTTGCTGTGAGGGCTGACCCTGTCCAGGGACCAGCTGGATGGACCCCACAGGACTTCTCTGGCATCTGGAGGGAACCGCCTGAGTCCTGCAAAGGGAGCCTGCTTACCAGCTAGTCTACGTTCTGCCCCCTCTCTGCTGCTGCAGGAGGGAGAAGGTTGCCCCCACTGTTGCCATCCGGGGACCAGCCTAGGAGCCAGCCCTGGCGACAGCAGCCTGCTGCAGCTTAGCACCTAACCTTGCTACAAACAAAGGACACAGTGTACCTTCCACGTGCTTTCCACTCACTAACATTCAGTTCAAAGCACCCAGGCCTAGGAGCATAACATTTCCAGTTCAATCCTCTGACACACTGTAATACTCTCTGTATATAGCTAAGGAGCTTGTCCTGGTGGACAAATGGCAGAATTGCACCCTTTATTATATTAACAGAAATTAATTCTGTAAATATTCCAATTGGGTCCAAGTTGTAAATACTAAACCACTTATGGGATGTATTTCACAACTGTGCACTAGAATATGCATTATTGATGTTTTTAATAATTAATAAAATTATTTATGTATTTAATATTTCATATTCATACATTAATAACCTCTTCATCACACATGTGCTGAGTACAAGGGCAGAATGACTTCACTGCTCCTGCTGGCCATACTATTTCTAATGCAGGCCGGGATGCCATTGACCCTTTAAAATAGCAATAATGACCATTTTTGCTTAGGCAAAGATAGCAAAAATTAACATTTTGTTGAATGATGAGGTAGGATTTCTAACATTTTCCCCCTTGCCATCACTAGCTCTGAACAAAACTGGTTGTACACCTGAACTTTTGAATTCAATTTAGCAATCTGTTACAACAGCAATTAGTTCAAAAGCAGAAGTTGGCAAATGCCAGTTCCTTAGGATCAATAAAGCGTTGTTTATTGGTTACTATTACAGAGTATGGCAATGTTCAGAGGGATTTTACAGTACATCTGACATATTTACACTTTCATATAAAGAATCAACACTGAAAGAAAACTTTGACAAAGGGCGGCAGTATGTTTTTTTAATTGTTTTTTTGTTTAGGGGTAGGGTTTGTTTTGGTTTGTTTTGCTGGTTTGTTTAAACTCTGTATTATATCCTAGAAAAGGAAATCAAATCATTGTTACATAGATGATGTCTGATAAGTTTTCAGTTATGAACTAGCTTAGATCTACTTTTCCATGTATATTTTCATTAAATTTCAGTTATGTATCCCACCAGAATGAAAGTAAGAACTAGTTATTTTACTTTGTTTAAACAGTTTAGCACAATTACTATTACCTTTATTTCAATGTCCCTGTTGGAGGCCAGGCAGATCCTCTCCTGCCCCCTGAGAGGGGCAAAAGAAAGACATTCACAAATGGATTGCAGAAGTGATGGAAAGTTTAAATGAAAAAGCAATTAGTGTTTTACAGAAGTTGCAAGCATAGTGACAAAAGAATCCCCAATAGTACACCCAAAGCCTCCCAACACTTCCCTTTTTCCCACCTGAGGGTATACCAAAAATCTCCAGGCCTCTTTCTTTCCCCCCTCTCCCCCACCCCAGGCTAGTCTCCCTCTTCTCCTCCTGGCATTAGGCCTAAACAGGCCTAAGAGGCCTTGAGATAACTCCCCCACCATTACCTGAGAGGGAACATGTCTCACGAGAGCAGAGAGGGAAGAGAGAGGGAGACTCTGCAGATAGATTTATAGGTTGCAGGATATTATGGGTATGAAATACACTATTTCCTGTGTCAACCTACTGGGCTGGACACTCGGGACACTGGACATGTAACTTGTATGGCAGCAACAGGAAGCACCCAGCCTAAGCTGCCACATTCAAAAAGACAGTGACAAGCAAGCTAAATGAAACAGTGTGTTCCTTTATTTTTTGTCTGATTTCACTAAACATATTAAGATTATATCTCTACAGGTCTGATGAAATCTGATTTGATTGATTTTTAAATTTATTTTTTTTTAATCCTGGGGCTTTTTATTTTCTCAAAATTTTAACATTTGAAGCAGTTTGTTCTCTTTGTACATAGACAATGTAAAATGTCTACCACAAGTCCTGTCAAACTCACAGCATTCAACAGAAAGTGGAGTGGCTGGAGAGCAGCCAGGCAGAAAGGGACCTGGGGGTACTGGTTGACAGCTGGCTGAACATGAGCCAGCAGTGTGCCCAGGTGGCCAAGAAGGCCAATGGCATCCTGGCCTGTATCAGGTATAGTGTGGTCAGCAGGCATAGGAGCTATTTTAAAGTCTCTGTGGAGACTTATGGGTTATTCAGTGTTTAGTAGTTATTTGACAGCTTGTGAAGGGACAAATCAGGACTGACGTGACATTTTATCACTGAAAAGTAAGAAACAAGGGAAATATTGAAAGAAAAGTGATCTGAGACTAGATGTCCCAGGCAGGAGGGAGCTGAAATAGAGCAGTCTTAGATGAATCCACCCTAAAGGTATAAGGAGTTTTAGCATTACACTGGCACATGTCTGTCCCAGGGAGAGCAGTGGGCTTTGAAAGCAGAATTAGGAAAGAGTCTGAAAGTTCAAATGCAAGTCAAATTAGGGCATGAGTCACTGTTTCTGGCCTTCTCATAACAGTGTGAAGATACTCTCTGTTCAAAATTGAAGGCTATCACTATATCCTTTTAGTGCTTTTAACATGAAATTAAAAAACAGTCTAACAGATAGACAAAATGATTAATAGACAGATGTATGTTTCTTCTTAGAGCAATTATTTGTTTTGAGTCATGAAAGCCCACCTCCTGGAAGGAGCTACAAAGTATCATATAGTTAAAGACACACTGTGATAGGTTCTGAAGCAGCAACAAAACTAGACATTATTCCAGGCCATTAATCAAAATGTTTATAGTTTCTATTTCAAAATGTTTGAAAGAATAGTAAATACTGAACAAAGAAAATGAAATTGTTTCTGCAGCTTACTGAAACTCGTGTTTTAACACATACGTAAAAATCTTTAACAGTACAGGATCAGTACAGTAATCTGTTTTGGTTAACAAAGGAGAAGGAAGTGTAAGATATACTCTCATGCAACAGTGAATTTGAAAAGAAAGATTACACTGATATTACAGAAAATACTTTATATCTATATGGGATATCTCAGGTTTTTGTCAAAATCATGCCAATATCTTTGGAAAGAAGCTAAAATTACATGTCAATGTTGCAGCACTCTTTGAGACATCTCAGTGTATGTTTGTTATTTAAGGTTGCTCATATGTTCACTCAGTTATGCAATTAGAATGTTAGTTTATATTTTTAAAATTTTCTTTCTAATGTAATATTATTTATCATCATTTCATGAATAAAACTATGACAAGATAAGTAAAAATACTTTGCATTTTTGTGAAATTCACCTTCTGAGATTAACATTATTTCTTTTATTTGGAATTAGCACTATTTCCTTGCTTGTGGATCTGATAGTCCTTTTTTTCTTTTTTTTTTTTTTTTTTTTTTTTTTTTAAGACAAATGTGCAGATTTTAACCAAATGGTTTTGGCTACAAATAAAAATTGCTCAGCTTCATGGGCATGTATAATGCAGTTTAATACAAAGTGCAAGCTCAGTAGCATCTACAATCTGCTGAAAGTCTTCCTAATGAATCAGGTCAAATTAATGGTTGATGTTATGCATACTGACATCAGTGAAATCACATTAAAGATTAATGTGGCCCACTGCTTAAAATTCAGTCTTGAACCTCTAGGGTTAGTTAATTTACATTATGAATAACTCATCCTGTATTGAATTTTGTGGCAATGCCAGCGATGAGCAGTGTGAGCAATCTGGCAGTGCAGGCCTAGAGCCTGACATGGTGGTAGGCCATGCTCAGCATAAGTGCAGAGCCAGCTATCAGTGTACCAAAACAGTGCTGCTATCTTGCAGCATGTAACTAAAGCAAGGCACTGGTAGCTATAAACACAGCAAGTTATCTTGGGACAACAGGACATGCACCTGCATCAACAAACCTCGCATGTCATTAGTAGTTGGACCAATAATCTACAATAGTGTGATGTGTGGTCACTCATAGGGAACCAATGAGTCCATGCCAACAAGGCACTCCAAGTTTATATAAGTTGTAGCAGTTCCCTAGCTACGCACTTCTGCCTTTCCTATCCCCTCTTCTTCCATGCTTTACTGTGCTGTACTCACACCTTAGGCCTGTGCCATAGGCCTGCAATACTGGAACAATAAAGGATAGATACTCAATCATATTGGTCAGCCGTATTGATTCCAACCTCTGTTGTCAGAATTTACTTTTGAGTATGTATGCATTTTTTGAAGTCTGATTCAAAGTTCATATATGTATAAATAGATGGATTGATCAGTTTTGAAAAGGACAAATTGTATTAATATTAATAATAAACACTGTGAAACAATCTCAGTTTCAAATTGTCTGTTATTGCTTTTCTGGACATTCTATAAAGGCAGGACTTGTTGCACATACATCAATAATGTGAAGAACATGACAGAAGAGGTTCTGTTTAAGATAAGAGACTCTAAACTGAATTCTAAGATGGTTGCCTATAAGGGGAGAGCAATAGCTATCATCTGCATTGATGTTAGCCTTACCTCTGAAAGCACCATTATATCTAAACTGTGTTCTTATGGTCTAATACTGTGAATTACTAGATGGATGAAAAACTGACTGAATTGTTGTGAGTTAAGTGGAATAATTAATAGTTAAGCCTCTACCTGAAGGTAATACAATTGGAGTTCCTCAGGAATATTTGGGCTTATCCTGACTGATGTTTTATACAGGACCTGGTAAAATGTGGAAACTGTCAACAAGCTTGCAAATGGCACAGTACTAAAAGATACAGGTGGTACACTCATGTTCAGGGCCACCATTCAAAGGTGGAAGAATGGACCAACAGATACCTTTTAAATTCAACTAAGACAAGTTCTCCACCTAGAATGGACTGAATTTCAACAGTTGCCAGACTGGAAACCAACTAACTTGGGAGCAGGTTAGCTGAAAAATGCCTGGTTGTCCCAGTGAACAGCACATTACTTCTGAGTGAACAGCAATGAATGCTAACAGCACCTTGGGTCATATTAAAAGGAATATCAGCAGTATAGTGAGTGAAGTGGTTATTCTTCTCTACTAAGCAGACACAATATGATGAATAAAGCAGGAAAAAGGTTTACAAATTAGAGTGAGCTCAGAGATGGTCACCAAAGTAGTAGAGCACTTTTCTTATGAGAAAAGGATAAGTGGGAAGAGTTGAGAGTTGTTCAGCATGGAAGTTACTTGACTCTCTAGATATGAAGTACATGAATCAGAACATCAAATGTAGGCAGTTAGTGCTATTTGAGGGAAGGTATCTGAAATATCTGTGCAGCTAATGTGACATAGGATCTATAGGAAACCTATGACTTTCTGAAGCAGCAGGTAGAGGCCAGGCATGACATTACTGGATAACTAAGATGGATCTAAGAGCTGATATTTGATAACTGGTTACTAAAATAGTGACAAATTGGAGAGAATATGATCCAATTTGACTAACTGGTGGTAAACGTAAGAAGTGCACATAAAAGTAGTAGTGATAATATAGGGTAAATTGATAGGTTAGATGAGAGACAGAGTGGTAAGCTATTAGATTTTAATATATGATGCTTACAGCTGCACAAAATGTATAATTATGGTCATCTAAGAAAACTATGAAAGGGAAAAAAAAAAAAAAGGAATGCACTCAACTTGCTAAAAGTTCAATATACAGAAAAGGCAGAGGTACTTAACACCTTCTGTGCCTCAATTTTTACTAGCAGGACAGAATGTCTTCCAGACAGCTGGCCTGCAGAGCTGGCAGAAGGAGCCAGGAAGCAGCATAGTTTCCCTCTGTTCCAGGAGGAGCTAATTAGAGATCTCCTCAGCTGCTTGGATCCCCACAAGTCCATGGGACCAGATGGGATCCATCCTAGGGTGCTGAGAGAGCTGGCAGATGAGCTGGCCAGGCTGCTCTCCATCATTTTTCAGCAGTCCTGGCTCACCGGAGAGGTCCCAGAGGACTGGAAGCTGGCCAACGCGGTGCCCATCCACAAGACAGGCCGGTTGGATGAGCCAGGGAATTACAGGCCTGTCAGCCTGACCTCAGTGCCAGGCAAGATTATGGAACAGGTCTTATTGAGTGCAGTCACATAGCATTTACAGGATGGCCAAGGGTTCAGGCCCAGCCAGCATGGATTTAGGAAGGGCAGATCCTGCCTGACCAACCTGATCTCCTTCAATGATCAGGTGACCTGCCTGGTGGATGTGGGGAGGCCTGTGGATGTAGTCTACCTGGACCTCAGCAAGGCCTTTGACACTGTCCCCCACAGCAAACTCCTGGCCAAGCTATCAACCCATGGTTTGGATGGGAGCACACTGGGACCAAGCCTGGAGAGTGGTGGTGAATGGTGTCACATCCAGCTGGCAACCAGTCACTAGTGGTGTGCCCCAGGGATCAGTACTGGGCCCCATGCTCTTTAACATCTTTACTGATGATCTGGATGAGGGCATTGAGTCCATCATCAGTAAATTTGCTGATGACACCAAGATGGGGGCAGGTGTTGATCCGCTGGAGGGTAGAGAGGCTCTGCAGAGGGACCTGGACAGGCTGGACAGATGGGCAGAGTCCAACGGCATGAGATTGAACACATCCACGTGCCGGGTTCTGCACATTGGCCACAACAACCCCATGCAGAGTTACAAGCTGGGGTCAGAGTGGCTGGAGAGTGGCCAGATGGAAAGGAACCTGGGGGTGCTGGTTGATGGTAGGCTGAACATGAGCCTGCAGTGTGCCCAGGCAGCCAGGAGGGCCAATGGCATCCTGGCCTGCATCAGGAACAGTGTGGCCAGCAGGACCAGGGAGGTCATTCTGCCCCTGTGCACTGCACTGGTTAGGCTGCACCTTGAGTACTGTGTCCAGTTCTGGGCCCCTCAGTTTAGGAAGGATGTTGACTTGCTGGAACAAGTCCAGAGAAGGGCAACAAAGTTGGTGAGGGGTTTGGAACACAAGCCCTATGAGGAGAGACTGAGGGAGCTGGGGTTGCTGAGCCTGGAGAGAAGGTGACTCAGGGGTGACCTTATTGATGTCTACAACTACCTGAAGGGAGGTTGTAGACAGACGGATGTTGGTCTCTTCTCCCAGGCAACCAGCATCAGAACAAGAGGACACAGTCTCAAGCTGCACCAGGGGAAGTTTAGGCTGGAGGTTAGGAAGAAGTTCTACATAGAGAGTGATTGCCCATTGGAATGGGCTGCCTGAGGAGGTGGTGGTGTCACCATCACTGGAGGTGTTCAGGGGGAGACTTGATAGGGTGCTTGGTAGCATGGTTTAGTTGATTAGGTGGTGTTGGATGACAGGTTGGACAGGATGATCTTGAAAGTCTCTTCCAACCTGATCTATTCTATTCTATTCTATTCTATTCTATTCTATTCTATTCTATTCTATTCTATTCTATTCTATTCTACTATTAATAGCAAATTTTTATCAAGATAATTAAAACCTGAAAAAGGATGAGAATTTAGGACAGGGTTAACCCAAGGGGCTTCTAATTTCAGAAAGTTATAAGCACCTGAAAAAGAAATCTAATAAGGTTTCTCAGATGTAACTGTAAATTTGTTAACAAAAAAATTAATTGTCCCTGAACTACCATAAAAAACCCCCACTGTATTTCATTGTGAAGCCAGAATCCAAATGTAATTTCTCATCATACACCTCAGATTTTCCTACTGTGACATTTTCTACAATGTGCCATACATATCTTGGAAGAACACTGGGCATATGCAGAGAATTATTGAGGAGGTCACTGTAACAAATGTGAAACAAATGATAAATGATTAATTTATAAATAACATTTCCTGAGAATTAGACTTTTCATGCACTTAACAAAATGTCCTTAACAAAATTTAGTAGACTGACACACTGAAAGCAAGCACATTAATATTTTGCCAGAGGAAACAGTATATGCAAAACCTAACTATTTTATAGTCAAATCTCTGTACTAGAGTTCCAGTTGCATTATTATTTGTATATAAATAATGTCTACATCCCAAGGAAAGCTAAAGGTGGTGTTGCCATAGATATTACACAAATCCTTTGCAATTTTTGCTTCTTGCTAGCTCTCAGGTTTACCAGTATATCTCATTAAAAGAATTGCCATTCAAGGAGAGTACTCAGTGCTGTGTTACCTGAACTGTCTTAATTCTGAGAACCATGCTTTTTCTCAGTGACATGGTTCTTGCTAACTATAAATCTCTTAGAAAATAAATCTCATCTTACACAAAATTTCCCAGATTCCCAAACAAAACTGTATTATTATTTTACCATAACATTGGCAAGAGGCTTATATACTTGAAAATGGGCCATTATGTTTTGTTCATGTAAAGCAGTACCAAATTTCTGACAGGATAATGTGCAAACCCATGCTTGAAGTGATCACGTTTCCTTTATCAAATAGCTTAAAAAATCAGGTTTTGCATAGCTATTAGGTTTTGGCTTGCATAGACCCTCTATCATATGTATAACAATTTTCAAATTAAATGCAAATTATGATGGCTATTTGGCCTTAAGTATGTTTAACTAGCAGAAGGAGTTTGAAGAAAGAAAACATTAACTGTGTGGTACAAGAGTTAAAAATAGTTGTTCACAGTGGGTCAAAGAGATGAATAGGTGGCCATATACTTAACCTTTTCTTTTCAGTGATAGCCAGAACATTGGAAACCTCCTGCCTGATAATGAGGCCAAATGAAAACCTAAGAGTGAGGAGACCAAAGCTAAAGATGACGGCAGATAGAAAGTGGATCTAAAACCAGCTGTACATCTCTGGAAGAGATTTGATGCAATTGTGTAAGATATCTGGATTAGTCTAAAAGTTCTCTTTTAAATAAAGCAAGACACAGAATCAGCTCAGCATTACTGACTGATTGGATCATCACAGCTTCCATGATCCTGTCTTCTCACCCCACTTCTGACTATTCAGTGCTGTCTTCAATTATCCCAGTAAAAAGAGGATAAAAACTGGGTCATCTTCCCAAATGGCTGCTGTCAATGTCACATGACTGAAAATGCAAGCAGAATCATAGAATCATTAAGGTTGTAAAAGGCCTTCAAGATCATCGAGTCCAGTCATAATCCAGCTACCATGACCACTAAACCATGTCCTGTAGTGTCACATCTACAGACTTCTTGAACACCTCCAGGGACTGCACCATCTCCCTGGGCAGCCTATTCAAATGGCTTGCCACTCTCTCTGATGGCTTGGAATTTCCCACTATATTAAATAGGCAGCTCAGTTGGAAAGCAAATGGAAGCTGTATTTACAAAGCAAAACTACAGTCTACAATGGAATGCAATGAATCTGTACAAAATGTACAGAATTTACAATATTATACAGGTATTTACAATCAGAAACCAGCACAGAAATCCCCCTGGATCCCCTCTGGTATTCCCAGAGAAAGCAGGGAAGCTGCTCCACTCCCCTCACAGCCCCCCTGCTTTCTGCCTCTAATAGAAGAAAGAAAATGAGCCATTAGAAAGAATGTTAGCCTTACCTGCAAGGTCAGCTAGCAGCAATTAAATCCTCCCTAGCCGAGCAGAACAGCCAAGCAGCTAGAGAAGAAGGAAAGGAGTGAAGTGGAATGTGTGAGATTGTTAGGGTGCATTTCACACATTCTGGCCAATGAAATTAATTTAGAATAATCTTTTGTTTTCCTTTTTACACCCAATTGTGAATTGCTTATATTTTTCTACTTGTCTGCTTGAAATCTGCACCTAACTTTTAAAGGCATATCCTAAAACTGCCACATTCCAGCCCTTCTAAACAATTTCATTGGCTGTTAATATTATCCATCTAATCTAAAACAATATCTACAATTTGTAAGTAAAGTTCACAATCCATTCTGGATGTCCTCAGATGTAGATGATTCAGAAGTCCAAAAAAACAGGAAAAAAGAAAAACAGAAAACAGTTTGACTCTCTTCAGATGAAGCAAAGAAAAGGAACAGAGACTCTCAGTTGACGAAGGGGTCTCAGGGCTCTTAGGATTCGTGCACCATAGTTTCCTCATGGATTCTTCCTTTGGACTCTGAATTTAAACTCTCTCAGCTAAAGTTAGATTTCCTTGTGGAATACACTGAATTTCACCAGTCTCTTGCATTACCAAGTGAGTATGACCAGGACCTGCAGCAAAAACCACCCCTTGGACAGGTTTGGCCTCTCCTGACAAAGAAAATACCCAAACAGTTCTGCCCAATAGATTCTTCTCTCTAACAACAGGAACTCTATCAACTTCTACTTTGCATAGCAAAACTGAGTGTGCAGGTCCAGTCTGACTCACTGAACCTTGACTATTGACCAACCAGGTTGCTTGTGCCAGATGTTTCTCCCAGTTGTTCAAAGATCCACTCCCCATGGCTTTCAGAGTGGTCTTCAGCAAACCATTGTACTGTTCAAACTTTCCTGCAGCTGATGCATAGTAGGGAATGTGGAATATCCGCTCAGTGTGGTGCTCTTTGGCCCAGTACTTCACAAGATTGCTTTTGAAATTAATTCTGTTGTCTGACTCAAAACTCTTTGGAGTTCCATGACTGGAACATGTCTTGGTAAGGGATTAAAAAAAAAAAAAAAAAAAATTGGTGCCATGGTTTAGTCCATGGTTTAGTCATGAAGTCTGTGGTGACAGGTTGGACTTGATGATCTTTGAGGTCTCTTCCAACCTTGGTGATTCTGTGATATATACACACGCACACATATATATATATACACACACACATATATATATATGTAACAACAACAGGCAGGGTTCCCAAGGGCAGGGAACAAGTATGGATGGGAAAGCACAACATAGTCACTGGTCCAGATACACCTTGCATTCTTGGCATTGACTTTCTGCAGGAAGAGTGCTTCAAGGACCTTAGGGGGCACAAGTGGGTGTTTGGGGTAGCAGCTGTAGAGACTGCAGGCAAAGAACAGCTGTCTACCATGCCTGAGCTGTCAGATGACCTCTCCATAGTGGGCAGCCATAAGAAGCAGGATTTGAAGTTCCCTATTGCCTCTCGCATAGTACATCGCAGGCAATACAGGACCAACAGAGACTCTCTGCACCCCATACACCAACGGATTCGACGACTGGAGAGCCAGAAGGTGATTAGCAAGGCTCACTCACACTTCAACAGCCTGATATGGCCAGTGCAGAAGGCAAATGGGGACTGGAGATTGACTGTGGACTACTGTGGCCTGAATGAAGTGACTCCTCTGATCAGCGCTGCCCTGGCAGACGTGCTGGAGCTCCAGTATGATCTGGAATTGAAGGTGTCCAAGTTGTATGCACAATTGACATTGCTAATGCCTTTTTCTCCATTCCCATTGCAGAAGAATCCAGGCCACAGTTTGCTTTCACCTGGAGGTGGGTACAGTACCATTATGTCTACTGCACTCACAGGTGGAGTTACTCCATTCAGGGCACAGAAATCGACTGTCAGATGCCAGTCTCCATTCTGCTTTTGCACAGGCCACACTGGACTGTTGAAAGGTGAATGAGTTTTGCTGATGACATTCTGACTTTCCAACTGACGAATCACATTCTGAATGGGCAACAAAGAGTCACGGTTGGTTCTGTATTGTCTGTGATGCAGAGCTTGAGAAGCAACAGGCAACTTTATATCCTCTATCTCATATTGCCCCACAACCGCAGATTCATCAGAAAGCTCAGGTCTAACAGACAGCTTCAGCTTTTGTCCGTCAATTTCTACAGAAGCTACTCCAAAAGCCTATTTGTAACCCTTAGGGTCTTTGAAACGCCCTTCTCTCAGAAAATCAGTTCCCAAAATACAGGATGCATCAGGTCCTGTCACAACAGTATGTTTCTTCCACTGTTTACCAGTTTAACTTCTATCAACTTGTATCTTAGTTAACTCTTGAGATCCACCTGTGACTCCTAGAATAGTTATAGGCTCTGATCCCTGACAATTTGATGGTATTACGGTGCACTGAGCTCCTGTGTCAACCAAGGCCCTGTACTTCCGAAATTGTGAAGTGCCAGGCCACTGGATACACACATCCCAATAGATTCTGTTATCTCCATTATCCCTCTCTACCCCCTGGCAGGAGGCAGGGCAACCCTAATTATGGGAAATATGTCCTCATGTGCAGTTAGCACAGCGTTTAGTGTCAGATTTGGAATCACTGTTGGAGCTATTAGTGTTGTTTTGGGAAACTGAGGAAGTAATAGGCACTCTTCTGGTATTACTGCCTTGGGTTCTGCCACTCTGCAGTTCCCTTAGTCTCCTGAAAAGATCAGAAGTTGGTTGACCATCTCATCTGTTCATGTTCTCACCAAACTGATCATGCAGAGTTATCCAAATACTGCCACAGGATTGCCTCTGTTGTCTGTTTTGGTTTGGCCTGTTTTGGAATGACCTCCTTGGAGGACATCTGTTTCTAACAGCTGAAACTTGCATCCATCTGGAAGAAGAAGAATTGGAATTATCTCCCTGTGCCAATTTGGATATGGAGTTTTTAAATTCCTCTTTCATCTCTTTCATGCAGTTCTCCATTTTTCCATACAGAATTTCAATGGCTGAAACCAAAGAAACCCTCCATTTGTCTCATTTGGTCAGTGAAATGGCCAGTCGTAGGAGGCGTTCTCCCATAATTTCTTGCCACAATTCTCTTGCCAGAATAGTAGCAAGTTTGATGAGCTTTTTAGCAAGACCCGTTCCCATGGGAATTTCATGAGGATTCAGACTTCCATGGTCTCCATTCTTCACCTCTTGCACAGCAAAATCTATCAAATGCTTAATTCCCTCATCCATGGTGTTCCGGGGTTTAGGATTCCATGGAAGGTCATCTCAGGATGGGTACCTCATAAGAACTGCCAGTAAAAGGCTTGTCCAAAGAGAACCCTTACCAAGACACCTGCCTAGATGTCTGTCTACTCCACTATCCTTTGAGAGAGTTTCTAGCTGAAATGCTGACTTGTCTTCCACTATTAAAGCTGGTGTACCTCATTCTTTCCTCTGATCTTATCCTTCCTCACATGCTGAATTTCCTTTCTGGGGGCATGTGCTGTTTGGATATCATCTTGATCTTGTTCATCATCTGTCTCATGCTCTTGAAGTGGCTGTCCCCATAATCCTGCCACTACTCTCTTTAGTACCTCATTAATTTCAGAAGTACCTCCATTAACTGCTGCTCTACCTAAACCTGTGTCTTGTCCTGCATCTCCATTATCCACTGATGGTCTGAATAATTCTGCTTTATCTCTAAGAAAAACCTTCTCTCCATCCTCAGAAGGATCTTTTTTAATGGGCATTCCCTCACCAGGACAAGGATCTTGCTGTTCTCCTGCATCAGCTCCTGCATCCACATTGCACCTGCCTCTCCTATCTAAAGCTGCAATTAGTTGTTTAATTGGGGCTGCATTTGAATTTATGGCAGGCTTAGCAGAAGAAGTGAGATTTTGCAAAGTGGGTCTTCAGTACCAATTTAGATCGTGTGAGCTATCACACTTTGACTTCGTAACAGCTTTCAGAAGAGGACAGGTTTCCCATATATTTTATATCTGCCAGTCATGTCTAAGTAGCTGTCTAAGTATCTCCTGCCTAAGAACCTAAATAGGCACTACACACCTATGTTAAGCCCTGCAGTCAAATTGTAACTGGTACCTAGAAAATCATTCACCTGATAAAATACAGATATTAATTGATAGATGACATAATATCATTCCATATTCTTCTAAATTAGATCTCCACTGGCTTAGACATCTTTTACTGTTGACTTATGCACTTACACTTTGTCGCTTTTCAGCTGCTTGATAAGGAGCTGTTCTCAACCATGATGTTTAAATGCTCTGCTAGACCTGTATTGTCTAAAGAGGTGTGGTGGTTTAGGCAGCGTGCTGGCCTGGATGCCACTGCACAGACCACACCTGGCAGGTCCCAAAAGGGGTCCAGCCCACTGGGTGGTCACAGCAAACCAGGTATTTCACCCATGATCCTCTGCTCTTCTATAAAACATCCACACAGGGTCCCTACTTCCTCTTTCGTCCCCCGATGGTGCCTAGGTAAAATGGTGTGAGCTGCCTCCCTTGGCCCCGCCCAGGCCCAAGGCTGGGTTGGGGGGTGGAGAAAGAGCCCTGGGGGGGTTAGGGTGTATCCCCAGGTGGGGATGGGATGTTCTTGGGTATGTTCTGGGATCTCTCTCTTTTGTCACGGTGCTTGTGGTTCTCTGTTAAACTTTCATTGTTGTATTTTACTGTTTTTCCATTCAAACTTTCCATCACTTTTGCAATCTGTTTGTCTGAGTTGCTATTTCTGCCCGTGGTGGGAGAATTGGCTTCCCAAACCACGACAATCATGGTATAGCCAGGCAGGAGTTGGTTGCTATGGCGAACTGCAGATTGGATTGCAAAAGATGGAGCGTTTAAAGTCAGATGTGGGGCGTTGCTGGTTTGGAAATTGGGGCTCAAGTTTTCTTGTCAGGGCGACTGTGTGAACTCCTGTGGACTGCAGAAGGACACCTGGTGCATGGCTGATGGCATGGAAGTCCCTCCTGTTGCTTGGGAACAGTGAGGAGTGGCTCTTTCTGTGACTTTTCTGCCCAGGGTAGCTTAAGAATGCTCGGGTAGCCTAAGAAGGTGAGACCTGCCTTTTTATCTTTGTTCTCTGTGGAGCAACAAGTGGCAGGAAGCGGAGGAGGGGCAGCGGCAAGCAGAGCGAGGTCGGCCAGCTGCTGCTGCGGGGGACGGCCACCTGCAGCAAGAGGACAAACGACAGCTTCTGAAACCCGAGGGCGAGTGGGGACTTCAGCTGGAAAGCCGTTCTCAAAGGCTCTGAGAACATGCTCATGGCTTTGGCTGAAATAACTGTTTGGATGCCCAAAGGGGTGGAGGTGACTTTGACTCTACATCGCGGAGACAGAGATGGCGGGGGCAGGGCCAGGCTGCGTTCAAGCGGTGGTGGCGGCATAGCCTGTTCCGTGCTGCATTCAGGCAGTGGCAGCAGCTGTAAATCTTTCCCTGGTGTTTTTGGACATGTTCCAAAAATGGCGCCGAGCACCTGGCTCCGCCTCCTCTCTTCTCAGCGAGTTGTGGTGCAGCCATTCCCTCTTCTGGGGGAGGACTGTGAACTGGATGCGGTGATACCTCAGTACACGAACACCCAGTGTGGGGGTGATGACCTGTGATGTGCATTTGTGTAGCTTCAGACCGCGGCTGGAAGCAGTCATCTGCGGCTCCCTGGAGGGATGGAAAAAAGTGGTCGTGGAGCCTGATTGCTCTGACTGGCTTGCCCCAGGGGTGGAAAAAGCTGCCGAGTAAAATGCGAATAAAGGCTTGGCTGAGAAGTTGTGAGGTATTTCCACATGACCAGGATGTCCCAACAAGTCCACAAAGAATTCACACTGCAGAAGAATGACTACACTGCTGTGCCTTCCGTCATATGAGGAAGAAGAACTAGAATGGACTGATACTTGAACCTGAATGAGAGACTGTATGGAAGGATGCACAGATAAAGACATGGACTGTTGCTAGACATGTCATCAGAAGAGTTCTAACTTGATAATATGTTTTGGGTGCAGAGATTATGGATGAAATAAGGGGTGGTGTGTGGTGGTTTAGGCTGGGTGCTGGCCCGGATGCCACTGCACAGACCACACCTGGCAGGTCCCAAAAGGGGTCCAGCCCACTGGGTGGTCACAGCAAACCAGGTATTTCACCCATGATCCTCTGCTCTTCTATAAAACATCCACACGGGGTCCCTACTTCCTCTTTTGTCCCCCGCCGGTGCCTAGGTAAAATGGTGTGAGCTGCCTCCCTTGGGCCTGCCCAGGCCCAAGGCTGGGTTGGGGGGGTGGAGAAAGAGCCCTGGGGGGGTTAGGGTGTATCCCCAGGTGGGGATGGGATGTTCTTGGGTATGTTCTGGGATCTCTCTCTTTTGTCACGGTGCTTGTGGTTCTCTGTTAAACTTTCATTGTTGTTTTTTACTGTTTTTCCATTCAAACTTTCCATCACTTTTGCAATCCGTTCGTCTGAGTCGCTATTTCTGCCCGTGGTGGGAGAATTGGCCTCCCAAACCACGACAAGAGGTTTGTCAAATTACCTACCACCTGAAAAATGGACTGAAAGAGGATCTAGATCCTTCACAGAAAACGTTCTCTTCGATACCTAACAGTGGTCAGAAAACCGATACATCTCAATGCAAATAACAACAGTGAAATAACTTCATGCATGGCTAGTGTTTCCTTCTAAAAACACACAATGTTCAAAATGAGGCTAATTATGCAAGTAAAAAAGAAATTATTCTAGTGCAAAATGAGTCAAATAATCTAGCAGCTGCTATATCAACAGTTACATATAAAATGACTGTGCAAGTAGTATTACCTCATAGTAATGCTGTACTGTCCTTTTCCACCTAACCATGTGGTGAACCAAATCCCCTCTCTTTACTACTTTATCCAAGTGGTATTTCAGTGCAATTACCATACTTTACCATACAATTACCATACAATTACCATTGCTTCTCAGAGTGTTCAATCATTATGTGGTTACCTAGAGTATGTCTTTATCAAATGAGATGCCATTCTCATTGCTCCATGAATAGTTATACTCCATGAGTTAATTATGTGTCAGTCTAAATGCACAGACTTTGACTACATTTGGCACAGCCATAAATTAATAAACTCATTATGGCATATGCAGAGTCTATGCTGAGGTGAGATGATCTTAGCATATGCATAACTCCCATTCAAAGCTTAACACTTTTGGGCCATTTCTGAATAGTTAATGTTTTCATATCTGCACTGGAATTTTATACTTGATCAGCACTCAGCAGGTTTTGGAAGAAGCATTTTGAATATGGAGCTATGAAACTGCAATAAAGAAGCACAGAAAAGGATGGAAAGGGACTGGAGGCTGGTGTCTGCATATTTATGGATGTCAGAGCCAGTCTAATACTTTTAGAAAATTGTGGCTCTTCAACTTGCTCACCAGGCCTTTAGCTTGCTTAAAGATTCTTGCTATAGAATTAGATGTGTTTTGTATTACAGTTTAAGAAGAAGTCTTAAAGCAATATATAGAATGAGATGTTTTCTTAGACAGGATGTAATAGTGTGAACAGAAAAGTAGTAGTGAGTTATGTATATAGTCTCTTAACATGACAGTTTATATTGTAAACTAAATATCAATGGTGTGTGAGACTGAATATCACTTGAATCTGTCCTGCAGTGAACCAAGGAAATCTTTCATGGCAAAGCTAATAGCACAGCAACTATGCATGTGTGTGTCTGAAATTTTGTTTATGTTGACTATTCCTTAGAACAAAAGGCATCTTAATATCTCTATGAATTGTTCAAAACATAGTCTGCATCTTACTATCTGTGAGAAAACATATAAACTGGGACACAAGCTCTGCAGAGTGTCTTCCAGACAGGTGCTTTTTGGAACAAGAAGCATAGAAAAAATGTTGGGTTTACTGTTCAAAGTCAATCTCAATATGATGAAGCCAGTTTGACTATCTTTCCCCCCTCCCCTTGATATCCACTAATCATGACATTTTGGGACATGATTTAATGGCCACATTCATCTTAGATAGAAGGTTGGACTCAATGTCAATTTTATTTTCAATCCCATTTACTATTTATGCATTTGTTTGTATGTAGCAAAGAAATTTCATATCTCTGAAAAACATTTTTTCTAGTCACAAAAACCTCCCCTATGGAGACAGGCTATGAGATTTGGGGCTGTTCAGTTTGGAGGAGAGAAGGCTCTGAGATGACCTTATAGTGGCCTTCCAGTGCCTGAAGGGGGGTGCTCAGGAGAAACTTTTCAGAAGGACTTAAGAAGGGTAGATGTAGACTGGATATTAAAATTAAATTCAATTAAATTCATTACAGTAAGAGTGGTGAGGCACTGAAGGTTGCCCAGGGAAGTTATTTATCTCCCTTCCCTTGAGGGATTCATGGTTAAATTAGACAAGCCCTTGAAGATCCTGTTCTGGTGGAAGGTGTCCCTGTCAATGATGGCATGGGGAGGTTGGGATTAGATGAACTTTAAGGTCCCTTTTAACCAAAACCATTCTATGATTCTATTATTCTGAACATAACTATCTTCTTAAGAGACAAAAAATACTATTTTTTTCTGCAAAGAGTAATGAAAAAAAGTCAAATAAGTCTAGTTCCTGTCTTTTATAGGCCCATGAGACCCTTTCCAAACACAAATGCTGTCATTCCTTGATGAAAAGGGGATGTATAGGCTTCTGTCACTTACATATTTTATTCCTTACATGTGCTATCTACTTTTCATGAACTGTGCACAGGAAATGAATAGGGACTATAAGGCTCCTTGGGTAATTCTATGATAGCTATGAATCTATTTAATTCCTTACAATGAGTTAGAGGACACAAAGTCCAGTAGAAGTACCTGTACCTCTTGGCCTCCTACATACCTACATAATGAATGAAAAAGAAATAAATGTACTACTAAATTGCTAAAAAACCCAGTAGAGTTCTACATGGATATCTGCTATTTTGTGTTTGAACTCTTCCTTCTTAAAGTGAACAAAGAAGGAATGCCATGGGAGCGATGAGGACATAAAATTGTATGTAGTTTTTTCAATTATAAGATACAAAAGATGATATTGAAGGCTACAGAATGACTTCAGATGTGTAGCAGTGAAGTTTTAAATGACTCCTTCAAAATAATTTGGAAGTTCTTTTTAAACAAGCTTTATTTTCTGTTGTTTCTAGTATGGTTCATTATAGATTTGAAATTAATTTTTTTTTTTACAAACTGCTTTCCATCAAGAACAAGTATAGTTTTATTATTTTACAGTTTTTGAAGAATGTTTTGAAGAATGGTGGTAATTAATTCACTTGCTTTTGTTATTCCATTCCAGAATTTGTTAATTTATAAGACCAATAACATAAGCACCTAGTGATGTCTGCTATCAAATAGAAAGGACACAAACATTAATACTAGATTTCAAATTCTTAAGTTTTCCTTTCAATTAAACAATGTACTTTTCAACATGTTCACTCATAGGGTATGACACAGAGTATCTTCTTTGACTAAAACAATTTAAAATATTCTGGTCAATTTCAGCCAAACTTAGGCAACTGAAAGAATAGCTAAGTACAAACCATTTGATGAGGCCAGTGAAGATTCAGTTATACCATGTGTCCAGCAGCAGTGGGGAAGTGATCGTGCCCCTGTACTCAGCTCTGGTGAGGGCATGGATTGAGTGTTCAATTGTGATCAGTTCTGGGGGCCACAATATAGAAAAGACATTGAGGTTCTGGAGTTTGTCCAGAGAACAGGAATGGGGCTGATGAGGGGTTTGTAGGGCATGTCATACAAGAAGTGGCTGAGGAAGCTGGGTTTGTTCAGTATGGAGAAGAGAAGGCTAAGGGGAGATCATATTGGTCTCTTATTCCAAGTAACTAACAATAAGATGGGAGGAAATAGGTTTAAGCAGTGCCAGAGAAGGTTTAGATTGGGCAGTAGAAAAAACTTTTTTACTGAGAATGTGGTGAGGCGTCAGAACAGGCTGCCAAGGGAGGTGGAGGAGTTGCCATTCCTGGTGGTGTTGCGGATGTTCAAGAAGCATGTAGATGCTTCAGGATAGAGTTTAGTGGTCATGGTAGTTGGGTTACAGTTGGACTTAATGATCTTAAAGGTCTTTTCCATTATTAATTATTATTATCTATGTTTCTACATTATATTATTTATATTTCTTGGTGAAGAAATCTTCTAAAATATCAACTTTGGCTGGTATATTGTGAGATAGTGTGGTCTTATATGTAACATTTAGTTATGACTTATTTTATTCTTCAATGGCAGAACTGAACCATTTGTTTCCTGCTTAGGCTTTAAAATTGTCACATTTAAAATCAGCTAATTAGGTGTTCACATATCTAAATTAACAATGTAAAAAAGTGATCACTGCAAATCATTGTACATAAAATCTAAAATACAGATTTCTAAGGACTTACTACTAAACTATATATGATGCTTGAAAGATTATTCCATTTCTATGCTCAACTGGAGTTCTTCAAAACAAGGAAATAAGTAAGTCTATCCCCATTTAGTATAATGCATCTTACCAGGTAGGCAAATCTGCAGAACAGAGACTTCACATATGATATTTTCAGTCTCTGGCAAAAATACGATTTTTAATGGTTTTGGTTTGTTTTGTAACATGTATCACACGTCACATGATTCCCTACCATTAGCACCTGGGTGTAGCTATAAAACATGCATTAAAAAATAATGGACTACCTAAGTGATATTGCAGTTATTGTAAATGTACTGTTAGAAGTTTGGTTACTTCTTTTTTTAATAGGCCTTCGGTCAAATAAGAAGATGCTTTAATTTTTCAGCTGATTAATCATGACAATTCAGATATTGAGAATTATGTTATTCGATATTAACAATTAATTATATTTCCTTAGAGCAGGCAATTTCAGCTATTGAAGACTGTCTCATGCCCATGTTGACCCAGCAGTGACACAAAAGATTTCTTTGGAAGTGATATAGTTGGTCTAGATTAACTGGAAAGATTGTTGAGAATATGAAATTATGTCAAACTGACACTTGAAAACAATATTATGTAAGAATTCAAATTTTGCCCCCTTTTGCCTCTACTTTCATTCATCTAGATTCCCATAATCATAGGAAATATTGGAATTAAATAAACCCAAACACATTAGAACAAAAGAAACTTAAACTAAATCCTACAATTCACAAAGAGCTAAATATTTTCCTCTGGCCCATAATAAATTTAAAAAATATATTTCAAGCATCAAATACATAGTATAGAACAAGAAGGGATCAAGGCCACTGTTCCTTCTTAGGTCTCTTCATTAACAGGAAATTAATGTATAGTAATATATAAATGGTCCTGTGATAATATGTATAATTCAGGTAACCAAGAAATTAAATTAAACCAATTACCAACATCAATACCCACTGAAAACTACAAGAGCAGTGCCAGGGTGTACTGAGATGTAGTTAGAGGAGCAAAAGCTCAGCTTGAATTGAAATTGTCAAAAACTACAAGGGTCCTTCAGGTACATAAACAACAAATAGAAATAGAAGAAATATATTGGCCTGCTCTTAAACAGGCCTTGGAAACAAAAATTTAGGTTGACACAAACACAGGCCCACTATCAGTCAAGGAAGAGTTTGCAGCCAAACTATTAAAGGAGCTTGTCCCTTACAAATTGGTGAGCCTGGACGTTATCCAGCTGAGCATATTGAGATAGCTGGCTGATCTTTGAGAAGTCATGGAGAACAGGAAACATAACAAGAGACTGGAAGAAGGATAATATCACCCCCATTTATAAGAAGGTAAGAAGGCCTTAAGAGGAAACACAGGAAATCATAGGTCCATTAGTCTTACTTTATTCCATGTGAAAGTTATGGAAAAAATTCTCCCTGGGGGGATATTGTAAATAAAATGCAGCATGTAACTGGGAAAAGTCAGAGTGGATATGCCAAGGGCAAATTGTGCTTGGCAAATCTGATCACCTTCTACAACAAAAGAAGTGTTTAGCTGATGTGAGGTGAGCAGCAGATGTTGTCTACCTGGATTTTTCCAGGTAAGGAGAGCCACCTTACAGGAAGATATGGATAGCCTGTAGGAGTGGGATAACAAGAACCTTAAGTTCAAAAAGGAGATCTGGGCAAACATAATCCAGGAGTACAGCACAGACAGGGATCTATCTGGCTGGGGTGTAATTCAATGGAAATGGGCCTGGGGATCCTGGTGGACAAAAGGCTCAATATGAATGAACAGTATGATGCTGTGGCGAAGAAAACTGATAGGGTTCTGGATTGCATCAAGAAGGACATTAACAGAAGAGATAAAGAAGTCTTTAAGCCACGCTACACAGTGCTTACCAGACCACACTGTGTTCAGTTTTGATCCCTACCATATAAAAATTTGTGAACAAACTGGAGAGGATTTGGAGAAAGTCCAGAAAGATAAGCGTGGTACTGGGAAGCATGACATGTGCAGGAAGAATGAGAAAATAGAGTTTGTTCATCCTCAAGATAACAAGGCTTAAAGGACACCTTATCACCACATTCCAGTATTTAAAGGGTTATTATAAAGGACACAGAAAAGATTAATGGGTAAAAGTTGCTCCTGGGAAGATTTTGATGGGATACAAGAGGAAAACTTCTCCCTAGAGAAGTGGTGGATTCTTGAACATTGGGTGATTTTAAGATTCAGTTGGACAGGGTGCTGGGCCATGTTATGTAGACTGTCCATTTCCCAGGAAAGTTTGAACTAAATGATCCTTGAGGTCCATTTCAAGTTGGTATTCTCTGATTCTATGACCAAAAACCTCTAAATAACCTTTATATTTTTATGGGAGTATGGGGGCAGATCTTGATTCAACTTCATACTTTGAGTCAGTTAGTTGTAAGAAAAAGAAGTTGCAAGCAAAGGGAGGACTTTTGGAGAATCAATTCACTGTCAGTAATATTTCATCCTTATACTTGTCTGTGCCCCAGAAATGAATCTGCAAATATCAGTTTTCTGTTTCTGATGTTAATTGCTGGAATTCTTGAAACAAGGAAGTGACAAAATGATCAAGACAAAAAATATGCAATCACTAAGAAAAAAAATATATTTTTTGCTGACATTCAAGTTTGATATCAGAAGATGCTTATCTAAACATTGCAAAGCTAAGATCATCAGGATCTTTTCCATCAATCTTCATGGAATAATTTGGATATGAAGGGAACTTTAAAAGCCATCTAATCACCCTGCAATGAGCAAGAACATCTTCAATGAGGTTGCTCAGTGCCCCCACCAACACAGCCTTGGATACACCAAAAATTGGAACATTTACCATCCTTCTGAGTGACTCACTCCAGTGTTTCATGACCTTCATTGTAAAAACACCATCTTCTTTATATCGACATTATACATACCCTTTTTTATTGGACAACGGAGATTGGAATCAATACAGCTGATCAGTATGATCTAGTATCGTTCCTTTATTGTTCCAGTATTGCAGGCCTATGGCACGGGCCTATGGTGCAAGTATAGCACAGTAAAGTAAAGCAAGAAGAAGGGATAGGAAAGGCAGAAGTGCATAGCTAGGGAACTGCTACAACTTATATAAACTTGGAGTGCCTTGTTGGCATGGACTCATTGGTTCCCTATGAGTGACCACACATCACACTATTACAGATTATTGGTCCAACTACTGATGACACGTGAGGTTTGTTGATGCAGGTGCATGTCCTGTTGTCCCAAGATAACTTGCTGTGTTTATAGCTACCAGTGCCTTGCTTTAGTTACAGTGCTGCAAGACAGCACTGTTTTAGACAAGAGGACACAGTCTCAGGCTGCACCAGGGGAGGTTCAGGCTAGATGTTAGGAAAAAGTTCTATACAGAAAGAGTGATTGCCCTTTGGAATGGGCTGCCTGGGGAGGTGGTGGAGTCGCCATCATTGGAGGTTTTCAGGAGAAGACTTGATGGGGTGCTTGGTGCCGTGGGGTAGTTGTTTAGGTGGTGTTGGATTGGTTGATGGGTTGGACGCGATGATCTTGAAGGTCTCTTCCAACCTGGTTTATTCTATGTATCTATGTATTCTATGTATGGTACACTGATAGCTGGCTCTGCACTTATGCTGAGCATGGCCTACCATCATGTCAGGCTCTAGGCCTGCACTGCCAGATTGCTCACACTTCTCGTCGCTGGCATTGCCACACTTTTTCACATTAAAACCATTTCTCTTTGTCCTATCACAACAGGTCCTGCTAAAAAGTTTATTCTGAGCTTTCTTATTAACCTCCTTTAAGTACAGGAAAGCTACTAAAAGGTCTCCCTGGAACCTTCTTTGAACAATCCCAACTCTCTCAGCCTGTAATCATGAGAGAAGTATTACAGAATCACAGTATCACCAAGGTTGGAAGAGACCTCAAAGATCATCAAGTCCAACCTGTCACCCAAGACCTTATGACTAGACCACGACACCAAGTGCCACGTCCAATCCCCTCTTGAACACCTCCAGGGACTGTGGGTGACTCCACCAACTCCTTGGGCAGCCCATTCCAATGGCGAACGACCCTCTCAGAGAAGAACTTTATCCTCACCTCGAGCTTAAACTTCCCCTGGCACAGCTTGAGACTATGTCCCCTTGTTCTGGTACTGGTTGCTTGAGAGAAGAGACCAACTCCCTCCTGGCTACAACCCCCCTTCAGGTAGTTGTAGAGAGCAATGAGGTCTCCCCTAAGCCTCCTCTTCTCCAGGCTAAACAATGCCAGCTCCCTCAGCCTCTCCTTGTAGGGCTTGTGCTCAAGGCCTCTCACCAGCCTTGTTGCCCTTCTCTGGACATGTTGAAGTGTCTCAATGTCCTTCTTAAACTGAGGGGCCCAGGACTCAGGGTGTGGCCTAACCAGTGCTGAGTACAGGGGCACAATGACTTCCCTGCTCCTGCTGGCCACACTATTCCTAATACAGGCCAGGATGCCATTGGCCTTCTTGGTCACCTGAGCACACTGCTGGCTCATGTTTAGGCGGCTGTCAATCAGTACCCCCAGGTCCCTTTCTCTTTGGCAGCTCTCCAGCCACTCTGACTCTGTTGGACTCTGCCCATCTGTCCAGTCGGTCGAGGTCCCTCTGCAGAGCCCTTCAACCCTCTAACAGACCAACATCTGCTCCCAACTTGGCATCATCTGCAAATTTGCTGATGACTGACTCAATCCTCTCATCCAGATCATCAGGGAAGATATTAAAGAGGATGGGGCCCAGCACTGATCCCTGCAGATTACCACTAGTGACTGGCCGCCAGCTGGATGTGGCACCATTCACCACCACTCTCTGGGCTTGGCCCTCCAGCCAGTTCCTAACCCAGCACAGAGTGTTGCTGTCCAAGCCACGAGCTGACAGCTCAGCCAGCAGTTTGCTGTGGGGGACGGTGTCAAAGGCCTTGCTGAAGTCCAGGCAGACTACATCCACAGGCCTCCCCACATCCACCAGGTGGGTTGCCTGATCATAGAAGGAAATCAGGTTGGAGAGGCAGGACCTGCCCTTCCTAAATCCATGTTGGCCGGACCTGAGCCCTTGACCATCCTTCAGGTGCGCAGTTATTGCCACCAAGATAATCTGCTCCATTATTTTCGCTGGCACTGAGGTCAGGCTGACAGGCCTGTAGTTTCCGGGTTCCTCCATCCAACCCTTCTTGTGGATGGGGATCACATTGGCCAGTTTCGAGTCATCTGGGACCTCTCTGGTGATCCAGGACTGGAGGAAAATGATGGAGAGCGGCTTGGCCAGCTCATCTGCCAACTCTCTCAGCACTCTAGGATGGATCCCATCTGGTTCCATGGACTTGTGGGTATCCAAGTGGCTCAGCAGGTGCCAAACTAGGTCCTCACGGATTTCTGGGGCAATACACTGCTCCCTGAGCCCGTCACCCAGCTCAGGAGGCCACTTGTCCTGAACTCCTGCCTTACTGTTAAAGATTGAGGCAAAGAAGGTATTCAGGACCTCAGCCTTTCCCTCATTTTCAGTTATAGTGTCCCCCTCCAGGTCCAGTAAGGAGTGGAGGTTCTTCTTGCCCTTCTTTTTAGTGTTGATATATTTGTAAAAATGCTTTTTATGGTCTTTCACAGAGGTGTTCAGCTTAAGTTCCATCTGGGCCTTTGCCTCTCTAATTTTTCTCCTACATAATCTAACAACTTCCTTAAACATACCTCAAGAAGCCTTCCCCTCCTTCCAAAGGCGATACACCCTCCTTTTTTCCCCTTAATTCCTTCAGGAGCTGCTTGCTTATCCAGGCTGGTCACCTTCCCCGCCGGCTCATCTTTCGGCACATGGGAACTGCCAGTTCCTGTGCCTTCAAGAGCTTTTTTTTGAAGTAGGTCCAACCATCCTGGACCCCTCGGTTCTTGAGTGCTGCTACCCAGGGAACTTTGCAAGGTGAGGGTTCTGTTAGTGCTCCTCCTTATCTCTCTGCAGATTGAAAACTTCACTATCTCATGGTCACTGCACCCTAGGCAGCCTCCAACAGCCCTTCTCTATTGGAGAACAGCAGGTCAAGCAGAGCCTAACCCCTTGTAGGCTCACTTAACATCAGGAAGCTGTCCTCCATGCGCTCCAGGAATCTTCTGGACTGCCTTCTCTCTGCTGAATTAAGTTCCCAGCAGATATCTGGCAGGTTAAAGTCACCTACAAGGACAAGATCTGATGATCTTGAGACAGCCTCCAATTGCTTATAGGATGTTTCATCAGCCTCCTCATCCTGGTTGGGTGGTCTATAACAGTCTCCAACCAAGATGTCAGATTTGTTAGGCTGCCCTCCGATTTTAACCCACAGGCTCTCAATCCCTTCTTCCTCCACCTCAAGTTCTGTGGCAGAGAGAGGCTCCCTAATATATAGGGCCATCCTTTTGATCATTTCTGCATCCTTTCTCTGGACCCAGTCTAGCAGATACATACCTGTCTTGTTTTGGGGAGCCCATGTAGGGTCTCAGCAGAGCACAGGGACAGAATCATCTCCCTTAGGCTGCTAGACACACTTCTTTTGATGCAGCCCATATAATATTTTGTCAAATATTACCTTAAAACACTTAATTGTCCCCACACTCCTATACATAAGCTTATCTGAAAAATTACTTCATGATTGCAGATATTTTTTTCTTATTCTGTCTGGAAACATGGTCATAATTAATTTATACGTGTTTGTTTTGCACCTGCATTATCTTTCAATTTAATTAGTTCTTTCTCAATTTTTTCCATACCCCTGAATGCTTAGCTTAGCACAATTCAGTGGCTCCTCATAGAAACAAGTTGAGCCCTTTAACCTCTTTTCATAATCTTGTTTTTCCATTAATGTAATTATTTTGACATTTCTATATACATATTTCATTATAAGTTCATTAATGTACATAAGCAAAACTGGACAATGAATTGTACATAGAATAGAATAGAATAGAATTAACCAGGTTGGAAGAGACCTTCGAGATCATCGTGTCCAACCTATCATCCGACACCACCTAATCAACTAAACCATACAACCAAGCATCCTGTCAAGCCTCGCCCTGAACACCCCCAGTGTCGGCGACCCCACCACCTCCTCAGGCAGCCCATTCCAATGGGCAATCACTCTCTCTGTGTAAAACTTCCTCCTAACCTCCAGCCTAAACCTCCCCTGACGCAGCCTGAGACTGTGTCCTCTTGTTCTGGTACTGGTTGCCTGGGAGAAGAGACCAACCTCTGCCTGTCTACAACCCCCCCTCAGGTAGTTGTAGAGAGCAATAAGGTCACCCCTGAGTCTCCTCTTCTCCAGACTAAGCAACCCCAGCTCCCTCAATCTCTCCTCATAGGGCTTGCGCTCCAAGCCCCTCACCAACCTTGTTGCCCTTTTCTGGACACGCTCCAGCAAGTCAACCTCCTTCCTAAACTGAGGGGCCCAGAACTGGACACAGTACTCAAGGTGCGGCCTAACCAGTGCAGTGTACAGGGGCAGAATGACCTCCCTGCTCCTGCTGGCCACACTGTTCCTGATGCAGGCCAGGATGCCACTGGCCCTCCTGGCTGCCTGGGCACACTGCAGGCTCATGTTCAGTCTACCATCAACCAGCACCCCCAGGTCTCTCTCAGCCTGACTGCTGTCCAGCCACTCTGACCCCAGCTTGTAACTCTGCATGGGGTTGCTGCGGCCACCAGACAGGTCACCTGATCATAGAAGGAGATCAGGTTGGTCAGGCAGGACCTGCCCTTCCTAAACCCATGCTGGCTGGGCCTGATCCCTTGGCCATCCTCCAAGTTCTGTGCGACTGCACTCAAGATGACCTGTTCCATAATCTTGCCTGGCACTGAGGTCAGGCTGACAGGTCTATAATTCCCTGGCTCATCCAACCGGCCCTTCTTGTGGATGGGCACCACGTTGGCCAGATTCCAGTCGTCTGGGATGTCTCCAGTGAGCCAGGACTGCTGAAAAATCATGGAGAGCGGCTTGGCCAGCACATCTGCCAGCTCTCTCAGCACCCTGGGATGGATCCCATCTGGTCCCATGGACTTGTGGGGATCCAAATGGCTAAGCAGATCACCAACTACCCCATTCTGGAACAGAGGAAAACTATGCTGCTCCCTAACTCCTTCTGCCAGCTCTGCAGGCCAGCTGTCTGGAAGACATTCTGTCCTGCTAGAAAAAATTGAGGCAAAGAAGTTATTAAGTAACTCTGCCTTCTCCTCATCCTTTGTTACAACATTCCCCTCCGTGTCCACCAAGGAGTGGAGGTTGTCCCTGCCCTTCTTCTTGCTATTAATGTATTTATAGAAGGACTTTTTGTTGTCCATCACAGCAGAGGCCAGTCTAAGCTCCAAATGTGCTTTTGCCTCCCTAATTTTCTTCCTACAAGACCTAGCAACATCCTTAAACTTTTCATGGGTTGCCTCCCCTTTCTTCCAAAGATGATACACCCTCTTTTTTTCCCTTAGTTCTTTTAGAAGCTCATCACCCATCCAGGCTGGCCGTCTGCCCTGGCAGCTCCTCTTCCGGCGCATTGGCACAGCCTGATCCTGTGCCTTCAAGAGTTCCTCCTTGAAGTAGTCCCAATTCTCCTGGACCCCTTTGTTTCTAAGGGCTGTCTCCCAAGGAACCTTCTGAGTTAGTTCCTTGAGCAACCTGAAGTCCGCCCTCCGGCAGTCCAGAGTGGAGGTCTTCTTGCTGCCCCTCTTAACTTGACCAAATATTGAAAATTCAATTATCTCATGGTCACTGGCCCCTAAACAGCCTCCGACCACCACATCACCCACCAGCCCTTCCCTGCTGGTAGGCTCACTCAGCACCTGGGATAAGAAGCTGTCCTCCATGCATTCCAAGAACCTCCTGGACTGTCTCCTCTCTGCTGTGTTGAGTTCCCAGCAGATGTCAGGCAGGTTGAAGTCGCCCATGAGAACAAGGTCAGGCGATCTTGAGACAGCCTTAAGTTGCCTAAAAAATGCTTCATCAACTTTTTCTTCCTGGTTGGGTGGTCTATAACAGACTCCAGCCAGGATGTCAGCCCTATTAGCCTTCCCTCTAATTCTCACCCATAGGCACTCAACCTGATCGTCCCTAATCTCTAGTTCAATGGCATCTAGTGCCTCCCTGATGTACAGGGCCACCCCTCCACCCCTTCTTCCCTGCCTGTCTTTTCTGAAAAGCCTGTAGCCATCAATTGCAGCGCTCCAGTCATGTGAGTCGTCCCACCACGTCTCTGTGATGGCAACTACATCATAACTTTGCTGCTGCAGCAAGGCTTCCAACTCCTCTTGTTTGTTACCCAAGCTTCGTGCATTAGTGTACATGCACTTCAGCCGGGCTACTGGTTTCACCTCTGGCTCAAGCTTATCACCCCCAGACTCCTGCCTGGGGGGACTGGTTTCAGCCCCTTCATGAGCCCTTTGCTACTTTTTAGCATGTTATCAATAGAGAAATCATACAGTATTTTTTTTCCAATCTGTCTCTTTTCTGTTGCCCCCTAGAAGTGTTATCCTATTTAAAACATTTGCTACAATGATAGCTCAAAATCATCTCATATGACTTGAGATATGAAAAGAATTGATAGTCTTAAACTGAAAGAAGGGAGACCTAGTCTTGCCTAAACAAAAGGGCTCTAGTGCAATATCAGAGTAAATGGTTTAGGGAGGCTGTGGATGACAACAGGTTCAAGAACACCTTAGACAAATGTTTGTCAGGAATAGTTTATTTTTAATTCATCTGCTTTTGTGGCGGGGTTGAAATTCCCCCCTCCCAGCATTAACTTTTGCCAGACAAACTGAGTTAGAAGCAAATGAAGCTGTATTTACAAGCAAAATCTACACTCTACAATGGAATGCAATGAATATGTACAAAATATACAGTATTTACAATATTATACAGATATTTATAATTAGCGAACAACATAAGAAACCCCCTGGTCAAGAGACCAGGGAAGCCATTCCACTGCCCCCTGTCCCCCACCTCCCTGTCCCAAGAAAGAAAAGGAGTGGACAGAGAAGCAGTGGGTTAGATTTAGCCATAGCCAAATACAGCATGCAGATTATCTCTTCTAAGTGAAGTAAAACCAGCTGAGATTAGAAGAGGGAAGAATTGTTATGGTACAGCTCCCCTTATTCCAGATATGTACCCAAAGAATTTGTTCAGAATAACCTTTTGTTTTCATTTTTATATCCAATAGTGATTTATTTATATTTTTCTACTTTTCTGCTCAAAATATGTAAATTTTAAAGGCATAGCCTAAACCAACTACAATCCACCCCTTCTAAACAGATTCATTGGCTGCTAATGCTATCTATCTAATCTAAAACAATATCAACAATAATGAGTAAATAAAGTTCATAGTCCTTTCTGTCTATCTCAGATGTAGTTGATTCAGAAGTCCAAAACCAGGAAACAAGAAAAAGAAAACAGTTTGTCTCTCCGCAGATGAGGCTAAGAAAAAGGAGCAAGGACTCTCAGGTGACTCAGGGCTCTCAGCCTTTTAGAGGGAGAAAAGACTACATGATCTCTTAAAGGTCCTTTCATTGTTACACTTTTGTACATAAATGCTATTCTATACCATCTCAGTAATGACTTATGAATCATGTGTTTTATTATTTACAGTAGCAAATACCATTCTTAAGTTTGAACTAAATTCTACTGCAAATTACTTTTCTCACTGAGAAACTGGGCTGAAAGTTATCTAAAATTAGTCTGAAATATATACTATGACAGGTGCCCACCCCTGTACTTTTCATTTATAAATGTTATAATCAGATACTTGACTTTATAGGATTTTTCCATCCATATGTGGTGTTTTGTTATTTTTTTAATATGTAATTACTCTAGTAGTTGTAATAGATGTGATCTAACAGTGGAAAGGATCCCTTCTCTTGATATATTATCTTAATATATATATATAAAATATATATTATATATTTTATATATTATATATATATATTATATTTTATAGATATTTAACATATTTTATACATTATATATATATGCTTTTATTTTATATGTATTATAAGATATATAAGCCCTGAAACTACCAAGGCACATAATGATAGATGTTCCCACCACAACCCCAGAACCTTTTTTCACAGAGTTGTTCAATTCCTTTATCTTCTGTGGGTCATAAGAATGGCAGCCTTGCCCTCAAAGTTATTAATTGATCCCCTTGGTTTTGATGTCATCTGCAAACTTGATGAACATGCCTTCTACTACCTTCTCTAGCCTGTTGCTGAAAACTAAACAGAATAGAATCTGGGATAGACTCCTGTGGTACAGCTCTTGTTAGAAGATAAAAATACATTTTTGCTCATCTAATTGTTCACTCATCCACTGTTATATCCAAGTTTGTTCACAGTAATGTTATGAGAGAGACAGTGCAGTGTACAGGGGCAGAATGACCTCCTTGCTCCTGCTGACCACACTGCTCCTGATGCAGACCAGGATGCCATTGGCCCTCCTGGCTGCCTGGGCACACTGCAGGCTCATGTTCAGCTTACCATCAATGAGCACCTCCAGGTCCCTCTCCACCTGGCTGCTCTCCAGGCACTCTGACCCCAGCCTGTAGCACTGCATGGGGTTGTTGTGGCCAATGTGCAGAACCCGGCACTTGGATGTGTTAAATCTCATGCCGTTGGACTCTGCCCATCTGTCCAGCCTGTCGAGGTCCCTTTGCAGAGCCTCTCTATCCTCCAGCAGATCAACTCCTGCCCCCAGCTTGGTGTCATCAGCAAATTTACTGATGATGGACTCGATGCCCTCATCCAGATCATCAATAAAGATGTTAAAGAGCATGGGGCCCAGCACTGATCCCTGAGGCACACCACTAGTGGCTGGCTGCCAGCTGGATGTGGCACCATTCACCACCACTCTCTGGGCTTGGCCCTCCAGCCAGTTCCTAACCCAACACAGTGTACTCGCATCCAAGCCATGGGTTGACAGCTTGGCAAGGAGTTTGCTGTGGAGGACAGTGTCAAAGGCCTTGCTGAGGTCCAGGTAGACTACAACCACAGCCTTCCCCACATCCATCAGGCAGGTCACCAGTTCATAGAAGGAGATCAGGTTGGTCAGGCAGGACCTGGCCTTCCTAAACCCATGCTGGCTGGGCCTGATCCCTTGGCCATCCTCTAAGTCCTGTGTGATTGGACTCAGGATGACCTGTTCCATAATCTTGCCTGGCACTGAGGTCAGGCTGACAGGCCTATAATTCCCTGGCTCATCCAACCGGCCCTTCTTGTGGATGGGCACCACGTTGGCCAGCTTCCAGTCCTCTGGGATCTCTCCAGTGAGCCAGGACTGCTGAAAAATGATGGAGAGTGGCTTGGCCAGCTCATCTGCCAGCTCTCTCAGCACCCTGGGATGGATCCCATCTGGTCCCATGGACTTGTGGGGATCCAAGTGGCTAAGCAGATCACCAACTACCCTATTCAGGAGCAGAGGAAAACTGTTGCTCCCTGGCTCCTTCTGCCAGCTCTGCAGGCCAGCTGTCTGGAAGACATTCTGTCCTGCTAGAAAAAATTGAGGCAAAGAAGGTGTTAAGTAACTCTGCCTTCTCCTCATCCTTTGTTACAACGTTCCCTTCCGTGTCCACCAAGCAGTGGAGGTTGTCCTTGCCCTTCCTCTTGCTATTAATGTATTTATAGAAGGACTTTTTGTTGTCCTTCACAGCAGAGGCCAGTCTAAGCTCCAAATGTGCTTTTGCCTCCCTAATTTTCTTCCTACAAGACCTAGCAACATCCTTAAACTTTTCATGGGTTGCCTCACCTTTCTTCCAAAGATGATACACCCTCTTTTTTTCCCTTAGTTCTTTTAGAAGCTCATCACCCATCCAGGCTGGCCGTCTGCCCCGGCGGCTCATCTTCCGGTGCATTGGGACAACCTGTTCCTGTGCCTTCAAGTAGTTCCTTCTTGAAGTAGTCCCAACTCTCCTGGACCCCTTTGTTTCTAAGGGCTGTCTCCCAAGGAACCTTCTGAGTTAGTTCCTTGAGCAACCTGAAGTCCGCCCTCCGGCAGTCCAGAGTGGAGGTCTTATTGCTGCCCCTCTTAGCTTGACCAAATACTGAAAATTCAATTATCTCGTGGTCGCTGGCCCCTAAACAGCCTCCGACCACCACATCACCCACCAGCCCTTCCCTGTTGGTGAAGAGGAGGTCAAGCATAGCCTTACCCCTGGTAGGCTCACTCAGCACCTGGGATAAGAAGCTGTCCTCCATGCACTCCAAGAACCTCCAAGACTGTCTCCTCTCTGCTGTGTTGAGATCCCAGCAGATGTCAGGCAGGTTGAAGTCACCCAAGAGAACAAAGTCAGGTGATCTTGAGACAGCCTTAAGCTGCCTATAGAATGCTTCATCAACTTCTTCTTGCTGGTTGGGTCTATAAGAGACAACCAGGTTGTCAGCCCTGTTGGCCTTCCTTCTAATTCTCACCCACAGGCACTCAACCTGATGATCCCTGATCTCCAGCTGAATGGCATCTAGTGCCTCCCTGATGTACAAGGCCACCCCTCCACTCCTTCTTCCTTGCCTGTCTCTTCTGAAGAGCCTGTAGCTGTCAATTGCAGTGCTCCAGTCATGTAAGTTGTCCCACCATGTCTCTGTGATGGCAACTACATCACAACTTTCCCGCTGCAGCAAGGCTTCCAGCTCCTCTTGTTTGTTACCCATACTTTATGCATTAGTTTATATGCACTTCAGCTGGGCTGCCGGTTTCACCTCTGGCTCAAGCTTATCACCCCCCAGACTCATGCTTGAGGGGGACTGGTTTCAGCCTCTTCCCACTTCGAATCTAGTTTAAAGCCCTATCAGTGAGACCTGCCAACTCCCTTTCTAGAATCTTTTTCCCTTTGAAGGATAGGCCATTTTCATACACACTGATCTTTCCCCTCCTCTGGGACAGATGTGCTTCATCTGTTGCCAGCTGACCTGGTGCAGTAGAAAGTTTTTCAAGATCGAAAAACCCGAAATTCTTTTGACTACACCAGCCTCTAAGCCACTTGTTGACTATGGCTGCTGACCTGTTCCTTATGGTATTCCCTCCTGTAACTAAGGGTATAGATGAGAAAATTATTTGTGCACCTGACCCCTCAACCAGATCCCCCAGGGCCCTAAAGTCATTCTTGATAGCCCTGGGAGTTCTGGTTGCAACATCATCATTCTCTAACTGCATAACTAGTAATGGATAGTAGTTAGAGGGCTGCACCAAACTGGGCATCCTTCTGGTAATATCCTTAACCTTAGCTCCTGGGAGGCAACAAACTTTCCTGTGAGTAGGGTCTGGTCGACATATGGGGCCTTCTGTTCCCCTCAGGAGGGAATCACCAATGACAATTACCCTCCTCTTTTTTTTTAAGGGAGCAGGTCCTGATGCTAGGGAAGGCTGTTTAACCTTAGGCTGCTTTGCCTTAGGCAGTTTTGCCTCAGGGAAAACCCCAGATGGTGTGTCCTCCATCAGAATCACCTCACCCTCGACCTCCAATGCTCTGTAGTTGTTTTCCAGGGGCAGTGGGGAAGGTGATGGGAGGCAAGGAGCTTTAACCTTGTGTCTTTTGAGAGGAACTTGTGTCCACTCCCCTCTGCTTTTTGGATAACCAGCCTCTGCCTGGGGGGCCTGCAGAGCCTGGTTACTCAGGTCTGCCACCCTTCTACAATCTCTTACATCTGTAAGTCTAGCAACCTCGTCCTTCAGTCTGGCCACCAGGTTAAGCAGATAGTCGATCTGCTCACGTTATGCAGGAGTTGTCCCCACTACCCTGCATCCCAAGCGCCAGGCTCCAGCACCGTCTGCAGCCGGATGCCTGGACACCTAACTCTTGCTTATGACACTTACTTACCTGCTTATATTCCCCCTTAGTCTGAGTTGAGACTGATTTTTTAAAGGCGTTACTGCGGCGAGTTACCACGGGACCTGCTGGACAAAGTTTTAGAAAAAGTGCGGCCGTGCGCATGTCTGAGCAAGAGGGTGGCTGAAATGGACCGGCCGCGTGGACCCGCCGGCTTTTAAAGTGCCACGTCGACGCAGGGAACCCAGGCGATCCTGAGCACATGGAGAAACGGCAGGAGCCAGTCTCAGTCGTGTGCCGAGAAACCCGCGGGTCCTGCAAGCTGCAAAAGGAGCAGTTGGTGGCTTTTCCGGGGGGTCCTGGCAGCGATGTGTTCCCGAGGGGGGTTACTGCTGAAATGAATCTAGTTGTGAGAAATATTTTCCAATCTCCATAATTTTTCGAAGATAATAGAAGAAATTCTTGCAAGGACATTGGCCATCTCTGACTTGTGCATAATCTGTCAGGTCCCTTGGACTTTCAATTAATCCTTGACTTGATCCACACTCACTACTGTTGTCTTTCCTCCTTGAACTCTGCCTCCAGACACAGACTTCAGATACAGGCTGGGGTCAGAGTGGCTGGGGAGCAGTCAGGCTGAGAGGGACCTGGGGGTGCTGGTCGACGGTAGACTGAACATGAGCCTGCAGTGTGCCCAGGCAGCTAAGAGGGCCAATGGCATCCTGGCCTGCATCAGGAACAGTGTGGCCAGCAGGAGCAGGGAGGTCATTCTGCCCCTGTACACTGCACTGGTTAGGCCGCACCTGGAGTACTGTGTCCAGTTCTGGGCCCCTCAGTTTAGGAAGGATGTTGACTTGCTGGAACGAGTCCAGAGAAGAGCAACAAAGTTGGTGAGGGGTTTGGAACATAAGCCCTACGAGCAGAGGCTGAGGGAGCTGGGGTTGCTTAGCCTGGAGAAGAGGAGACTCAGGGGTGACCTTATTACTCTCTACAACTACCTGAAGGGAGGTTGTAGACAGACGGATGTTGGTCTCTTCTCCCAGGCAAGCAGTACCAGAACAAGAGGACACAGTCTCAGGCTGCGCCAGGGGATATTCAGGCTGGATGTTAGAAAAAAGTTCTATACAGAAAGAGTGATTGCACATTGGAATGGGCTGCCTGGGGAGGTGGTGGAGTCGCCATCACTGGAGGTTTTTAGGAGAAGACTTGACGGGGTACTTGGTGCTGTGGGTTAGTTGCTTGGGGGGTGTTGGATTGGTTGATGGGTTGGACGCGATGATCTTGAAGGTCTCTTCCAACCTGGTGTATTCTATGTATATGTATGTATTCTAATTTTTCCAATTTTGTTAATTCTAAAATAATACTTTTTATACAGAATATTTGCAGTCATGAAGTGTACTCATTATCAAAATATTCAATCTAGCACAGGACTTGTCATCTGAATGTTCCCCAGACATTTAATTTTAGTCACCAAAGTACTCCCTGTGATATGCTCAGAAGTGTCATAATCACAAGATTAGGTTTTCCTTGCTCATTAATCCCTGTGTTTTAGGAAGGAGATTTTGGCAAACACAGCTCTAAGTTTGGTCCATTAGATTTTTACAACCCTAGTCAAGTACCTGGAACTTCTAATTTCTGTCTGAGTTTTCCAAGTCCTTGGCTGTTTTTCAGAAACTGTTCTGATAGCAACTGAGGTTCCAAGCAGGTGATGATAAAGTAATTCTTATTAGTTGTCTTTATTCTCAGTGAAAGGGAGGAATATGTGGTGTAAGAAGATTTAATAGCACCAAAAATCCTTGAATACAAGTTCCATAGTCTTTTGGAGAAAGAAGGAACATAATTTAAATGAACTGGATATCTTTTGACTGTTTACATACATAGAAAGGTTACATACATAGAATAAACCAGGTTGGAAGAGACCTTCAAGATCATCGCGTCCAACCCATCAACCAATCCAACACCACCCAAACATCTAACCCACGGCACCAAGCACCCCATCAAGTCTTCTCCTGAAAACCTCCAATGATGGCAACTCCACCACCTCCCCAGGCAGCCCATTCCAAAGGGCAATCACTCTTTCTGTATAGAACTTTTTCCTAACATCTAGCCTGAACCTCCCCTGGTGCAGTCTGAGACTGTGTCCTCTTGTCCTGGTACTGGCCGCCTGGGAGAAGACACCAACATCCATCTGTCTACAACCTCCCTTCAGGTAGTTGTAGGAAGTTATAAGATTGTGCTAAGCATATTTCTTGTACACTTTGTAATAAAAAAGTAATTTCCAATGTGTTCCAAGAATTCTATACTTTCAGTCTTCTTTCAACATGTATCAATCAATCAATAGTTGGTGCTTCTCTTCTGCTAAATTTGCCTTTAGAACTTTATCTGAACTTGAAAATGTTCCAGATGAACTTCCTGGTTTCTGTAAAATGGAAGTTAGACAGCTTGGTTGGCATTTCTACAACTGATTTCTTTCTTACAGTTCTTGCTGCTTTTCATGTGTTTGAAGTTCCTTTACCTCCATGTTGAGCCAGTTTATACTAGACTTGATGTCTTCAACAGACAAAGTAATATAAAACATAACAGAAATACATACAGCAACTACAAAACATTTCTAGAAAGCATTCCTTATTATCATGTATAGAGAAAAACAGATTGTTAGAAGCCTTCAGTGTGTTGCTAAAATGCACTTTGAAGGAATTTGTATTAGTACAATTTTTTACAGTGAGTGGCTTTATAAGCATCATTGCAGTTGCTGCCTAGTATGGTCACCAAGGTTTTCATATTTAGTAGTATTCTCTCTATATCAGTTATATATTTCAACTTTACAGGGAATGTCATATATCCTGAATCTTTGTGCTGGAGATTTATTGTTAGTGATCCATTAAAGATGAACGAGAAATGACTGATGTATCTAAACATATAACTCTTATGCCATTTAAAATACCTGTAGGGCATTAATTCATCATGTTCTTCAGCTACCATTATAAGGTAGTACAGTTATTTACTGGGTTGTATCTCTGTGGTGGGTTGAAAGGAAAGGCCCAGCTCTCCCTCCCCAATTAAGAAGAAGTAAAGGATAAAAAACCACAACTAGCCCAGCCAGTAAAAGCGAAGGGGATGCTGTATTTACAAAGCAATGCTCAGCAGGGAATTTTAGGTACACAAATATACAGAATTTACAATATTTACAGAAATATACAGCAAAGAAACCAAAACAGAAACTGGACCCCCGACAGAGGGGGCTTCCCCCTGTGCCCCCTTCACCCCCCTACCTCCCTTCTTCCCCAAAAAGGAGTAGAAAGAGCAAAGGGGTGTTAACAAGGCAGAAACAGGCCTAGGTACAGGAGGGTTAGTAGCTTATTAATGCTTATCTGTTATTTGGCCAGAAGCCCAGAAGCAGTCCAGCTAGAAGGGAAGTGAAAGGAAACGAAAACTAAACGAAAGTTCCAGCCGCTCTGGGTCTTGCAATCTCACTCCCCCATAATTCACCAATGAAATTCGTTTAGAATACAGAATATTTATAAACATTTAGCCAGAGTGCCCCCTCCTTAAAGGCACAGCCTCAAACCGTCACAATCTGCCAGCCTAGTAGAAGTATCTGAGATAGTCTAGTGCAACTAGAATAGCACTAGATGCCAATTCTTCAGTAACTGATTGGCTCTCATGTTTTCAGGCTATCATCTGACTAGTCTTCTTTTAGATAACCTGCATGGTGTATAGATCAAGCTTCATTTAAAACTCCTCCAATTAGCTTTCAAATTTCAGGACAGTTTTTGTGTTTTGTCCTAGATTCTTTTAGTTATTGCATTTAACACTTAGCAGTCATTCAGGGAAAAAAAATACCAAACAAAACCAGTGTTTACTAGAGGTTTTTGCCATGTCCTCGGTATTGTGCCTTTATGTGTTGAACACGAGTGTCCCATGGAGCAAAAAGTAACGGAAGGAGGCAACTAGTTCAGGGGGATATGTAAGTCTGTTCACTTTCCTTGGTCCATCTTCTTTTAACTTCTCCAGAATCTATAACTGTTAGGTTAGGAATTCTAAAAAGTATGACCCTGTCTCATGTCTTTATCATCTGTTCAAGAAGTTGTCAATAAACCTGCTGATATGTCCACAGACTCCTGTGGCAATAAATTCTGGAAAATCACTATCCTTTGGGAATTTTTTTTTTCTTCTTGTGTTTGTTCTGAATATTTTTTTTTCACAAGTTTCTTTAAGTGCAGTAAGTTCTGGTACTGTGCATTTTGATAAATTATGAATCTTCATTCTTCCTACCTACCACCATTACATTTTTGTAAGTCTTGATCCTTTCTTTTCTCTAAATTTCAGACTATTGAGTATTTTTTTTATATTTTAAATTGGTGCTTTTCCCATTCCTTTATGTACTGCTCTCCTTTTACCTCCTTTAATCCACCCTATTCCATTTAATTACTCTTGAGATGCACAGATCAAACCTGTATGCTGTACCCCAGAAAAGCTTTTTCATAGTGGTAGAGTTGTCTCCTACTGATGCTACACAACATTTTTCTGCCTTTCTTTGCCAGAATGCGCATTAAGACAATGACTGTAAAGAGTTTTAGGATCTCTTACTAGGCTGTAACTAGCAGGCAAAACTGACAGAGGCACTTAGGAAACCATGCTTTGTAACAGGAATATCTGTCAGTTTTCAGTTTCAAGAAAGAACTATGCTAATTTATTAATGGAGATAAAGTAATCTGTTTTAAATATTTGTGGAAATTGTGGACAAATATTACTGGAGATGTTGCTTTAGAGTTTTATTTCCACGTGCTTTGCAGAGACTACATACGTTGACCTATTTGTGTAAGCCTATTTTCAAGGATGCGACGCATACAGACATGTATAAGCTTAATGGTAGAAGATGATGAGCATTGGAAAATGTTTAAGTGTCTGAACATCTGTTCTTGTAAGTGCGTAAGTGCATATGGTCATAAAAGGATAATTTGAGGTTTGCAAGGATCTGATGCTAAATTTTGAAAAAAAATGAGTCTGGAAAGATCAAGAATCATTAAGGATGTCTGTTATACAGTGTGCATCTGAGAGCATTGTTGAGTGGCATACAGGAAATGAAAAATGTTTACAATGTGCTACAGAAAGAAAAGTTAGGCCAAGCCAAGTGACTTGTGGAGAAAAGCCAGGAAAGGCCCCTTCTGGATTAATATCTTCAAAATAATATGTGAAGGACTGGTATTTTAGCAAAGAAATGTATACTTCTCATAGATTAATCCTATTATAAACTAATGTTTTGAAGTAAAATAGAGATTTTTACTTTTACTGATTTCTATGGTAATTTTGAAATAGAAAAAGGCTCCCAATCCTTGCAAAGGAAAGAAGGAAAAGCAAAGTAATGATAATGGACAGCAGACTTTTACAGACTCATAGGAGCTCTGAGAAGCAATGTCCTACAGAAAGGAAGTCTAAGGAATAAGGTGCTTTGGAGAACTGGTGATTCCTTATAAAAAAAGCAATATTAGGAACACAAAGGCAAATAATTGCTGGGAAAAGAATGACAGGAATTTGACAGCTAATGAACTGAATTAAATGGAGTAAAATTTAGGTTAATGAACAATATTAAACTGAAATAAAAATAAAGAGCATACAGAAATTAAATAGTAGTCTAAATTACTAAATAAATAGAATAGCTAAATGGAAGCAATGAAAAGTTAAGAATTACTAATTGAAGAGTAGTGAAATATTAGCAAAATCAGAAAGTCTGAGGCACAGAATGATGTACCTCAAGCCAAGGACATCACAAGAGAAGCAAAAGGTCATTCTCACTACATTAGAAGAAAAAAAATACCATGGCAACATGAGAAATAGTTCATTACACAGTGAAAAAGCAAAGCTATTGATGATTACGCTGACCAGTTGAAGCACTGAATGAGTTTCTGCTGGATACTACTTTCTACTATTATCAGACAGATAAACCAGTTTGGAGGCAGAACTATACGTTAAATAAAAATTACAAGAAACTGCTTTGGTAAGTTTAAAGACCTCTAATAATTTAAATGTGATTAATTCACCCTTGGATACTAAGATAACTAAATAAAATAATTATAGTTATCAGGGAGAATTCAAAGTTAAAAAAAAAAAGAATAAAGTGTCTACTTTATTAAAAAAATATAGAGTGAAACTCTAATAAAAATAACTCAAAAATATATCTCTAATAAAAATACTAAAATATAAAAATATATAAAAATAACTCTAATAAAAATATAGTGTGAAACTTAATTTTCTTCTACAAAATTCCACAACAGGATTTTCAAGAAAATAATAAGAAGAATACATTCCATTTTTAATTTACTAGGATTCTGATAGTGTTTTTTATATATGATGTCAGATAAGGAAACAGTAAAAAATATTTCACCTGAGTTTCTAAAAGAGTATAAAACTGGAAAATTACTTGGAGCAGTTACCACTGGGATGTTGCCAACATCTTTATAATAGAAAACAATCTAGTGGTTATAGTGGTTCCCAACATTAGCAATATCATGCTGTTACTGAGAAACAAATATTATTGCAAAATGTATATAATATTAAGACCAGACTCAATACCAACAATTTTAAAATGTTTTCAGAAAAAAAAATAAAATCAATGGCAGCTTAGGAAACAAAAGATAAAAATAAAACTTTGTAGTTTTTTTAATAAGCATGTTTAAAGAAGACAGAAGTTGCTGTTGAAATCCATTACTCAATGAGATATTTAGTTCTGATATTTAAGTGAAAACTCCTAATCAAAACTATAGTTAATTAGCAAATTATCTTGCCCAGGGATTTTGTAGAGTATCCTGCAGGAGAGTTCATCTGTAATAAAATGGAATAAATAAAAGTCTGTTAGGAAACAACATTACAGAGATGAATTGTATGTTGGTAAACTTCTTTGACACCTCAGATGAAAACTGCTGCACAAGGGAAAAATATTGTCTTGTATTACTAGCTTCATGTATCACAGATATTTTGGGATGAAAGCAAACTGTAAACAAGGTCATCAGACTGATAATCTTTCTAGACCTTTCTCCACTCTGTCAAACTTATTTAGAATTTACTCAGTGTGTGTATTTGGAACTGCTGAGTTTTGAGAACTGTTCAAAATAATCTTACTGCTCCACAGCAGGCATTTATTGCACTGTAGTGTTGAAGGATAAATGTTTCTCTATTTGAGTGCCAGTTTTCCTGCCGAAGGTCTTTTTCCAAAAATTAATTAAAAAAAAACAAACCAAACAAATAAAAAAACCCCCAAACAAACCCCAAGAAGACAAAAAAGTGTGACCAAGAAGAAAAATTTACAGTTAGTTTTCTTATAACTTCTGAGCTAATCAAGTATATGAAAGTATAGAAAATAATTTTCATCAAAAAGAAGTTTGTTGGATAATGTATAATCATTAATAATAATGAAACAAAAATCTTACCTAAGAATATTATTTCTATAGATTCTTATAGAAGACTGAATTTCAGTTATCCAATTAGAATTAGCACTTATTTGCAAGAAGTTTATTTTCAAATTAGATATTCAGTAGTATGAATGCAATATAGATGAAAGCAGATAGAGAAAGAATTTGCTATTATCTCAATGAAGCAAATAATGCAGTAAAGAAACAATGGCAATAAGATGCTTTTCATGCAATCTGTCTTCATATTTACAGACCAAAATATATGATCCTGTGATTCTTTAGTAACATCTCTGTAGATGGCCATGTTGCCAGCTGATTTTTCAACAAAAATTGAACAGTACCTTTGATTTATATAAATATTATTTCTAAATCTTATCCAAAGTAATACAATTAATCAGCTGCTCAGACCTCTGACAGTGATTTTAGTCTTTATTTATACATGATTCCATGAAAGATAACATCATCCCACAAAGAACTTATACAGAGTGGGAAAAACACTTAGATTTTTACCAAAATGCCTTAAGGTGTTTCTTTCTCTTTAAGTATGAGAATGATAATTGTTGTTACTTCACTTCTTTTAAGTGACAGGAAGAGTGATGATGCATAACTGGATATTAATTTAATATCACAGAACCACAGAATCTATGAATTTACTCAGTGTGATAAATAACCTTTTCAATATCTCCCTTTATAGACTGATTATCAAAATGTTAATAATAGCTAGTGTTCTGAGAATGCATCATCAACTCTTTTGGGGAGTCTGGAATTTCCAGTAGATTTTTTATAAAGCCTTATGTGTAAAAAAATTTAAAGTCCTTCTTAGTGAAGGATTAGATGGCAACTTATTTCTCCAAGTTTTTTAAAATCTCTTGTGCTGCTTCTAACTTCTAATCTGGTGATTTGTTTTGAAGATTTTGGAAAATATGAAATAAATAATGAAATAGGGTGATTCACAGAGCACAACTGTTGGTATGCAGTCTGGTATTACTTTGTATTAGTTATTTTATGGGAGGGTATTATGTCAAACTAAAGATATATGTTTAGCAAATAAGACATATAAATGCAGTTTTCACCTCATGGAAAAAAAAACACAACACAAATCCTTGAGTTTTCCCTAACTTCATTTTTATAGATTATTCCTCACCCTTCAAAACAAGGCCCATTTTCTGCTAAACAAGATCTGTTTTGACCAGAAATGAGTCTCTGTCCTGTTTCTCCTCTTGCCAGCACCCTTACTGACTCCGATTTTTCTTGCAAAGAACACATTCTGTTGAGTGATGATTTACTTTTTGAATCTTCAAACACTATTTTCAAAGACAAGGAAACAATTTTGGCAGATATTGTTGTTAATTGAATTTTGGGTTTTTTTGATGCCTTATTAAAATGTTAATGCATTTTAGATGTATTTGGTATAAACACTTTTTTGTGATTATCTACTTTGCTCTTATGTAGTCATCCATTAAAGCTATTTATTGCCTTATACTTTTTCTTCATACTCATAATTCATACAAATAATTCTTGGAAGTTAGGGTAACTAAGTGTAGCCTAAAGGTCAAGTGTTGTATGAAGATTCTGGGTCATACTTCTGACATGTGGCCTATACTATTTATGTATTTAAAAATTCAGACTCCCTTTACAGAACAATCTTGGATAAAGGACTAGGGTGTTGGAATGTGTAACCTCATCATGGTGCATTTTATTTAGAAATTTTGAAAGCTATGGTGTTGTGAGGATGAGCAGGACATAGTCTGGTAGAGCCAAGCCCTAGAACATCCTTTGGAAAATATCCATAACAAAGGGGACCAACCCTATATGATTCACCCCACCAGGATGAAGACAGCAGCCTACAAGAAGCAAAATGTCCATGCTCAGGATGGCAGGCAAACCCCCTGCCTGCCCAGGTGTCTCTATACAAGTATGAGGCTCTGGTTCACAGAATCACAGAATGATAGGGATTGGAAGGGACCTCTGGAGACCATCTAGTCCAATCCTCTGACAGAGCAGATTCACCTAGAGCAGGTTGCACAGGATGAAAAAATACCAGCCTATGAGAGACTAAATCTTGTGACTCAACAAAGATAAAATCACCTTTGCTGATTGCCCAGACAATAGCTGATGTGTATTGGACAGATGCCAATGGATAAAGACTCTCTGGAAAGGTGCATAGATAAAGATTGCTCACCACACTGCAGCTGCCCTGGAAATAATGGGCAGAGGCCACTGCTATCAATACTATGCATATTCACCACCTAGACTCATACCTAAAAACTGTATAAAAGATCTGAGCAACTACTGGCTCAGCAGAAGGACAAGACCAGGACAAGGCCGCTGGGAAGGAAAACACAAAGCATCCCCTTGACTGAGTGATGGGGTTTGACTCCCATATGACATTGAAGCTATTGAAGTGTCTGTGGGGCTTGCCAATTTCCCACCCCCTTGATAGAGATGGGCTCTGTCACTATGACAGGACTTCCTCAATATCAACAAGATTCAATATCTAGGCATAATGTGGCTTCACCACACTGGGGAACAGTTTTGGTTTTTTTATTACCATTTGCAGGTACCGACATTGGATGGGACAGATGGCTCCATGGCTGGTGCTACAGCCACAATGCTGGTGTTTTCAACAATGGGATGGTCTACCTGGCACCAAGACTACTGACATCAAATGGGATTCACCTTCCTCAAGGGGGAAGAGAGTCAAAGAGGGTGCATTGACCAGGCTTTAAATTAGAAGGAGATAAAATCAGGCTTGACGGTGCCAAGCTGTGGTATGACAAACTGTGGTGTCTCAGTCCGGAGAAGGAAAGAGATTCAAGTTCTTTTGAATATTCCTGTGTTGTGAAATTAGAGGCACAAACAAGGCCAAAATATCAATAACTAGCCTATTTATTACATAAATAAAGTGGATGGATCAGAAGGGGAGAGAGAGAAAATAGAGAGTGAGAGAGAGAAGGAATAGGGAGAAGAAGGAGAAAGTAGGAAAGGGATTATATTACCAACGGTCAGAGGTGGAGAGAGGGTTTTCAGAGTCCAAGATCCGTTGTGTTACCCCTTGATGTTTCCAGCGTGTGGTGCTGTCTTCTTCCTTCTGCCTTGACAGTGTCGCTCAGGTCTTTTTATACAGTTTTTTAGTCCTTAGGCAAGTGTCCAGGTGTTGGTCCCCAGGACATCATTCTGGGAAATCATCCTTAGGTAAGTATCCAGGTATTGTCCCCCAGGAAATCGTTCCAGAAAATCATCTTTAGGTAAGTATCCAGGTATTTTTCCCCAGGAAGTCTTTCTGTGTATTCATGTGAGTTTGGGCAGCGGTCTGGATGGAGGGGGGGGTGGCCTCCACCTCCTCCTTCTCCATCTACCTGCCCACACACTCATTACATTGTCTCACCATCCTCCCTTCCTGGGGGTATCTGATAGCTGGAAATGATCTTGTCCTGAAGGCATGACGGCTAGGTCCTTGGGCCATTGTTGTAGGCCAGCTGCAGTCTGGCTATCCTTTGTTGGGACACATCTTGATTCATGATGTAATCACAAGGTGATTTGCATCCAGGATTGGTAGACAGGATTCCTACATGTGGTTAGAGAGACAGGGTGTTAGTAAGGTCCTTCCACTTGTTTCCCTGAGGTGTGCTGGGAGTGCTGCAGCATAAGTGAAATCTTTATGGAGATGAGCCACGGTTTACTGAGGTGTTGGGAGACAACAGAGAAACATCTCTGATATACTTCAAGGGAATTAAGAGGTGTTCATCTAAGAAGATAGTACAGTCAATAGCCACAGCTGTAGATACTGTGGAACATGTTGAGACTGGAAAAAGTATTAGAACTTAAACATGAGAATGAAGAACATTAAAGAAACCTCAAATTTAAAGCCACAGAATCTGAAAATTGTTGATATGTATAACACGTAGTGCAGAAATGCAACAGGAGAAGGGGTAATAGTTTTAAACACAAAGAGGGTGAATTTAGAATAGATGCAATGAAGAATTTATTTACAATGTGATTGTGAAATAGCATAGCATAGCATAGCATAGCATAGCATAGAATAGAATAGACCAGGTTGGAAAAGACCTTTGAGATCACGTCCAACCCATCATCCAACACCATCTAATCAACTAAACCATGGCACCAATCACCCCATCAAGTCTCTTCCTAAACACCTCCAGTGACAGAGACTCCACCACCTCCCCAGGCAGCCCACTCCAATGGGCAGTCACTCTCTCTGTGAAGAATTTCTTCCTAACATCCAGTCTAAACCTCCCCTGGCACAGCTTGAGACTGTGTCCTCCTGTTCTGGTGACGGTTGCCTGGGAAAAGAGACCAACCTCTGCCTGTCTACAACCTCCCTTCAGGGAGTTGTAGAGAGCAATAAGGTCTCGCCTGAGCCTCCTCTTCTCCAGGCTAAGCAACCCTAGCTCCCTCAGCCTCTCCTCATAGGGCTTGTGCTCCAAGCCCCTCACCAGCTTTGTTGCCCTTCTCTGGACATGTTCCATCAAGCCTTTCCTAAATACTGGAACAGCTTGCCCAGAGAGATGTTAGATGCCCCATCCCTGGAAATGTTCAAGACGAGGCTAGATGGGACTCTGAGCAACCTCATCTAGTTAAAAATGTCCCTGCTCACCACAGGGGGTTGGGCTAGATAACCTTTAAAGGTCCTTTCCAACACAAAGCATTCTGTGACTCTAGGACTCTGGGATTCTAGGATTCTGGCCCCTGACACAATACTCAGACACTTCTAGAATCTGATTAAAATAATTACTTCTCTGTTGTATTTACATGGTCAAAATCTTACTTTCAAATGATACACAAATTCTTTTATTGCATTATATACAAAAATATATTTAAGAAATTTGCCTTTTGATCTGAAACAGATGTCTTACAATTAAGTTTCTATTATCTTTAGATAGCGTTCCTAAATCCTAAGTATTTTATAATTGTCCTGGGATTCTTGTTTCAGTCATAACATGTATATTTTCTCATACACAAAAGGAATCAAATGTGCACAATCACTATAAATTATTTGTGTTTTGCTGTTTATTTTCTTTGTATCCTGGCCTTAATATTCTTGAAACTGAAGAAAGGTTATTTTGTTTCAAATTAGAGTTCCTTTGAATATTTTTTTCCTTTACCATAGTGAGAACGTCTACAACACAATATGGCATTTTTCACTTCTTTAATATGTTAAGATTTTGCACTGGAGTTGCGAACCCCTGAAGCTTGCAAATGGTGCTGTACAATTTGATTTGTTTTAAAAGAGGAATTATTGAAACTTTTAATTTCCATGTGAAACATTTGATGCTATTGTCAAAGCCTCTTCTCAATATCATCATAAATAGATTGGGTTTTGTTTTTTGTTGTTGGGGTTTTTTTAGGATAGCTTTAAAAAATTTTTTATTTCTATTGTTAAAGATTATTTTAATCTCTCAGGTTCTCAAGATAGTGTGTTGTGTCCAGGTACGTATTGTAAATAATGTAATAGCTCTGTTTCTAATCAAAACACTACATTGAAATGTAAAGGTAACTTGGATTTGAAAAATGTTGTACAATGTACATGAAAATACTTCTCAGGTACTTTTACATACAGGATTTGATTGCTTTGGAAGGTGTTTTGAGAACTGTTTTAGGCTTTAGAAGCACAATTTTGTGTAAATGGAATTGTTAATACCTATAAAATAAAGAAATTATTTCTCTGATGTGACATAGTTTTTTATGATATGCAACCATTGCAGAAGAGAAAAATAAGTCCTTCTCTGATGCTGGACACAGAACAGGTAAAACGTTTTCATTTGGAAAAAACATTACTTTGAATGAGTCTTGCAACTCTATAAGCTCTGAACTGTTTATTTTTCTCCTTAAAACAAATGCTTAGATTAGAACTATTAGAACTACTGAGACATTGAATAACAATCGTTTTTTCTTTTTTTTTTTTCTTTAATCTTTTTAATACCTGAGGCCTAGTACAGTGATATCACAAGCTGTTGCATGGCATACAAAAGTTAAACTGTCTGAAAGGCATAATAAAGATGATACAAAAAGGAAAAGTGTGCAGATAGAACAGGTTGATTGTTATTAAAGAGAAAATAGCAAAGATGACTGTTAGAGAAAATGGGCTTGAGGGACACATCAGAGAGACATGATCATTCCAGTGTTAGCATAGGAAGGGTGACATCAGATTAGGAAAAGAGGCTAAAAAGATTTAACAGTTTAGGTTGGATTCCTCCTAGGCTGCCACATAGTTACAACTCCTGCGTCCAGAGAGTCCAGCCCAGTAGGTGGACCCAGGTGTAGTGAAGAATGCTTATGGTCAGGATTGTGCCCCAAACATTTCTGGAACATACTCCTCTGAGTGTTAACCCTCCTTTGTTTCCCCTTCTTTTCTGGGGGCAGCAGGGGGGATCCTGGCGCCACTGAGTCCATGTAAACAGCCTGCCTGGGTATAGCATACACTTACACCGTATTTGGTAGATGTTAATCCATTGGTTAATCTTGCGTTAGCAACAGACTGCTCATTGGGCCAGTATTCCCTGGGGCAAATGGTAAATAGGGGTCGTTTGGTTAATGAGCCCCCCCACATCGTGTTGGAGCCTGTGAGTGTGTGCGTGCCAGTGCTGCTGTGGTCCACCTTGCCCGAGACTCAAGCCAGTGCCCCAAGAGACCTCATGCTCCTTTGCCACCGTAACCCAGCTGCGTGTGGTGCCGTGGACAGTACCCCGTGGGATCAACCACTGCCCAATCCATTGCTGCAGGAGAAACACCAGTAGCCCGTGTGAACCAGCGTTGCTGACCTGCCAGAGCCCCCCTTTGTGTCCTGGGAGAAGCAGCAGCCACGTGGTGCAGCCACGTGGTGCAGCCACGCGGCCAGCGCCATTTCCTGTCTCCGTCTTATGGCATATCCGTGCCACGCTCTCTGGACTATAAATATTATTAAGGGGAGACCTCACAAAGTTCTCAGGTTGTAAGTCAAGCCTTTCTTTATAGAGTTTTCAGTTAGGGTAGTGTTTGGATTGCTCCGGGTGGAGGGTTGCCGGTCACTGACCAACCCCTCCCCCGCCACTTTCTGAATTCATTTCGATTCTAAGTTCTGTGAATTGTTTGATTTAATTTCCCATACATAAACATTCTGTCAAGATAGCTTCACTAATCAAATATCAATACCTGTGAAGGGTGACTGTAAATACCCCGTTACAGAGTTTGTATATATATATAAAATAAATTTAACATATACTTTCATTAGTTTATCTGCCACTCATTTCTGAGGGCATATTCACAACACCAGGAAATAGTGTATTTCTACCCATAAATCCTGCATCCTATAAATCTGTCTGCAAAGTCATTCTCTCACTCTTTCTTCCCACTCTGCTCCTGTGGGAGATGCTTCCCTATTGGGTAAGCAGTGAGGGAGTATCTCAGGCCTCTTTGGCCTGTTTAGGCCTAATGCCAGTCTGAGTCTAGCCTAGCAGCGAGGGTGTGGGAGCAAGAGCCCTGGGGGTTTTGGGGACACCCTCAGGTGGGGAGAGGGAAAGCACTGGGCTTTTGGGTGTGGTGTAGAGGAACTCTGTATGCTTTGGGATATGCTTACCACTATTCTGTGTAGTTTTTCTCTGCAGTGGTGTGATGGTTTAATCCACCCACACCCACATAAAGCACAGTCAAACTCAGTTGGAGAAGCAAATGGAAAGCTGTATCTTACAAGTAATAATGAAATGCAATGAATATACACAAAATATAGAGTATTTACAATATTATACAAGAATTTACAGGAAATAATACAAGCACAGATCCTCCTGAGGAGAATCCCCCCTCAGACACCACCCAAAATCCCTCTCCCCTTCCTCCCCTTTCCCCTAGTAGTAAATTAGGTGAAAAAGGAGAAAGATGAAGAAAATTATATTAATGGGAAAGTGTTAGCTCAAAGCAGTTGCTAAGAAAGTTTGTTCTCATCAGCATCAGTCCAAGGTCAGTTGCATACAGGCTGGCCAAGAAATGAAAGTCAGAACAGACTGAAGCTGAAGTGAGTGAGAGAAAGAATGTTAGTGATATTTGTTATGGTATATCTCACATCTGACCAATGAAATTCATTTGGAATTAATCTTTGTTTTCCTTTTTACACCTAAACATTCAGCTAGAGAATTCTGCAGCTGTCCTTTTCTTAAAGGCACAGCCTAAAACTGTCACACTGCCTTTTCCATTGAAACTTTCCATCGCTATCCAATCCATTTGTGTAAGCATCCTTCTTTTTCCCCTCTCAGGGTGATAAAGCATCTGTCCCACTCTAAACTTGGACAAGAGAACATGAATGAGAGATGAGCAGGCAGACAACAGGCCAGTAACACGTGATTATGAAAAATAGAAAAAAATTACCTAGATGATCTATATGCTGAAACTTAAATATAGCTTACATTTAACATGCAAGATACAAAACATTTTTTAAACTAATGAAAGAAAAAAGTCTGAAATAAATTACCTCTGGATAAATTTAAGGAAGCACATTGTGTAAAAAATACTGGTATTCTATCATAACATTCATGCCTTAGTGAAAGGTGGAGTCTGTATCTGAATTTGTGTATTGATTGGGTTAAATTGGATGCATATTGTAGATGTTGTTAGTTTTATAAATCTAACACCCTAAAATTCCTAAATTGCATAAATAATTAGATATTTGTGGACACTTGGAATAACCTAAACTTGAAAAATTATGCATAACAGTCATGCAGCAGTTGTGTTTAAACTTCTAACTTATTGCCTGTCATATCTTTCTTTTCTACACTACCTGTTATGTATATCAATACATTTCAGATTGTTCAATGTTTTAAAATTTGGACTTTCTCTAACATTCTTCACTTCTCAGGTTTAAGTTCCAATTCCCTGGCCAGCACCAATATGTTCCATGGTATTTACAGATTTTGCCTCTTATAGATTTATATTCTTTTATTACTCTAATTGCAACTAACATGTTACATAGATGTCAGATAGCTACTTAGGCTGCTACAATAAATATTTGTCAATCATATGATATTGGCAGTTATATGATGTGTGAATACCCCCAGCCTAAACAATTAGTTCTGGGAGGATCAGCATGAAGCCTTGAAAATGCCACATACTCTGGCAGATGAAGACTATAGACACGACTTTAAGGTATATAACTGCATACTCACTTTGAGAGGAATTCAAGTCTACTCAAAGATACCTAAACTCAGGTGTGACATGTAAATCAGGTATCTATATTCCTACTGCAAGCAATAGAACTAGGAAAAGAGTCAATCTTTTTATATGTCGCAGATGTCCTGCCTGGCCAACAATTGCTGCTCAAAAGGTGCATGACCTCACTAAGTCTTGTATTTTTCAGCCAGATATATAAGATTTTTGTGAAGATGTCTTAGATTCCCTGGAGGATTGCAAATGATTATATGAATATCAACTGAATCCCATCTCTAACCATTAAAGACAATGGAGATGAGAGAATAATTCACCTTACTCTTAGGTAAACATCTTTGGTTTAATTGTATTGCCCACAAATATGTCTACAGCTATAGCCTACAGTATCCAGGACATCTGCACAAGTCTGACAGATGTGATGCAAAATTGGTAGGAAACATTTCATTCTGTGGTGGCAGCTGAAGTATAGACAGGATACCTAAGGCATCTCAGATTTTAGAATCCAGACACTAGCTTGCTATGCATGGGCAGCTGAACTGAGTGTCTAATGGCTGAATTCTACTCAAAACTCTATTAAGTGCAGCATTTCTCTTTGCTAGGCACTTTGGAATGTTCAACTGTCAACATACAAACTTAGATGTGTTTATCTTTGACTGAACGTCTAGCCTTTTGTTGTGGTTTAACTCCAACCAGCAACTAAGTACCGCACAGCTGCTTGCTCACTCACTCACTCCAGTGAGACAGCGGAGACAATTAGAAAAAAAAAAAAAAAAAAAAACAGTAAAATTCTTATGTTGAGATAAGGACAGATTAGTAGCACAGAAAAGAAATAAAATAATAGTAATAAAAACCAAAAATATATTACTGCTAATAATAAAAAAAAAAGAATATAAAACAAGTTATGCATGACACAGTTGCTTACCACTTGCCAGTTTATTCCCAGCCAGCTCCTGAGCAGCAGCCCTTGGCCAGCTCTTCTCCCAGTTCATGTGCTAGGCATCACATCATATGATATGGAATGTCCCTTTGTCCAGTAGGAGTTACCTGTCCCAGGCATGTCACTTCATAGCCCTTCCAGCCTTCTTGAAGGCAGGACATGAAAAGCTGAAAAATTCTTGACTTAGTATAAACACGACTTAGCAACAACCAAAATATCACAGTTTTATCAACATTATTCTCATTCTAAATTCAAAACACAGCACTTTACCAGCTACTAGGAAGAAAAGTAATTATATCCCATCTGGAATAAGGATACCTATCTGCTCATAACTCATTTTATGGTTATATTTACAGTGTATAATCTCTCACCTACAACTTAACAAGCAATTCTGTTTGTATTTAAAACCAACTTTTTAGAGGAGGATACAAAAGGGACCAAAGTGGGAAAAAGAGGAAAAAACTTTCCAGTCTTGATTCCACTTTTAAACATTTATGTTTTCAGTGTAGAAGTGAAATCAGTCTCTTTACAGTTTTGTGCTTTGTTTTGTCACCAATTGGCTTTGAAAATGCATGATGTACAATGGCAAAATTTTTAGATTCTCCAGACTTTCCCATCAACAGAGAAAATATTTTCCCACCCAGCTCTTTTAGAGTGATTAGCCATTTATCAGGTACTGTAAGAATTCAGAAATGTCTTTAGAAATTTGGGAGGTTTTAACCCTAATTACTCAATGGCAAGAATGACAACTTCATAATCTCCACAGCAAACAACAGGAGGTCACTGAAAAAATGGGGTTTAGGAGGCAGAAAGGAGTATTTTCAGTCACTGGAAATTCATACATTTTATATATATCCTCACTGAAATAAATGACCAGCAAATGTTAATCACTGGGCTCTGTTTTTCTTCCTATTTTTTCTTTATCTTGGAAGGATTGCAGGGTAGCATTTTAGAATAGAATAGAATAGAATAGAATAGAATAGAATAGAATAGAATAGAATAGAATAGAATAGAATAGAATAGAATAGAATTAACCAGGTTGGAAAAGACCTCTCTTATTTTGTTAAATTAGTTTCCGTATTCTTTTTCTTCTGGGACCTAATCAAACAGAACCCATGCCTCTAGACTTAAACAGCAAATCTCTGCTAGTGTTGGAGTGTTGACTTCCCCATCAGTCAAGCTCATGACTTAAGAAGCACAAGATGTTGTTAAACAGCACAGCTGGGCTGCAGAGCACTTCACTAGGAACAAACCTGCATTAGAAGGAGGAAATACAATTTGTATGCATTGTGTTGAACCTGATAGGAAGGTAAGATGAGGGATCTTGTGATTTTAAAAAAGATGTAGTTGTGGTGGTTTGAGCCTTAACTGGGATTTAAGAGCTCAGATGGGGGCAAGGCTGACAATCCCTCCCCCGCTTTCCCCTCCTCTTTCCCGATTGAGAGGGGGCAAAAAAGAGAAGGAGCAAATCTACCAAGAAATAATTTGGAGTCAGCTTGGAAGTAGAGAGGTAAAAAATTTTCTTTAAACAATATATATATATAAAACAGTATCAGGAAGGGTTCACAAGGGTAAGGAACAAAGATGGATGGGGAAAGTACATATACAAAACCAGTCCTTTGAAGAAGCATGGATGTAGCAGGGAGGAGGAGGACCAGGCCTGACCATGTGACAGAGAAGCAGGAAGCTAGCAGTAGTCCTCTTGTCCAGTCAAGGCAGGAGCCAAAAGGAGAGCTAATGGCTGCAGTGTCTTCCTTTTTATAGGCTTGCTGGACAAGGAGGGAGAGTGGAAGAGAGTAACTCAGTTTCCCAGGGGGAAAATGCCCTCCAGGGAGGGCAAAGCTCTCACAAGCCCTCCCCCCCTGCTTTCAGGATGGGCGGAACCCATCACAATAGATAACAAGAATAGGACTCTTCTTCCTTCTCAGAAACATAGGTAATTGACTGCTTCTGCTGCAGGTATTGATCAGTGACAGTTAGAGATGTTCTTCACAGTCACTTGCCCTGTGAGGCCTAATTAATAAAGGCTGGCTTGCTGAAATAGATAAAACTCAATGTCCACTGAAATAAATGTGATGCTAAGTGTCATTCAACTATTAAAGGAAAATCAAGTTTAAGTGGAAGGAATGAGGAAAGTCCTGTTAAGGGCTAAAACAATTGTGACTGTAAAAGTAGATTAAGACAACAATTTTGCAAGGACAATACAGCTATAGAAAGAGAGCTACTTAAAAACAAACAAACAAACAAACCAAAATCCCCAGCTGAACAGCATCTTCTGTGTCTTCTTATATCTTCAGTGTCACTGGTGCTATTTACTACTGAAGGAGTTTTATTTTTTCCTTTCTGTGAGTCACAGAATTTCAGAAGAAATAAAGACTGAGAAATTAGAGCTTTTAGAAATGAAACTATTCCTTGGTGATACTTTTCTATACAGCGTATCTCTGGATATTACTTTGCTGGCTGGTCAAGAATCTGATGTTCAGTAAGTTGCATTTTGCTGTAAAAGTAGAATGAGTAACTACAAATGAGGGAAAGTGACTAAATAAAGGATGACTCCCTAGAATGAAAAATGGGTGTCCTGGAAACACAGAGAACAGTTTCCTTTACCCTTCCTTGTTAGATGCTTCACTCTGAAATGAAATCAGTGACACAGGTTTTCCTGAAGCCACCAGTGGTAGAACTTTCAGGCTCATAGTCCTAGATTCACAGCAAAATCAGAGACTAAGTTTGCATTTAACCTGCAGGGCCACTATGGTTTGTGAGCTTTAAAGCCTTAGTTCCCATATTGTCTAACTGGGTGTTAGATCCTCTATTATACCAAGTTTTATAAATCAGCTCTCAAAGAAACCTAACCAGACCAATTAAACACAGCCAACAAAAACCTTCAACTAGATACTTAAGAAATACACTTGATAATAACAAAATAATTCTTATGTTACAGTGTCAAAATCTCAAATACCAGTGCAGAAGAAAAGGGGTAACTGTAAAATAGAGTAGAGCTAGTTACATAAATATACTCAGTTCAGGGCTGGTTCTACCTAATTATTTTTAATGTGGAATATTCGGTCCTGATTTTGTAACCTACCCATTTTCACGTAACTTTGTCATATGGGGACTGTGTATTTTCTTGGATAACATCCTAGCTTGTAGTAGAAACACTGTGGTCATCAGGAACAGGGAGGTTGTCATCCCCATGTATTCAGCACTAGTAAGGCCACACCTCCAGTATTGTTTTTGGTTCTGGGCCCCTCCCTATAGGAGGGATGTTGAGGTGCTGGAGCATGTCCACAGAAGAGCAATGAGGCTTGTGAAGGGCCTGGAGCACATGACCTACAGGAACCATCTGAGGGAGCTGGGGTTGCTCTGTCTAGAGAAGAGGATGCTGAGGGGAGACCTTATCGCTTTCTCCAGCTACCTGAAGAGAGGTTGGAATGAGGACGTGGTCAGCCTCTTCTTGTGTATGATGAATGACAGGACCAAAGGAAATGGTTACAAACTGCACCAGGGGAGGTTTAGACTTGATATTAGGAAATATTTATTCACTGGGGTTGTCAAATATTACAATGGTCTGCCCAGGGCAATGGGGGAGTCACCATCCATTGAGGTGTTCAAGTGGTGTATCTACATGCCACTTAGGGACGTGGTTTAGTGTTGATCCTTCAGTGCTGAGTTGAAAGTTGGAATGGATGGTCTTTGAGATCTCTTCCAATCAGACATATTCTGTGATTCTGTGATTACCAGACAACCTTATCTATGAAATAAATCACAGAATCACAGAACCACCAAGGTTGGAAGAGACCTCAAAGATCATCAAGTCCAACCTGTCACCACAGACCTCATGACTAAACTATGGCACCAAGTGCCACATCCAATCCCCTCTTGACAACCTCAGGGTATTTTTTCTGAGACATATATATGCATTCTGGTAAAAGATCAGATCTTTCACATATTTTTTTTCAACTGTGATTTAATATAACATTGGTGTTTATTTGGCCATATATGTTCTTCTGCATTCCTAGATTTTCCATCTACAATTTTTCTGATTTCCTGGAAATTGATGTCACATTATAACCACTAAAGAATATGAATGCATGTACAGTGTCTTTCTAACTACTTATCAAAATCTTAACATCTCTAAATTTATGAAACTTTTAAAAGTAGTTATTAATGTATTTCACTTAAATTTATTTGATTTTCATCAGGATACTCTGCCTGAACCCTTGAGATTGTTAGGATTTATTTTTTTTTTTGCCATGAATGATGAAAATCTTCAGAGTTAGAGCAAATGTCTATTCCAAACCATATGCCCTGAATTCCAACTGGTGAATTATCCTGCTGTTAGGGACAGATCCTCAGATGCACTGCATAAAAGGAAAGGGAGTATATGCTTGTATTTATCTGCAAAATCAATAAGATTATTTATAGAAGTAATATTTAGGTTAAATATTCAAGTTGGAAACACAGTGACCTGTAAAATAAGGACAAAGGAAATGCTGCTTCAAGTACACTCAAGTACCACCTTTGAAGCAGACTTGACTTTGAACTTCAGGGAAGACTGCTTGGCAGAATGCCCCCAAACCTCACGGTTTCAGAAGACAGCATTTTTGAAACATACAGTATAGACCCAAAATCTAACTTACCTAGCTATAAACTAGATTATCCTTTTCTCTTCTTTGGTTTTGGTGACAATGAAATCTGAAATGTCTTAAATGATACTTCATCTGCCAGTTTAGTGTAATAGCTTGCCATCAGTGAGAAACTGAGAGAGGAAGGAATACATGTCTTGTCATACTCAGGATATAATAAATTAAAAGTAATGTAAATTGGAAATTGAAATCTGTCATAATTAGCCATTATCAATAGTATTTTTTAACCCTGTCTGTAATTATTGTGCATTCATGTGTAAAATCCTCAAAGTTTAATTCAGTAGAAAATATCTGCATTTTTGACAGGATACGGAAAATCACAGAGCTGAGGGTTTCCATTGCTTCAGCTGTCCTATACCTTTTTGAGAGAAAGATCTCATCATCAGTGAATCAAAGAGATTGCCCGTGAAACAGCTCAAGAATAACTTCAGTAAATCCACATTGCTCACAAGGTCAATGATCTAAGCTATAAGGGTGTGTACATTAATACACATCAGTTTGCTTAACACCCACAAGCATTCAAACAGCAGTTAGTCATTTAAACATTTTGAAAAATTATCTGCTCTTTCCTGTAAGTAGGAGAATAATATAGATGCCAATTGTCAAAGGACAGAAGTTTACATATCCTCTTCCTTTTATACCATCATTTGTCAGAACTTGGTTTTTGTCATATGTAAAGTGGGTTAGATCAATAGCTAGAAATCAGGTTGTATTTTATTTATTTACTGAGCAGATTAGTTATGAAGATGAAAAGGAGTTATGCTTAATGCATACCAGTTTCTATTTGCCTGATGGATTTAACACTTTTTAGTCAGTTCTGTGAATATGTAGAGTATCAGAAGTATTTGAAATATTTTTACTGTATGTTCATTGACAAAAAGAGTACAATTTGGAGATCATAAACTAGAACCACTGGCATGAGAATTTGTTTTTTTAATCAAAACTTAGTAAACAATTAATAAGCCAAAGAGGTGCGAAAGTAAATTTGTGACTTAGCATTTCATTTTTAGAAGTGTGTGGCTAAAGATGCCATATAAAATTATGACAATTCAGTAAAAAAAAAATAGTGAACATACCTACAAAAAAAAAAAATCAGAACACTAATGCATCAGTTAATAGTAAAAAAGTGTGATAATGTGAATTTAATTGACACTTCCTTATGTTCCTTATGTAAATGAATGTAATTAAGTATTCAGATTTTATGTGTTCTACCTGTTGTGTTATAGGATGATGTGCAGGGAGACTTTTATCCATTATGTAGGTAACATTTTGCATTAATGGAAGCCTGAAGATGGCATTACGGATATGTGTCATAATATTACAGAACACCATGTAATCATTACTATAAGAAAAATTCTTGTACCTTCATGATATAAAACCACAGAATTGTTTTGGTTGGAAAAGACCTTTAAGATCATTGAGTCCAACCATTATCTGTCTCCCTGTTCCTGTGTTTGATAACCTTTTCAGTGAAAAAATGTCTTCTAACACCCAATTGAAGCCTCCTCTGGGTAATTGGAGCCCATTTGCTCATCCTATCACTTGTTACTTTGAAGAAGAGGCCTCCTTTGAGGTAGTTGCAGAGAGCAGTAAGGTCTCCCTTCAGCCTATTCTCCAGGAAAAATAATCCCAGTTCCCTCAGTTGCTCCTCATAAGACTTTTCCTCCAGACCCTTCACCAGTTTTGTTGCCCTACTCTGCAATGCTCCATAAACTCAGTGTCTTTCTTGTAGTGAGGGCCCCAAAACTGAACATAGTTCTCAAGGTGTGGCCTCACCAGTGATGCATACAGTGAAGAAATCAGTCCTGCTTGTTACTATATTCCTGACACAAACCAGGATGCTGTTGGCCATCTTAATCACCTGAGCACACCACTGGTTCATATTCAGTTGGTTTTTGATCAACACCTCCACGACTTTCTCTGATGGGCACCTTTCCAGACACACTTCCCCAAGCCTTGAGTGTTGTGTGGGATTGTTGTGACTCAAGATGCTTGGACTTGTTAAAAAGTGTAGACAATCTGGACTGTTTGAAAAGTTGAAAACTTTTCTGATGGGTGCAAATGGCATCTTCCCAAATGAGGCATAGTCATGGCTCTCTATGCTGTTCTATTTTTTGCCTGTAACATACTGCAGTCAAATGGAAGAATACCAAGAAAGTAAACCAATGATATATAGCACAAATTTAGTGCTGATGTCTATGTCTTTGTAGCCTTTAAATGTGTTTTAAATAATAAAAGATGTGTAGGCACACAGTTGTCTACCAACTGTAGAAAACCACAGAATTTTACTCCAAAAATACTAGGACAAAGTATTTTGCTTGATTATCATAAGAACTGCTAAGTTTAAAGAAACGATCTACATCTTTCACATTTTGCATGAGAAGGCCAGTCAGCATCTTGTAAAAACTAATGTCTGATTACTATGGGAATTTTAATAGTTACTATGTCTTGTGATAAATTCAAACAGCTTCAATCATTCCTCTGAATGCCCAGTTTCTCTTGTTACACTGCCTCATTCTGTCCTGTAGTTTATTGTATAGAGTTAGCATAGTTCAGACAACTCCTGTCACCAAGATAACATCTGTTTTACCACATGTTCATCAAACAGTTGTATACAATGAAATAGTTTATTACTCTGGCTAAATGATCCTTTTTCCACTGGCACAGATTGGTTTCTGTGAAGTGGTGACTGAAAGCAGAGCCAATAATATCTACAAGGATGACTTACATAAGATGTCTTTTTCTTTTTTTTCTTCTTTTTTTCTTTTTCCTTTTTTTTTCCCTTTTCTTTGCACTATATGGTACTGAATTACAACTAAGATATTTAGAATTAAGCCTTTTTTTTTTTTTTTTTTTTTTCCTTCCTAAAGACAATTTCTGGTACTATATGCTGTGTCTCAGGATCATCATCAGCCCTAAAAAAAAAAAAAAATTAAAATTTGTGCTAACAGATTGTGATAGAGTTGATTACTAGACGATATGGATTAGTTCTCCAGCATAAAAATTTGCCCTTTTTTTTTTAAAGGTGGATTTTAAAATATTTGATAAATATTTCACTGCGGCTCTACTTGTTCCCTAGTACAGAGACAGACAAAATAGAATCATCTGAACACAGAGGACCAAAAAATTCCAAGATATAACATATTATCCAGTTTAAGCACCTTTTGCAATTGTTCTTTACCCAACAACAAAAAAACAGCTTTAAATTCTGCCACAAATTTTAATGACCTCCTTTAGTTCACATCAAAGACAAATGTTCTACAGAAAATGTCCTGTTGAAGTGTAATCTTTGCAGTTAATGAATTTCACGTGGTGTTGATACTTGTTTTAGACCATAGGTAGTGCAGGCAGATTGTTCATTATAGACAAAAAATAACACATAAACTCTTTGTTCTAACTGATACCAAATTCAAAATAGACACATTTTTAGATTTAATACTAATATTGAAGAACTATTCTTCTTCTGCTGGTGCAGATAAGGTTTTGTCAATATAACACTTGGTCTGAGAAAGGATGGTATAAAATGCATCTCTTCTATAACAATCTTACTTATCAGAATGTGAGAAACCATTCACAAAATTGATATCTTATGCCTTTATCTTTCCTCATAGTTTCTAAAACATTTACCATGTTCTGAATTAAACAAATAGAAACATATATTAAAATTTTAAAGGAGAAAAAAATCCATTTTTTTCCCAAATATTCCATGCTTTCACTTTAATGGAAAATATTTTTTTTTCTTGTTCAAATATTTCCATTTTAATTTGTTTTATATTTGTGGTAGTTTTAGGCTGTTCCTAGGAAAAACTTCCACAAATCTTGAACAGAAAGTGATAGAATGTAAATAAATTGCTATTGGATGCAAAAGGGAAAATAATGATAAGGCCTAAAGAATCTCATTGGACAGACTACTAACATAAAGTTAGTATGTATAAACTAACTATCTATTTTTGCCTTCCTTTGCTGTGGTAGATGCTAGCTGGTGCTTTTGCTTAGCTGTTGCTGACATTGTGCTCTTGTGGGTGGCTAAATACTAACAAGCAACTCTCTGCTTTTCTCCTTTCTTCTCCTGTCCCGTGTACAGAGGGGAGGGAAGGGAGCAGGGAAGGGGAAGCTGTTGGTAGCCCTCTGGTTTTGTCCAGGGGGGATCTTGTGCTGTTTATACATTGTATATTTTATATCTATTCATTGCAGTCCATATTTCTAGATTGTAGTTCTGCTTACAAATACAGCTTCATTTGCTTTCAAATGAGCTGGTCTAGCAATTTTATGTTAGTGGGGTAATTTCAACCCAGCACAATATTTTTTTCTTACATAAAATTGTTACATAATTCAAATCTAAAATAGAAACTCAAACTTGAATGTAGAAATATTTCATTAAATTATACATCTGTTTTATGGGTTGGTATATAAGATATGCATTAAAGTCAATGAAATACAAAGGTTTACATCCGAGGAATAGAACAATATTTTGAACATTTTGTGTGATTTCTAATTATGGGGAGATTTTTTCAGTAGCTGGTGAGAACATTGACATATAACTATATGCATAGAGAACAAAGAACTAAAGTAATTTATTTGCATTATGATTTCAACTTCTTTTGGGCTAATGGTGTGGCTATTATCAATAATATTCATCAAAAAGAAGTTGATTATTTTGGTTAAAAATTATTTTAAAAGTCATGAGTAAGTTTTTAATTTATTATCTAGGAGAATCAACTCACTTCCCATCTCCCATAGGAAGAATTTTATGGATGACTCTTGACCTGTGTACTTCTATCTGTAAACTAAATTACCACAGAATGGTATGCCATAATCCTAATACATCTTTGCTCCAATTTCCAGCTTACTTCTATTTCTTCTATCACATCTATGATTACTAGATAACTCTCTATCTAGGAATGTGTCTTTTGAATTTCCTTCTATACCATGTTAAGTATACATTATAAGTCTATAACTATTGGATAAAATAATGATTAGAGATATATACTTTAATCTTCTTCAAGGTGTCAGCAATTTTATTAATAAGAAAAAGCCAAAAGTTAAAATCAACAAAACTTAGTTCTTTTAAAATTCACTGACATAATTTCCATGTTGGTGCACTTCTTTCAACACTATTGCCTTTAAGATTATAGAACTAATTTGTTTTATTTTAATTACAACCCCTCAGTCTGCAGATCAGATAAGATGAGTAAAAAAGGGAATCTATAGAGTACAGATGCATTTTCTCTAGATAAAACTGCTACAGCACAGAGTAATAATACCACAGAACAAAAAGGCAAGAGCAAGGAAATTATTGTTGTAGGAGCTGATTCAACAGATCAAAGATTCCTGAGAGATTAGTGTTAAGTGATCAGTTTACTCCTAAAGTTGTAATAATGGTGTTAAGAGTAATATCAGATAAAGAAATGTGATTAGATACTAAGTGGAGATGTAAACACCTGATTTCATCATCCTACCTAGATTGTCTTTCTCAATTCAAGAAACACACTAATTCAGCACATCTAATTCTACCATTCAATAGTTCAAATATTGACAGTTTATGGTTTTTGTGATTCTTATAGAGATACCTGAGATTCAGAGGTCTGACGGATATGATGGGATATCCTTGTCCACCTGGAGGGGCAGTTTAGGGCTGGAGAAGTTACTCAGAGGCCTTCAAAATGACAGTAGGTATCTTCCTGCTGAGAGACTAAATACTTCATTCAAGCTAGTCATCTGGGGCTCAGTTCAATTTCTTGCAAACTGTTACTCAGTGCTGTCTGAAATGACCTTGCAGTTTTGCTCCCTCCAAAGGAAATGCTGATATAATTTGAGAAGGTGGAATCCACACTCCACTATACCAGCCTCGACTGAAGCTGAACCACTGTCTAACAGAGCCTCTCAATTTCCATGGCTGTGCATGCAGCCTAAATTACTAAGTGAAACTGAGTGTATAAGTTCCCATATGAATAAAAGTGTATGAGATGAATGTCATAATCCTCTTTTCTTTTTTTGGTGTTTCTGTTGACTGTCCTAAAACTCCTGGACCTGTGGCAGGGATAAGTTCAGCATAAATACTTGTGTGAATCTGTGCTCCTAAGTGAGAATGGCTAACAGACATCAGATTAAAATGTCTTCCAAAAAGAGGAAAAAATAACATTCAGATATATGAGTTTATGAAGTTCAGTGCTGAAGATGACTGGCTAAGGTAAAAAAAAAAAATCAAAATAAAAAAATCAAATACATATTTTCCCCTTGGACCTGGGCTCAGATTATCAATTAAATTATATAAATATGTGAAATCCTTCACATTGATCAAAGAAATGGGGGTCCTTTTATGATCAACTGCTACTTGATTATAGCATCAGCAAATGAGAATATGGTTTCATTTTCAGTTCAGATACACATTCTCACAGAATGTTAGGGGCTGTAAGGGACCTCAAAAGATCATCTAGTCCAACCCGCCTGCCAGAGCAGGATCACCTATACCAGATCATGCAGGATCAGATGAAGCTGAACAAAAGCCATTTTGGCTCGATAGCCGATCAGCACCGCTGCTTCGGGACTGCACCACTTGGTTTGTGAGCTTTGTGCTCGGCTTTTCGCCTTGTTTTCAGGGGTTTGCAGGTCGGGAGGAGTCCTGGGGGGCAGGGGTTGAGGCGGGACCATGCTCTCACGAGCATGTATGGGAATGGGAGCCTGACGTCAGCAGCAGCAGGTTTAAATCCCACCCGGGCTGTGCGCGTGGCGCCATTTTGGCTCGAGAGCCTTTCGGCTGCTTGCAAAAAAAAATATTTTTTTTTTCTATTTTTTTTTTTCCCTTTTTTTTAAATTTGTTTTGTATTCACTCATACGCTGCACCATGGTCATTACTCGGACAAAGGGTAGAAAAACAGCATCTACCCAGACAGAATTGTTTCATCAGCATGCTGGAGTCTAGGCTGCCAGCTGCAGAGAGTGCTTCAGCCTGGCAGTTGGAATAGAGGGAGAGGGAGAGGACAGCTGTGTCAGGTGTGACCAGGTGAACTTTCTCCTCAGCCTGGTGGCAGAGCTGAAGGACAAAGTGGCTGAACTGAAGGAGGAGGTATCTAGGCTAAGGACAATAAGGGAAAGTGAAAGGGAGTTAGATTTGTGGAAGAAGGCTCTGCAGATTGCCCCTGCTGAGTGAAGGGCCTCTGGAAATGGAGCAGGATGGATACAGGTCCCTGCCAAGGGTGGCAAGAGAAATCCACCCCAGCCCTCTCCTCCTCTTCCGCTGTCCTTGCATAATAAGTATGAGGCCCTGCAGGCCGAGGGCAGTGGGGATGAGAGGGCCAAGGAGCAGCCATCCAGAGGGGAGACTAAGGCCAAGCGGTCCCCACCAGCTGTAACGACCAGCTCCACAAAAAAAAGGAGAAGGGTTATAGATGCTGGGGACTCTCTCCTGGGGGGTACTGAGGGACCCATAGGTCATCCCAACCCATCCCACAGGGAGGTCTGCTCCCTACCTGGGGTGAGGGTAAGGGACATTGCAAGGAGAATCCCAAAGCTGATCCATCCCACTGACTATTACCCTTTGCTGGTAATACAGGCTGGGAGAGATGAGATTGACAAGAAGGGCACCAGGGTGATTAAGAAGGAGTTCAGGGCCCTTGGACAATTGATTGATGGGGCAGGAGCTCAAGTGGTGTTCTGCTCTGTTCCTTCAGTGGCAGGGGAGTACACTGAGAGGAACAGGAGAACCCATACCATCAACAATTGGCTCAGGGGATGGTGCCAGTAGTGGAACTTTGGTTTCTTCGATCATGGGGCAACTTTTACTGCACCCGACCTGCTGAGTCCTGATGGGGTGCAATTATCTAGAAGGGGTAAGAGAGTCCTAGCACTAGAGTTGTCAGGGCTCATTAAGAGGGCTTTAAACTAGGTCTGAAGGGGGTGGGTGAGGAAATCGGTCCCTCTGCAGAAGAAAGAATAGGGCACAAGGTGGGCTCAATTGGGAGGTCGGGAGCCCAGCTGCAGTGCATGTACACCAATGCACACAGCCTGGGCAATAAGCAAGAGGAGATGGAGGTCCTGGTCCACCAGGGCAACTATGATATAGTCGCCATCTCAGAAACATGGTGGGATAACAGGCACGATTGGAGTGCTACACTGCAGGGTTACAGGCTCTTTAGGAGTGATAGGTGAGGGAGAAGAGGAGGAGGGGTGGCTTTGTATATTAGGGAGACACTTTCTGCCACAGAACTTGAGGTGGAAAATGAGGGAGTTGAGAGCCTGTGGGTTAAAATCAGAGGGCAGCCCAACAAATCTGACATCCTGGTTGGAGTCTGTTATAGACCACCCAACCAGGATGAGGAGGCTAATGAAGGCTTATTCTACAAACAACTGGAGGCTGTCATCATCAGATCTTGTCCTTGTGGGTGACTTCAACCTGCCAGATATCTGCTGGGAACTTAATTCAGCAGAGAGGAGGCAGTCCAGAAGATTCCTGGAGTGAATGGAGGACTGCTTCCTGATGCAGCTGTTAAGTGAGCCTACCAGGGGGCAGGCTCTGTTTGACCTGCTGCTCTCCAATAGGGAAGGGCTCTTGGGAGATGTGATTGTGGGAGGCTGCCTAGGGTGCAGTGACCACGAGAGAGTGAAGTTTTCAATATGCAGGCAGATAGGGAGGAGCACCAACAGAACCTTCACCTTGGACTTCCAGAGGGCAAACTTCAGCCTGTTTAAGAAACTTATTTGTAAAGTTCCCTGGGTACCAACCCTCATGAACCAAGGGGTCCAGGAGGGTTGGACCTACTTCAAAAAGGAGCTCTTGAAGGCACAGGAACTGTCGGTCCCCATGTGCCGAAAGATGAGCTGTCGGGGAAGGCTCTGGGCCTGGATGAGCAAGCAGCTCCTGGAGGATTGAAGGGGAAAAAAGAGGCTGTATCACCTTTGGAAGGAGGGGAAGGCTTCTCGAAGTATGTTTAAGGAAGTTGTTAGATTATGTAGGAATAAAATTAGAGAGGCAAAGGCCCAGATGGAACTTAAGCTGAACACCTCTGTGAAAGACCATAAAAAGCATTTTTACAAATATATCAACACTAAAAAGAAGGGCAAGAAGAACCTCCACTCCTTACTGGACCTGGAGGGGAACATGGTGACTGAAGACGAGGAAAAAGCTGAGGTTCTGGACACCTTCTTTGCCTCAATTTTTAACAGCAAAGCAGGAGGAGTTCAGGACAAGTGGCCTCCTGAGCTGGGTGATGGGGTCAGGGAGCAGTGTATTGCCCCAGAAATCCATGAGGAATTAGTTGGGGACCTGCTGAGCCACTTGGACACTTACAAGTCCATGGGACTGGATGGGATCCATCCTAGGGTGCTGAGAGAGCTGGCAGATGAGCTGGCCAAGCCACTCTCCATCATTTTCCTCCAGTCCTGGCTCACCGGAGAGGTGCCAGATGACTGGAAACTGGCCAATGTGGTCCCCATCCACAAGAAGGGTCGGATGGAGGAACCTGGAAACTACAGGCCAGTCAACCTGACCTCAGTGCCAGGGAAAGAGATGGAGCAGATTATCCTGGCGGCAATAACTGCACACCTGAAGGATGGCCAAGGGCTCGGTTCCAGCCAACATGGATTTAGGAAGGGCAGGTCCTGCCTCTCCAACCTGATTTCCTTCTATGATCAGGTGCCCCATCTGGTGGACGTGGGAAGGCCTGTGGATGTAGTCTACCTGGACTTCATCAAGGCTTTTGACACCGTCCCCCACAGCAGACTGCTGTCTAAGCTGTCAGTTCGTGGGTTGGACCACAACACTCTGTGCTGGGTTAGGAACTGGCTGGAGGGCCAAGCCCAGAGAGTGCTGGTGAATGATGCCACATCCAGCTGGCGGCCAGTCACCAGTGGCGTCCCCCAGGGATCAGTGCTGGGCCCCGTCCTCTTTCACATTTTCACTGAGGATCTGGATGAGGGGGTCGAGTCAGTCATCAGCAAGTTTGCAGATGACACCAAGTTAGGAACAGATGTTGGCCAGTTAGAGGGTTGAAGGGCTCTGCAGAGGGACCTCGACCGACTGGACAGATGGACAGAGTCCAATGGGATGGCATTTAACAAGTCCAAGTGCCGGGTGCTGCACTTTGGCCAGGGCAACCCCATGCAGAGCTACAGGCTGGGGTCAGAGTGGCTGGAGAGCTCCCAAACAGAGAGGGACCTGGGGGTACTGATTGACACCCGCCTAAACATGAGCCAGCAGTGTGCCCAATGGCATCCTGTCCTGTATTAGGAATAGTGTGGCCAGCAGGAGCAGGGAAGTCATTGTGCCCCTGTACTCTGCATTGGTTAGGCCACACCTTGAGTCCTGTGTCCACTTCTGGGCCCCTCAGTTTAAGAAGGTCATTGAGACACTTGAACGTGTCCAGTGAAGGGCAACGAGGCTGGGGAGAGGCCTTGAGCACAAGCCCTTTGAGGAGAGGCTGAGGGAGCTGGGATTGTTTAGCCTGGAGAAGAGAAGGCTCAGGGGTGACCTCATTGCCCTCTACTACTACCTGTAAGGTGGTTGTAGACAGGAAGGGGTTGGTCTCTTCTCCCAGGCAACCAGCACCAGAACAAGGGGACACAGTCTCAAGCTGCACCAGGGGAGGTTTAGTCTCGAAGTGCAGAGAAAGTTCTTCTCTGAGCGAGTCGTTCGTCATTGGAATGGGCTGCCCAGGGAGGTGGTGGAGTCACCATCCCTGGAGGTGTTCAAGAGGAGATTGGACGTGGCACTTGGTGCCATGGTCTAGTTATAAGGTCTGTGGAGACAGGTTGGACTTGATGATCCTTGGGGTCTCTTCCAACCTTAGTTATACTGTGATACTGTGAAAAAGATCTGGTCCAGTCATGTACCTAAACCCCAGCTGCTACTGTGTAATAACTCTACTGAACTAGCCTAAAGACAGTCTGAAGTGAAACCTTACAAATGCAAGCAATGTGTGGGTTGAGTCTGCCACACCAACCATTTTGTTATACACATCTGCTATCAATATAATGTCTTAATTTTTACTCTTTGCCTACAACCCTTAAGATCTAGGTCACACAATGAATAAGACAGCTGGTGTACAGAGCTGTAAGTCATAGAATTAATTTTACTTTGTTATAGTCATTTTTCCTAAAGAGGATTTTCCCTCTTTATTCTTCTCATAATTTTTCCATTCTGCTTTCTTGTTTCAGAAAAGTGATCACACATAAACACACACACATACACACACACATATCTTTATGTATTTGACTAATTCATAGATGGCTAATTTCTGTCTCTTAATGCAAAACAGTATTTTGATTCTCTATTATAAAAACATGCATCATTGGAAAGAACTACTCTACAGCAGAATGTTTGGAGATTCACTAGGAACTGCTCATCAGCACATTGCTTCACCTGGAAAAGGGAATGAATGGTATGGTTAATAGCAGATAGAGAATTTTTGATGACAAATAATGGGAAAATGGAAATAGTGTTTCCTAACCATTCTAATGGGATTGTTTTCTACATATTTCCATTAATTCTAGTATCCCTTTATTTTCTTCCTGAATCTCTCATCCCAGTCAAGCACATTTTTTATTACAGTGCCTGGAGATAGATAACCAGTGTGATATAATGGCAAAGAGGGCGAATAATGCATCATTACTATGCAAGTGTTCTTAGCATTTATGCAGCAGCTGCTTCAGACAAACTATTTAAATTAGGATATAAGAAAGAGGTGTTTTCTGAGGTGTGGATATCATTCTCAGGTCATACACATATAATAAAACAAAAAAATGCTGTCAGAGGTTGCGATTGCTGTAAGAGTAGGATTTAATAACAGCTGTGAAGTAATTGCTTATTTTAAGAGTCCTCTTATTTCTGGGATAGCTGGAATTTGCTGGTTAGTTTACTCCAATCTCCCATTTCAATTTTTGTTTGTTTGAGAGATTGCTTTAGTTTGATTTTTTTTTCTCTTGTTCCCCCCCCCCCCCCCCCTTTTTTTTTTTTCCCCTAGTTGAGGGAGTTAATTTCTTTTGTGCAGCAACAAAAGTGAGTTTCATTTCATGGAAGGAAATTTTGCAAATCTGAGAGAAAAATTAATGGGGTAGTGAGAGTAACTAATAAAATTTGTGAGGCTGGAGACAGACTGAAAGATCTTGTTAGAAGTATCTGATGAAGCAAGATAGAACAATCTACAAATCCCCTAAGAAGAAAACTGTAGTGGACGAGAAAATGGAAGTTCTACTAAACAAGAAGCTGGTTAAGAAAAGGTGGAGAAAGGGGCAGGGGTGATTTGTATATGGACCAGACTCCTAAAGGAAATATTTAAACCTTGTATTTACATCAATAAAATGATGTTGATATAGGGAGAAAAGGCATACACAATGATGTATTAAAGATTGAAGACTAAGGAGTAAGACCATAATTGCCTCACTCAGTAGACTATTTTGCCCCTTCATGAGGCTAAAAATTCTAAAATGAGTGAAAGGCAAGTCTTAATAATTGAGAAGGAGAAGGGAGAGCACCCCCGAAATAACCCACTACCACCACCAGTGTAGAGTACTCAACTTTTATTTTGACTAAAGGTTAAATATAATAAAAGGAATTTACCAATGTCAACATTTTTACCAAAAGCCTTTTGGAAAATTTGGAGACAGAGGAATTTATTTCTAAGGCTGAAAATATGATAGCTTAGGGATAAAACAAATAAGTAATTTTATAAAGTATATTTTGAGACTCAATTTTGAGATTAGGCAAAACAACCCAAAGGAATATCTCTGCAATGTTAGTGGAAACTCCACTATTACATGGGACAAGATTTGTAAGAAATCATTCTTGCACTGGAGTGGCCTCAGTAGACTTGTATGTCTATTTTCTGTTAGTTCACACAGCTTTGGATAGTGTTAAGATGTGGACTTATTTTTCCTTAAAACAAGGAAACCTGTTCCCTACACTAAATGGATTTTTTAAAAAAAATATTTTTAATTACTCTGGCATAGCCTATAGCTTTATTATTCTTCTATTTCAGGGATATACACATTTACAGACTTTCCTTTCAAGCCTTCAGTCAGCCAAGAGAAAGATAACATAACTAAATATGAAGTCCTTTCCTTCAATAGTAGTGATAACCATCATGACTTCAGTGCCTGTGGGTCTCAAGGTGCCTAACCAAATACAAGTAAAACAACCACAACACAAATGATGTTATGGTTCAGTAAATTTCAGAGCCCTTAAGAAAAAGCGTAGGGAAAAAGCACAACCACCATTCTGGAGAGGTATAATCTAATTATTCAGTGAGGAAAATTATTATTTTTTAATCACTTGCAGTGTGTTGTGATCAATTAACATGTTATGCTATAAACATTTTTAGAAATGGAACCTACACTGTGTAGCATAATCTGTGCATTGATGCAGACATAATAATGAAATGTTTCTTCAGCTTTCAGAATTTTTCAGCATGCATTTTGCATCTGAGTAAATTGTTTATGAAATTTCCCCCCTCTCTCTTATTTTTCCTTTTTTTTTTTTTTTTGAGAGGTATGTATTCTTAATTACAGTGTTTACAATTACATCTGTGGCAAATTCAACTTCCAGTAACTGCATTCTGCTTTCAAAAGTTACTAGTGCCTTTAAATTGAAAAAAGTCTTGAATAAAAGAACTTGGGGGGTGCTGGTGGATGAGAAGCTCAGTATGAGCCACCGGTGTGCACTTACAGCCCAGAAAACCAATCACATGCTGGGCTACATCAAGAGAAGCACAGCCAGCAGTAGAGGGAAGTGATTCTCCCCCTCTACTCTACTCTGGTGAGACCCCACCTGGAGTACTGTGTCCACTTCTGGAGCCCCTCTTACAAGCAGGATCTGGACATGCTTTAGCATGTCCAGAGAAGGGTCATGAGGATGATTAGAGGGCTGGAGCACTCTCCTATAGAGATAGACAGAGTTGGATCTATTCAGTCTGGAGAACAGAAGGCTCCAAGGAGACCTTATTGTAGCCTTCCAGTATCTGAAGGAAGCCTACAAGAAAGCTGGGAAGGGACTTTTTAGGGTGTCAGGTAGTGATAGGACCAGGGGCAATGGAGCAAAAATAGAAATGGGTAGATTCAGATTGGGTATTAGGAAGAAGTTCTTCCCCATGAGGGTGGTGAGACACTGGAACAGGTTGCCCAGGGAGATGGTGGAAGCCTCATCCCTGGAGGTTTTAAGGCCAGGCTGGATGTGGCTCTGAGCAACCTGATCTAGTGTAAGGGGTCCCCGCCCATGGCAGGTGGGTTGGAATTAGATGGTCCTTGAGGACCCTTCCAACCCTAACAAGCCTGTGACTCCATGAAAGTATTAATTCTGTATTATCCTGTGTTACACAATCTCCTGCTAACCAGTTGATATGTTCTACTAAAGAAATGGTTGGAGTGTTGTGACAAATAAGAGGAGAGGAACTTCTGAAGATCTTGATGCTCTTGTGTTTCAAAACGGGCAGGAAAAATATGATCCATGCAACTCTAGCATTTATGGTATATACTTATTTAATAATTTCATAGTACTGTAAAAACATCTAATTAACTGCAAAATATTACTTCACTAGCAAATGAACACTATTATTATTTTATACAATAATTTTTGAGGTCAGAAAGTTGCATGATGATATTGACAATCCCCTCTCCTTCTGAAATCTAAAGGTCTGCATTTCTCCAAAGGAACATACACAAATAAATAGAACAAGGGAATAAAATATAACTTATGTTGTAAAATATTAGCTTTAAAACATGCTAATCTGCAAAAATAATCAGCCATTAATATCAACTATGCAACTGTTTTAAACCATGTTTCTGTATGAGATGTTTGGACTATGATGTGTTTTCTGATATGTTTGATTTTGCATATGCATGTTAACATATTTTGTTTCTAATTGTGATATAAAAAGCTCCCATAAGAGTTGGGAATATTGTGCCACTTATTTGTTTTCCTTTCTAAGAGAACAAAGATAATTCAACTAGAATCTGAATTCCTTCTGTATATTTTAACCAAGATTTTGTTACCCAAACTTCAATTTATGACCACTTTACACATGATACTATTCCTAAAACATATGACTTTTTTGTTGTTGTTTTGTTTTAATAGGATGCTTTTTCCTCCCTTCTGAATGTTGGAGAGTGTTGTGCTTGAAATATCTTGGGGAAACAAGCCCAGAGTTTTTCAGAGATGCAGAGTAAGCTGCTGCCTTCAGCTCTGACCTGAACATACATTATTATAGGGCAAATCCTAAGTTTCCACTAAAGTAGATATAGATGCAGTGTAAATCTACCAAGATATTACCTGACAGAGCTCTGTCTCCCATTTTTTGCCCTCTGTTTTTCTTCCTCCTCACTGCCCCTCCCACCCCTCCCCCCTGTGAGAGTCTAAACTCCTTGTGTGACTCAACAAAGATAAAATCACTTGCTGCTTGCCCAGACAATATGTTGTCAGGCAGAGCCACTGGAAAGAAGGTGCAAAGACCAATCCTGGATGCAAATCACCTTGTGATTGCATCATGATAACACTGACTGCAGCTGGCCTACAACAATGGCCCAAGGACCCAGCCATCATGCCTTCAGGACAAGATAATTTCCAGCTATCAGATACCCCCAGGAAGGGAGGATGGCGAGACAATGGACTTACCACCTGTTTCCTGATGTGTAATGGGTGTGTGGGCAGGTTAGATGGAGAAGGGGAAGGTGGAGGTCCTCCCCCCCTCCATCTAGACCCCTGCCTAAACACACAGGAATGCACAGAAAGATTTCCTGGGGAAAGATACCTGGATATTTACCTAAGGAGGATTTCCTGGCTCCTGAATTCCTGAGGGACAATGCTTGGTCACATACCTAAGGACTAAAAATTGTATAAAAGACTTGAGCCACTACTGGCTTGAGAGGGAAGAAAAACGCAGAAGAAGGACCATGCCGCTGAGGAGGATGGAAAAGCCCGGGCCGAGGCTGTGTCGGAGAAAAGAGGCCGTGGAGCCTGGGAGAAGCAGACTGAACCCTCTCTCTGTGTCCTAAGTCCCGCTTGCTGCCACTCATGGAGCTGAAGAAGATGCCCAGAGGGACCACATCTCTTCTCCAGCCAAAGTCTCAGCACCCTTTCTCTACAGACCCGGGCTGCCCAGAGGGACCACATCTCTCCTCCAGCCAAAGCTTCAGCACCGTTTCTCCAAACCCAGAATCTCCTGCAGCACCTTTTCTCCACAGACTCAAACTGTCTTGGGGGGGGGGGGGGGGGGGGGGGGGGAGGGGGAGGAGTGTGGTAATATAATTCCTTTCCTCTTCTCTCTCTCCCTCTCTATTTTCTCCCTCTCCCCTTCTTATTTCCACTTTATTTATGTAATAAATAGTCTAGCTGTTGATATTTTGGCCTCGTTTGTGCCTCTAATTTCACAACACGGGAATATTCAAAAGAACTGAGTCTCCTTCCCTCTCCGGACCGAGACACTGACCTGTATAGAGTAGGTTATGACTAAAAGTAACAACCTACTATTATGAGATTAATGTTATTCTTGTGACACAGGGACATCTAAAGCAATATAAAAGCATTCAGAGTGACAGGTGACATTTGCTTTGTTACTCTGCTTTTGCACGTCTGTGACATATCTTCACAGACACACTAGGGCTTTGATTCCTCAGTGTTTTGTATTCATGTACTTTCCACAGTGCTGCTATGGATCTACTGTATGCAGAAATTCAAAGTATGCATGTAAATGCATAAATGATAAATTGTTGATGGGAAAAAATGGCTGTGGTCAAGCATGGGAAATAATCCATGAGATATTTGTATTCCAGAAAGAGTATAAACTCTGATGGGAACATAAATGATCACTATTGTTTGTTATACAATTTTCAACCATTCCAGAGAAGTTCCCTACTAATACTAATCCTAAAAATAGATTATAGCTATCAGAGGCCACAAATGCACCCTCTCATAGCTGGATAGTATATTTTAATCCTGTATGTGTCATTGTGCCACTCTGGTTCAATGTTGGTTTCCCAGTTTAGTATTCAGAGAGCTAATTCATTTTGTTGCTGGCAGCAGTGCATTAATGAGCAAGCTACAACAATGAACACTGTCTGCATAACAAATACGTCTTTCTCAAAGTGCAGTAAATACAAAGTGATTAACATGAAATAACTGCTCTGGCAAACTGCTTTTAAATAGATACTAATGTTTTTATTTAACCCTGTATTTGTCAAATGTGTCTTGAGTGGGCTTGTTTGCATTTATATTCTGGTTGAGCTAAATGCAAGGTGGGGGTTTTCTACCTTGGAGGTTTATTTTAACGAGTACATTCTCTTGGAGATCTGCTGCTAGCATATTGGATCCAAATGATTATTAATACTCTGTTCCCTGCTTCTGACATTTGCTAAGGCAGAAACATCAAATAGAACTAAATCACATCATGCTCACACCAGCTATCTTAATCTGACCCTCCTATCTAAGATAATGAAAATAAGATCTGAGTAGGTTCATGTTGCAGTTGTTAATAACCTTTAAATCTAAAAAAGAATAAGGTGGTGTTGGTTTGCCACCCAACTGAGATGAGAAAGTACAAAGAAGGAAGGTAGGAAGTATGAAGAACTATTCTGATGTTGCCCTCTCCTTACAGCTCCATCCCCAGTTTTTCATCTTAATCTTGGCATAATAGAAGAACTGGATTATGAAAAGATGGGACTCTGTTCCTAGAAAGAATAAGGCAGAGACAGCTGATTTGACAGTCAATATCCCTTATCTTTATTGCCACTCAATCCCTGTTGGGGGAGCCCGTACATATAATGTAACAGTAAAAAGTGAAAAGTATAGCAACCCCCACGAAACCCTGTGAAACAGTTCTCTTGTCATCCAGACAATCCTCTAAAGCTGTGCTGTTCACATTCTCACTGTCATCTCACTTCATCTCACTATTATGTGCCAGTACTGTAGGCTTTCTGCTCTCTAACAGTCTTTCAGAGACCGTTTTATTGGAAGATGTTTTATAAAATAGCCCAAGTGTTCTATTTTCCTCTCTACCTTCCCCCCCCCGTTAGGGCATTTCTGTAATGATTTATTGTTTGTACACATTTTTAATGGACTAGAAATTTTCCCCATGTAGATCATACATGATGAACTTTTACAACCAGGTAACAGAATTTGAACCCTGGTATCTCTAGTGGAAGTGTGTCTTTTTACTGTTCTATGAAGCTCCTTTAAAGATATATCTCAATGAAAAAATAGACAGTATTATGTCAATGTGAAGAATAAGCAAGAGGAAGAGAAAACTTTGATTTCCTCAAGGAGAATCACAAAGAATATTACCAATACATTAGGGGATTTTTAAGTAATACTGATGCACTCACCTTAAGTATTGGGTAAAATTTACAAAGAAATATTTTCACGCTCTGTTCAAAAATTTGGAACTAGCTCCTTTTCCATTCACTAAGCCCAAATCAGGTTCATAGGAGTCTTACAGGAAGAAGTCCTCTCTATTCCTGAAAACACAACCTGTTATGTATTAGTAAGAAGACAGATTTGGGAAACATCTTTGTTTGGAACAGGGTGCATATGGAACTGTGACTAATATTATCTATGAAAGATCATGAGTGGATAAGGGAATGGCTGGTAAACTTACAAGACAAATTTCATAAAGTATTCATTTGACAATCAGAGCCTCAAATGTGATCATGTTTAAAAACTCAGGTCAGTAGAGATGTGCTGATTTCTGAAGGCATACAGATTCCCATAGCTACAGCCCTCATCTTCAATTTTACTAAGTTACCATAGTTTGAAGAAAGCCACATCCAGGCAGTCCAAGGATGAGGTGTGCCTGCTGTTCTCAGCAAGGGAAGATCTGGAACACCTACAAGCAAAAACACCCACTTGCATTTAAGTAATCCCAAAAGAGGTATCCTCCTCTCTTTCCTGGTTTTGCAGTACATTACCTGAGCAATGAACTGGCATAAGCACTTTCTCCTTGATACTTTGCTTCCTTTTTCATCTGCTTCTGTTATAGTTTGTTGTGTGGCACTATAGACTGACCTTCCAGTGTAGCAAAGTTAGGTTCAGGGAGCTTCAGAACATGCACACTTCTAGCTCATAGGCAAATTTTACAGGCCTTGCTAATCACATCCCTGCTCTCTGAAAAATACGGCTATAGAAGCTATAAAATTATACTTAAGTAAATTAAGTCTGATTCATGTTACGGTCATTTAGTTATGATTTTTGCAAATGTGTTTCTTTTCTTAAATTAGGGGTGATATGCCAATCTTTAAATGAGAGGCCACTAATGAAAATATAGCAATTAATGAGAAAAATAAGATTTTGATGAAAAATTATGAAAAATAACACTGTATCATGAAAACAAAGCAAGAACAGTGGCTCAGACTCACATCTCTTAACTTAGTTAAACCAGTTCAGATAGATTTCTCCATTACAAAAAAAAAAAAAAAAAAAAAATTTTAAAAAAAATATTTAAAAAAATTGCTCCTTGACAGAATAAGCAAACAATTAGAAAATGCTGATTGCTATGCACTGATGGTAAGATAAAGGTATCAAGGTAATATCAATTTTTAATCTATTTTTAGAGAAAGTTGTTTAACTAACACTAAATTGCTATGGGACCAACAATCACAGTTGCTGCTGCTTTTTGTTGCAAGAAGTCTGGAAGTTCCCATCAAAGCAGTGTACAAATCTTGAACAGCAGTGATGAAGCCATAAACAAAAGAAAATTGATGGGATTTTTTTAAGAGAACTTTTTTTGACAATTATCCATTTTGAATCTTTTCTCTGTTCTGGTTTTTCACTGGATCAATGATAAACCACAAAAGCTTTGCTTGTCATATGTTTTAAGGCTATTCCATCAGGAAAAAAACCTGTGTACTGGAGCTGAGGTAAAGACTTAACTTAGAATTTTACTTCAAAGTCCTGATCTTTTTTTCTTTTTTTAATTTGCTTTTTTTAGGTAGTTCTTTCTATATTCATTTTCCCTTCTGCTTTACTTGTTTTCAGAACACATTCAGTGCAACAACAAAACATCAAATAGATAGGTTTAGTAAATAGTGTTGGCAGAAATAACATGTTTGTTCAAGCACTTAATCTTTCACTGTTTAATGTAAACATTTCTCTAATCCATGTTCTGCCTTCTGCAACAGCTCTCCTACATCCTGCATTATTGACTCAATTATTCCCAGTTTTTGACCATCAATACTTGTTCTGTAGTTTCTTCATTCCCCTTTATTTTCTGTCTGTTGCTAGTTAACCTGATGATTGCATTATTTGCCACTTAAAAGCATTTTAGGTTAAGACTTATATTGTATGGTGTGTAAAATTACGTTGTGTCCTCTTAAAGAATTATGGTGAATGAATGCCAAATTATGCTTTGCATATACAGTCTCTACTGGAGTTCTGCAGTGTATAATAAGTTCCATGATATGCAAGTTGTGATGGGTTACGCCTATCCTGAAAGCAGGGTGGGGGAGAGCTTGTGAGAGCCTTGCTCTCCCTGGAGGGGGTTTTCCCCCTGGGAAACTGAGTTAGTCTGTTCCACTCCCCCTCCCTGTCCAGCAAGCCTGTAAAAAGGAAGACACTGCAGCCATTTGGGCTCTTTTGCTTCTGCCTTGCCAGGATGAGAGGATGGAGTTGCTGCTGGCTTCCAGCTTCTCTGCCACGTGGTCAGGCCTGGTCCTTTCTCCCTGCTACATCTCTTCAAAGGACTGGTTTTGTACATATATTTTTCCCCCATCCATCCTTGTTCCTTACCCTTGTGAACCCTTCCTGTTATTGTGATTTATGTATTTATTTATTTATTTATTGGTTTGGTTTTAAAAAAAATTTTTACCTCTCTACTTCCAAACAGACTCCAAATTATTTCTCGGTAGATTTGATCCTTCCCTTTCTTTTTTTCTCAGTTGGGAAAAAGGAGAAGGGAACAGGGGAGGGATTCTCAGCCTTGCTCCTGAGCTCTTAAATCCCAGTTAAGGCTTAAACCACCACACAATTATAACAGATTTTTTAACTGTTTTTGGTAATTGCTCTGAAACATTGATAAGAAGCATTAAGGAAGAGAAGAAGAATAAAATATCACATGGAGTTTGCATTAGTAGAGTTGTGATAAATTGACAGTTTACTGCTTGTCCTTTTATTAATATTCTATCACTAGGGAGCATTGAGCTGATGAAATAAACATCATGGATAGGAGAAGCACACTGCACTGATATGAGGAAGGAATGATTTGGGAATTTATCAGCACACTCAGTGATTTTGTCCTCCCTAGACAAATTTCTGCCCAAATTCTGTAGCAGGTTATTGATATCTTGCTTATATTTCTGCAGAGCTGCTATGCTAAAAGTAAGGAAATCCACAATAATGTTATGTCTTTGCTAATATGAAATTACAGTGTTATGAAAGGTTATCTTAACACATGATGTATTGAACCAGGAATGTGGAACATCTTGTGGCAAAAGGTTATTTCAGACTATTAGTTCATGGAAATTTTAAGGACAGAAGTTCTTCAGATAGGAATGTATTATGGTGATTGTGTTCTAAATGTCCATATTTCACCATCTTCTTATGGTAAGTGGTATCTAGATAGAGGTATCTATTTACTTCAGTATCAAGAGACACATTTATATAGAATTCTGAACAGAAAAAAAAAGTTTATGGTAGGTCTGTGAAAGTGGTCTTTTAGCAGCAAAAACATGCTAAAATTATTGTATCGTTTTCTCCTAGAGTAGGAAAGTGATTAATGTTACTGATAATCAGAATAAGAAAGAATATGCAGCAGATAACTTCCACCAGTAAAACCTTCACTTTTTTTGTTGGTTTTGGGGTGTTGGGGTTTTTTTGGTTTGTCTGTTTTGTTGAGGGGGTTTTGTTGGGTGTTGTAGTTGTTGTTTTGTTTGTTGGATTTTTGCTCTTCCTTCTTATTCACATAAGTTGGAAGGAAATGCCGCCTAATACTGAAGTAATGAAGAGGTGTTGGATTCCCACTGGTTACCCCTGTGGATTAATGAGGGGTGAGACAGAAATTGCAGAGCTGTCATTCAGAATGACCTTACAAGATAAGACCATTCTGCAGTAAGTGAGAAGGGCAGGATGTATGTTTTTTCTGTACTTTAATGAGAAAAATGGACCTGTTTATCCACCAGCTGTCATCTTTGTTTTTGATTCAAGCCATTTTTGGAAAAGCTTTTCTGTTCTTAAATGTTGAAATCAAGCAGAAGCCTCAAAAGAATGGTTTGTTGTCAGCAAAATCTAATGAATTGTCACAAACTATGGAAAACCACCTGCCAATAGATGCACTTGTAAGACAATGACATTCACAGACTACCTCAAGACACATATTATAACTGTCTTAATTTAAATAATGTACAAAGTGGTATATGAATGAACAAAGGCTCCTTTATCCCACCTACTGAACTATTTCTATTGTCTTCTGTCCTCCATTTCTATAGCTTAACTATAGTTTGTTTGTTTTTCTGTTGTACATTCAGGACATATTTTGGTGAGAAAGTAAATTATGAAAATCTCTAAATTACAGCTATTTTTTTTCATGTAGAAATTGAACACTTTGTTAGCATCATTTCCCTTGGCTTTAATTTCATGATAAAAAGATAAGTATTTTCTAATACATTCAATAGGAAACACAAGCTATGCCTGACAGATTGTGCAAAATGAAGAATCTTTGAAGGTTGCTGAATCAAACACTGAAAAAATAAGAAATGCAAAAATAAAGGTGGAATAAGGGATGAAGTTAGAATTAAGATAGAATGAACAATTATGTGTTTCATACTATTTTTCTGATTTTTACAGCTCCTGAATCCCGTATATTTGTGCCATTCAAACTTCTCCCTGGATGCTGATCTCGGCTTCTGATTCCTATTTCAGCCATTAGATTCCTGCTGTTCCTTGATTTCCCTTGCTTGTTTCCAAATCATAGAAACACAGCAGTTTTTCTGTCCCCCAATTTGGTATCATACTCAAACTTGCACTGTCCCTGCCACCCAGGTGTCAATTTATTTATGCAATAAATACACTTAAAAGTATTTACACCTGTATTCATCCCTGGGGGAACATTGCTTATAACCACCAATGAGACTTTGCACTGCTGATCACAATCCTTTGCTGTTGATGATCTAGTTAATTTTCAGTCTGCCTTTTTAAGCTGAATTATGCAGTTCTTATATCAACAGTTAGGCCATTAGAATACTATGGGAGACCATATTGAAGTCTTTGCTCAAATAAAGGTAAACAACACACAGAGCACTACTCTTGTCCACAGGCCAGGCATCTAAAAGCAAAAGATAATCAGTTTTACCACACATTATCTCTTCTTGGTAATTCTGTGTTGGCTGATCCCATTCACCTCCTTGCCTTTCATAAAGATGGCAACCACTTCCGGCAATAGTTGCTCCATCACTTTCTCAGGTACTGTGGTGGTCAGAGAAGGCCCAGCTTTGCCTCCCCCATGAAGAAGGAAAAAAAAAACCACAGCTGGACCAGTCAGAGAAGCAAAGGATATGCTATATTTACAAGCAATGTGAGATGCAGGTCGTATATACACAATATATACAGTATTTACAATAGATACAGAAATATACAGCAAAGAAAAATACAGGAACAAAATTCCCTCCTCCAGACAGAGGAGGGTTCCCCCTCTGTGCTCCCCTCTCTCCCCCTACCTCCCTTTTTTTCCCAAAAAGGGTTAGAGAGAGAAAAGGCAGTTATTAAGGAAGAGCGTTCTTATTAGGCCTCCAAGCGTATGCAGGATTAATGCTTATCTGGTATTCAAGGTCATTCCGGCTAGTTGCTCAGAAGCAGACAGGCTGGAAATGGAGAACAGAGTGGAACTGAGAAAAATTCCAACTGCGCTAAAACTTAAAGCTGCATTCTACCAATCTACCAATGAAATTCATTTCGAATATCAATGTTTTCAAAATATTCAGCCAGAGTGTCCCAGCACTGTCCCTTTCTTAAAGGCACAGCCTCAAATGGTCAGAGGTACTGAGGTAAGACCGACCAGTCTCTTTCCCCTTAGACATTCCTTCCTGCTCTTGTAGAATATTGTGGCAGTGTGAAGGTTTGATCCTCCCACCACATAAAGCACAGCTAACTCCGTTGGAGAAGCAAACGAAAAGTTGTATTTTACAAGCAAAACTACACTCTACAATGGAATGCAATGAATATATACAAAATATACAGTATTTACAATATATACAAATATACCAATGTATACACGAAAGAACGTAACACAGAAAGACCCTTCTGAGAGGGTTTCACCTCAAGTTCTCCCCCAAACCTCTCTCTTTCTCCCCCTTTCTTGTCCAAGCTAATTAGATGAAAAAATGAAAAAATAAAGAAATGGATATTAAGCAAATTCATTAGTTCAAAGCAGTTGTTAGAGAAGTTAGCATCTTATCTTTTCCAGCCCAGGGTCAGCAGCATGCACTCTGGCCAAGAGAAGGAAAAGACAGAATGACACTGGAGAAAGGAATGTGAGGGATATATTGCTATGGTAGTCTCACATCTCACCAATGAAATTCATTTAGACTTATCATGGTATCATAGTATCATAGTATCAGTCAGGGTTGGAAGGGACCACAAGGATCATCTAGTTCCAACCACCCTGCCATGGGCAGGGACACCCCACACTAGATCAGGCTGGCCAGAGACTCATCCAGCCTGGTCTTAAACACCTCCAGGGATGGGGCCCCAACCACTTCCCTGGATAACCCATTCCAGGGACTCCACTTGTCACTGGCCTCCACTAGGACATGGACCCATTGACAGCCACTCTTTGGGTGCAGCCATCAAGCCATTTCTTTATCCATCTAGTGGTCCACCCATCAAACCCATGTTTCACCAGTTTGGAGACCAGGATGTGGTGCGGGACAGTGTCAAAGGCTTTGCTCAGGTCCAAGTAAATGACATCAGGTGCTTGCCCCTCATCTATTAATGTTGTCACGTGTTCATAGGAGGCCACCAGGTTTGTTAGGCAGGATTTGCCCTTGGTGAAGCCATGCTGACTGTTCCAAATTGCCTCTTCACTATTCTTCTGAATCAGTAGTGCCTCCAGGAGGATCTGCTCCATGATCTTTCTGGGCACAGAGGTGAGACTGACTGGCCTATAGTTCCCTGGTTCCTCCTTCTTACCCTTTTTGAAAATGGGAGTAGTGTTTCCCCTTTTCCAGTCTGTGGGGACTTCCCCAGACTGTCATGACTTTTGGAATATAATAGAGAGGGGTTTAGCAACCTCATCTGCCAGTTCTCTCAGTACCCGTGGGTGTATCCCGTCGGGTCCCATGGACTTGAACACTTTCAGGTTCTTCAGGTGATCACGAACCTGATCTTCACTTACGATGAGCAGTTTATCCTCCCCATTCCTGGCATTGTCTTCCATGACATCACGAGTGTGGCTAGAGGCCCTTGCAGTGAAGACTGAGGTAAAGAAACTATTGAGTACCTCAGCCTTTTCCTCATCACTTGTGACTATTTCGCCAGTTTCCTTTCTGAGGGGGCCCACACCTTCCCTAGTCATCTTCTTCCCATTAATATACCTGTAGAAGTTCTTAGTGTTCCCTTTAACCTCCCTGGCTAGATTAAATTCAAATTCTGCTTTGGCTTTCCTAACCAGAGCTCTTGCTGCTCAGGCAGCTTCCTTATATACCCCCTGTTCTAGCTGTCCTTCCCTCCACTTCCTGTAGAGTTTCTTTTTAAGTAATAGTGTGTCCAGTAGCTCCTTGCTCATCCAGGCAGGCGTCTTAGCATTCTTTCCTGCTTTTCTCTTTGTTGGTATACATAGCTCCTGGTCACAGAGGAGGTGGTCCTTCAATACTGACCAGCTGTCCTGGGTCCCTCTTCCCTCTTCCCTCCAGGGCTTTGTCCCATGACACTTTGGCTAGCAGATCCCTGAAGCGACCAAAGTCTGCACACCTAAAGTCTAGGGTCATAAGCTTAGAATACTTCCTCCTGATTGCCCTGAGGATATTAAATTCAACTGCTTCATGGTCAAGTTCAGTATCTTCCCTTTTTTTCCCCTTTTTACACCAAAACATTCAGATAGAAAACTCTGTAGCTGTCCTTTTCTTAAAGTCACAGCCTAAAACTGTCACAAATATGTATTTGGTTTTTGAGTTTTCTCATTTTCAGGAACCTCCTCCAACCACCATGACCTTTCAGATGCTATTGAGTGGGCTCACAGTGCCATTGGCTGCATTCCTCAGCACTCCTGAATGAATAGATTCGATCCCCTGGACTTGTGTATGCCAAACTGTCCAAAGTGATCTTTCCCTCCATCCTCAGCTGCTCTGAGTAATGTTCACTCCTGCAGACTGTCATTTGGGCTGCAGGCAAGCTTTCAGCTTATCAAAGAAAACCAAGGCAAAGCAGGCATTGAGAACCTCTGCCTTTCCTATACCTATTTGCATAACATCCTCTGTCCCATTAACCCATGGACTTGACTTTTCTTGGTCGCCCTTTCTTTTTATTCTTTTTTTAATCTTTTATTTTATCCTTAATATTTCTTAATGTTTTCAGCTACAGTTGAACTTTGGCTTTCCTAACTGAGATGCTCTTCTAGTCCAAAATTATTTTCCACTGACTGATTTAAGTAACTATGTTTCTGCCCATAGGCTGCTTATTAATTGTGTTCTGAGCATATTGCTTTTAGTAGTAGCTTATGATTCACTGATCTTCATGTAGTAGCACATAATTCCCATCTAGTATGATGTTGCAGATGTTCTAGTCCTTGGCAGAAATCAATCTTGAGAGCTCCCTCAGACTCAGACTGTGTGCAGCATCAGCATTCACAAGGCAATTATGCTGAGTTAGCAGATAGTAATATATGTTAGTATTACTGTACTTGCACCAAACAAGTAGTAAGGACAGCCCAAATCACTTAGGCTGATTCACTTACTACTTTGTGATATCTATACCATACTTTTGCCTCTTACGTAGCAGTTGTTGGTTCTCAAACAGTTCTGGAGTGGATTCCACAGGGCATCAATAAGCTCCTAAAAATAAAAATAATCTGAAAATAGCACTAACAAACACATTTGCCTGTATCTAGGTTTAGAGATATCCAGCAGACAAGAGCAAGGTGAATAATCAAAACCAAGTTTTCATGGAAACAATGCAAAGTGTTAGCGTGTCACATAGTAAAGTTTGACCACATGAGGATTTATGTGATATAATGTGTACTTAGTATGTATTTCTAGGTATTGCTTATAGACTCTTTTTAACCACTAAGAATTTTCTTCTTTCTATGAAACACCACATCACATTCCTCTTCAGACTCAGTCATGCCCCAGCTCACTCAGAGGCAATGGATCTAGCCCATTAGAGAACAGGTATTTGCTATCCTGCAAATCAGTAGCATGGCCCACATCAGTCTGGGAATGCTTTGCAGTGTTTCTGAAGACATTTCAAACTATTTTTACAGAAAGTAGTTTTCTGTTTGCCAAGGGAAGGGCAGAAAGCTGCAGTAAGCTTATCGATAAGTCACAGTGCTGGCCCTAACATCTTGGCTAGGAAGACATTTCTGACTATGCCAAGACATAGAGTTATGACTGTAAATCTATTCTAGGATAGAAACTCTTGTTGGATTGTTAAGTCTGAGTAAGCCCTGTAGGGACATATTACTTTCTTGACAGCATCACAGAGGTGATATGGACCAGTTCTACAAGAGATAGATAGTAGAAAAATAGAATAGTAACTGCTTTACATTTTCAATATAATTTCTGGTGTGAAAGAGAAGACTACAATAGTCAAACTCACTTTACTAGAGTTTGACTAAATGGAAGAGTCGCTTGCAAGAGCTCAACATCAGCAAGCACATCATAACATCCTTTTCCTGCATAGACATGTTAGCAGGAAGTGTGGAGTTAAACTGAGTCGCTATGTGAGGTTTTGAGACAATTGTCCTGCTCCATCCCTTTGGTTGCTGTGCAGTTCAATCTTTTTTTCAAAGGTGAGAAATTCTTCTGTAATGTGGCAGCTGGAGTGGCCACCATTGGCTAATGCTATCACTGGAAACCCAAGCATTTGTATTCCAAAGAAAACTTACAGAGAATTGTGAGATGTCAAGTCAGAAATTGGTGAGTACACAGAGCTAAGCACACAGGTAAATTGTTGCTTGGGGCAGTCCTGCTCACTGACTTCTTGCACTGACTTCTTATCAGAGACTGCTGCATTTCTTCTTATTCCCCTCTTGTATCTTACTTTTTCCTTCCACTCTGCTGTAAATAGCTATGAAGAAAGGGGTGTATGGTTGTGATCTTACCTATATTACTTATAGCTTCATACATAACCTTTCCCAACCTCTTCCCATGTTGCATAGATGAAATCTTGATCTTCTTCAGTTCTTCTGAAAATATTTTACATGACTTTTCTGTCTATACTACAGCTTGTTAAGAATTAGGAGGCTTTCCCTTATTCAATAGATGCTGTATTAAATTACTCTTCCTTGGTTTGTGGAAGTGAAACCTAGAAACATAGCTTATTTTTTCAGATATTAATACAGAGATAATTACATACAAATTTCCTATCAATCAGTTATTGAGTAGAAATCCTTATCAAAATAAAAAGGAATTTGATGTATGTATGAAAAGATGGTTTACCACATCCTTTTATTATTCAAATAGAGAAAATGTCTTTTTTATCCTTTTCCACTCTATCATTAGTATAACAGTTCCACTTACTTTTTTTTTTTTTTTAACAGTATAGTGTTATGGAATTCCATATGATTTTTTTTTTTTAAAATTATTATTATCTAAAAGAATTTAAGTTAAATCTTTGTAACATGTTTATAGGGTATTTAAGTATGGTCAAATGGAAGACAGTGATACATTCACTTGTAGTTTAACACAAAGAGGGTGTCATGCTGTTATCTAGCACAATAAAAAGTACCAGATTCGATGTGTAATTTAATATTGTCCTGTGGCTTCATTAAGAAGAAAGTAAGTATGCAAAAGTGTTCTGTTTTTCCAGATGGCTTCATATGCAACATTTGCAGTGGCTGCTAATGAAGTAAATAAAAGGAAAACAAATCCCTGCTGTTCATGGTCTGTTCCCTAATATGAAAGGTCTCATTAAAAAAATTGCTATTGTAAACAAGTATTTGGGGCATTAACATTAAAATAAAGAGTACAGTTGTGAGCATACAACATTCCCCAGCCTTACTCTACTGCCAGAATCACCTTGCTCTGAAATAAAATTTGAAACATTTAATTAACTACAATTGAAATTAAATATATTTTAATTAAATGTAATTTCATTAAATACAATTTCTGGCTTCCCATAGCAGATTTATATTTAATAATTAAAGATTTGTTTCAAGTAAACAATGGAAAACATTGTTATTTAATATCTGATCAGTAATATTGCTGCAGAATTATTTTGCAAACCATTTTATTTTTTTCTCAGCAATTATGCACTCTGTTCAACTTATGTGTCATCTAAAATCTTCTGAAAATGTTTTTCTTGCCTTAAAATGAAGAACACAGATACCAACTACTCCTCATAAGTGTAAATACAGTGCAGAAATGTCCTTCTTATTAAATTGCTAAAATATGTATAAATATATTTATAAATTTATTAATGTTATTAAAAATACAGATGTTTATCAGCATAGAATGGAAGCATTCTGACTTTTTCAGATTTTTTTTTTTCAAGAAACTGCATAATGCTTAGGAACCAATTATAATATAGTAGTCATTGAGTATATTGACTCCTTAATTTCAGACTGAGGGAAAGGAAAAGAGGGCTAGTACTTGATTTTAAGATAACAATAGCAATTGGTCCTATGTAGCCTTCAACCACAAAAGAATGACTTAGAAAGTTCTAAAATTACAAGAAAATTGGAGCAAGAATGCATGCAAGCAATTATCCTTGAGAAGCACTACAGCAGACCATTGTCCTTCCTAAAGATAACATTCCCTCTAGCAGTGCTATCTATAGGAATTTCAGCATTCCTGGGAAAACAGGACTGGTGAATCTCAAAAGAAAAAAAACAGATCTGTGCTTAAATATCTACTAAACACACCTCTACTGAGAGAAAAAGAATGCTATGAAGAGGATAAATGAGATTTTGATTTGAAATTTCAATTTGCCTTTAGCATCATCCTTCACCATGGTCACTCAGTCCTACCTCCCTTGTACAGAACAGGATTCTTTCCCCTCTGAAACAACCTTTAATCCAGCAGGTAATATTCTATGCAGACCAAATATATGTGCACTGTCAGGAAAAAGGACTTCAGACTGAGATGCAAAACTACCCTTTCCCTTACATGGCTGATGAATTTTCCAGTCTGATGTTATGCTGAGCCCGTAAAAGGTCCCACTCCTCCCATTTATAATTTATGTAGTGTAAACCAGATTAATTACAAGATATACAGGGACAGATTTGGTTTATCCATTTGTTCTACTCCTGATCAAGACCCTCTGGCTTTTATTTCTTTTCAGTCATGGGTTTACAACAATAGTTTCAACTTTTCAAATGAAACTGTAGTGGGCACCTGGAAAGGTTCGTTAGGTCATATAATTGCGAATTAACTCCACATAGCTAATCTACCATAAAAATGAAGATCCAAAATTCTTTCTGAGTTTATTAGAAGTATTTCCTCTGCCAAAGGTTGTTTAGTTCAGACAACTTGTGAATTACTCTTATCCCTCATGTGGAGACTGTGCTCTTGTCATTGACATTTGCTCTATGAGAAAGGTAACATGCTCAAATTCTGATTTCTGGACAGGATCCTGAGGAATCTTGGAAAATTACCTACACAATGAGAAATTATGTCATAAGTTTAGTATGAATTTAAATTTTTTCAGGAAATTTTAATCGGCCAGGTGGACAGGGCATACTGGCATTCTCGCGCATTTGCTTATATTAGCAAGAAAGTCAAATGTAAAGTATTGTGGAAATGACATGCAAACATTTGCACATTCCATTATTTTGGGAAATCATCAGATATCTTATCCATCTAACACTTTTAAATGTAGATTACTCTGTGCAAGCAATCCACTACTTGTGTCCAAAGATGCAAAATAGTCAGTGTCAGCTTACTTACGTCTGCTTGCTTGCATAATGTGTGTACCAGTTAATACGTAGCAATCTTTCTGTTGACGTGTGCATGATATAAAGCAAAGGAAGAAAGGAAAAGTGCTAATGATTTGTGTTTGGATTAACCTTCCTAAGGGACACAAATCAATCTATCCATACAAGAAGGATAACAGAATTTTTGCCACATGTTCTCCTCTATACAAAGATATTTTTTATTATTATTATTTTGTTATTACTAAACTGTTGAAGAGCAGGCTGTTTTCTGAATAAATTCATAGCTAATACAAGACAGAGCTTGAGGAGGTAATTACAAAAACATGACCAGGGACAGAATATTTTCTCAATCTCTTGACACAATTATTCCTTTATTGGAAACCAGGGGCTTTGCAGGGGGTTTAGCCAAGTGAATTATGAAGAAGAACAAAAGAGTAGGATCATAAAAAGCGAGAAGGATTGCAATGAGTTCCTGGTGACATTTGTTTTTTTGATGAATCAGGCTAGTTATGGTTGTGTTTAGAGATAAGAGAGGCTGAAGAATGATTTTCCAAGAAATGCAGAATAAACTACCAAATCAGATGCTGTATTTGGGAAGCAGGGAATATGCACTTTCAAAAAGAACTGCAATATATACCACAATACTTTATATGTTATGATTGTATCCATAAAACTGTGAAGTTCTCTAACAGTCAAGAATTTAAGCCTCAGGCAGTGTATGAACAGTAAACATTTAACAAAAAACTCCCATCTAATTTTTCCTCCTCATGCTGTGTGCAGTTTAGTTCGTTTTATTGTTTAATGCTTCAGTTGATCTCACACTACCTTTTCTCTCCCCACAGTACTAGTCAAGAAAGTGTACGGTAATTAGATATCATGCCTCTGGAACACGTTATTCACTGCAGTGAAGTCAGAAGGAAGTTCTTCCAGTGCAGAGTTTGGAGTTGCATTATGGGATAATTTAATTTCAAACTCTTATGTCATCTCTGTAGTGGAAAAAATAATTAAAATAAAATAAAATAAAGAGTAAGGATGAAAGAGGGGAGAAGAAGGAATTCAAAGTGTTTTTTATTCCTTAAAACATCCAGAGTTAGCTACAGCTTAAGTTGTATTTGACCAATTGAAGCTCCCTCCTGCCTTTGTTGCTGGACTTAGAGTAAACCCTCCATTTTGTTTCCACTGCATACAGGTTTTTATCTGCCCACTTAAATTCTTACAGCTCTAGCCCTTTTCCCAGATAAATTCACCTGTTTTTCCAAGCAAAGTCCCACAACTAATCTTCACAGATTCCTCCCATTGGAGTAAATGTCTGGATTTTCTCCTATGCATCTTTTAAATAGGCAGCAGATGTAGCTCAGGAACCTTTGGGCCACAGTGTTAACTGTTCAGGACAGAGGTCTTAAAAATATTTATCCTAAAGGAAGATTTATAAATGTCCTCATGTAGGAAAAGGCAGCAGGAATAAAATAGAAGATAGGGCAAATACTAACTCTGTGCCTCTAAAAAAAAGATTAAAAAAAAAATAAAATTCTATTCTACCTCCCTCAAGCCCCAACAGTGAGTACACAAAAATCCTTACTTTGTCCTTACAAACTGTAGCTGTCCTTCCAGCATGTTAAGAAGATATTTTTAGTATTTGATTTTCTTTGCTGGAGAGGGTATTGGTGATGCCCTATGGAAAACTGATAAGCTTCTGTTTTTCAGGCGTGACTATGATGCATAGTTACTTTAGCACACAGATACAACTAAACTAAACTAACTACAAGGCAAAATGTGTTTTGGAATGTATTTTCCATTATGTCATTTTTGGAAATCTTGCTTTCCTCGGAATGTGTAGGTGAGGCTTGCAAGATTGTTATTTGAGCATTTTGCAGCTATCTTCGACATAGATGAAGAGAAGATGAGGCAGACAGTGGACACCTGTCTTAATAGCATTATTCTGCCAGAATTACCCTGAGGGAGCCAGTAAAATTTTCCATCTGGCTCAGCACCTGACTTTCAGTAATGATTATACCATGATGAAAGAGATACTCTTAGCATGCAGATAATACCAGATTTACTCCTGATTTGGCCACATCTCTGAAAAAGGGATGCAACTCAGGAACCATAAAAAGGATGATAGCAGTCTTCCTTAATGGTGGATTTTTTTATATAAACCAGGCTGTGCAGAATTGGGTGGCCTAATTTGGCACATGAGCAGGCCTTGGCTAAGAATGAGTGAATTGGCCTATAACTGGTTTGTGTCATCCACAACATGTGTATGACATGTCCAGATTAGGTTTCTTATGTGTACTCATAAATTCAGTAAATCTTGGCTTTGATATGATACAATTCCATAGAGGTTTTACCACTCTGTTTTACCTCTTTGCCTTACTCCAAGATCATGCAACTAGATTAGGAAGAATCTCTGGAATTTAGGGCTAATTGAAAGTTAAATCAGGCTTCTTAGATCTGTATTCAATTGAGTTTCAAATATCTCTGAGGATGTGCACTCCATAACCTCTTGGGAAAATCTGTTTAGTAACTCATTGCCAGTTAGAATTTCCAGTTTTTTAACTTGTCACTTTTTTTCCATTTCCATCTGAAAATTGTTTTGTTCTGTAATCACCTATTAGATATTGCAAAAGGAAAATTAGATCCCGCTTTAGCCCTTTTTTCCCCCTCAAGGCTGACCTCTCCACCAGCTCTCTCCAGTTAGTCAAAATCTTTGTTTCATCAGGGAGCCCATAAGCGGCATAATATTCAAGATGAAGAAGACTCACAAGTGGTAAGTAGAAAAGAAAAATAATTACCTCCAAACTGCTGTTTGTATCCTAATAATGCAGTCCAGTAGTCAATTAGTCTTTATCTCTGCAAGATATACTGCTGATTCAGTCTTTTTCTGCAGAGCTCCTTAGCTAGCCAGTCCTGTGGTGAATGGTGTTTATGGCTAGGATTGTGCCCCAAATATTACCAGAACATGCTTCTCTGTGTGTGACTCAAACCCCGTTTTCCCTGCTCCCTTCTGGAGTCGGCAGGGGCAGGATCTTGGCGCCACTGAGTCCAGGTAAGCAATCTACCTAGGTGTTTTTCTACCTGTGTGGTAAACAAGGGCCAGGCTATATGTTTGCGTTTGCCCTGTTCGTGGCATATGCTTATGCCATATTTGGCAAAGTATCATTTCATTGGTTAATTGTGTTAGCAATGGATGCTCACTGGACCAGTATTCATTGGAGCAAATGGTAAATAGGGGTTGTTCAGTAAACAAGTGCCCCATGCTCGTATTCGTGCCTATGCCTGTGTGCATGGCTGTGTTGCCATGGTCTGCCTTACCCAGGACCCGAATCAGTGTTCCAGAAGGCCTCGCTGCACATTGCCACCATTGCCCAGCTGCAGGCAGTGCTATGCTGCATGCCAATCCCATGGACCATATCCTGTGTAGTCAATCACTGCATGACCCATTGCCATGGGAGGGAACCATGGTAGCCTGTGTGCACCACTGGTCCTGAACCATTACAACCCCTGGAGTGTGAAACCTTTGCCAGGCAAAGTGTTTCATGAACCAAGCTGCAAAAGCCTCTGAAGTTTCCGCTGGGAGGCTCCTGAACCTTTGTAGTCTGGGAGTAGCAGCAACCACGTGGCACAGCGCCACACAGTTGGCACCATTTTCTATTTCCTTATTACAGCATATCTGTGCCACATGTTCTGGACTATAAATACATTATCAAGGAGAGATTTCACAAAGTTCTCAGTTCGTGAGTAAGCCAAGCCTTTTCTTTATAGAATTTTGGTTAAGGTAGTGCCAAACCACTCTGGGTTGCAGGTTTGCCAGTCACCGACAACCCCCAGCCCCAATGATTTTTGAATCAGTTTCTATTCTAAGTTCTATAAATCATTTGATTTATTTGAAGTGCCCACACATAGATATTCTGTAGAGGTAGTTCCACCAACCAAATATTGATACCTGTAAATAGCAACTGTAAATAACCTGTTGAATAGTTTGTATATAAATAAACTAATATATATATTCATTGATATCTGTGCTGCTTATTCCTGAGGGCACATTTACTACAGTCCTCAAGTTGCATGGAGTTACACTGCAAGTAACATGTCCAGCTGTGTCCAGCTGTTTCTGAACTGTCATTTTGCTTTCCTAGCATGACTTTGGAACCAACTTACTACCTCAACTTCTCTGATTTTACCATCTCATGGTCACTTCAATCAAGACTGCTATCAGCTGATCAGTTCTTCCTTATTGGTGCGTTCATTAGCAGATCCTCCAATGCACTTCCTATTGCTAATCTTTTCAGTACAAACATTTTAAAATTATGCCCAGAATACTCCAGAAATCTCTATGTCAGCATGGGGTGAAAGTTCAGAGTCTGCTATGTTAAAAATCTATGTGATCATGAGTCTTTCCTTAGCTTTTTAGCTTGGGGAGGGACAAGGGCATGCAGAAGATAAGAAGCATGGGACAGCTGTGCAAGAAGGCTTCAGTGTCATAATGTGCAGCAGAGAGTTTGTATGCATCCAGCTAAAGATGGATTTTCTAGATTTTTTTTTTGTCTGTACTCTAATACTGCCTACAGTTACACACCAAAATAGCAGCTACCAAGATTTCAGAAATGCATCATTTTGGGTCTACATTATACTTTAAAGTGTAATGTGACTGTGATATTCTGATGCAACTCCTCACCAGGAAAATCTGCATCAGTGGGCAGCCCGGGTTTCAACACAATGTCAGTAATGGAATGAGGCTTGAAAAATAAGTGAGACATCCCATCTCTCAAAGCCCCCACATAAGTGGAAGACAGGTCATGTAAATGGCAGGCACACAACTCTCTGCTTATTAATCTGTATATGTAAGGAAAGCTCTGGCTCTATTAATCATTTGTGTTGAACAGCTCAAATTATGTATTATAAGACTAAAAGGTAATACAGAGAAATGGAATAAAACCAATAATGCCAATCACAGCATATTAGTATATTCTATTATCCAATGCTTATATAATAAGATGCCCTTATTTCCTTTTACTTTTTAGATTATTCTTCTTTTATGTTTCTGAATTTTCATTGATCTTTACACCAATATTGCAGGGTGGTAAAACAAACCAATAAGCCTTGACAGTATCATTGTCCTTTTCTGATAGTTTAAAAAAGCATGCATAGATGGAATGTAGGCTGTTGTTGCATGATATCTCAGGCAAGGTACTGGCATGGAGGAAAGGTAGGACTTCAAATCACCTAACCTTATTACCTACTGAAACAGCCACCTAAGCTACCTTTATAGTCAATGGGAGGTACCTTGACAATTTTAGAATATGATTCATCCAACCTGGTTATTTGAGGAATGATATGAACCACAATCTATAAACAAGTATTTCTTTCTGATAGCTTAAAAGGGAGAATAACTTTACTATCAAGATGCGGTGGAAGCTGAGCATGAGGCGAATGAGAACGCAGAAGAGATACCATCTGGGGGATTGCTCAGATGACTGCAAATCAGCCCCCCTCCTTGTATCAGGACTTGTCCCCTTAAAACAAAAAAAAAAAAAAAGAAAAAAAAGTGGAGGGTAATTGTTATCAGTGATTCCCTTTTGAGGGAAACAGAGGGTCCCATATGACCCATATGACCGCCAGATCCTTCCCACAGGGAAGTATGCTGCCTCCCTGGGGCCTGGGTCAGAGATGTTACCAAAAGGCTGCTTAGCCTGGTACAGACCTCTGATTACTATCCGTTCCTAGTTATGCAGGTGGGAAATGATGATGTCAAAACTAGAAGTCCAGAAGCAATCAAAAGGGGCTTCAAGGCACTGGGTAAACTGGTTGAGGGATCGGGAGCACAGGTAATTCTTTTTGTCAATACCCTTAGTTGCAGGAAGGAATACTGAAAGGAACAGGAAATCAGGTATGACTAACAAGTGGCTCAGAGGCTGGTGCCACCAACAGAATTTTGGTTTTTTTCATCTTGGGGAACTTTATATGGCACTGGGTCTGCTAGTAACAGATGGAATACATCTGTCTCAGGAGGGGAGAAAGATCCTGGCATATGAGTTGGTAGGGCTCGTTGAAAGGGCTTTAAACTAGGCTAGAAGTGGGAGGGGGTTAAATACAGTTGCACTAGAGAGAAGCCTAAAGATAACCTTCAGTCTGCCATTTCAGTTAAGGTGGGAGATTATGACAATATGAAAATTGTTTGTGGCAAGTGGCAAGACGACACACCAGAGTTGCCAAATGCTGCTTGAGTAGCAGCTGAAGAACCTGCTCTAGCAGACCAACAACTTCACCCAGGCCTTGCACCTGGAGCAAGGTAGTAAGGGGAAAAGTTCCAAGGGAATTGAGTCCCAGAAGAAGCTGCAGCCAAGTGACTGGGCACAACAGAGAGGCCCCTTAGTCTTCTCTGAGCCAAGGACTGCTCAAATCATAGCCACAGCATCTGGGAAGCAAGTGGTGAGTACCTGGCCAATCTGCCATAGAATCCCATTTGTGGGAAAACCACAGACCACAGCAGCTGTATTTCCAATTTCAATTGCTGTATTGGAAGAGTTAGGTCTGTGCTTTAATCATTTAACTGTCTATATGTGCAGTGTAAAACCCACAACTGAATAATTAAACCTGTGAATACATTTTGTAAATAAGTTACAGTGGTGTTTGAAGATACCACCAGGAAATATTAATTATAAAATATATAAAAACATACATTTTTATTACATGTGAACACTGCAGCAAAGGCAAGGTCTTACAGAGCTGATCCAGGGGCTTCTGAGGTAGTAAGAGACAAGAGGGTAACTACCATGAAACACCTTGGGGGAACAATTGGGTGCACCTGTAAGAAGGTGACATAGCTGGCGCTCCAGCTATGACTGGAGTGTGGCTATCAATGGCTACAATCTGTTCAGAAGGGACAGGGGAAAGAAGTGCTTATCCTTAAAGTTAAAAGTTCAAAATAATTTTCAGTACAAGTGGCATAGCATTTTTGGTGTATTTTTCCACAACAGTTTTTTATACCCCTTTTTCTTTTATTCAGATTGAATTCCTCACATAAAATAATTTCTGTCAAATGTGCAATGTATTCTTAAAGAAAAATCATTATCATATACTGAAATATTTTATACTATAAAATTATATGAAAATACACCCGAGATTAATAAAATGGTATTGTACTTCAGGTTAATTCTGCACTTTAAATATGTATTGACTGCAATTAAAGGAGTAGCAAAGATAAATGAAAAAGCTTCATAAGTGTACTTATATTCCTTACACTCAGTGGTTTCCAAAATATCCTGTATGTATTTTCTAGAAAGAGCATGTGGTTGTAGATTGTCCCTAACACAAAGGAAGTAATGGAGCATGGACTCATACTGCTTTACCATGGAAGTCAAAAGATGACAATAACCTGGTCCCACATCCAATTACACTGTCACCTTAATGTCTTTCTGGATCTTTCTTGTTATCATCTCTAAATTCATACAGGTTTGTTGTTGTTTCTTTTTTCCAGTTGCATACTTTTCTATGCAGACTATTTTAAAATTAATAGCTGTTTCTACAGCCTATTAGATTTCACTCCACTATATGAAAATGTAAATTATCTTAATTTTGTGGTTTATGTACATATTTGTATTTCTTTAGCTATTCTTATCACATATTTGTATTTTCAGTGTATTCTTGGCACGAGAAAAAAGATCTTCCTTCAAATCAGAATTGATATATAAGTCTTTAAGCCACTTATTAGTGTTTTATATATATAAGACACTTTTCCCATTCTTAGTGGATCATTTACCTTTTTGTACTTCCCTCTTTTATAACAAGAATTTAAAAATTGAACAGAATAAACCTTTCTAAGAAATGTGTTCAATCCATTATGGATTATCTTTTTTTTTTGAATAAAGGTACTAACAAAATTTGAAGGAATCCATGGAGTAAAACATGCATCAGAGTTCTCTTTGGTATTAGAGATATTTTCCCCCCTAACTAGTATATTAAAAGCAGATGCATAATACATAACAGACATTTAGATATTTTTTTTTTATGGTGAGATACTGCTTAAAAATGCTCACTTCATATTTATTAGCATAACTCATAACATTTTAGATAAAGTTTATTGAAATAATGTTATTCTGATTTTGTATGCTATGTTTTAAAAAGTTCAAGGTATTTATACAACACATCATAATTATTAAATATTTAGCTGACTGATGATACATTCATAAGAGCTATCTTGAGCCTCAGAAGTAAGAATTCATAAATCTAAGCCCAGAGATTGTCATTTGTGCTCACTGTGTTTTTCTCTGAGAGTAACACATATATGATTTTTAATTTGACAAAATAAGAATTCCTTTTTCAAAGTCTTTTGGATACGCATCATGATGTTCCTTAGTCCTAAAAGATTAGCTCATGAATTTCCAACTCAGTCTTACCAGTTTTTTTGGAAACTAACAGTGAAACATTTTTTTACTCAATATATTTGTGTAGAATGCAACTGAGACTTCATTGTTCATTTCAGTATAAAGTTGCATACAGACATTTAATTTGCCCCACAGTGTTTTCAGAAAACATTCTAGTCAAATTCTTCACTCTATAGACAAGGTAGACTCCAGCTTTTGACAGTTTCCTTTGTTACCTGTGAGACACGGCTCTGCATGATTGTATCTGATGGGTAATGATATTTCCAGATTGCAGTGACTAGTAAATTGCAGATATGCTGTTTCTGGGGTACAATTTGAAATACATCGCTTTTGCCATATTTCACCAATGCCCATCACTGCAGAACAAGATGTTATGAGGGATTGTGAGGGAAGAAATATTTTCACACTAACCTACATTGTGTTATTAGTATATTAGTAAGGCAAATTCTGAATCTGTAAGAAAAAAACTAGGGAATGTCTTAGCCAGATTATTCCTGTTCACAGAGTGGCACAAGAGATTAGGGTGCCCTTTTCCTGAGAGTCTTCACTAAAGAGTCAAGAGTGTTGGAAGTATGTCAGCAGCTATTCTTTGTACATAGGAGAATGCAATTAAGGGTTGCAATTTTTTTGTATGCTCAGTTTCTTGGCTTTCTGTTCTGAAGAAGGTTAATTGTAATATAGCTGCACAATAAGATGCACACTCAAGACCTTAGTAATATACAAGATTCACAAGCAATTATTTCAGAAACTCATTGGAATAAAAATTGTCTTTTCAAAAACATTTAATCAGAATTTTCACAGATATTTAATACAGCATGTTCAGCTCTGAAACACAGGGCAGCTGGTTTTGCATATATTTATATTTCTTGGATGCAAACCTTAATAAACTGAATTTATATATTTCTCTCTCTCTGGCCATAGTAACAGTTTCTTTTCCTTGTTTTTGTTTGTTTGTTATTCTCTTTAATACATTCTTTCAAGGCAAAATGGATAATAAAAGTTAGCTACATTTTTCTGGTTTTGTGATTTTACTTTGTATCTGTTGCAATTTGAGCTGGGTGCCCCCCTGGTGTGTTCACTTCCTGTGTCCAGAAGTCCAGCCCAGAGGGGTGGACACAGGAAATTGTGTGTATTTCCTACCATGACTCTTTGCACCACTATAAGATCCAGTGCGGGGTCTAGCACTTTCTTCTTTTCTTCCTCCTCCTTCAGCCGGTAACTGGGGGAAATGTCTGCTGGCTTTGGGCCTGCTAGGCCCAAGGCCACAGGGGGATGGGCAGTCTCAGACCTGGCCAGCTGAGACTAGCCCAGCAGAGGGAGGGGGAAGAAGGAGCCCTGGGAGTCTTGGGTGTACCCTCAGGTGGGAATGGGATGTCTTTGGGTTTGTTTTGGGATCTCTTTTTGTCACTGTGCTTTGGGTTTTCTGTAAACATTCACTGCTTTCCATTTAAACTTTCATCACTTTTGCAATCCGTTTGTCCTGAGTGTTTATTCCTGCCCGTGGTGGGGGGAGGAGGCTGCCTCAACCCAGCACAGTATCTTACTTTCTCATCATGTTAAGTATTTCTTGACAATCTGCTTATTAAACCAACACAGAATGTGTAGCATCCTCACTAAAGAAACAAAGTTAATGAATTTTCTCATGAATGATTTTTTCAGAGTCCTTTTTTATTTTAGCATAATATTTTATCCCAAGGCCCAGCTTTATATTAGGAAGTAAATGTCTTGTTCTTTCCCTTTCCCGTGCTCTCAGTTGATTTTCAGTGTGAATAAAAACCATCTAAGGAGCTTTGAATAGACTAAATCTGTCTTTCGGTAATTGCTATGACTAGTCAAAATTTCTTCTGATGTCTCTACTCAAAAATGATGGTTAGAATATTCAAGTATGATAATAGAATTATATAATTGTTTAGGTTGGAAATAAACTTGAAGATTATTAAGTCCACATATTCATATATTGAAAATAGCTTATAAATTTGATTCTTGAAATAAAATTTGAGCCAGTGAAATGTTTACAGAAGGAGGAGGTATGATGTCATTTATGCTCCACCAGAAAGCTGCAGATGGTCATCACTTCATTGCACCTGCAGAAGCAACAGTTAATAAAGGCACTACTGTTTAGCAGCAATACTGTTGACTATTACTTTCAGATACAAATATTCTCTCTAAATGCAATTTCTGGGTAAGATGAGTTGTTTATATAGTATCTTTTTAACAAGATTGCTCTTGGTGACCATATCTTGACCAACAAATTTGGAGCTGAGTGTTTTCTTCTCACTAAGTTAATTTTAAGACCTGTTGCCGTTGCAGCTAATGCAAAAAGTCTTCATAGCTGAGAGATTGCATCTTCATTTGCCATCATCACATGATTTTGCATCTGCAGGTGTCACTGGAAGATTGTGCTCCTCATAAAGATTATGATCCAAAGATACTGGCAAATTCAAAATTTTGCAGTTCGAAGAACATTCCCTATGGGATTGTGATGTTGACAGCAATCCCTCAAAAGCCACCCTTCTCTCATGGCTGCTGTATTGCTTAGAATTTGGAAATTCAGCTGGGGATGTTAAAGGATACAGACTACCAAAGTTTGATCTTTGGTGAATGGACATAATCCTAATTTCCTTAGAAGGAGTTTGAAGAGAAAAGCAAACACCCTAGCATGTGCCTCTCATACAGTTCACCTCATTAAATAAACCACATTTTATTACTACACACTTTTCTCTGTGACTTAACTCTTTTCAGATAGGTAGAAAAGTATTTTCTGTGATCTTCCCAACAATTTCCAAAGTTTCTGTGGAGTCTAACAAATCCGACCATGCTTTTCTGAGTAGGGAAATCACTGTCAACACAGTTACACTTGCAGGGTTAATCAGCCTAAACTTGTGACCTAGTGATTAAGTTGATTAATATTGCATGGTATTTTTTTTTTCTATAATACTTGGTACAGGACATCTATTTTTTAACTCACAAAGCATTTTTTTTGTTTTGGTTTGTTTGATTGTTTGTTTGTTTCCTGCCTTCTGATATATGATCCTGCATCCCCATAAATCTTTTCAATTTGTCAGAGGCTATCCTCAAAATTGTCTCAGTAAAGCCCTAAACCTTTTTAGTTTGGGATTATAGAGTTTATACATTATCCAAATTCTTGTCTTTCCAAGCAGTTCCATGCAACAGCTTAGCACATGTCCAAACATCTGCAGTGCTGAGTGCTTTCCTTCTCTTTTATTTCTGTTTTAAAAAACAGTATTCTATATGTACAGATTACAAGTCTTTTAATATAACTCAAAAAAAGTGGATAAATGAATATGAAGCATTTGCTTGAACAGTTCCTCTGGAAGATAGGTGTAACGGGTGGTATGATTTTGCATTAATAACTTTTGGCTAATGATTAACTCTGACTTTAATGAGTACAATTAAGAATAGAATAGAATAGAATAGAATAGAATAGAATAGAATAGAATAGAATAGACCAGGTTGGAAGAGACCTTCGAGATCATCATGTCCAACCTATCATCCAACACCACCCAATCAACTAAACCATGCAACCAAGCATCCTGTCAAGCCTCGCCCTGAACACCCCCAGTGACAGCGACCCCACCACCTCCTCAGGCAGCCCATTCTAATGGGCAATCACTCTCTCTGTGTAAAACTTCCTCCTAATCTCCAGCCTAAACCTCCCCTGGTGCAGCCTGAGACTGTGTCCACTTGTTCTGGTACCGGGTGCCTGGGAGAAGAGACTAACTTCCGCCTGTCTACAACCCCCCTTCAGGTAGTTGTAGGGAGCAATAAGGTCACCCCTGAGTCTCCTCCTCTCCAGACTAAGCAATCCCAGCTCCCTCAGTCTCTCCTCACAGGGCTTGTGTTCCAAGCCCCTCACCAACCTTGTTGCCCTTCTCTGGACACTCTCCAGCAAGTCAACCTCCTTCCTAAACTGAGGGGCCCAGAACTGGACACAGTACTCGAGGTGTGGCCTAACCAGTGCAGTGTACAGGGGCAGAATGACCTCCCTCCTCCTGCTGGCCACACTTTTCCTGATGCAGGCCAGGATGCCGTTGGCCCTCCTGGCTGCCTGGGCACACTGCAGGCTCATGTTCAGCCTACCATCAACCAGCACCCCCAGGTCCCTTTCCACCTGACTGCTCTCCAGCCACACATTAAGCTAATGTTAAAAACAAAACACTTCATTCTTCTTCCAACAACAATAAACACCAGTACCTTCCTTAACAATATTTAGAAATACAACTTATATGTTGGAGCATGAAGAACTAGCTCTACTTTCTTTGCAGTTGCTTTGTTATCATATAGAGCAAATGCCACATCTGTGTTTAGTTCACACTGTCTTTGATCTTTTCAAGTGGACACTCTTTAAACAGTGATGATGAAAATACTCCCACAGTCACAACCCTTCTTTACAGGTTTCATGAGAGTATCATGCCTGCACTCTTGTTATGTACAATCTTCACTTTCTCCTCCCTCTCCTATCAGCTTATAATACTTAAGTCGGCTGGTTGTGTCAATTTAGTAAGTTGTATTTGTGATGTTTTATGCTTATGATCAGGCTTTTGAGCAGAAGTTGCATTATGCATTGCTGTTTTCAGTGGCAAAAACATCTCCAGTGTTTTCTTCCTCTCAGACCCACATACCGTGGTGGTCTTCTGGACTCCTTACATCTGCCATTGCCACAAACTACTTCTTATCTCACCAAGTCAGAAGAAATCCCACACATTTTCTCTTCATGGTAAATTCCTCTAGTCTCTCAGGTACCAAAGCTATTCACTGCATTTGGTGGTGGTTGTCCTGGATGAGGCATTAACAAGATAGCTAAATTTGTTTTGAGCCACTGCCCCTTTCTCCTCCCACTCTGTCACAGGGTCCAGATTGAGGTCAAGGAGCCTAATAGGTATGCACCGTTAAGGCTGCCTGGAGGAGAGTGAAAGCTGAACCCAATCCCTGAGCCTCACATTTCAGAGAGGCAACTGTACATGCCAGATGCCATGAGAGAAGGCGTGTACAGTTTACTCACCACATAAACATTTTTAATTGATTGGCGGGATTTGAATGGCTGATGTGCCATTGGGCCATTCCATTTTCGAAAAGGGAATTTATAGGGGAAGACCTCCTATACCTTTTGGCTCGTTACACTCAAAGCTTGCATGCTCATTACTCTCTCACCTCTCTCCCCTGTTCGTTAATGGGATTTGAGGTGGCAGCAAGCACCCTACTTGCTCCTATCTTCAGGGCAATTAGCTTCTTTTGTTTCAGCAGCATCGTGCTGGAGTTGAGCCTCCACTACAGCAGCCTGCCCTCTCATTTCCCGTAAATTTGTGGATACTGCCATTTGGACTATAACTACGAACTCAAACACCTCTTTATTCAGCAAAGGTTTTGGTAGTTAGCAGCTCGGAGGTTCATGAGTAAAATATGCTATTTTACCTGGTTATTTCTGAGGTTTATAGCTTATTACCCTCTTAGCTCTATTGTGAACTCAATGGTGGTTTGTCTATGCCACCTGAGGCAGTATTGCTGTTTAGTTTCACGCACATAGGGAGATTCCAGTTTGTTCCTCTGTATTCCAGGTTCTGATTGTTCTAGACTGTTACTCTACTGTTTATTAGCCTTCGACCATGTGTAAGCAACCTGTCATCGGCCAGGCAAATGAACCTGAATAAAATTGGCATGGGAAAGCAATTTTAAAATATTTAATAAATAATATTCATATTTTATCATATTTATGGCCAATAAATGTACATAACTACAACATTGGTACTGCACTTTTGGCCATATCTGTCAATTTTGACCTATTTCTTCACAGAAAAAATCTTACTGCTTCACAAAAGCTCTTTAGAATATGACTTTTTTCACATTCTGAAATGGGAATGTAAACTGATATCTTAGGTTTTCTTGAACACATTACAAACCACAAAACTTGATCAAGGTATCTGAAAGTTTTCAAGTTTGAAATGCTTATTCTTTAACCTTTCTTAATAACTTACTCATTCTCAGAAGAAAGATATTACAAATTGATGAATGAATTTTTTTACTTTAAAATGTTAGAATAAAATATTTTATAAAATCTTTATCTTTCATTGTCAAAAATTCTTCTTTTGTTAGAACACTTACTTAAATGAAGTCTTTCTCAGAAGGTGAAAAGTTCTTTTATAAGTCCACAGTTTCTGTTAAAAAAGTTCAGTAGAATATAACTAACCTGTTTTACTTGTATAATAGATGATTCTGGATAGATATTTAATAAGAAAGAATGTACAAATGCTGAAGTATGATCAGACATGAGTAAAAAGTTTCTGTTTGAAATTATGTATGAATAAAACAATTGAATATAATCTGTAAAGAATACTAGATGTGCAAAGAACTAAAATGGGGAGAACCATCTATGCTACATTTTTCACAACTGCAATCCTGAAATATAAAGCATGACTGAGAAATATTTGAGAGTCATGCAACAGCTTCTAGTACTTGTAGAAAGTACATTTAGAAATACATTTAGAAAGTACATTTAGAAATATACAGGATTATAGGATAATAGCAAGTCTTTGCTTTGAAGGTCAAATAAAGAAAATAAACATCAACAAAAAAAACCCCAACTAAACAAAATCCAACCAATTTGAGAAAATGTATGAAAACCTGAGAGGTAAGTCTTATAGAAAGCAGTTGAGGAAAAATGAAAATAAATACATGCACAATTGATACATGTATTGAAATCTGAAACTAGGAATATTATGTTCATTTACATATTGATTTTCCAAGAAAAAATAGTTATTAAAATATAAGGAATTAAAAATAATTATTTTAATATAAAAGATTTCTTTGCTTCATTGAGTTCTATGACATTTATGAGTAAAATATATGACCTCAGTTGCCATAAATTTCTGTTAGCAGATCTAAAATGGTGAAGAAATGATAAATGGATATAAGTGTTAAGGGAAACTTAATTAACTTACAGGGAAGTAACAATGCATCTCTTGGATTTTATATCTGAATTTCATATTTAATATTTCTCTGTTGTGTCTTTAAATTTAGCCTAAAATTATTAAAGTTCCTCTACTGACAAGAGACCTTCATGGAATTGCTTGTTCTTTCTGCTTATTTTTCCTCTTCTGTTACAGGTTTCTCATTTGACTTTCTTTCTAATTAAGACTTTTCTAGCCATAATGCATACTTGAGCGCACAAATGTATATAAAAGCTACATTTCAGACCTCATGATCTTCATAGATTCTCTGCAAATATAGAAACTGTCTTTAACTTTGTGATTTTTACTTGGAGAGAATGAATGAGTGTCTGAAGGAGAGTCCATTGAATCACTTCTTTGGTTTCTCTGCCAATTCAATCTGCAAAGATAGAATGGAATGGAATGGAATGGAATGGAATGGAATGGAATGGAATGGAATGGAATGGAATGGAATGGAATGGAATGGAATGGAATGGAATGGCATGGAATAGAATAGAATAGAATAGAATAGAATAGAATAGACCAGGTTGGAAGAGACCTTCAAGACATCATGTCCAACCTATCATCCAACACCACCCAACACACTAACCCATGCAACCCAGCACCCTATCAAGTCTCCTCCTGAACACCTCCAGTGATGGTGACTGCACCACCTCCTCAGGCAGCCCATTCTAATGGGCAATCACTCTATCTGTGTAAAACTTCCTCCTAACCTCCAGCTAAACCTCCCCTGACGCAGCCTGAGACTGTGTCCTCTTGTTCTGGTGCTGGTTGCCTGGGAAAAGAGACCAACCTCTGCCTGTCTACAACCTCCCTTCAGGGAGTTGTAGAGAGCAAGAAGGTCACCCCTGAGTCTCCTCTTCTCCAGGCTAAGCAACCCCAGCTCCCTCAGTCTCTCCTCATAGGGCTTGTGTTCCAAACCCCTCACCAACTTTGTTGCCCTTCTCTGGACACACTCCATCAAGTCAACATCCTTCCTAAACTGAGGGGCCCAGAACTGGACACAGTACTCGAGGTGCGGCCTAACCAGTGCAGTGTACAGGGGCAGAATGACCTCCCTCTTCCTGCTGGCCACACTGTTCCTGATGCAGGCCAGGATGCCATTGGCCCTCCTGGCTGCCTGAGCACACTGCAGGCTCATGTTCAGCCTACCATCAAGCAGCACCCCCAGGTCCCTCTCTGCCTGGCCTCTCTCCAGCCACTCTGACCCCAGCCTGTAGCATGGGGTTGTTGTGGCTAATGTGCAGAACCCGGAACTTGGATGTGTTAAATCTCATGCCGTTGGATTCTGCCCATCTGTCCAGCCTGTCCAGGTCCCTCTGCAAAGCCTCTCTACCCTCCAATAGATCAACATCTGCTCCCAGCTTGGTGTCGTCTGCAAATTTACCGATGATGGACTCAATGTCCTCATCCAGATCCTCAATAAAGATGTTAAAGAGCACAGGGCCTAGCACTGATCCCCGGGGCACACCACTGGTGCCTGGCTGCCAGCTAGATGTGGCACCATTCACCACCACTCTCTGGGCTCGGCCATCCAGCCAGTTCCTAACCCATCACAGTGTGCTCCCATCGAAGCCATGGGGGGACAGCTTGTGACCGTTTGAGGCTGTGCCTTTAAGAAGCAGACAGTGTCGGGAACACTCTGGCTGAATGTTTTGGTACTAGAACAAAAACACTGATATTCTAAACGAATTTCATTGGTGGAGGGGCAGAATGCAACTTTTAAGTTGTAGAGCAGTTGGAATTTTTCTGAGTTTTGGGCTTCAGCCTGTCCTCTGTGCCAGCCTGATCTGCTTCTCTCCCTGCCTGCTTCTCAGCAAACTAAGCGGAGCTGACCTTGAGATAAGCAAACTAATTCTGCATGGGCTTTTGAAGTTTAATAACAACTCTTTTCCTTAATAACTCCCTTTCTTTCTCGCTACCCCTTTTTGGGAAAAAAGGGAGGTGGGGGGAGAGAGAGAGAGGGTTACAGGGAGGGAAACCCTGCCTGAGGAGGGAATTTTGTTGTCTTATTTTTTTTCTTTGCTGTATATTTCTGTATATATATTGTAAATACCTGTATATATTTTGTTATATATAACCTGCTCTCCATATATGCTTGTAAATATAGTCTGCTTCTCAGACTCAGTTTAGCTGTGGTTTCTTTCTCTGTGGGGGAGGGAAAGCTAGGCCCTCTCTCAACTTACCACACAGCTTGGCCAGGAGTTTGCTGTGGGGGACACTGTCAAAGGCCTTGCTGAAGTCCAGGTATACTACATCCATAGGCCTCCCCACATCCACCAGGTGGGTCACCTGATCATAGAAGGAGATCAGGTTTGTCAGGCACAACCTGCCCTTCCTAAATCCATGCTGGCTGGGCCTGAACCATTGGCCATCCTGTAAGTGCTGTGTGACTGCACTCAATAAGACCTGTTCCATAATCTTGCCTGGCACTGAGGTCAGCCTGAGAGGCCTGTAATTCCCTGGCTCATCCAACCGGCCCTTCTTGTGGATGGGCACCACCTTGGCCAGCTTCCAGTCTTCTGGGACCTCTACAGTGAGTCAGGACTGCTGAAAAATGATGGAGAGCTGCTTAGCCAGCTCATCTGCCATCTACCCTAGGATGGATCCCATCTGGTCCTATGGACTTGTGGGGATCCAAGCAGCTGAGCAGATCTCCAACTACCCCACTCAGGAGCAGAGGAAAACTGTGTTGCTCCCTGAATCCTTCTGCCAGCTCTGCAGGCCAGCTGTCTGGAAGACATTCTGTCCTGCTAGAAAAAATTGAGGCATAGATGGTGTTAATTAACTCTGCCTTTTCCTCATCCTTTGTTACAACGTTCCCCTCCATGTCCACCAAGCAGTGGAGGTTGTCCTTGCCCTTCCTCTTGCTATTAATGTATTTATAGAAGGACTTTTTGTTGTCCTTCACAGCAGAGGCCAGTCTAAGCTCCAAATGTGCTTTTGCCTCCCTGATTTTCTTCCTACAAGACCTAGCAACATCTTTAAACTTTTCATGGGTTGCCTCCCCTTTCTTCCAAAGATGATACACCCTCTTTTTTTCCCTTAGTTCTTTTAGAAGTTCATTACCCATCTGGGCTGGCCGTCTGCCCTGGCTTCTTATCTTCTGGCACATTGGCACAGCCTGTTCCTGCGCCTTCAAGAGTTTTTCCTTGAAGTAGTCTCAACTCTCCTGGACCCCTTTATTTCTAAGGGCTGTTTCCCAAGGAACCTTCTGAGTTAGTTACTTGAGTAGCCTGAAGTCCGCCCTCCAGCAGTCCAGAGTGGAGGTCTTCTTGCTGCCCCTCTTAGCTTGACCAAATACTGAAAATTCAATTATCTCGTGGTCACTGGCCCCTAAACACCCTCTGACCACCACATCACCCACCAGCCCTTCCCTACTGGTGAAGAGGAGGTCAAGCATAGCCTTACCCCTGGTAGGCTCATGCAGCACCTGGGATAAGAAGCTGTCCTCCATGCACTCTAAGAACCTCCTAGACTGCTTCTTCTCTGCTATGTTAAGATCCCAGCAGATAGCAGGCAGGTTGAAGTCACCCATGAGAACGAGGTCAGGAGATCTTGAGACAGCCTTAAGCTGCCTGTAGAATGACTCATCAACATCTTCATCCTGGATGGGTGGTCTATAACAGACTCCAACCAGCATGTCAGTCCTGTTGGCCTTCCCTCTAATTCTCACCCACAGGCACTCAACCTGATGATCCCTGATCTCCAGCTGAATGGCATCTAGAGCCTCCCTTATGTACAGGGCCACCCCTCCACCCCTTCTTCCTTGCCTGTCTCTCCTGAAGAGCCTGTAGCCATCATTTGCAGCGCTCCAGTCATGTGAGTCATCCCATCACATCTCTGTGATGGCAACTACATCACAACTTTCCTGCTGCAGCAAGGCTTCTAGCTCCTCTTGTTTGTTACCCATACTTCGTGCATTAGTGTACATGCACTTTAGCTGGGCTGCTGTTTTCACCTCTGGCTCTGGCTTATCACCCCCAGACTCCTGCCTGGGCGGACTGGTTCCATCCCCTTCCCCCTTCAAATCTAGTTTAAAGACCTATAAATGAGACCTGCCAATTCCCTTCCTAGAATCTTTTTCCCTTTGAAGGATAGGCCACTCTCATACAGTCTGATCTTTCCCCTCCTCTGGGACAGATGTGCTCCATCTGTTGCCAGCTGACCTGGTGCAGTAGAAAGTTTTTCAAGATCGAAAAACCCAAAATTCTTTTGACTGCACCAGCCTCTAAGCCACTTGTTGACTATAGCTGCTGACCTGTTCCTTATGGTATTCCCTCCTGTAACTAAGAGTATTGAAGAAAAAATTATTTGTGCACCTGACCCCTCATCCAGATCTCCCAGGGCCCTAAAGTAATTCTTGATAGCCCTGGGCGTTCTGGTTGCAACATCATCATTCCCTAACTGCGTAACTAGTAAGGGATAGTAGTCAGAGGGCTGCACCAGACTAGGCAGCCTTCTGGTAACATCTCTAACCTTAGCTCTTGGGAGGCAACAAATTTCCCTGTGAGTAGGGTCTGGCCGACATATGGGGCCTTCTGTTCCCCTCAGGAGAGAATCACCAATAACAATTACCCTCCTCTTTTTTTTAAGGGAGCAAGTCGTGATGCCGGGGGAAGGCTGTTTAACCTTAGGCTGTTTAACCTTAGGCTGTTTTGCCTCAGGGTAAACCCCAGATCATGTGTCCTCCAGCATCAGAATCACCTGTGCCCTGTACTTGTTATCTAAGGGCAGTGGGGAAGGTGAGGGGAGGCAAGGAGGTTTAACCTTGCGTCTTTTGAGAGGAACCTGCGTCCATTCCCCTCTACTTTTTGGATAACCAGCCTTTGCTGGGCGAGCCTGCAGAGCCTGGTTACTCAGGTTCATCACCCTTCTACAATCCCTTACATCTCTAAGTCTAGCAACCTCGTCCTTCAGTCTGTCCCCACATGTTATGCAGGAGTTGTCCCCACTACCCTGCATCTCAAGTGCCAGGCTCCAACACTGACTGCAGCCAGATGCCTGGACACCTGCCTCTTGCTTATGACACCTACCTACCTGCTTATATTCCCCCTCAGTCTGAGTCGAGACTGATTTTTTAAAGGAGTTATTGTGGCGAGTTACCACCATGGCCAGCCCTGCCCGTGGGACCTGCTGGGCAAAGGTTTAGAAAAAGTGTGTCAGCACACGCGTCTGGCCGAGAACCTGGGCTGAAACAGAATCTGCTGTGAGCTGCTGCCAGCTTTTAAAAGCACCGTGGTGATGCAGGGAGCCCAAGCAATCCCGAGCACGTGGAGAAACGACAATCGCCGGTCCTAGCTGAGTGCCGAGATGCCACGTGAGTCCCATAGGTTGAAAAAGAAGCAGTTAGTGCTTTTCCGAGGCTCCTGGTTGCGGTGTGTTCCCGAGCGAGCTTACCGCTGAAACGATACAGCTGTGCTTCTGCAGAGAGGAGTTCAAAATGTCCATGTATGGAAGTCTCTAATATTTTGAAAAAGTTTGAATTTCTGACTAATGAAAACAGAAACTGAAAATATAGAAGGAAGGGGAAAAAAAAAAAAAAGAAAAATAAAAGAATGAAAACCAAAACACTTTACACACAACAACAGTGTGCTTTTAAATACAAAGAAAATGTATCAGGGTCAGACATTTGGTGTCCTCCTTAAAAAGTACTTTGAAAATCTACATGCTTTCTTTAACTAGAAGACTGTGACCATTTGAGGCTGTGCCTTTAAGAAAGGGACAGTATTGGAACACTCTGGCTGAATGTTTTGGTATTAAAATGGAAATATGATATTCTAAACGAACTTCATTGATAGATTGGTAGAATGCAACTTTAAGTTTTAGTTCAGTTGGAATCTTTCTCAGTTCCAGTCTGTTCTCCCTTTCCAGCCTGTCTGCTTCTGAGCAACTAGCCGGAGCTGACCTTGAGATACGCAAAACTAATCCCTGCGTGTGCTTTCGAGCCTAATAAGAATTTCCTCCTTAACAATTACATTTCTCTCTCTCTCTCTAACCCTTTTTGGGAAAAAAGGGATGTAGGGGGAGGGAAGGGGTACAGGGGGGGGAACCCTCCTCTGTCTGTAGGAGGGAGTTTTGTTCTGTATTACTTTCTTTGCTGTATATTTCTGTATATATTGTAAATACTGTATATATTGTGTATATATAACCTGCATTTCATCTTGCTTGTAAATATAGGTCTCACCGTTTGCTTCTCCAACTGAGTCAGCCATGGTTTCTTTCTTTGTGGAGGAGGGAGAGCTAGGCCTTCTCTCACCACCACTAAGACTCTGTAGAACTGAACCTATCAAATGTCATAGAAACATGTCCAAAAGAAACACTTTCAGCTGTGTCATATCTGGGATCACCTAGACAAATGGAACTGAAATCTCTGGCAATAAGAGCAAAGACATTAACATCAACATCTCCCAGGACAAGCTGACAGCTCCACTACAGTTTCCATCATCAGTAAATTTGTGGACGACACCAAGCTGGGAGCAGGTGTTGATTTGCTGGAGAGTAGAGAGGGTCTGCAGAGGGACCTCGACAGGCTGGACAGGTGGGCAGAATCCAATGGCATGAGATTTAACACATCCAAGTGCCAGGTTCTGCACATTGGCCAGAACAACCCCATGCAGAGCTACAGGCTGGGGTCAGAGTGGCTGGAGAGGGGCCAGGCAGAGAGGGACCTGGGGGTGCTGCTTGATGGTAGGCTGAACATGAGCCTGCAGTGTGCCCAGGCAGCCAGGAGGGCCAATGGCATTCTGGTCTGCATCAGGAACAGTGTAGCCAGCAGGAGCAGGGAAGTCATTCTGCCCCTGTACACTGCACTGGTTAGGCTGCACCTCGAGCACTGTGTCCAGTTCTGGGCCCCTCAGTTTAGGAAGGATGTTGACTTACTGGAGCGTGTCCAGAGAAGGGCAACAAAGTTGGTGAGGGGGTTTGAAACACAAGCCCTATGAGGAGAGACTGAGGGAGCTGGGGTTGCTTAGCCTGGAGAAGAGGAGACTCAGGGGTGACCTTCTTGCTCTCTATAACTCCCTGAAGGGAGGTTGTAGACAGGCATAGGTTGGTCTCTTCTCCCAGGCAACCAGCACCAGAACAAGAGGACACAGTCTCAAGCTGCACCAGGGGAAGTTTAGGCTGCATGTCAGGAAGAAGTTTTACACAGATAGAGTGATTGCCCATTAGAATGGGCTGCCTGAGGAGGTGGTGGAGGCACCATCACTGGAGGTGTTCAGGAGGAGACTTGATAGCGTGCTTGGCTGCATATTTTAGTTGATTAGGTGGTGTTGGATGATAGGTTGGACACAATGATCTTGAAGGTCTCTTCCAACCTATTCTATTCTATTCTATTCTATTCTATTCTATTCTATTCTATTCTATTCTATTCTATTCTATTCTATTCACTAGGATGTCTCTCAAATCAGTCTCCTAAGTTAGTAGAATTTCTCCAAAATGTCACAGAATGGCAAGGATTAGAAAGAAACAAATGTTTTTGTTGTTTTGACAAGACTGTATTTTGCACCAAAAAATGTGCTGGGCTTTCTTTATTTGTTTGCTTGCTTGCTTTTCTTGACTGATTCTGTTTCCCAGAATATTTCTCCAGGAGATAAGTACTGAGAGACAGGGACGTCCCTAAGCCTCAATCGTCCTCTGAAAGTCATTCTGATCAACATTCTGTCTCATGTGTAAGCAAGCATATTAATTATAACTACTCCCTAACTCATTAGCACAAATTAAAACACAATGTTTCCTAAGGCAAGAGCTGTGTCATCACTGAAACATTCTTCCACAACATAAAAGGAAATTCTAGTCATGGTGGAAATAATTTAACGAGAAAGCACTCTTGTGCTGATCACTTCAATAGATCCAACCTCTCACACACAGTATCACAGTAACTAAGGTTGGAAGAGACCCCAAGGATCATCAAGTCCAACCTCTCACACCCACATGTCTTCTACTTGATTTGTTCTAGCTATGTAGATGTAATGGACTTTTTGAAAGGTGATGGTGTGGTGCTTTGGCCCTGACCTGGCGCCAAATACCCACCAAAGCCGCTCTGTCACTCCCTTTCTTAGATGAGCAGGAAGAGGGGAAAATATACCAAAAGGCCAGTAATGAGGTAGAAGCCATTTAATAATGCAAAGTACAAGCAAAGGCCATACACAGAAGCAAAAGCAAAATGAGATGTTATTCTCCACTTCCCATCAGAAGACAATCTTCAGTCACTTCCAGGAAGCAGGGTTCTAACACATGCAGTGGTTGTTATGGAGGACAGACACCATGGGTGAATATCCCCCACATTTCCTTCTTTCACTTAGTATATACATCTGATGTCATTTGGCACGGAATACCCCTTTGGGCAGTTTGGGTCAGCTGCCCAACTTTGTCCCCTCCCAAGATCTTGCCCACCTTTTGGTGTACTCTCGGGGCAAGGAAATGTTGGCAAAGCACAGACTGGATGCTTGTTCAGCAGTAGCCAAAAATGGTGTGTTATCAACACCCAGCTATAGCACTGCAAAACACAGCACTAGAAAGATGCTCTGAGGAGAAGTAACTCCAACTCAGCCAAACACAATACAGATAGAAAAGTCAGTAGTACTACAAATAGCTAATAGTGAGTGTTTCATGCTACCTTAATCTTGAAAGACTTCTAGATGCTTAAAACCAGATGATATCAGACTAGTCTATAAATTTCAATACCAGGAGAAGGATAAAACACTCCACCTCTTCTCCAATGTAAAGAAATGTAAATACCACTTTTCTAAAAATCTATTACATGTATGGATCAATAGATGAACAATATATTAGGCAAGGAGAAGGGTATATACTATAGTCATTTACCTTTAGGAATGTTAGTTAAAGATGGAAGCATTCTGAGTGCTTCTCCCTGACTCCTCACTGTTTTACAGTAGTAGTTTTCACAAATTAAATACTTGAAAAATCCCAGGATTGGTCAGTAAAGCTTTATTTCCCTTTGCATGTGAACATTTAGGAAATCAGACTACAAAATACTATTGATTCTTGTGTTTCCTATCTCTGAATGACCCTTGTATATACTGTGAAGTTATAGCTGGAACAACATTGATTGATTCTAATACTGAACATCCACTAAATCCCTGTAGATTATTGATTAGCCAACCTACTAGGAAATAGGAAGAAACTGAATTTCCTTGCACAGAATACAACTTTGACCTCCCACATTCTCAATGGATGCTCAGATCATTGCACTAAACTATGAAATGATCACACTGGAGAATCATAGAATTGTAATCTTATAGAATGCTGTGGGATAGCAGGCTTCTAATCCAACCCACTCTGCACTGAGCAGAGACATCTTTAAACAGATCAAGTTACTCAGACCCACATCCAGTTTGACCTTGAATTTTTCCAAGGATGGGGCATTTAGTGCCTTTTTGGGCAGCCTGTTCCAGTTTTCCACCACACTCTTAGTAAAAAGCTATATTTATCCCGTTTTAGTTTAAGACCATTATGCCTTGTTCTATTGCAACAAGCCCTTCTGAAAAGTCTGTCCTCCTCTTTTTTATGGACCTGCTCTAACTACTGAAATGCTACAAGGTCCTATTGTAGCTTCTCCAGTCTGAACAACCCCAGCACTCAGCTTTTCTTCAAAGGAGATGTGCTCTAGCCCTTTTATCATTTTTGTGTCCCACCTCTGGACCTGCTCCAACAGGTCTATGTCTGTCTTCTGGTGAGAACTCCAAATATGGACACAACACTCCAAGTAAGGTCTCACCAGAATGGAGTAGAGAGCAAGAGATCACCTCTTTTGACTTGGTGGCCACAATTCTTTTGATATGGCCCAAGATACAGCTGGCTTTCTAGGCTATGACTGCACATTGCTGGCTCATGTCCAGCTTTTTATCCACCACTACACACACATCCTTCTCCACAGGACTGCTTTCAATCCTTTCATCCACCCAGCCTGCACCGATTTTGAAGACTGACCCCACCTACATGCAGGATCTTAGACTTTTGATATTCACATGGGTTCGCTTCCCAAGTTTACCTAGGTCTCTTAGAATGGCAACTTCTTCCTCAGGCATATCAGCTGCATGAATCAGCTTGATGTCATCTGCAAACTTGCTGAGGATGCTTCTTGATGAAGAAATTAAACAGCACTGGTCCCATTATGGACCACTGAAAGACATCATTTTCCATCTGGACATCAAGCCACTGACCACTACTTGTGGGATGCGACTATCAAACTAAGCCTCATCCACTAAATGGTCTACTCATCAAATCTATATGTCTTCGGTTTAGAGAGAAGGAGGTATCATGTCAAAGGCTTTACAGATGTCCAGATAGATCACATGCATAGCTCTTCCTTTGTGTTGTAGAAGCTCACTAAGTACAGAATACTGGGGCAAATGAAGATTATTTAAAAGTCAAGTGACTTGTAGCATTTTAGCTTTCTGTTTGAAGAAATTAAAAACTCCATCTTTGTTGCACAGTAAAAAGGAAGCAGACTGTGACCATTTGTGGTGGGTTTGAGGCAGACCCCCTTCCCACAAGAATTAACCATCCTCTGCTACCAAGAATGGGCTGGGTTGAGGCAGCCCCCTCTCCCCACCATGAGCAAAAATAAACACTCAGGCAAATGGATTGCAAAAGTGATGGAAAGTTTAAATAGAAAGCAGTGAATGTTTACAGACAGCCCAAAGGGCAGTGACAAAAAGAGATCCCAAAGCAAACCCAGAGACATCCCATTCCCACCTGAGGGTACACCCAAGACCCCCAGGGCTCCTTCTTCCCCCCGCACTGCTAGGCTAGTCTCAGATGGCCAGATCTGAGACTGCCCATCCCCCCATGGCCTTGGGCCTGGCCAGGCCCAAAGCCAGGAGACATCTCCCCCAGTTACTGGCTGAAGGAGGAGGAAGAAAGAGAAAGTGCCAGACCCCGCACTGGATCTTATAGTGGTGCAAAGAATTATGGTAAGAAATACCTAATTTCCTGTGTCCACCCCTCTGGGCTGGACTTCTGGACACAGGAAGTAAACACAGCAGGGGGCACCCAGCTCAAACTGCAACACCATTTTAGGCTGTGCCTTTAAGAAAGGGACAGTTACTGGAACACTCTGGCTGAATGTTTTGGTATTAAAATGAAAAAAAGATAAGTCTAAACAAATTTCATTGGTAGATTCGTAGAATGCAACTTTGAACTTTTAGTTTTAGTTCAGTTTGAATCTCAGTTCAGTTCAGTCTGTCTGTTTCAGTCTCTCTGAGCAACAGCTGTTTTCTGTCTGTGCTGGTGGGGTGCTGACCTTCAACAAACAGATAAGAAACTAATTCTTGCATACGCTTTGAGCTAACAGAATTTCCTCCTTAATAATTACCTTTTCTCTAACCCTTTTTTGGGAAAAAAAGGGAGGTAGGGGGAGAAGGGGGGTACAGTTGGGGGGCACCCTCCTGGCTGGAGGAGGGAAAGTTTTTTTTCAGTGTTACATTCTTTGCTGTATATCTCTGTATATATTGTAAATACTGTATATTGTGTATAAATTCATCTGCATTTCATCCTGCTTGTAAATATAGCTCTTGTTCATTTCTGCTTCTCCGACTGAGTTAGCTGTGGTTTCTTTGGGGGGGGGGGGGCGAGGGGGGAGAACTGAACTTTCTCTTACCACCACACAGACACACAACAAACAACCATGAAAAATTGCTGAACTGTGCCATTCACGGTACCTACATTGGACGGCTTGCTGTGCATAAGGGCTGAACAATCAAAAGCAGAGTTCTCAGTCAAGGAGCTATAAAGTGTTCACTATAAACCAATTGAACTAAATACCACAACATTTTTTAAATGCCTCCTTTCTGTTCTATACCACAGGTCTGCTCAGGAAAACTGGCTAAAGTGAAATGAACAAATATGCCATTCACTGTCTACTTAAGGTGAACTAAGTAACTTTTTGACCCCAGTGACTAGGTTTGTATGAACTGTGAAAGAACTTTAGAGACTTGTCTCACATGTGACCCCTAAATAGATGAGTTGGGATGAGTTCAATCCTATTAACAGTAAAGATAAAGAAATACAATGGCTTGAAAAAGGACTATTCAATTTTTTTAACACATCAGGTATAAAAAGTGTGTAAAGATAAGTGTAGTCCAAGGTCTTATGAAGGCTGAATTTACTTTTAAATAGATTTTGTTATGAAACACCACTTATTGGAATAATTGGACTTATTTCTTTAATCTGAAATATGTACCTAAAATGAGCATTAAAATATATGTATTATTCCTGGCATGCCAGTGCCACCAGCTCAATTCGAAAGCCTTTGGGTTAAAATAGGTTACCTATCTGCAGCAAAATGTACAGACATTTTTATTCACATTTCAAAAGAGTATTCCTTTACAGCATTTTCTATTTCTACTTTAACTGAGTCATTGTCACTTTGCTACTATGAACAACTCCAACAGAGGTGTTGAAATACCTTTAAAAGTAAAAAATATAGTTTGAAGGGTCAGTAATGCTTCTGCATTTTTTACTGTATTTTCACTTAATAAAATTTCTTTCTTGCAATTGAAAGGAAAGATATATATGATAGTAAGAGAATGGTGTTATGTTTTACAGTGCTGGACCATCAATAAAAGATTGAGTCCCTATAAATGAATCAGAGATTTCAGCTGAACAGTCCAGCCTCAAACTTAGTGGCAAGACAACATTCACGTAATGTGCAATATGAATATGTCAGAATTTCACATAAAGGTTGCCTTCTCTAGTTTCTGAAGAAACTAAGATTCATTCATCTCATATTTCAGGTAAGCAACTGATATTTTGTAGTGGCATTGCAGCAGGCACAAATCCATGCCACCAATATTTTTTGCAAACAATTTTTGTAGAATACAGCAGTGATGACTCATCCACACTATTCACTTACTTCTATGATCACAGAATCATAGAATGACAAAATGCATTGGGTTGGAAGGGACCTTTGAAGGTCATCTAGTCCAAGCTCCTGAAACAAGTTGGAACATCCTAAATTAGACCAGGTTGTACAAAGCCCTATCAAGCCTGACCTTGAATGTCTGCAGGGATGGGACCTCCACCATATTCTTGGGCAACCTATTTCAGTGTTCCACCAACCTCATAGCAAGGAACTCCTTCCTAATGTCCAATCTAAATCTGCCCTTTTCTAGTTTTAAACCACTACCCATTGTACTATTGCTACATGCCCTTGTAAACAGTCCCTCCTCAACCTTCTTGGAGGCCATTGCTATAAGGTATCCCCAGAGCCTTCTCTTCTCTAGGTGAACAAATATCTCAGCCTGTCTTCATAGGCCAGGTGCTTCAGCCCTGTGCTCATTTTTGTTTGCCTCCTCCAGATCCTTTCCACCAGGTCCATTTCCTTCTTGTGTTGGGTGACCCAGAGTCAAAACCAGTAGAATCATATAATCATTTCAATTGGAAAAAAAGGCTAAGAAAATCCAGTCCAATCATTATTTAATTCTACCGAGTCTGGTGCTAAACCTTATCTTTTAGCACAACATCTATGCATCTTTTCAACAGCTCCAGAAAGAGTGACTCAACAACCTTCCTGGGGAGCCTATTCTTGTGTATGATAACCCTACAGAAGTGTCTTCTAATATCCATTTCAAACCTCCCCTAGTGCAGCTTGAAACAATTTTCTCTAGTCCTACTTCTTGTTATGTGGAAGAAGAGACCAACACCCCCTATATACAACCTCCTTTCAGGTAGCTGTAGTGAATGATAAGGTCTCCCCTCGGCTTTCTTTTCTCCAAATTAAACAACCCCAGTTCCCTCAGCCATTCCACAAATGACTGGTTCTCCGTACCTTTCACCAGCTTTGTTATCCTTCTTTGGATGTGCTCCAGTATTTCAAATTCTTTTTTGTAGTGAGAGCCACAAAACTGAACATAATACTCAAGGTGTTACTTCACCAGTGCTGGTCCTGTTGGCCACAATATTCCAGATACAGGCTGGGATGCTGTTGACCAAGTCCCTCAGAGAAGGTGAGTTTATTTACATATGTTTTTTAAATTCTCTTTTGAATGGCATTTAATATCAAATTTCATTAAACTGTGAAGTTGAAAGGGCATTTTATTTTCACAGTATCACAGTATCATTAATGTTGTAAGACACCTCAAAGATCATCAAGTCCAGCCTGTCACCACAGACCTCATGACTAGACCATGGGACCAAGGGCCACGTCCAATCCCCTCTTGAACACCTCCAGGGATGGCAACTCCAACACCTCCCTGGGCAGCACATTCCAATGACAAACGACTCTCTCTGTGAAGAACTTTCTCCTCACCTCAAGCCTAATAACTTCCCCTGGTGCAGCTTGAGACTGTGTCCCCTTGTTCTGGTGCTGGTTGCCTGGGAGAAGAGACCAACCCCCACCTGGCTACAACCAACTTTGAGGTAGTTGTAGAGAGCAATGAGGCCACCCCTGAGCCTTTTCTTCTCCAGGCTAAACAATCCCAGCTCCCTCAGCCTCTCCTCATAGGGTTTGTGCTCAAGGCCTCTCACCAGCCTTGTTGCCCTTCTCTGGACATGTTCAAGTGTCTCGATGTCCTTCTTAAACTGAGGGCCCCAGAACTGGACACAGGACTCAAGGTGTGGCCTAACCAATGCAGAGTACAAGGGCACAATGACTTCCCTGCTCCTGCTGGCCACACTATTCCTAATGTAGGCCAGGATGCCATTGGCCTTCTTGGCCACCTGGGCACACTGCTGGCTCATGTTTAGGCAGCTGTCAATCAGCATCCCCAGGTCCCTCTCTGTTTGGGAGCTATCCAGCCACTCGGATTCCAGCCTGTAGATCTGCAAGGGGTTGCCGTGGCCAAAGTGCAGCACCTGGCACTTGGACTTGTTGAATGCCGTCATATTAGACTCCGCCCATCTGTCCAGTCGGTCGAGGTCCCTCTGCAGAGCCCTTCAACTCTCTAACTGACCAACATCTGCTCCCAATTTGGTGTCATCTGCAAATTTGCTGATGACTGTCTCAATCCCCTCGTCCAGATCATCCATGAAGATATTAAAGAGGATGGGGCCCAGTGCTGATCCCTGGGGGATGCCACTGGTGACTGGCCTCCAGATAGATGTGGCACCATTAACCAGCACTCTCTGGGCTCGGCCCTCCAGCCAGTTCCTAACCCAGCACAGAGTGTTGTGGTCCAACCCATGAGCTGACAGCCTAGCCAGCAGTTTACTGTGGGGGACGGTGTCAAAGGCCTTGCTGAAGTCCAGGTAGACTACATCCACAGGCCTCCCCATGTCCACCAGGCAGTCACCTGATCATAGGAGATCAGGTTGGAGTGGCAGGATCTGTCCTTCCTAAATCCATGTTGGCCGGACCTGAGCCCTTGGCCATCCTTCAGGTGTGCAGTTACTGCTGCCTGGATAATCTGTTCCATCACTTTCCCTGGCACTGAGGTCAGAGTGACTGGCCTGTAGTTTCTGGGTTCCTCCATCTGACCCTTCTTGTGGATGGGGACCACATTGGCCAGTTTCCAGTCATCTGGGACCTCTCCGGTGAGCCAGGACTGGAGGAAAATGATGGAGAGCAGCTTGGCAGCTCATCTGCCAGCTCTCTCAGCACCCTAGGATGGATCCCATCAGGTCCCATGGACTTGTAAGTGTCCAAGTGGCTCAGCAGGTCCCAAACTAATTCCTCATGGATTTCCGGGGCATCACACTGCTCCCTGACCCCGTCACCCAGCTCAGGAGGCCACTTGTCCTGAACTCTTGCCTTGCTGTTAAAAATTGAGGCAAAGAAGGTGTTCAGGACCTCAGCCTTTTCCTCATCTTCAGTCACCCTGTTCCCCTCCAGGTCCAGTACGGAGTGGAGGTTCTTCTTGCCCTTCTTTTAGTGTTAATATATTTGTAAAAATGCTTTTTATTGTCTTTCACAGAGGTGTTCAGCTTAAGTTCCATCTGGGCCTTTGCCTCTCTAATTTTTTTCCTACATAATCTAGCAGCTTCCTTAAACATACCTCGAGAAGCCTTCCCCTCCTTCCAAAGGTGATGCAGCCTCTTTTTTTCCCTTAAATCCTCCAGGAGCTGCTTGCTCATCCAGGCTGGTCGCCTTCCCCGCTGGCTCATCTTTTGGCACGCGGGAACTGCCAGTTCCTGTGCCTTCAAGAGCTCCTGTTTGAAGCAGGTCCAACCATCCTGGTTGAGGCAGAACCCCTCCCCACCACGAGCAAAAATAACAACTCAGACAAACAGATTGCAAAAGTGTTGCAAAGTTTAAATAGAAAGCAGTGAATCTTTACAGAAAACCAGAAGCCCAGTGACAAAGAAAGATCCCAAAACAGACCCAGGAACATCCCATCCCCACCTGAGGGTACACCCAAGACCCCCTGGGCTCCTTCTTCACCCCCCCTACTGCTAGGCTAGTCTTAGATGGCCAGGTCTGAGACTGCCCATCCCCTGTGGCCTTGGGCCTAGCCAGGCCCAAAGACAGGAGACACCTGCCCCAGTTACTGGCTGACGGAGATGGAAGTAAGAGGAAGTGCCAGGCTCCGCACTGGATTTAATAGTGGTGCAAAGAATTATGGTGAGAAATACCTAATTTCCTGTGTCCACCCCTCTGGGCTGGACTTCTGGACACAGGAAGTAAACACAGCAGGGGGCACCCAGCTCAAACTGCAACAGTTGTCCATACACAGGTTCTCTGAGCCACCCTCTCAGATGATGTCCCTGAAAGAGTTGCCTTAATTACTTTGAATGGGCCTGTAAGTATTGTTGATTGTTTCAGATTCTCTCAAAGCCAAGCTAAACACAAACAAAAGCTTTTTCCCAAACCATGTACAATGTGTTTGGTGATCTCCTGAATCATGCTTCACCCCCCACTCACCATTGAGGAGTGAAGCCCTTAGTACCCCGGGGGGGCACACCCCTCCCCTCACCAAATGGTCCCACCAAGAGGGGAGCAGTGACTTCAGCCCTCTCTTTAGGCTCATCCCAGCATTTCACTATGATTTCTAATTGCCTTGTGGATACCCCATCAATGACTTCTTTTGGAATACCTTTCATCTGACCCACCCCCCACCAATATTGCCGGGTATTCAAGTGTTCCCTGCCCCTAGACGGGTGCCTACTAGGAATACGGCACAACTGGCCCTGGGGGCTTGGTGGGTGAATCATTTTCACATGCCTCAATCCTCTAGTTTGAGGTTTTTTAATTTCCTCAGGTATACTATACTGCCTGGCATAATCTAATAACTCCCTTCCCACTTCTTCCCATGTCCATGGCTTCAAGTCAGGCTGGCTCCCTCCAGGTGTCGAATTTTCCCTTAGAGCAGCTTGCATCCTGGAAGAAAGTGGGGTATCAGCTATTTCTTTTTGGAGCTGGATACCTCTTATTTTAAGCAAGTCAGGGAGACCCCTGATCAAAGGAGTCATTCTGTTTGCATCCACCAGGAGAGAGAAGTGGGATTCAAAATGATGTTTTAGTTCTCTTTCATATATCGTTTGCAGGCATGCAGCCTTTTGCACATTCTCTGTTATCTGATTCATTCCTCCCTGCAGAACTACAGGTTCCCCTCTCTCCTTTGGATCAAACCTCCCTGCCCAATAGGCAGCTCACTGGGTAAGGCTCCAGGCTCCACTTCTATTTTTCATAGTTAGAAAAACATTATCACCCCAATAGCCCATGGCTTCAGCTTCTGTTAACATAATCTGATCACCTGCAGTTTTTTAAACTTGCCATACATATTCCACCTCAGATTCCCCACCAGAGCATGCAAATTCTTTACGAATTTTGGCTAGCACAATGTAGGAGAAAGGCACATCTTTAGTTGTGACAGTGGGGGTAGTTTCCCCATCCTCATATAAAATTTCAGTTTTAATGAGAGGTCTGACATGCACAGCAGCTTCCTTAGCTGTTGTCAATTCTGCCTGAGGGTACATAGGGGTAGACTCCAGGTAATTCACAGACTGTTTTGAGTCCAAATATGAATTTTGCCTCCTCTCCTTTTCCAATTGAATTTTAAGATCTGCCACTATGCCTTTCAAAGTGGCAACATGGCCTTGTAGTGACGAAACTAAGTCCTGCAAAGAGGAAATAGTTTTATTCTCTTGCTCATGTCATACCTCTTTTTCATTCACTGAAGCAGCTAAACAGGCACCTAAAACCACACAAATAAAAGCTATGCCCTATCCGGCTTTTGCTCTTGCATCTTTCTGCAGGGCCAAAATATGATCAGCCACACTCTGGAAATTATTCCAATTTTCACGGGCCCAGTCAAGTTCCTGTCCAGATGGGCGGGCACCGTGAGCTTCTAAAAGGTTAAAAAGCCTCTCACTCTGGGCCATCTCTTGTTTCACAAAGCATTTCTTAATAGGGAACTAAGTTTCATGGGGAAGTCAGACCAAAACCGCTTTTTGTACCAACAAAATCTTCCCTGGAAAAACATACACTTTTAAAAGGACTACTCCAAAATATTCTTGTCTAGGAAAAATATGCAATAGATTTTTCAGGAGAGGGCACACACAAGAAAAACAACAAACTTGGGCTTCTCAAGGGAAAGACACACTATTTCCCTGAGAGAACCCACAGTTGCAAAAACTTCTCAGCTTTTGTTCCTCAAATTTTCTGTTATACCACGATAAAAACCCTGCATTTCTTAGGGAAGAGTCACTTTGTTTCTCTGAGAGAACATACACCTGCAAAAGTTTCTCAACTTTTGCTTCAATAGTGGGCTTCTTGGGGAAGCCACACTTCCCCCAAGAGAATGCACACTTTACAAATATCACAAAAACTGGGTTTCCCAAAACAGGGTACTGAGGATTCTTGGGGAGGTCACATTATAAAATCAACCTTTGTACCCCAGTCCCATATAAACTAGTAGTTTTAGCTCTACTGACCCCACTATGAATGTGTTTAAAGCAAAATTTTTTATTATTCTTTTAAAAATAAAACTACACAATTTTTTACTAGTTTACAATAAATTGCAACATTTTCTTTCTAATGATATTAATTACCAATAAAAATTAACTGACATGTAAGTCCATTATAACTGCTTGATACATATTTGTGTGTCTGATACCCTTCTGTATGCATGTATACTGTAGTATATAATTGGTGACTTGCATTAATGTTAAATAAATTATAATATATAGTGTGTATATATTATATATCATGTAAATAAATTATAATAAACAAAATAATGTTAAATAAAATATCAATGCTTTCTCCCAAAAAAGGACCACTGAAAGTTCTAACATTTAACTTTACAGAGGATTGTGTTCTAGAATAGTATCAAATCAGGGGGCATATGAAAGCAAATTTAATATACTGGAGACTATAGAAATGTTTTTACCATGCACCGCCATGTGCTGATGTGCCAAATGCCTTGAAATGACCTCTGTCCATCCCTTCTTTCAATAAACAAGCTATAGATGCAAACCCCAGCTTTTCTCATCAGGCTTTTGCAATGTAGGTGCTAAGTAAATCATACATTTTGTCAACCCCAGCAGTATAAACATGCCCTCTAGCAAGCATATATCTTTCAGCGAGTGAAGGAATAAATGAGTTCAGCAAGTACAACAGAACTGAAACAGAAATGAAAAGGACTAGATAAGAGGGGAGTGAACTCATCATCTGAGATATATTGTCTCTTTGCTACCTGCTCCTTGGAGAGAAACAAGCAAAGTTTTACACCTGCCACGGGAAATGCTTTCCCAGAAGTCAGCACAGTAGGGGCAACTTTGTTAAAATACATGTCTGTCTTCCGAGACTGTGTCCCCTGACTGTCATTTCTTTTTATTTTATAAGGCATGCAATGTAGAAGGGTGCTCTTGTCAGTCTAGGCTGACCTCTTGTTTTAATTTTTCAATAACTTACCAATGGCTTACTGTGCATCTGCTAAATGTACTCCCTTTCAGAGAAATTTGAAGAGCAGTGAAGTTGCCAGATGGCTATTTGACTTAAAAGCTCTCTCTGACTGAGGCAAAAAGCAACTGACAAAACAAAGAGAGGAACTGTCAACACTGAATACACAAGCAGATGCAGGAGAAGCACAACAAGAGTTCCTTCCAAAAGGAAAGCACATAGGTCAGATAGGAGAAAAACAGGCTAAAACAATCAGTGAGATATATCAATGAGACTTATGATGTTTCTATCAGATGTGTCATTTTCTACCTTCTGTCCTGCCTGACTGTTGTATCATCTGCAGTTCTTACCTAATTTATAGTTTACTGGATATTGGATTTGATATGCCTTTTTTTTTTTTTGTTTTTTTTGCCACTTAGCTGTTAGGTAGATGATATTTAAACAAACATGACTATCAGCTTGGGCTGTCATTCATCTTGAACTGTATCACTGCATATAGTATTAGGAAGGTAAGACTCAAGACAGCATAGTACAGTTAGACCTGATTATTCCACAGATTAGTTAACAGTCTTGTTTCAGTGAGGAAGACACACAGAGTAGTGTCCATAGTACTCTCAGGTCTAAGGGCCTTGAGAGTACTCCTGTGTCCACTAGTTGGATATGTGAATACTTGGGGTGCTTTTGAAGATTGCTTTTTAGTTGAGAATTTTAAAAAATAAAGTTCCAGCCTATTCAGCTATCTTTTGGGGCACTCAGGAGCTTAACCACTGAAGAATAAAGAGGTATTATTTTTACTTCAAAGAAGTGCAAGTTCTGTCTGTCCATTTTCTGATCTTTTCATGAATTAAAATGCATAGATCTTAAATCCCCATTAAGACAAATTTTCTTAGTTGAGGTCCCAGGATCACAGCCATGCCCTTCCTGAGTTGTTGTTAGCTGTTTTAAAGTTACATGTTTTTCAAGATTGCAGCACATGCTACAAGATTTCCATATGAATAACTTCTGTGTTATTAGTAAAAACAATTATCAGGAACAGAGCAAGTTATATGCTTAGGTGATAAAATAAAGTGGTATTTTAGCCTGGAGAAGAGGAGGCTCAGGGGAGACCTTATTCCCCTCTATAACTACCTAAAAGGAGGTTGTAGACAGGTGGGGGTTGGTCTCGTCTCCCAGGCAATTAGCACCAGAACAAGAGGACAGAGTCTCAAACTGTGATTCTATGATTTATAGGTTTATTCTAGTAACTATCCTTCCTCAAGAGTCATTGACTGGCTGACAAAAATCTCTTCAGAAACTTTGTAAGTTTCACCAGAAGGTAGCTTCATAGAATCATAGAATCATAGAATCAACAAGGTTGGAAGAGACCTCAAAGATCAAGTCCAACCTGTCACCCAAGACCGCATGACTACTAAACCATGGCACCAAGTGCCACGTCCAATCCCCTCTTGAGCACCTCCAAGGATGGTGACTCCACCACCTCCCTGGGCAGCCCATTCCAATGGCTAACAACTCTCTCTGTGAGGAACTTTCTCCTCACCTAGAGACTACATCTCCCCTGGCACAGTTTGAGACTGTGTCCTCTTGTTCTGGTGCTGATTGTGTGGGACAAGAGACCAACCCCTCCTGGCTACAACCTTCATTCATAAAAAGCACAGAATTGTAGAATACTTTGGGTTGAAAAGGACTTTCAAAGATCATCTAGTTCAACCCCCATGCCATTAGGCTTGGGCAACTTTACTAGATTGGGCTGCTCACAGCCCTATCCAACATGACTCTACACAAATGATAGCATCAGTGAGGTGTAGGACTCTTTAGAGTTTGATTCATTATTTCAGGAACACTTTTCTGCTATCCTGATGGAGTATTTTCCCTTTCCCTACAATGGAGACATCACATCCTGCAGCTGCAAGTAGATCTGCACTTTAAAGGCTGCAGAAGAGAATAGAATGGGGGGGGGGGGGGGGGGGGGGGGGGAAGCGGAGCTGTGGGAAAAGAGATTTTAAACATTTGGGATGCATCTATCATAGACTCTGTCTTTCTCAAGTCTACAACTGCAGACTCAGTGAGGTGACAAGTCTGAGGGAGCTGGGGCTGCTTAGCCTGGAGAAGAGGAGGTTCAGGGGAGACCTTATTGCTCTCTACAACTACCTGAAGGGAGGTTGTAGATAGGCAGAGGTTGGTCTCTTCTCCCAGGCAGCCAGCACCAGAACAAGACAACACAGTCTCAGGCTGCGCCAGGGGAGGTTTAGGCTGGATGTTAGGAAGAAGTTCTATACAGAGAGAGTGATTGCCCATTGGAATGGGCTGCCCAGGGAGGTGGTGGAGTCACCATCATTGGAGGTGTTCAGGAGGAGACTTGATGGGGTGATTGATGCCATGGTTTAGTTGTTTAAGTGGGTTGGAATGGTTGGTGGGTTGGAATGGTTGATGAGTTGGACGCGATGATCTTGACGGTCTCTTCCAACCTGGTCTATTGTATTCTATTCTAACCCACTGATCGTTTTCGTGGTCCTTCTCTGGAACCTCTCCATCATCCGGGCTGGTCGCCTTCTCCGCCGGCTCATCTTTTGGCACATGGGAACTGCCAGTTCCTGTACCTTCAAGAGCTCCTGTTTGAAGTAGGTCCAACCATACTGGACCCCTCGGTTCTTGAGGGTTGATACCCAGGGAACTTTGCAAATAAGTTTCTTAAACAGGCTGAAGTTTGCCCTCTGGAAGTCCAAGGTGAAGGTTCTGTTGGTGCTCCTCCCTATCTGCCTGCATATTGAAAACTTCACTCTCTCGTGGTCACTGCACCCTAGGCAGCCTCCCACCATCACGTCTCCCACCAGCCCTTCTCTATTGGAGGACAGCAAGTCAAGCAGAGCCTGACCCCTGGTAGGCTCACTTAACAGCTGCATCAGGAAGCAGTCCTCCATTCACTCCAGGAATCTTCTGGACTGCCTCCTCTCTGCTGAATTAAGTTCCCAGCAGATATCTGGCAGGTTGAAGTCACCCACAAGGACAAGATCTAATGATCTTGAGACAGCCTCCAGTTGTTTGTAGAATAATTCATCAACCTCCTCATCCTGGTTGGGTGGTCTATAACAGACTCCAACCAGGATGTCAGATTTGTTAGGCTGCCCTCTGATTTTAACCCACAGCCTCTCAATCCCTTCATCTTCCACCTCAAGTTCTGTGGCAGAGAGCGACTCCCTAATATACAGAGCCACCCCTCCTCCTCTTCTCCCTCACCTGTCTCTCCTAAAGAGCCTGTAACCCCGCAGTGTAGCACCCCAATTGTGCATGTTATCCCACCATGTTTCTGAGATGGCGACTACATCACAGTCACCCTGGTGGAGCAGGACTTCCAGCTCCTCTTGCTTGTTGCCCATGCTGCGTGCATTGTTGTACATGCACTTCAGCAGTGCTCTCGACTTCCCCATTAACCCTGATTTGTGCCCCACTCTTTCCTCTTCAGAAAGACTGATTTCCTCACCCACCCCCCTTCATACCTAGTTTAAAGACCTCTTAATGAACCCTGCCAACTCTAGTGCTAGGACTCTCTTACCCTTTCTAGATAACTGCACCCCATCACGACCCAGCAGGTTGGGTGCCGTAAAAATTGCCCCATGATCAAAGAAACCAAAGTTCCTCCACTGGCACCATCCCCTGAGCCAATTGTTGATGGTGTGGGTTCTCCCATTCCTCTCAGTACTCCCCTGCCACTGAGGGAACTGAGCAGAACACCACTTGAGCTCCTGCCCCATCAATCAATTGTCCAAGGGCCTTGAACTCCTTCTTAATCGCTCCTCACTCCCAGCCTGTATTACCAGCAGAAGGTAATAGTCAGAGGACTGGATTAACTTTGGGAGTCTCCTTGCGATGTCCTTAACCCACGCCCCGGGTAGGGAGCAGACCTTCCTGTGGGATGGGTCGGGACGACCTATGGGTCCCTCAGTACCCCCCCAGAGAGAGTCGCCAACAACTATAACCCTTCTCCTTTTCTTTGTGGAGCTGGTCGTTATAGTTGGTGGGGACTGCTTGGTCTTAGGCTCCTCTCTGGATGGCTGCTCCTCGGCCCTCTCATCCCCACTGCCCTTGGCCTGCAGGGCCTCATACTTATTATGCAAGGGCAGCGAAGAGAAGGAGAGGGCCAGGATTGATTTCTCTTGCCACCCCTGGCAGGGACCTTTATCCATCCCTCCCCGTTTCCAGGGGCCCTTCCCTCAGCAGGGGAGATCTGCAGATCCTTCGCCCACATATCTAACTCCCTTTTGCTTTCCTTTATTGACCTGATCCTAGATATCTCCTCCTTCATCTCGGCCACTTCATCCTTCTGCTCTGCCACCAGACTGAGGAGAAAGTTCACCTGGTCACACCTGACACAGGTGTTCTCTCCTTCCCCCTCCATTCCAAGTGCCAGGCTGAAGCACTGTCTGCAGCTGGCAGCATGGACTCCTGCAATCTGATGCAGCAACTCTGTCAGGTTAGATGCTGTTTTTCTAGCCTTCTTCTGAGTGACAAACATGGTTCAAAGTTTGATTGACAAAAAAAAAATTAAGTTTTTTTTGTTGTTGTTGTTGTTGTTTGTTTTTTAAATTTTATGTGAGCAGCAGGCAGGATAGCTCTCAAGCCAAAATGGCATTGCACACTCAGCCCGGGCAGGATTTAGCCCTCCTGTGGCTGTTGTCATGCTCCCGATCCCAAGCAGGGTCATGAGAGGACTATCCTGCCGGACCTCCCTGCCAACCAGAGGTCCTCCTGACCCCCAAGGCCCCAAAAAGAAAGCCTAACTTATGTACTGTACACTGCTGAAATCTACATCCTACAAACCATAATTTCATTGTGCCAATTTCCATGTGTAATTATTAACAATCTGTAGCAATCTATCCTATTCATGATAATGCTTCGCCCTCTTTGGGTCTTAGAAAGCAATGGAATATATTCAATATGGTCACACATAATGTCACTTCTATGGAGGTTCTCCTGAAATTTGCCCACAAATTTACCCCACGCAGGACTGCCTTAATGTTGCAGGCCCCAAAAGCTTCATTCCTGCACATAACAATATCTCTTTGGTCCCAACAGCTATCCCAATGTCTCTGAAGCAATCAAGAAGAGTTGCTATTCACTCTCTGATCATTTACCAATATCCCATAAGCTCATCATGGAGTTCCAGCTGTTAAATCCAGAAGTTAAATCCAGTTGGTCGTTGGTCACAAGTGGTGTTCCCTAGGGCTCAGTATTTGAGCTAGTGTTGTTTAACATCTTTGTCAATCATCTACACAAGGGTATTGAATACACTCTCAGTAAATTTGTCAACAACTGTAAGTTGGGAGGAAGTGGTGATCTGATTCAGGGTAAGAGGTTTCTTCAGAAGAATTGGGATAGATTAATGGGCCAACACCAGTTGTATGAGATTCAACAAGACTAAGTCCAGGTCCTCATCTTCTTGCTCTATGTAGATACCTGAAAGGAGCTTATTGTGAAGTGGGTGTGTCTCTTCTCCCTAGTAACAAGCAATAGAACAAGAGGCAATGGCCTGAAGTTGCACTAGGGGAAGTTTAAATGGAATATTAGATGACAAGTCTTCACTGTAGGTGTTATCAAATGCAGGAATAGGCTCCTTAGCAAGGTGGTTGAATCACCAGCCCTTCATGTGGTTAAAAGACACATAAATGTGGTGCTAAGGGACACGATTTAGCATCAAATCTGTCAAATGATGATTGGACTCTATGATGTGAAATGATTCTATAATTCTGTGATCCAAGTGAAGGGCCCTTGAACAGCCAGCCATTACCTGGAAAATGACCCTGTTGCAATAGGATCAAGTAAAACAATTTGTAGCTCATGAACTTTAGGGTGAATGAAGGAAGAAAAATAGAGCAGGAGAGACTGGTTTCATAAACCTGTTACCCTTTCCAAGTAAGCACATATCAAACTCACTGTAGCAAAAAATAGGAAAGATACTGATCTTCACCTATGTAAATGTAACTTGAAAAGTTAACTAAAGGAGACGATAAGTCTTAATTTGTTCATGTAAAAAATTTGAATCTCTTTGATGCTTCGAACAAATAGCCATAATAAATCAGTCTGAACCTCTGCACTCCATCCATATAAAAAATGTCAAACTGTATTTCCCATAATGCTGTATGACACATACCATGCTATAATTCTGTGATGGTGGGATGATTTTGGTTGCCATCCAGCCACTCATCAAGATGCTCTCCCCCTTACCCTCCTCAGCATGATAGGGAATAACTAGCAAAAAGCTTGTAGGTCAAGATACGGACAGGGAGATCACACACCAGGGGATATCTTGGGCACAAAATAGTGATCTTCAGCGAAATTAATTTAATTTATTGGCAATTAAAAATAGAGTAAGAAACAAAAACAACACTAAAAATATGTCTCACTCCCCCATTTTCTTCCTTCTTCCAGGCTCAACTTAATTTCTGACTCTTCTACCTCCTCCCCGCCAAGTGGCACAAGGCAAACAGGACATGTCTGGTATGGTCAGTTCATAACATTTTGTATCTTATTCTCCTTCTTGCTCACACTCTTTCCTTACTTCAGAGTGTTTTCCACACTTTGCAAACTGCTCCCAGCTGGGCAATTCCCAGAGGCTGCAGTAATTCAAGGACGGCTTCAGTGTCAGTCCTTGGTACAGTCCTTTAGGATCAAACTGCTCCAGAGTGGACCCCCACACTTCAGGTAATGTTCAGCATTTTTTACCCTTCCATAAGTGGGCTCAGCTTTGGTAATCATGAGGTCCATTTTGGAGCTGGCTGAAACACTTTGCCAGACGTTAAGAGTGACTCCTAATCTTCTCTCAGAGAAGCCACCTCTGCAGTGTCATCACTACCAAAGCCTTGTCACATGAACTTAACACACAACCACATTAAAAAAAAAAAGTCATATGGTGATAAGGAGAATTTTCACATCAAGGTGATTACTAGCTGCCTGTTTCCAAGTAGATGCTTTACAAATTCATGAATCCTTGAATTTCAGTATCACCAAGGTTGGAAGAGACCTCAAAGATCATCAAGTCCAACCTGTCACCACAGACCCCATGACTAGAGTAGGGAGGACAATAGTGCCCACTGCAATTTATTAGGTAAAATTTTTTAAATGGCTGATCCAGCAATTCAGAGCTCCAGGCTATGGTGAGTGTTGAAAAGGAACGATAGAAGTAAAAATACAAGTGGAAAACAAGGCATCACACTAGCTTGCTATGGTCTGTTTCCCCTGGAAATAGAGTAATGAGCAGAGTTTGAGTGAAAAGTGAAAAATATATTCACAAGAATTGCAATTTTTCATAAATCAACCTCTTAAAAAAAGCCACCGAAAACCTTCTACATTCTTCAGAACTGGAAATAGGATTCCTTTGTGTTAGATGAGACTTTAAAAAAAAAATATATTTTGATTGTGTAGAATATAATGCATTATGTGTCTAGATCAATAGATTCTTAGAAGTCATGTCTTCCAGATAATTAATAATGACTATTGATGAATAACACTTGATATAAATGTGGTTAACTATTTACAGTTTTGCTACTTCTGCTAGCTAGTAAAATGTTCTTTGTGAAAGAGGACTAAACTTGTTTTCCCTCTAAAACTACTACTTAAGGCATTTGTTAATTATTAAATATTGGCCAACAGGTGTACATCATCAAAGGCACACTGTGCAATGTTCTACTGCATTCAAAACTGAAGGAAAATATGTTTCTGTTTAGAAATAAGAAACCTTTCTATACATATGAAAATACACAATTCAAGTTTATTCAAATGAAATGCACTGAAGAGTTGAAATATACTAGCATATATAGTATAAGATTTACATAGAGAGGGGAGCTTCCCAAGGCCAAAGATCTCTCTCTGAAAAAATACCATGCCAGAGCAATAAAGAGAAAATCCAGAGTTCTATAGCTTTCTGTCAAACATTTTCACTAAAGTTGTGCCACCCTAAAGGAGCAAAATGCATTTTTCAAAACCAGTATCATTCTTTTTCAAGAAAGGCTCTGAAATCAGTGTCTTTGGAGTTGTCTATGGCATGACAAGATACCCCAGCAGATAAAACAATTCCCCAGCAACTCAGAATTCATTGAAAAACCACACTACTATAAATTATTTTTATTTGAATATTTTGTGACTCTAGAAAAATCTCAAAAGTTAAAATTGTATACCAAACAATAGGATCTATACATACAACTAGACAAATCTGCCTTTCTGATTTTCTCAGTTTTGAAGTAAGTTCTGTTTCAGGAAAGCTGAAACTATGTAGATTCCCTTGACTTACTTCTCTCAGTCCTGCATAAGATCCTGTTTAGGCAAAACATGCAAATATTATGATCCAGAAATAAACCAAACTTTAATGAAGATAAAAATTACAGATTCATAGAATATTTTGAAAGTTATATTTCACATTTTATTTCCATGAGGGAAAAAAATCATTGAACTGTATTTGACTACTACTACTATTTTGGCTTAACTGAGTGTGGCAATTTAGGCTGGATGCCTCCTGTTGCTGCCACAGAAGTTACGCCTCTGGTGTCCTGAGTGTCCAGCCCAGTAGGCAGACACAAGAAATAGTGTCCTTCATACCCATAATATCCTGCACCCTATAAATCCAGCTGTAAAGTCATTCTCTTCCTCTTTCTTCCCTAACTGCTCCTGTGGGAGATGCTCCCTATTGGGTAACAGTGGGGGAGTTATCTCAAAATCTCTTAGGCCTGTCTAGGCCTAATGCCAGGAAGAGAAGGGGAGGGGCAGTCTCAGAGCTGGTCAGCCTGAGACTAGCCTAGCAGGGGAGGGGGAAGAAAGAGCCCTGGGGGTTTTGGGTATACCCTCAGGTAGGGAGAAGGGAAGAGTTTGGGAGGCTATTGGGTGTGCTGTAGGGGACTCTCTATGCTTTGGGTTTCTTTTGTCACTATGCTTGTAGTTTTCTGTAAAACAGTTGCTGCTTTTCCATGTAAACTTTCCATCACTCCTGCAATCCATTTGTGTGAGTGTCATTCTTTTGCCCCTCTCAGGGGCAAGAGAGGATCTGTTTGGTCTCAAACCAGGACACTGAGTGATAAAGTCTGACAGCTATGAAAGAAGATAGTGGTCAATGGCTCAAAGTCCAGATGGAGATCAGTGACAGAAGATGTCCTTCAGGGGTCCATACTGGGACATGTACTGTTTAATGTTTTTATCAATGATATAGACAGTGGGATCGATTGCACTTTCAGCAAGTTTGCAGATGACATAAACATGGGTGGTGCTGGAGAAAGAGAATGTAATTCAGAAGGACCTGGATAAGCTGGAGAGGTGGGCCCACATGAACCTCCTGAGATTCAACAAGAATAGGTGCAGGATCCCACACCTGGGTCAGAAAAATCCCTGTATCAATACAAACTAGGGAATGAGGGAAAGTAGCCCTGAAGAAAAGGACTTGGGGGTGCTGATGGATGAGAAGCTGGACATGAGCAGATACTGTGTGTTTGCAGCCCAGAAGGCAAATCACATCTTGGGCTACATCAAAGGATGTATTGCCAGCAGATCCAAGGACATGATTCTGCCACTTTGCTCTGCTCTGGTAAGACCTCACCTGGAGTACTACATGCAGATTGGATGCCCTTAATATAGGAAGGACATGGACCTGATGGAGCAGGAGTGCCACAAAAATGATCAGAGTGCTGGAACATATCTCCTATGAGGACTAACTGAGGGAGCTGGGGTTGTACAGCCTGGAGAAGACTCTGGGGAGACCTCATAATGTTCTTCCAGTACCTGACAGGGGCCTACAAGAAGGCTGGAAAGGGACTGTTTACAAAGGCCTGTAGTGATAGGAAGACGGGTGGTGCTTTTAAATTAGGTAAGAGTAGATTTAGGTAGGACATTAGGAGGAAGTTCTTTACCATCAGAGTAATAGAACACTGGAACAGGTTTCCCAGGGAGGTAGTTTAGACCCCATCTTTGGAGCTATTCAAGGTCAGGCTTGAAGGGCAACCTGATCTAGTGGAGGATGTGCCTGCACATTGCAGAGGGTTTGGGCTAGATGACCTTTGGAGGTCCCTTCTGTCCTGGAAGAGGCATTAATAAGACAGTTAAATCTGTTTTGAGCCACTGCTCCTTTCTCCTCCCTCTCTGTCACAGGGTCTGGATTGAGGTCGAGGAACCTAATAGGCAGGCACCTTTAAGGCTGCCTGGAGGGGAGTGGAAGCTGAGCCCCAAGCCTCACGTTTCAGAGAGGCAACTGCACGTGTCAGACGCCATGAAAGAAGGCGTGTGCAGTTTACTCACCACCTAAACATTTTTAATTGATTGGGAGGATTTGAATGGCTGATGTGCCACTGGGCCATTCAGTTTTCGAAAAGGGAATTTATAGAGCAAGACCTCCTATGCTTGTAGCTCGCTTGTACCTCGCACACTCGTTGCACTCAAAGCTTGCAACTCTCTCACCTCTCTCCCCTGTTCATTAATGGTATTCAAGGCAGTGACAAGCACCCTACTCGATCCTATCTCCAGAGCAATTAGCTTCTTTGTTTAGCGGTGTAGTGTTAAAGTTGGGCCTTCACCGCAGCAGCGTGCTCCCTCTCATTTCCTCTAAATCTGTGGATACTGCCCGGTGGTTCGTGAGTAAAATACACTATTTTACCTGGTTATTTCTGAGGTTTATAGCATGTTACCTCTTAGATAGATCCGTTGTGAACTCGACGGTGGTTCATCTATGCCATCCGAGGCAGCAGTGCTGTTTGGTTTCACGTGCACAGGGAGATTCTAGCTTGTTCCTCTGTGTTCCAAGTTCTGATTGCTCTAGACTGCTAATCTACTGTTTATTAGCCTTCTACCATGTGTAATTAACTTGTTATTGACTGGGCAAATGCACCTGAATAAATTGGTGTGGGAAAACATTTTTTTAGTATTTAATAAGTAATATTCATATTTTATCATATCTCTGGGCAATAAATTCATAAACTATAACACCTTCCAACACAAACCTTTCTATGAATGTATGATTCTAGATAAATATTTTGTTTATCAACTGCATTACTTCTCTCTGTGCAGGTAAAATTTCTGTTGTTTTCAGCACAGCTACACTAGTGCATGCTGTGACTATTCATGCGACCAGATGGTTTTACAACTTTCCATTCATCAGTTACAGTATATTTAAGAACTTAATGTGCAGATATGAATGGCGTTATTAATCTGAGTTTCCAGAATCTGACTAGATTAACCATGCAGAAAAATAAGGTGTTAGTACCCTTGACTGATACTTTCCAATTCTGCTATCTTTAAGCAAAATGAAAGCAATGATTCATTACAAATAAAGCCATTTTGCCCATTGATGTGGATTACAAAGGATGGACCAGGAAAGAGACAGGAAAAAAATGAAGTGTCTCAGAATAACCTTTCCTTTTCCCTCTCAAGATATCTGATTCACGATGACCAGCTAAAGCAGTGTAGTAGTTGTGCATTTTTAGTCATTTCACTATTCAGGGCTGAAGAATGAAGAGACATGGATCCATCATGTTATAGGGTCATGACCTGAAGATACTGGAGGTGTCTCTATTTGGGGTAAGAAAGATTTTTTTTCTTTTCCTACAGGGATCAAGCTGGGAAAAAAATAAGAGCTTGTTTGTCTTTGTTCACTTCCATTTCAGCAAGACTTAGACAGTTAGATTTAGATCTTTTTAACATGTAGCTAATTCCCACTGCAGGTAAAGGATTCAGGTTGTACAAATATAATAGCCCTGAGGTATCTGCAAACAGTGTAGAAATGATAAGGCTAGAGACTGGTAACTCCTTGTAATGGGTTACACCCATCCTGAAAAGCAGAGGGGAAGGGCTTTCCCCCTGGGAAACTTAGTCTGTTCCACTCCCCCTCCCTGTCCAGCAAGCCTATAAAAAGGAAGACACTGCAGCCATTTGGGCTCTTTTGCTTCTGCCTTGCCTGGATGAGGGGACTGCTGCTGGCTTCCTGCTTCTCTGCCAAGTGGTCAGGCCTGCTCCTCCTCCCTCCTACATCCATGCCTTTTCAAAGGACTTCAAAGGACTGGTTTTGTATATGTGTATTTTGCCCATTGTGGTGGTTTGAGCCTTAACTGGGACTTAAGAGCACAGATGGGGGCAAGGCTGAGAATCCCTTCTCTTTCCCAATAGAGAGGAAAAAGAAAGGGAAGGAGCAAATCCACCAAGAAATAATATGGATTCAGCTTTCTTTAAACACTATATATATATATAAAAAAACAATAACAGGTAGGGTTCACAACGGTAATGAACAAGGATGGATAGAAGGAAAAAAAATATGAAATACAAAACCAGTCCTTTTGGGGGCTTGCAGGTTTCTGGAAAATGCACATTCCTGGGTACAGTCAAATTGTGAAACCTCTCTTTCATGTAACAAGGAAGAAAAATGATTTTGTGTGGGGACCTGAGCAGCAGGTAGCATTCGACCAGGTAAAATGAGATGTGGTCCATGCTATGGCTCTGGGACCTGTCTGAACTGGACCATAAATTAGAAATGTGCTGTACTCTGTGGCTGGTGAGAATGGTCCTACTTGGAGCTTGTGGCAGAAGGCTCATGGTGAAACCAGGGGCAGGTCCCTAGGTTCCTGGAGTAAGGGCTACAAAGGCTCAGAGGCCAACTACACTGCAACAGAGAAGGAAATCCTAGCTGCCTGTGAGGGTGTCAGGGCTTCCTCTGAGGTAATTGGGACTGAGTCACCTCTATTTCTAGCTGCAAGGCTTCCAGTCCTGACCTGGATATTCAGAGGGAGAAGCTTAACCCCACATCATGCCACAGATGTCACCCAGAGTAAGTGGATGGCCTTGATAACTCAGCAAGCTCGGATAGAGAGCTTTGAACAGCCTGGCATAGTGGAATTGATCACCAATTGGCCAGAGGGTGCTGACTTCAGAATGCCACCAGAGCAGACAGTGACCTGTGCTGAGGAGGATCCTCCTTATAATGATCTCCCTGACAATGAGAAGGGCTATGCTCTATTTACAGATGGGTCCTGACAGCTTGTAGGAAGCAAGCGGAGATGGAAGGCAGCTGTCTGGAGCCCAACAAGGCAAGTGGTGGAAGGAAGGGATGGAGAAGGTGAATCCAGTCAGTACGCAGAGGTAAAAGCTGTCCAGCTGGCCCTGGATGTGGCAGAACTGGCCAGTGCTTTACCTGTATACTGACTTCTGGATCATAGCCAATGCCTTGTGGGGGTGGCTGAAGGAATGGAGTGTGGCAATGCTAGGAATGAGCAGTGTGAGCAATCTGGCAGTGTAGGCCTAGAGCCTGACATGGTGGTAGGCCATGCTCAGCATAAATGCAGAAGTGGCTAGCAGTGTAACAAAACAGTGCTGTGCCTGCAGCGTGTAACTAGAGCAGGGCTCTGGTGGCTATAAACACAGAAGGTTATCTGGGAATAACAGGATGTGCACCTGCATCAACAACCTTGCGTGTATTAGTAGTTTGACCAATAATCTATAATAGTACGATGTGTGGTCACTCGTGGGGAACCAATGAAGCTATGCCAACAATGCTTTCCGAATCTATATATGCTGTAAAGCTTCCCTTAATACACACTATTAGTAGCTCTCCATATTAGCTCTAAATTAGCACTATACAATGCTATACTCGCACTATACTTGTACAATACTGGAACAATAAAGGAACAATACTGGTCATATTGGTCGTCCGTAATGACTCCAGTCTCCATCACCAACAATGGAGGAGAAATGGGTGGCAGAGAAAGGGAAGCCTGTTTGTGCCGCTGACCTGTGGCAAGACATCGCTGCCTGCCTGGACAGTCTGCCAGTAAATATGTGACACATTGATGCACACATCCTCAAGAGCAGAGCCACTGAGGAACACAAGCATGCCCACCAAGCAGATCTGGCTCCTATAATCTCCCAAAAAGACTTGGACTGGGAACACAGGGGTGAGCTGTTCTTAGCTCACTAGGCCCATGACTCTTCTGGCCACCAAGGGAGACACACCACATACCAGTGGGCCCAGGACAGATCAGTGGACATATCTATGGAGGCCACCTCACAGGTTATCCGTGAGTGTGACAGCTGTGCTGCCATCAAGCAGTCTAAGTTCATGAAGTCTCTGCGGTATGGGGGGAGATGGTCGAAATATAAGTATGGACAGGCCTGGCAGATTGACTACATCACCATTCCTCAGTCTCACAGTGGCAAACAGCATGGACTGACCATGGTGGAGGCAAGTACAGGGTGGCTGGAAACCTACCCACCACCTCATGCTGCTGCTTGCAACACTGTTCTGGGCCTAGAGAGACAGGTCCTGTGGAGACATGGCACCCCTGGGAGGATTGAATCAGACAATGGTACCCATTTCAAGAACCATCTCATAAGGGACTGGGCAAAAGAACATGGGATTGAGTGGATTTGCCATATACCATACCAGGTACCAGCTGTGGGGAAGGTCAAGTGCTACAATGGCTTGCTAAAGACCACCCTAAAAGCCATGGGGGGTGGAAGCTTTAAGAACTGGGAAAAACACCTGGCTCAAGCCACTTGATTAGTGAACAGCACAGGATCTGTGAACAAAGCTGGTCCTGCTCAGTCCAACCTGCTGCAAACAGTGGATGGAGATGGAGTTCCTGTGATTGCTGAGAAAAACCTGCTGGGGAAGTCAGTGTGGGTTTTCCCTGCTGCTGGTGGGGGTAAATCAACCCAAGGGGTGGTCTCTGCTGAGGGGCCTGGTCACACTTACTGGGTCATGTTAGAAATGGGGGACATTCAGTGCATCCCACAGCGGAATGTGACTCTGGCTGAGAGGGGATGAACTCAGAGGGGGCAATGCAGACCAATGTAACATAGTTGCTGTATAATAGTTATAAGTTGTTCTAAGTTTTTTCTCTCTTAGTTTAATACCAGCCTAGTATCCATGACACAACATGAACACACTGCAGACCAATCCAGAGAGCCCCTGCATCATGTAACCTGCACCTGCTCCTGATGCCCCACAGCAAAAGACTGTTTCAGTTTCCCTACAGGAATGGACTGTTCCCGATTTTTCCTTTCCCTTTCAAATTCAGACTGTTTTCCTGGCTCCTGATTCTTCTCCACATTCCTGCCCAGTTCAAGCACCACCTACACTGGCCAGCACCAGAGAGGGAGAAACTGCCCAGAGAGAGAGAGACTGCCAGGATTAAGAGGGACTTGCATCAAGGAATCAAATACCACAGGTCACAATTGGATAAAGGGGCTGACAGGAGAGTGGAAATGGAACAGAGGGGTGGACTGTGATGGATTACACCCATCCTGAAAATGGGGGAGAGGGCTTGTGAGAGCCTTGCCCTCCCTGGAATGGGGTTTTCCCCCTGGGAAACTGAGTTAGTCTGTTCCACTCCCCTTCCCTGTCCAGCAAGCCTATAAAAAGGAAGACACTGCAGCCATTTACTTTTTTTTTTACTTCTGCCCTGCAGGGATGAAAGGATTAAGAGAGTTGCTGTCACCTCCCTGATTCTCTGCCATGTGGTCAGGCCTGGTCTTCATTCTCCCTGCTGCATCTTCAAAGGACTACTACTTCCAAACCAACTCCAAATTATTTCTTGGTAGATTTACCTCCTCCTTTTTTTCCTTATCCCCTTTTCTTTCCTTTTTTTTTTAGAGAAGGGGGAGGGGAAAAGCGGGGGTGGGATTCTCAGTCTTGACCCCCCATCTGGGAGCTCTTAAATCTCAGCTAAGGCTCAAACCACCACATTTGGTTAACTACCTCATTGTTCAAGAGAGGAATAGTAAAGTTAAGAGTCCACATGTTAAATGGCATGATGCTCATGCTATAAACCTAGTTAGATTACTTTAGCAAACTTGTAAGGTTTGGTTCAATTCATGAAGCAGAGATTCCAATGATGCTTATGATGCCATCTTGTATCCAGGATGTCAGGTCAGCAGAAGTAACACACGACTTGATAGCTCTCTATATTACTTTCTGGTTTAACTACACCTCTGTTGATACAGAGCTTAGACACTTGTCTCATCCATTAATACCTTCCTACAAATGCATAAAATAGGGAGTCTATTCTCGAGTTGAATCCTGTCCCTATGATGCAGACATCTGAAGTGATTCCATAGTCTGAACCTGTGCAGCTGGTGTGCACAATGACAGATACAAATCAAGCTTTACCACATACTTGCACTTTTTTGGTGAATGGTCTGGAATCCAGGTAGAGTATGTTAATGAGTCAGACATTACACTGAGATAATTTGGTTCACATAATTTTGTCTTTCCTCCTCAATAAACACCTGAATTTGGGAAAGATGGAACACATGTACTGAATCATGAAAACATCCACTGTTTGCAGGAGGTTGGACTGGGCACGACCAGCTCAGGTCCATGTCCTTCCTATATTAAGGGCATCAAATCTGCATGTAGTACTCCAGGTGAGGTGGTTTGAGCCTTAACTAGGATTTAAGAGCTCAGATGGGGGGAGCATGACTGAGAATCCCTCTCCTACTTCCCCTTCCTCCTCCTCTGAAAACAAGGAAAGAAAGGGGGATAAGTTAAAAAAGGAGGAGGTAAATCTACCAAGAAATAATTTGAAGTCAGTTTGGAAGTAGAGAGAGAGGTAAAAATTTTCTTTAAACAATATATCTATATACAATAACAGGAAGGAGTCACAAGGGCACAAGGGTAAGGAACAAGGATAAACAGTGAGAATATACATACACAAAACCAACAGTCATTTGAAGATGAAACAAGGAGAAAAAAGACCAGGCCTGACCACATGGCAGAAAATCAGGGAGCCAGCAGCAACTGTCTTAGTCCTTTTGTCCCCACGAGGCAGAAGTAAAAAATAGTAAATGGATGCAGTGTCTTCCTTTTTATAGGCTTGCTGGACAGGGAGGGGGAGTGGAACAGACTAACTCAGTTTCCCAGGGGGAAAACCCCACTCCAGGGTGGGCAAGGGTCTCACAACCCCCTCTCCCCTACTTTCAGGATGGGCATAACCCATCACACCAAAGAAGAGACATGCTTCATAAGAAGATGAATTATTCAAGTGTGATACTTCTGAATGCAGTCTTAATCTTAGCATACAAATGTCCTCTTCCATACTTGTGAAGCTTCCATACTTACAGAAGCTCTGAGATTGTATTTACTGCATATATTACTGTTTGTTAATAAACTATCCAAGACATTATTCAGTCATTATTAAAAATCAACAACTAAATTCACTGCCATACAGAAAATGTTTCTGAATAATTCAATACAAACCCTTTTTCCTATTTGTATAAACTATAGTTTCCATCTCACAATGGACCTAATTTAAAATTGTTACCAGTAGTCACATAGATTAGATGTTGATACCTTTCAGCCAACCAAGCTACAATTTCTGCTAATTAGCTGGCTGGGATTGATTATAGCTCTCAGTTGTATCTGTTTGACAAATTAAGCTTACTGTGTTGTTCTCTTTAAAGACAAACATGGGAATGCTGGAATAGAATTTATTCTACCTTAAAAAAAATGAAATGTAAAAATTGCAGAAATCAAGATGCTATTTATTTCTGTAGTACCTGCTACATACTCTATCTCTAATGAGTTTTGAAGTTCTAAAAATATGCATCTAGGGAGAGCATACATTAATTTTGCTTGAAAGGTGTGGTGGGTTGAAAGGAAAGGCTCTGCTTTCCCTCCCCCACTGAGAAAGAACCCGCGGCTAACTCAGTCAGAGAAAAAGCAGGCTGTATCTACAAGCATATATAGGAAACAGATTATATGTAACACCACAAATACAGGTATTTTACAATATATACAGGAATATACAGCAAATGAACTCAACCAGAAACCAGACCCCCAACAGAGGGGGCTCCCCCTGTGCCCCCTTCACCCCCTTACCTCCCTTCTCCCCCCAAAGAGATAGAAAAAGAGACAAGGGTGGTTAGCAGGACAAAAAAAAAAGAAGGCCTGGTACAGGAGAGTTAGTTCTTATCTCTTGGCAAGAAGCCCAGAAGCAGTCCAGCTGAAAGGAACAGCGAAGGAAGGAAAACTGAGAGAAAGTCCCAGCCATGCTGGGACTAACAATCTCACCTCCCCCCTTAATTAGCCAAGGAAATGCATTTAGAATGCAAAATATTTTATAAATATTTAGCCAGTGTGCCCATTTCTTAAAGGCACAGTGTCAAACGGTCACAAAAGGTAGCCAAGGGAATGGCCTAAGTTGTAAATGATAGAGGAACTTTTTACAGAAATTAAGAACTTCGGTGTATAGCATTGTTGCAGTTTGAGCTGGGTGCCTCCTGATGTGTTCACTTCCTGTGTCCAGAAGTCCAGCCCAGAGGGGTGGACACAGGAAATTGTGTGTATTTCCTACCATGATTCTTTGTACCACTATAAGATCCAGTGCGGGGTCTAGCACTGTCTCTTTTCTTCCTCCTCTGTCAGCCAGTAACTGGGGGAGATGTCTGCTGGCTTTGGGCCTGCTAGGCCCAAGGCCACGGGGGGATGGGCAGTCGCAGGCTTGGCCAGCTGAGACTAGCCCAGCAGAGGGAGGGGGAAGAAGGAGCCCTGGGGGTCTTGGGTGTACCCTCAGGTGGGAATGGGATGCCTCTGGGTTTGCTTTGGGATCTTTCTTTGTCACTGCGCTTTGGGTTTTCTGTAACATTCACTGCTTTCTATTTAAACTTTCATCACTTTTGCAATCCGTTTGTCCTGAGTGTTCATTCCTGCCCGTGATGGGGAGAGGGGGCTGCCTCAACCCAGCACAAGCATTTTACTTGGAAGTTTACACAGGCCTTTTTTCCCTTGTTGTGACAGTGAAGATAAATTACACATTTCCTAAAGAGATTTACTTCTCCAGAGATCCAAAATTTGGGTTCAGATACCTGCATAATGAAGATATCACAATAGAAAAAGCTATGCTAGATTAGACTGAGAGGAATCAAATTCTAAAAATCTTGGAGGTTTTAGTTCTAGTACTTTGTTGTGACTAATTAATAATTGTTGTTAGTTTCATGCTTGTTTGCCCAATAAAAAATGCTATTTCTCATCTTTTATGTAGATAAGTACCACAAATCATCAGCTGTATAAATATATGTGTGGTTGTGTGGTCAATATCTTTTCAATGGGCATCAAAATTTACTTTTTGAAAGTCATTATATATCCTCAATTCCTGGATATTTTTTAAAAAATCACTAATAATACAGATGGGAACAAATGTTTCTTTTTCTTGTGAAGAGCTAAGAAGCATTACAGTGATGTTCAGAAAAGTTTACAAAACTTTCAAATGACTTGCAACTCCTTCAGAAATCTCAAAAGACACAGTGAAGCTCAAAATTTCCTAACTTCTAGCAGCTGCTCTTTAGGAAATCTAAAAATTTAAATTTTGGAGAACATAGGGATTATTAGCTTCCAAATCTCTACCTATCGTTTAAGGAACTTTGTACTCTATAGACAGTGTAGGCACAGAAGTCATACTTCATAGGCTAAATATATGTGATTTAAAGGATTGTAAAATTTTAGCTATGCTTGACTGAAAGCTTCCATGAAATACATAATTTAACTAGCTTAAAGCTCTCTGGGAAATTTCAGAGGCCAAACACATTTATTTTCAAGGAGCTACAGGTGATGAATAGGAACCATAATTTCACCATTTGGAGCATTTGGTGGAAACACTTTTGTCACAGTGCTTACCACTTGGCTTCTCACTCCCACACTGTTGTATGACACCTCCCAGTTGTGCCAAAGCAACTGCTTCTGGGATCAGTTTGAAAGACAGTCAGGGGCTGCTACATTTTAAAAAGATTTTCCACTTATACCTCCCTTTTAATTTTTTATTTTTCTTTTTTACATAGATCAGTTGCTTCATCCCACAAATGTTGGTGTGAGAATGTCAGTCTGTTACAGGCAAAAAGTAGACAAGAGTTGATGGGTGGGTGGGAACTCTTTGCAGTGGCACTATCCCAGGCATCACTTCGTTGCAGATTCATGATCTGAGACTGACAGTCCAAAGCCAAGCTCTGCTGGGACTCAAAAAATTGACTCGAATTAAAAACCAACAATTCTGTGAGACCACAGACTGATCCACAGAAGCATCTGAAAGTTGTAATTCAGATTTACAGAAATGATACTTCTTTTTCTCCAACATTTAATACTTTTTAAAGTGGTCTTGTAATGGTGAAATATAGTCAGGAGAGATTCCTAGGCTAGAATGGCAAAAAATTTACCTGCCCATGGCACTTGTAGGTATACGTAGCTTGCTGAGGAGCAAACCAAAGAAGATTAACATCCATGATTTTCAATAGCTTCCTTGGAACAGTTGCTGTCTGCTTCATTCTTTAGATCTTTATTTTTTCCATAGTGTACTTTACAAAGTACTTACGCATGTCTTCAGCACTGAGAAAGTGTGCTGAATAAATTCCCCAACCCTCCATTCATGTGAATTATTTGTGTTAACCACATTTGTTGGCAGTTCTCACAATGAAGCTGATCAGGAATCCAGGTTAGAAAACAACAGCAACAACAAAGCAACCAACCAACCAAACAAACAAATAAGAACCCCTACAACAACATAGAGAACAGAAGTGGTAAAATGAATTTGGATAATAGGAGCTATAGATTCTAATTTAATGTTCTGAAAATGTCCAGGGAGCTGTTGCCTAAGCTGACATGCTTCATGCTTTTTTATAGGAGAGTAGTAGGACAAAGCTGAAGATGAAATATTTTTGTGCTTACTGGTAGTCTGGATGTACTGTAAGTTATGTACTTTTTATTTTATTTTTAAAGAACCATCATACAATAGATGGGTCTTTCTCTTCTGATGTTATTAAAACAAAAGACTTTTTCCAGGCCCAAACCACAACGTTCTTTGTTGCTGTTCTGTTTTTAATATAGATTTTAAGTACTCTATACAAAACCCTATTTTTAAATTTTGTTTAGAACCATTTTTTTCCTAAACTTTCATGTCTGTATCCTAACCAATATCAAAGTGATTGCAGTTTCCAAGGAAGTTCTAGCATCCTAAAATGTATCTCCTATCTTTGATAAAATTTTAATGCAGTTCTGTTAAATGAAACCTTGCAGGAATAGAATCACTTGAATAAATTCATTTTCTACTTGCAGACTGTAAGTAGCTTAATAAACTTTATTCTTATAAAAAAGAGAAACACTATCACTTACTATAAAGGTTAAATGAAACTGCTTTTCAGAGCAGTTAAAATACACAGGGAACAGGAAATCCATTGGGGGAAAAAACAACAAACAAACAAAGTGTAATTTTAAGACACAAGACAAAAATTCAAATCTAAACATCTTATAAGTTCGTTCTAACACTGAGCAGGCAAGAGAATAATAATGGGTAACACATATCTAAATAGTATATATTATCCCCTGTCACAGTGTGTTAATGAAGTATGTCATGACTGCCAGTGACTTTGTAGAATCTGAGAACGGTCCACTTCATTGTTGAGTTTCTTGAAGAATGGGGAAGCATTATAAAGTAATGAATAGTAAAAAAGTATTGACTTTCAAAAGTGTTGAAATTAACATATGCCCTTCAACCTCCTCCAGCTGTGTTGGCAGCTGGACTAAATGTTTGTCATAGGTCCCTTCCAGTTGGAACTGTTCTATCTTAATTCTAGTCTAGTCTAGTCCTGTCTACTCTGTTCTACCCTGTTCTGCCATTAATTTGTCCTTCTCTAGATGGAGTATTACTCAGAAAAGAAAATGAGGCTTTGTGACAAGAATATCAGCTTTAAGTTAACTTGCATACACTGTATATTGTCTCTGTCTCTCCCTCACTCTTCATTGTAATTGTGTGTGCATATATATACAGGAATATAGACTAGCTAGTAGACTACACTGCAGAGTATGAAAAAAGCAAATACTCTAAACACTGAGGACCAGACACAGAGACTTAGACCTGCTCACTGGTTGGGTATTGCTCCCAGGTGGGCAGCAAACAGCCAGCAGTAGGATTGAGGAACTCTATGACATGTCCAAAGTGCGCAGATCAAGATGCAGAAGAGACAAAATAGATTCAGGCTATGGGGTACAACTTTCATATTGTAGAGCCACAGCCTGTTTCCAATACCCAAGTGTAAAGAGGGGAAAAAAAAAAAAGCAAAAAGAAAGAAGTGACTTAGTGACTTTTTGGTCAGAGAAGAGCAGCACCCTGACAGCTCCAGACAGAGTCACTATCTGGGAGAGTGAGCCAGACTGTCCTCAAGCAGGCTGAGAATTAAGTACAGAAACTTCTGTGAGAAATTGTTTTTAATATTTGGCTTTTGCAAGGGGAATTGCTGGGTACCGTGGGGTTCGATCGTTGGGCTGATTGGTTGGTTGTGGTCTGTCCATCTCGCCGCCTCCACTTTATGACACCAAGCTGGGGGCAGGAGTTGATCTGCTGGAGGGTAGAGGGGCTCTGCAGAGGGACCTCGACAGGCTGGACAGATGGGCAGAGTCCAACGGCATGAGATTTAACACATCCAAGTGCCGGGTTCTGCACATTGGCCACAGCAACCCCATGCAGAGCTACAGACTGGGGTCAGAGTGCCTGGAGAGCGGCCAGGTTGAGAGGGACCTGGGGGTACTGGTCGATGGTAGGCTGAACATGAGCCTGCAATGTGCCCAGGTGGCCAAGAGGGCCAATGGCATCCTGGCCTTCATCAAGAACAGTGGTCAGCAGGAGCAGGGACGTCATTCTGCCCCTGTACACTGCACTGGTTAGGCCACACCTCAAGTACTGTGTCCAGTTCTGGGCCCCTCAGTTTAGGAAGGATGTTAACTTGCTGGAACGAGTCCAGAGAAGGGCGATGAAGTTGGTGAGGGGTTTGGAACACAGGTCCTACGTGGAGAGGCTGAGGGAGCTGGGGTTGCTTAGCCTGGAGAAGAGGAGACTCAGGGGTGACCTTATTGCTGTCTACAACTACCTGAAGGGAGGTTGTAGACAGGCGGAGGTTGGTCTCTTCTCCCAGGCACCCAGTACCAGAACAAGAGGACACAGTCTCAGGCTGCATCAGGGGAGGTTTAGGCTGGAGGTTAGGAGGAAGTTTTACACAGAGAGAGTGATTGCCCATTGGAATGGGCCTGCCTGAGGAGGTGGTGGGTTCACCATCACTGGGGGTGTTCAGGATGAGGCTTGACAGGATGCTTAGTTGCATGGTTTAGTTGATTAGGTGGTGTTGGATGATAGGTTGGACACGATGATCTTGAAGGTCTCTTCCAACCTGGTCTATTCTATTCTATTCTATTCTATTCCAACTTGAGTAGCAATAAAACACAATTACCTGAAGGGAGGTTGTATACAGACGGATGGTGGTCTCTTCTCCCAGGCAGCCAGTACCAGAACAAGAGGACATAGTATCAGGCTGCGCCAGGGGAGGTTTAGGTTGGATGTGAGGAAAAAGTTCTATACAGGGAGAGTGATTGCCCATTGGAATGGGCTGCCTGGGGAGGTGGTGGAGTTGCTATCATTGGAGGGGTTCAGGAGGAGATTTGATGGGGTGATTGGTGTCATGGTTTAGTTGTTTAGGTGGGTTGGACACGATGATCTTGAAGGTGTCTTCCAACCTGGTCTATTCTATTCTATTCTATTCTATTCTATTCTATTCTATTCTATTCTATTGTGTGGGGTTCAATTCTTGTGTATTGGGAGAGAAAGGTGAGGTGCCGACATGTCTGAAGATTGGCCAGGTCAAAAGCGCAGGTTTTGTCAAAAATGCAGTCGTGATGGAGAGGGGTGGGAGTGTGCTGGGGAAATATATGAATATGTATGTTTGACATCGTTCAACTCGTGTTGTTATGGTGTGCCTCTAGCAAACCTGTTATGTGCCCAGCACTGTTTACCTTTATTTTATAATAAACTGGTTGTGAAGTTCAGCAGTGAGTTCGTTCCTCACAATTTGGTGACCCGTTGTGGTGGTTTAGGCTGGGTGCTGGCCCAGATGCCACTGCGCAGGCCACACCTGGGAGGTCCCAAGGGGTGGGCCCAGCCCAGGGGGTGGTCACAGGGACCAGGTATTCCATTCTCATAATGCCCTGCTCCCCTATAAAAAGGCCATGCGGGGTCTTCACTTCCTCTTTCGTCCCCTGCTGCTGCCTGGGTAACATGGCGTGAGCTGCCTCCCTTGGGCCTGCTCAGGCCCAAGGCTGGGTTGGGGGGGGGAGAAAGAGCCCTGGGCGGGGGGTTTGGGTGTACCCCCAGGTGGGGATGGGATGTTCTTGGGTATGTTCTGGGATCTCTCTCTTTGTCATGGTGCTTGTGGGTCTCTGTAAAACTTTCATTGTTGTTTGTTATTGTTTTTCCTATTTAAACTTTCCATCACTTTTTGCAATCTGTTTGTCTGAGTCGTTATTTCTGCCTGTGGTGGGGAGGGGATCTGCCCCAACCCATTACACCCGTACATGATTACCCTGCCTGCAATGACTTCATGGACCCTTCAGAAGGGGGGGCACCCCCGCCAATTTCGGCGGCCCAGAAGGAGGATCCTGGGAGCCTCTCAGAACACGGGTAAACAATCCAGCAAATATTATAAGATAAATGCAACGGAAGGAGCTCCTGGTTGCTGCGGTTGCCTGTAATTCTTGTGCACAACATCCTGGGCAAGAAAAGGACTGTAAGTATTGTCCAATTGGGCAGGAACTGAGGTCAGTGAGTGTGTGTGCGTGAGATGTGGGCTGGACAGTCTGGATCCATGAAGCGAGTGTGGAGTCCTTCTAACTGCATTTCCAATATCCCACAAGGGATTTGGCCAGTGAAGGGACAAAGCGGTTGGTGACAGAAAGCGTGGACCTCGGGAAATGGGGCAAGGGTCAGGTAAACAGACCAGCTCCAGGAAAAACAGGAGTGAAAGGGTACCCAGGGATATACCCCCTGACAGTCCTCTGGAGTTACAATTAGCATATTGGGAAGAAAATCTGAATACATGGGATAAAGATAAGGCAATAATGATATATTTTTGTATGGAAAAATGCGTTAGAGAGAAGATCCGATCAGACAATATATTTTGGCCCCAATATGGATCCTCGGAAGGATGGATCTGTCAGGCTCTCAACCTTTATGTTAACAGTAAGGAGCCTTTCAATCAGGAGGAGAGTGAATATGCCGCTTGCTGGAAAGGAAACGTTTGGTCAGCAGCGGCAGTAACTGTTTTTAAGGTGGAGGAAGAAGAAGAGCCAGAACCTGAAAAGTGGGAACCATTGAATCACTTATCCCCACCTTATAACCCTGCAGCACCAGCAGACCCCATCTTCCCTACAGCCCCTGTCCTCCCTGCAGCATCAGTAGCTCCAGTCCCCTCTGCTGCAGCAACAGCCCCCACCCCCCTGCAGAGGGATACACTAGCCCAAACCCCTAGTCCTCCCCTGTCTAGATCCACCTGCCAAAGAAGAGGAGGTAGGCAAACTAGAAGATAGACAAATGTCATGGTTTTAGAGGAAGTATCTACTGATTCATATGAAGGAGTACCATTATATCCTTTGAGAGAGGTGCCCCTGGGGGGAGCAAATGGGGGAATTGGATGTGTAAATGTTGCCCTCACTTCTACTGCGGTAAGAAACTTTAAGAAGGAATTAAAAGGCCTCCTGGAAGACCCAATTGGAGTAGCAGAACAATTTGATCAATTCTTGGGGCCGAATATTTACATGTGGAAAGAAATGCAATCAATCATGGCAATCCTTTTTACTTCAGAGGAAAGACAGATGATTAGGACAGCTGGAATGAGGATTTGGGAAAGGGAAAATCAGCAGGAACCTCCAAGTGATCAAAAGATGCCCCTAACTCCTCCTAATTGGAACCATAATGATGATAGGGGCAGACAAAACATGAATGAATATTGAACCTTGATTATTAGAGGCATAAAGGAAGCAACACCCAGGGGGCAAGATACAAATAAGGCATTTGATAGTCAACAGGGAAGGGAGGAAACCCCTGCTGACTGGCTTGAGAGGTTATGGAAAAATATGCAGTGATATTCAAGAATATATCCCACCAGTGAGGATGGCCAGATATGGTTACAGGTAAATTTTGTCATTCATTCCTAGCCAGATATTAGAAAGCAATTGGAAAAAATAGAAGATTGGCAGGATAGAGGACTTCAAGAATTATTGAGGAAAGCACAGGTGTATGCGCATAGAGATGAGGAAAAAGCAAAAGCAAAGGCCAAAATTATGGTAGCCAGCATGAGGGAAGCAGGCCAGGTGGGGAAACCTGAGAATAACACAGTCCTACCCCCCTCCACCTCCTTGACCTATGAGGGATAAAACCCCTAGGCCTCACTGGGACCTGGGAAATGCTCAAACTGGAAGTAAGGGTACTAAATGTTACTATTGTGGGAAAACTGGGCATTTTAAACGAGATTGTCAAAGGAGGAAGAGAGATCTTAAAGTTTTTGAGGAAGACCAACAATAGGGGTGTCAGGGGCTCTTTTACCTGGGCAAAAATACCAACAGGAGCCCTTGATAAAATTAAAAGTAGGAACCCAGGAAGAAATTTTAGAATTTTTAGTAGATACAGAAGCTGAACATACTTCTGTTACCAAGGTTCCTGGAGGGTGTGTAGAGAGTAAAAATACTGTAAAGGTTTTAGGGGCAAAGGGGGAAGGGTTTAAAGTCCCAGTAGTTAAGGATGTTAAATTAGAAACTGAGGCTAGAATTGGGGTAGGAGATATCTTGGTAGTGCCAAGTGCAGGATGCAATTTACTAGGGAGAGATTTACAAGTTCAATTGGGTATAGGGGTATGTGGTGGATTGAGAGAGGGCCTAGCTCTCCCTCCCCCACAGAGAAACCACAGCTAAACTCAGTCGGAGAACCAAAGCTATATTTACAGGCATATATGGAATGCAGGTTATATATAAAACACAGTATATACAGTATTTTACAATATATATACAGAAATATACAGCAAAGAAAAATAACACAAAAAAAAATTCCCTCCTCAAGAAGAGGAGGGTTTCCTTCCCTGTAACCCCCTCTCTCCCCCCCAACCTCCCTTTTTTCCCAAAAAGGGGTTAGAAAGAGAAAGAACAGCAGTTATTAAGGAAAAGAGATGTTATTAGGCTTCAAAAGCACATGCAGGAATTAGTTTTGCTTATCTCAATGTCAGCTCCGGCTAGTTTGCTGAGAAGCAGACAGGCTGGAACGGCAGAACAGGCTGGAACGGCAGAACAGGCTGAAACTCAGCAAAAATTCCAACTGCCCTAAACTTAAAGTTGCATTCTACCAATCTACCAATGAAATTCATTTAGAATATCTGAGTGCTTACATTCTAGTACCAAAACATTCAGCCAGAGTGTTCTAATACTGTCCCTTTCTTAAAGGCACAGCCTCATACAGTCACAGTCCACCCCTTCTAAACAATTTCATTGGATGTTCATACTGTCCATCCAATCTGAAACAATATTTACAGTTTGTAAGCAAAGTTCGTAGTCCATTCCTGCTATCCTCAGATGTAGATGATTCAGAAGTCCAAGAAAATCAAGAAAATAAGAATAATAGAAAATGGTTTGTCTCTCCGCAGACGAAGCAAAGAAAAGGGAACAGGGATACAGGGATTCTCAGTTGACTCAGGGCTCTCAGGGTTCTCAGGGTTCGTGCACCATAGATTCCTCAGGGATTCCTCCTTTGGACGCGATGTAGCTGTACAACAGTCTAAAACTAAACTCTTTATGCTAAAGTTAAATTTCTTTGTGGAATACATTGAATTTCACCATTCTCTTTCATTACCCGATAAGTGTGACAAGGACCTTCAGCTGAAACAACTCCTCAGACAGGGTTAGCCTCTCCTGAGGGCAAAAATACCCAAACAGTTTTACCTAACAGGTACTTTTCTCTAACAACAGGAATTCTATCGCCTTCTACTTTCTGTAGCAGATCTGAATGTGCCGGTCCAGCGCGGTTCACTGAACCTCTACTATTCACCAGCCAGGTTGCTTGTGCTAAATGTTTTACCCAGGTTTTCAAAGATCCACCTCCCATGGCTTTGAGAGTGGTCTTCAACAAACCGTTGTAGCCTTCAAACTTCCCTGCAGCTGGCGCATAGTAAGGAATATGGAAAATCCATTCAATACCGTGCTCTTTTGCCCAGTTCTTTACAAGGTTGTTCTTGAAGTGAGTTCCATTGTCTGACTCAGTCCTCTCTGGAGTTCCGTGTCTCCACAGGATCTGTCTCTCCAGACCGAGAATGGTGTTGCGTGCAGTTGCATGTGGAACTGCATAAGTTTCCAGCCATCCAGTGTTTGCCTCTACCATAGTAAGCACGTACTGCTTACCAGAACAAGAACGTGGTAGAGTGATGTAGTCAATCTGCCAAGCTTCACCATACCTGTACCTGGACCATCTGCTACCATACCACAAGGGCTTAAATCTCTTTGCCTGCTTAATAGCAGCACAAATGTCACAGTCATGGATGACTTGTGAGATAGCATCCATGGAAATGTCTATGGATCTGTCACGAGCCCACTGGTATGTTGCATCTCTGCCTTGATGTCCTGATGAATCATGAGCCCACTGAGCTATGAATATCTCACCTGGGTGTTTCCAGTCAAGCTCAAGATCAGAGTCCATGTCTACTTGAGAAACTCTTGCAGCTATATCTGCCAGATGGTTGTGTTGCTGTTCCTCAGTAGCTTTGCTCTTAGGAATCTGAGCATCAATGTGTCTCACCTTCACTGGAATTCTCTCAACTCAATCAGCAATGTCTTGCCACAGTTCAGCTGCCCAAATGGGTTTTCCTTTCCTCTGCCAACCATTCTTTTTCCAGTTCTTTAGCCAACCTCACAGAGCATTGGCTACCATCCATGAGTCGGTGTAGAGATAAAGCCTTGGCCACCTCTCACATTCAGCTATGTGGAGAGCTAGCTGGACAGCTTTTACCTCTGCAAACTGACTGGATTCTCCTTCTCCATCCTTCGCCTCTGCAACTCGGCGTGTTGGACTCTGTACTGCAGACTTCCACCTTCGCTTGCTCCCGATGAGACGACAGGAACCGTCTGTGAACAAAGCATATTTCTTTTCATCATCAGAAAGGTCATTGTAAGGAGGAGCTTCCTCAGCACGAGTTACTCTCTCCTCTGGAGGGTTAGTACAGTTGGTACCTTCAGGCCAACTTGTTATCACCTCCACCAGACCAGGTCTTTCAAGATTTCCCATTTGAGCTCTTTGTGTTATCAGAGCCATCCACTTAGACCAGGTGGAATCTGTAGCATGATGTGGTGTGGAACAGGTGCCTTTGAACATCCAATTCAAAACTGGTAATCTGGGAGCTAGGAGAAGTTGTGATTCAGTTCCAATTACTTCAGAAGCTGCTTTCACTCCTTCATAGGCAGCTAGAATCTCCTTCTCTGTTGGAGTATAATTAGCCTCCGAACCTCTGTAACCTCGACTCCAGAAGCCAAGTGTCTCACCTGGAGCTTTTTGCCACAAGCACCAGGTTGGACCATTGTCACCTGCAGCCATGTACAAAATGTTCTTAATGTCTGGACCATCTCGGACAGGTCCCAGACCTACTGCTTGAACTACCTCTCGCTTTATCTGGTCAAAGGCTGCTTGCTGTTCAGGTCCCCAGTGGAAACTGTTCATCTTCCGAGTCACATCATACAGAAGTTTCACAATCTGACTGTATCCAGGAATGTGCAGTCTCCAAAATCCCACTATCCCCAAGAAACGTAGAGTTTCTTGCTTGTTCATGGGATTTGCCATGGTAGAGACTCTGTTTACCACATCCACTGGAATGTGTCTGCGTCCATCCTGCCACCGCACTCCCAGAAACTGAATCTCTCTGGTAGGACCTTTCACTTTGTCTCGCTTGATGGCGAAACCTGCGTTCCGAAGAATGTCCATGACTTTGTTAGCTTTCTTGAAAACTTCCTCAGCAGTTTTACCCCAGATGATGATATCATCGATGAACTGAATGTGTTCTGGAGCACCACTGTGACCGTTTGAGGCTGTGTCTTTAAGAAAGGGGCACACTGGCTAAATGTTTATAAAATATTTTGGTATTCTAAAAGAATTTCATTGGTAGGATTGTGGGAGGTGAGATTGTTAGACCCAGGGGAGCTGGGACTTTCCCTCAGTCTTCCCTTCTTCTCTGTCCCTTCCACACTGGACTGCTTCTGGGCTTCTTGCCAAGAGATAAGAACTAATTAACTTCCTATGCTTAGGCCTCTGCTGTGCTAACTCCCCTCTTTTCTCTTCTTCTACCTCTTTGGGGGAGAAGGGAGGTCAGGGGGTGAAGGGGGCACAGGGGGAAAGCCTCCTCTGTTGGAGGTCTGGTTTCTGACTGTGTTTATTTGCTGTATATTCCTGTATATATTGTAAAACACCTGTATTTGTTGTGTTACATATAATCTGTTTCCTTGTAAAATATACTCTCATTTCTCCGACTGAGTTTTAGCCGCGGTTTCTTTCTCAGTGGGGGAGGGAAAGCAGAGCCTTTCCTCTCAACCTACCACAACCACCTTCCTCCAGAGCATCGTGGATCACTGCATGACAGATGCTTGAGCTGTGGATCCAGCCCATTGGCAATCTGTTGAAAGTGTACTGGATTCCTCTCCAGGTGAAAGCAAACTGAGGCCTGCATTCCTCTGCTATGGGAATAGAGAAGGCATTAGCAATCTCTATGGTAGCATACCATTTGGCCTCTTTGGATTCCAGGTCATACTGGAGTTCCATCATGTCTGGTACTGCTGCACTCATAGGCAGAGTTACTTCATTCAAGGCTCAGCAGTCCACTGTCAGACGCCAGTCTCCGTTCTGCTTTTGCACAGGCCACACTGGACTGTTGAAAGGTGAATGAGTTTTGCTGATGACTTTTTGACTCTCCAACTGACAAATCAGATTCTGAATGGGCAACAAAGAGTCACGGTTGGTTCTGTATTGTCTGTGATGCACAGTCTGAGAAGCATCCGGCAATTTAATGTCCTTAATCTTGTGTTGTCCCACAACTGCAGATTCATCAGAAAGTTCAGGTCTAGCAGACAGCTTCAGCCTTTGTCCATCAATTTCCACAGAAGCTACTCCAAAAGCCCATTTGTAACCTTTAGGGTCCTTGAAACTCCCTTCTCTCAGAAAATCAATTCCCAAAATACAAGGTGCATCAGGTCCGGTCACAACTGTATGCTTCCTCCACTGTTTACCAGTTAGACTTATATTAACCTCCACTTTACTTAACTCTTGAGATCTACCAGTGACTCCCAGAATAGTTATAGACTCTGATCCCTGATCATTTGATGGCATTATGGTGCACTGAGCTCCTGTGTCAACCAAGGTCCTGTACTTCTGAAAGTGCGAAGTGCCAGGCCACTGGATGTACACATCCCAATAGATTCTGTTATCTCTATTATCCCTCTCCTCCCCATGGCAGGAGGCAGGGCACCCCTAGTTATGGGGAACATGTCCACAGGTGCAACGAGCACACTGTGCAGTGTTAGAACTGGAGCCACTGTTGGAGCTACTAGGGTTGTTCTGGGGAACTGGAGAAGTAACAGCTACCCTTCTGGTATTGCTACCTCAGGTTCTGCCACTTTGCAGTTCCCTCGGTCTCCTGAAAAGATTAGAAGTTGGTTGACCATCCCATCTGTTCATGTTCTCCCCAAACTGATCATGCAGAGTTTTCCAAATAGTCCTACGTGATTGCCTTGGTGGTCTGTTTTGGTTTGATCTGTTTTGGAATGACCTCCTTGGAGGATGTCTGTTCCTCACAGATGAAACCTGTACCCACCTGGAAGAAGAATTGGAATTATCTCTTTGTGCCAATTGGGATATGGTGTTCTTAAATTCATCCTTCAGCTCTTTCATGCAATTCTTTATTTCACCAGACAGAGTCTCAATGGCTGAAACCAAAGAAACACGTGTCATGCTATCATCCACTTGTCTCATTTGATCAGTGAATTGGCCAACCATAGGAGGAGCCCCACCATAATTTCTTGCCATAATCCTGCTTGCCAGAATATTTGCATAATTAGGAGGAGCAAGTTTGATGAGCTTTTTAGCAAGACCATTTCCTACAGGAATTTCATCAGGATTCAGAGTTTCATGTTCACCATACAGTATCTCTCTAACAGCAAATTCTCTCAGACGCTTAATTCCTTCATCTATCGTAGTCCAGGGCTTAGGATTCCATGGAAGATCATCTCGGGAAGGGTATCTCATGAGAACTGCCATTAAAAGGCATATCCACAAATTAACCTTACCGAGAGCCTTGCCTAGATGTCTATCTATTCCATTATCCTTCAAGAGAGTTCCTAGCTGATCTGCTGACTTGTCTCCAACCATTAGAGCTGGAGCACCTGTATCATAACATCTACCAAGCCAAGCTAGAACTGGCTCCTTATCTGCTCTGATGTAATCCTTAGGCATGTTTCTAAGCTCTTCCCGGGGAGAACATTCAGAAATATCATCTTCTTCCTCCTTTGCCTCCTCTTCCTCAACTTGTGGTCCAAATAATCTTTCTGTCACTCTCTCAAGGATCCCTTTAAGCTGAGAAGCACCACCACTAGCTGCTGTCCTACCAAGAGCTGCATCTTGATCCTCTGATGATCTCAATAACTCAGCTATATCTTTAAGACAAATTTTCTCTTCCTCCCCAGCAGAAGTACCTTGCTGTCCTCCCCCATCAGCTTTGGCCTTTCCACTCCTTGTTGTTAAAACTGCTACTTGCTTAATTGGAGCCATGTTTGAATTTACAGATGCCTTAACAGAACCTGACAGGTTTTGAGACAGACCAGCTGCCTTGGAGGGCACTTCCAGTCCTGCTGTGGGAGAAAGAGGAAATGACTTTGCCTCATTAATGGCTGCTGAAGATGGGGGAGCCGCCATGCTGGGAGCTGCCGCAGCCCCTGGCTGCTTGCCAGAATCAGCAACAGTACCGTTCAAAGCAGCCTTTCCAATAGACTTTTTAGCTTTATCTTTATCTGATACAGATTCTCCACTCTCCTCATCACTTGAAGTCTCTGGGGCAGAGCCAGAGTTGTGCTTCTTTCTCTTTGATCTACACTTTATAATGAAACAGGCCTTAGATACCATTCTGTCATGGTACAGAGCTACTAACAAGCACACATTAATTATCACCAATAGCAGTATTACACACATCGAAAAAAATCAGCTTTGGATCCCAGCCATCACTTAAAATTACTCTTTCACCTACTGGAATCTTAAACTCCCTTATCTCAACTGCGAGAATGCTCAAAGCCACATTTCTGTATCTTGTAAGCCAAAAGAATGCCAGGCAGCAATCACAGAGAAGCTGAATCTTGTATTTAAACCATAAACATAATTTTTGCATTATATATTTGCCTATTTGATCGAGAAATAAACCCAAACAATATTGTAGATCAGGACCCCAAAAAGTGAAAAGAACAGATGCTCTAAAATCCAAAACACTTTCATGTTTCCAGTGGTAAGCTCCCTCGGGAACACACGGTGGCCAGGAGCCCTGGAAAAGCATGAACTGCTTTCTTTTCCAGCCTGCGGGACCCGCACAGTTCTCGGCACTCAACTAAGACCGGCTCCTGCCGATTCTCCACGTGCCTGGCATCGCTTGGGCTCCCCGCATTTGCCGCAGCACTTTAAAAGCCGGTGATACCATGCGGGCGGGTCCATTCCAGTGGTAAGCTCCCTTGGGAACACACCGCGGCCAGGAGCCCTGAAAAAGCACGAAGTGCTTTCTTTTCTAGCCTGCGGGACCTGCATGGTTCTTGGCACTCGAGTAAGACCGGCTCCTGCCGATTCTCCGCGTGCTCGGGATCACATAGGATCCTGCGTTTGGTGCGGTGCTTTAAAAGCTGGCGGTACCGCGCGGGTGGGTCCATTTCAGCGGTAAGCCCGCCCTCTTGCTCAGACGCGTGCACCGCCACACTTTTTCTAAACCTTTGTCCAGCAGGTCCCACGGGCAGGGCTGGCCATGGTGGTAACTTGCCACAATAACTCCTTTAAAAAATCAGTCTCGACTCAGACTGAGGGGGAATATAAGCAGGTAGATAAGTGTCATAAGGCATCTGGCTGCAGACAGTGCTGGAGCCTGGCACTTGAGATGCAGGGTAGTGGGGACAGCTCTTGCATAAGGTGTGAGCCGATTGACTATCTGCTGAACCTGGTGGCCAGACTGAAGGACGAGGTTGCTAGACTTAGAGATGTAAGAGATTGTAGAAGGGTGACGAACCTGAGTAACCAGGCTCTGCAGGCCCCCCAGGCAGAGGCTGGTTATCCAAAAAGCAGAGGGGAATGGACGCAGGTTCCTCTCAAAAGATGCAAGGTTAAACCTCCTTGCCTCCCATCACCTTCCCCACTGCCCTTGGAAAACAAGTACGGGGCATTGGAGGTCAAGGGTGAGGTGATTCTGATGCTGGAGGACACACCATCTGGGGTTTTCCCTGAGGCAAAACAGCCTAAGGCAAAACAGCCTAAGGCAAATCAGCCTAAGGTTAAACAGCCTTCCCCCGGCATCAGGACCTGCTCCCTTAAAAAAGAGGAGGGTAATTGTCATTGGTGATTCCCTCCTGAGGGGAACAGAAGGCCCCATATGTCGGCCAGACCCTTCTCACCGGGAAATTTGTTGCTTCCCAGGAGCTAAGGTTAGAGATGTTACCAGAAGGATGCCCAGTTTGGTGCAGCCCTCTGACTACTATCCATTACTAGTTATGCAGTAAGGGAATGATGATGTTGCAACCAGAACGCCCAGGGCTATCAAGAATTACTTTAGGGCCCTGGGAGATCTGGATGAGGGGTCAGGTGCACAAATAATTTTCTCATCTATACCCTTAGTTGCAGGAGGGACTACCATAAGGAACAGGTCAGCAGCTATAATCAACAAGTGGCTTAGAGGCTGGTGTAGTCAAAAGAATTTTGGGTTTTTCGATCTTGAAAAACTTTCTACTGCACCAGGTCAGCTGGCAACAGATGGAGTACATCTGTCCCAGAGGAGGGAAAGATCAGAGTGTATTAAAATGGCCTATCCCTCAAAGGGAAAAAGATTCTAGGAAGGGAGTTGGCAGGTCTCATTGATAGGGCTTTAAACTAGATTCGAAGGGGGAAGAGGCTGAAACCAGTCAGCCCAGGCAGGAGTCTGGGGGTGATAAGCCAGAGCTGGGGGTGAAACCGGCAGCCCAGCTAAAGTGCATGTACACTAATGCACAAAGTATGGGTAACAAACAAGAGGAGCTGGAAGCCTTGCTGCAGCAGGAAAGTTGTGATGTAGCTGCCATCACAGAGACGTGGTGGGATGACTCATGACTGGAGCGCTGCAATTGATGGCTACAGGCTTTTCAGGAGAGACAGGCAAGGAAGAAGGGGTGGAGGGGTGGCCTTCTACATCAGGGAGGCACTAGATGCCATTGAGATGGAGATCAAGGATCATCAGGTTGAGTGCCTGTGGGTGAGAATTAGAGGGAAGGCCAACAGGGCTGACATCCTTGTTGGAGTCTGTTATAGACCACCCATCCAGGATGAAGATGTTGATGAGTCATTCTACAGGCAGCTTAAGGCTGTCTCAAGATCTCCTGACCTTGTTCTCATGGGCGACTTCAACCTGCCTGACATCTGCTGGGATCTTAACATGGCAGAGAGGAAGCAGTCTAGGAGGTTCTTAGAGTGCATGGAGGACAGCTTCTTATCCCAGGTGCTGCGAGAGCCTACCGGGGCAAGGCTATGCTTGACCTCTTCACCAACAGGGAAGGGCTGGTGGGTGATGTGGTGGTCAGAGGGTGTTTAGGGGCCAGTGACCACGACATAATTGAATTTTCGGTATTTGGTCAAGCTAAGAGGGGCAGCAAGAAGACCTCCACTCCGGACTTCTGGGGGGCAGACTTCAGGTTACTCAAGGAACTAACTCAGAAGATTCCTTGGGAAACAGCCCTTAAAAACAAAGGGGTCCAGGAGAGCTGGGCCTACTTCAAGGAGGAAGTCTTGAAGGCGCAGGAACAGGCTGTGCCAATGTGCCGGAAGATGAGCTGCTGGGGCAGACGGCCAGCCTGGGTAGGTAATGAACTTCTAAAAGAACTAAGGGAAAAAAAGAGGGTGTATCATCTTTGGAAGAAAGGGCAGGCAACCCATGAAAAGTTTAAGGATGTTGCTAGGTCTTGTAGGAAGAAAATTTGGGTGGCAAAAGCACATTTGGAGCTTAGACTGGCCTCTGCTGTGAAGGACAACAAAAAGTCCTTTAATAAATACAATAACAGCAAGAAGAAGGGCAAGGACAACCTCCACTCCTTGGTGGACACAGAGGGGAATGTTGTAACAAAAGATGAGGAGAAGGTAGAGTTAATTAACACCTTCTTTGCCTCAATTTTTTCTAGCAGGACAGAATGTCTTCCAGACAGCTGGCCTGCAGAGCTGGCAGAGGGAGCCAGGCAGCTGCATAGTTTTCCTCTGTTCCAGAATGGGGTAGTTGGTGATCTGCTTAGCCGCTTGGATCCCCACAAGTCCATGGGACCAGATGGGATCCATCCTAGGGTGCTGAGAGAGCTGGCAGATGTGCTGGCCAAGCTGCTCTCCATCATTTTTCAGCAGTCCTGGCTCACTGGAGACATCCCAGAGGAATGGAAACTGGCCAACGCTGTGCCCATCCACAAGAAGGGCTGGATGGATGAGCCAGGGAATTATAGGCTTGTCAGCCTGACCTCAGTGCCAGGCAAGATTATGGAACAGGTCATCTTGAGTGCAGTCACACAGCACTTACAGGATGGCCAAGGGATCAGGTCCAGCCAGCATGGATTTAGGAAGGGCAGGTCGTGCCTGACCAACCTGATCTCCTTCTATGATCAGGTGACCCGACCGGTGGATGTGGGGAGGCCTATGAATGTAGTCTACCTGGACCTCAGCAAGACCTTTGACACTGTCCCCCACAGCGAACTGCTGGCCAAGCTGACAGCCTGTGGCTTGGATGGGAGCACACTGGCTGGAGGGCAGGGAGCCCAGAGAGTGGTAGTGAATGGTGCCACATCCAGCTGGCAGCCAGTCACTAGTGGTGTGCCCCAGGAATCAGCGCTGGGCCCCATGCTCTTTAACATCTTCATTGATGATCTGGATGAGGGCATTGAGTCCATCATCAGTAAGTTTGCAAGCTGGGGGCAGGAGTTGATCTGCTGGATGGTAGAGAGGCTCTGCAGAGGGACCTCGATAGGTTGGACAGATGGGCAGAGTCCAACAGCATGAGATTTAACACATCCAAGTGCTGGGTTCTACACATTGGCCACAAAAACCCCATGCAGTGCTACAGACTGGGGTCAGGGTGGCTGGAGAGCAGTGAGGTGGAGAGGGACCTGGGGGAGCTGGTTGATGGTAGGCTGAACATGAGCCTGCAGTGTGCCCAGGCAGCCAGGAGGGCCCATGGCATCCTGGCCTGCATCAGGCACAGTGTGGCCAGCAGGAGCAAGGAGGTCATTCTGCCCCTGTACACTGCACTGGTTAGGCCACACCTCGAGTACTGTGGCCAGTTCTGGGCCCCTCAGATTAGAAAGGATGTTGACTTGCTGGAGCGTGTCCAGAGAAGGGCAACAAAGTTAGTGATGGGCTTGGAATACAAGCCTTCTGAGAAGAGACTGAGTGAGCTGGGGTTGCTTAGCCTGGAGAAGAGGAGACTCAGGGGTGACCTTATTGCTGTCTACAACTACCTGAAGGGAGGTTGTAGACAGGCAGAGGTTGGTCTCTCCTCCCTGGCACCCAGTACCAGAACAAGAGGACACAGTCTCAGGCTGCATCAGGGGAGGTTTAGGCTGGAGGTTAGGAGGAAGTTTTACACAGAGAGAGTGATTGCCCATTGGAATGGGCCTGCCCAAGGAGGTGGTGGGTTCACCATCACTGGGGGTGTTCAGGACGAGGCTTGACAGGATGCTTGGTTGCATGATTTAGTTGATTAGGTGGTGTTGGATGATAGGTTGGACATGATGATCTCGAAGGTCTCTTCCAACCTGGTTGATTCTATTCTATTCTATTCTATTCTATTCTATTCTATTCTATTCTATTCTATTCCAACTTGAGTAGCAATAAAACAAGCTAATTATCCCCAAGCCCCAAGTTGGGTGGCCAATAATTTGGTGGATTGAGAGAGAAGGCCTAGCTCTCCCTCCCCCACAGAGAAAGAAACCACAGCTATCTCGGTCAGAGAAGCAAAGGAATGCTATATTTACAAGCAATATGGAATGAAGGTTGCATATACACACTATATACAGTATTTACAATATATATATACAGAAATATACAGCAAAGAAAAATAACACAACAAAATTCCCTCCTCCAGACAGAGGAGGGTTCCCCCCCCCATACCCCCTCCGTTCCCCTATCTCCCTTTTTTCCCAAAAAGGGCTTAGAGAGAGAGAAAAATCAGTTATTAAGGAAGAGAGTTCTTATTAGGCTTCAAAGCCCATGCAGGGATTAGTTTTGCTTATCTCAAGGTCATTCCGGGTAGTTTGCTCGGAAGCAGGCAGGCTGGAAAGGCAGAACAGGCTGAAACTGAGGAGAATACCAACTGGACTAAAACTTAAAGCTGCATTCTACCAGTCTACCAATGAAATTCGTTTAGACCTATCTTTGTTTTTCAAAATATTCAGCCAGAGTGTCCCATCACTGTTCCTTTCTTAAAGGCACAGCCTCAAATGGTCACAGGGTTATGTTAGGGTTAAGGTTAGGATTAGGCTTATGTTTCGGGTTAGGGTTAGGGGTTAGGGTTAGGTTTACTGTTAGATTTCTGTGGTAGGTTTAGTATTAGGATTAGTCTTAGGGTTTGGATTTTTGGTTATGTTTAGGGTTAGAGTTTCTGTTAGGTTTTGGGTTATGGTTATGGCTAGGGTTAGGATTCTGTATTAATTTTAGTGTTAGGGTGAAAGTTAAGTTTAGCATTTTGGGTAAGGTTTAGGATTAGGGGTTTTTTTGGGTTGAGTTTAGGGTTAGGGTTAGGGTTAGGGTTAGGGTTAGGGTTAGAGTTCAGTTTAGGGTTACGGTTAGGATCATATTTTTGTTGCGCGGTTTTTGGTTAGGATTTGCATCAGGGTTATATTTTACTTTTAGGGTTAGGCTTAGGATTTGGGGTTTTGATTATCTTTAGGGTTAGAACTGGTATTAGGTTTTGGGTTAGGGTTATGTCTAGGATTAGGATTGTGTATTAATTTTAGTGTTAGTGTGAGAGTTAAGTTTACGATTATGGGCAAGGTTTAGGGTTAGGGTTAAATTTTTGGCTTGGGTTTGGTGTTAGGGTTAGGGTTTAAGCTTAGGGTTACTGTTAATATTATGGATTAGGGTTAGTGTTAAGTTTAGGGGTTAGGGTTAAGGTTTAGGTTTAGGGTTTGCAGTTAGGCTTAGCCTGCGGGGTTAGGATTAGTGTTAGTGTTAGGTTTAGGTTTAGGGTTAGCTTTAGGGTTAGGGGTCAGGGTTAGTGTTAATGTTAGGGTTTAGTGTTAGGTTTAGGTTAGAATTAGTGTTAGGTTTCTGTGTGGGAGTTAGTGTTAGGGTTAGACTTAGGGTTTGTGTTTTTAGTAATGTTTAGGGTTTGTGTTGGTATTAGGTTTTGGGTTAGGGTTATGGCTAGGGTTATGATTGTGTGTTAATTTTACTGTTAGGGTGAGAGGCTTAAGATTTTGAGTAAGGTTTAGTGTTAGGGTTATTTTTTTTGGTTAGAGGGTTTGGGTTAGGGTTAGGGTTAGGGTTAGGGTTAGGGTTAGGGTTATGGCAAGGCTTAGGTTTATGGTTACGATTAGCATTCGGGTTGGGTTTAGCATTAGAGTGAGGGGTCAAGGTTAGTGTTAGGTTTAGGGATTAAGGTTAGATTTAGGGTTAGCGTTAGGGTTAGAGTTAGGGTTATTCTTTGGCTTGGGGTCAGGTTTTGGGTTAAGTTTAGTGTTAGGGGTTATTATAAAGTTTAGAGTCATCTTATGTTTGAGCTTTATTTTATAATTAGGATTATGCGATAGCATTAAGATTTGCTTAGGGTTTAGGGTTAGGGTTAGGGTTAGGGTTAGGGTTAGGGTTATGGCAAGGCTTAGGTTTATGGTTAGAGTTAGTTTTACTATTACGGTTAGCATTTGGGTTGGGTTTAGCATAATGTGAGGGGTCGAGGTTAGTGTTAGGTTTAGGGGTTAGGGTTAGATTTAGGGTTAGCGTTAGGGTTAGGCTCAGTGGCTAGGCATTAGGTTTAGGGGTAGGGGTTAGTCTTAGGGTTAAGATTAGGGTTAGGTTTAGGGATAGGGTTAGTGGTTAGGGTTAGGGTTTGGGATAGGGTTAGGGTTTAGGGTTAGGGTTATAGCTTAGGGTTAGGGTTAGTGGTTTATGGTTAGGGTTACGGTTAGGGCCATTAGGGTTAGGGTTAGGATTTAGGGTTAGGGTTAGGTTTGTGGTTTAGTTTCAGATTTAGTGTTATAGTTTTAGTGGTGAGGTTTAGGGTAGGGTTAGGTTTAGATTTATGTTTATGTTTATGTTTATGGTTTGGCGTGAAGTCTGTTTTTTGTTTATTTTTAGTGTTACTGTTAGGGTTAGGATTAGGGTTTAGAGTTTGGATTATGGGTTTGGGTTAGCGGTTAGTTTTATGGTTCTGGTTAGGATTAGGGCCATTAGAGTTAGGTTTAGGGTTAGGGGTTAGGGTTTGGGTTAGGTTTATGGTTGTGGTTTCAGTATTGGGTTAGTGTTATTTTTAGTTTTAGGGGTTAGTGCTAGGGATTGGGTTAGGTTTAGAGTTAGTTTTATTGTTAGGCTTTGGGTGAGGTTTTGCGTTAGGTTTGTGGTAAATTTAGAGTCATCTTATATTTGGCCTTTATTTTACAATTACGTTTATGTGTTAGCGTTAAGATTTAGGTTAGAGTCTAGGGTTAGGTTTAGAGTTAGGTTTGGGGTTAGTGTTAGGGCTTAGGGTTAGGTTTGGGTTTAGATTTTGGCTAGGGTTCGGTTTAGGGTTAGGGTGATGTTTCGGAATCTGTATTAGTTTTTGTATTAGGGTGAGGCTTAGGGTCAGGGGTTTGGGTAAGGGTTAGGAATCATTTTGGCATTAGGGATAGGTTTAGGGTTAATTTTAGGTTTAGGTTAGGTTTAGTCTTATCCGAGAGTTTGTGTAAGGGAGAGATGGTTACCCTGTTAGATGATCCCCTAGGTGTAGCTGAAAGGCTGGACCAATTTTTGGGTCCCAATATATATACCTGAAAAGAGATGCAGTCTATTTTGAGTATCCTTTTCACTGCAGTGGAAAGAAGCATGATCAGACAGGCTGGCATGAGAATATGGGAGAGGCAGAATTGGGGGGGGGGGGGGGGGGGGGGGAGGGGCACCAGGAGACCAGAAATGTTTTAATCAAGATCCTCAGTGGGACCATCAACAGGGACTAGGGAGACAGAATATGGGAGACCTCTGGACTATATTAATAGAAGGAATCAAAGAAGCTGTGCTGAGAGGAAAAAACTTTAATAAAGCCTTTAGTGAGCACCAAAGAAAGGATGAGTTTCCTATGGAGTGGATGGTAAGATTAAAGAGAAGTTTGCAGATGTTTTCTGGAATAGATCCCAATTCTGCAGCTGGAGTGATACTTCTCAGGATGCAGTTTGTGTCAAAATCATGGGCAGATATTAGAAAGAAGTTGGAAAAGATCACGGATTGGCAAGACAGAGGTTTGGAGGAATTACTACATGAAGCTCAGAAGGTGTTTGTAAGGAGAGATGAAGAGAAACCGAAGGAAAAACCTAGGATGTTGGTAACTGTTGTAAGGGAAGGCCAGAAATCAGGCAGCTGCTCAGATTTCCGGGGTACTGTCAATCACGGATAGAGAGGTAAGAGAAGGTAAAATTCTTTTATGAGAAATTAGCCCTCAATAATAATATTAAATGGAGTCCAGAAGATGATGAGTGATTGGATAAAATTTAAAAAATGTTGATTGATGCCCTGTTTTAAATTTGCCTGACATGGACAAACCATTTGATCTTTTTGTAAGTACATCTAACCAAACAGCCTATAGGGTATTTACCCAGGACTAGGCTGGAAGTAAAAATCCTGTAGGGCATTATTCTAAGTTATTAGATCCTGTAAGTAGGTGAGGGCTAATTTGTTTATAAGCTTTAGTAGCAGCAGCCTTATTAGTAGAGGAAACCCAGAAAGTAACTTTTTATTTTGTTCTTGTCTCAGATCCCACCTTTGGGATTTCTGATACATAAAATTAAAGCTGGGGGTAAAGTGTTAATAAAAACTTGGAAAGGAGAGTCACTAATTTGCCTCTGGGAAGGATCTTTTCTTGTTTTTTTTAACAACAGATACAACTGTCTGTACTGCAGAAAAAAGGTGGATGCATGTTTCACAAGTAAAAGGACCACTTCAGGGGTGTGCCTCTGAACCTGAGTGATTGCACAGAAAACGCAAAACTTGCTTCAGCACAAATTCCACACTACTCACTACTTATGCAGATGGTCTGAGGTACCTCCATGCCTGCAGCTAGTGATGACAGATCAGATAAGTACTCAAATAAATATAACACCTGTAACACCTCAGTCTGAAGGCTCTGGAGCTCACGAGACAAACCCACCTTTTGAAATATCTGATATCTACATTGCAAGAAAACATCAAGGAAAGCCCCCATTTCATTCTGTGTATAAAACATCCTGGGAGTTGATGCTATGGGGGATGGGTAACTTGTAAATATTTTAGATTGTTGTTTTAGATTGTTGTAAGAAATATTGTAAGAAATGGTATTTGTTATAATTGAGGAGTATTTTATCCTGACTGCTGGAAGAGACTCCAACTGAAATCTAAAATCTTAAAAGGATCTGTAGGGTTCCTGAAGAATGTAACTGCTGCCAAGAAGATACCATACCTGGCTGCTGGTTGCAACCCAGTAGGCTGAGGAAGCAGAGTTAACATATACTGGTGGAACCTAATCTTGATCCTAACCCTATTTTTGTATAAGGAGTCCAGTCAAAATCTAAGACCATGTTCCCAGGTGTGGATAAAATATCCTCCAACACTAGTAATGGTAAACAGGTTGAATTAGTAATTAGGCCTACTAAAACTTAGAAAAGCAATGGTAAATTTTTTCTGCTGCACTATGATTTTCTGCTATATATTTTTGTTAGATTATAATGCATGTAAGCACAGGTGTGACAAAAGCTTGACAACTATTCACTTGAAATGAGTTAGCTTTAAATTTTTTATGTGCTGGGAGTGTGTGGTTATAAATTGTAGTTATGTAATTAGATTTTTTTGGGGTGATGTTTCCTGTGGGTTCAAAAACTTTAACTCCTTCATTATCAAATGTAAATTGGCTTGTTGGGATAATTGTAACACTGATCTATATCAATTTCTGTAATTGTTGTTTGGTATTAGTAGATGGTTGCAAGTAGATGGTTATGATTTGGAAGTGATTAGGACAGAAGAATCCAATTATGATCTAATTAAGAAAAATCTGAAAAATCTGGAAGCAATAACACAAATCAATGGTACAAAAAAGAAAATGGGGGTCTGTTATAAATGCAATAGTGGTTTGTGATTTGTGTTGCAGAACCTGGTATTCAAGGGGGTAGTGTCAGTTGGTTTGTTTTGAGAACAGAGGGTAAATGCTCAGATTGTTTAGGGTTCAGACAGGAACTTCATGCCAACTTTCTCAGGAGCCATGAAATGTTTACCTCAGATAAGTCCTGTACTGCAGCTGTGCTTGTGTGTGAAGATGTGGTTCTACAAGAATACAGGAGTAAGACCTCCCCTGCCTCATCTGCAACCCCTACCACAAATAAGACACATACTCAAGAAGCCCAAGAAATTGCAAGAACTCATTATCATATCCCTACCTTCTATTAAGCATAAACATGCATATGTAGATGGTGTAGCTATATAAAGAAAAGTTAGGAGTTGTAAGTTGCTTTTTGGCAGAGAATGGAGGTATCTGTGGGGTGAAGTCTCTGTGGCCTAGCGCGCTGTTTCTCTCTATTTTTCCCTGCTGCTTGCTTGCTTCTTTATTAATAAACAACTCTCACAAAAAACTTGGAAATTTTCTTGTTTGGTCCATTTATAACAGTTTCAAGTTATGGATAGGGTAAGTTTAGGGTTAGGTTAGGGTTAAGGTTATCATAGAGTTTGGGTTAAGGTTAGGTGAGGGTTAGGTTTAGGCTTATCTTCCAGTTTGGGTAAGGGATTAGGTTTATGGTTTGAATTAGCATTAGGGAGATGTTTTTGGTTAGGTTAGATTTTATGTTAGAGTTAGGCTTAATGGTTAGGTTAGGGTTAGTGATTATGGGTTAGGTTTATGGTTAATGTTAGGTTGGGGTTAGGTTTAGGATTAGGTTTAGTGATAGATTTAGGGATAGTGTTGGGGTTATGTTTGGGGTAGTGTTAGGGTTAGGTTAGGTTTAGGGTTAGTGTTAGGGTTTACTTTGTGTTTGAGTAAGGGATTAGGTTTGGTTTCATGTTAGCATTAGGGATGAGGTTGGGTTTATTGTTAGGGTTAGGGTTAGTATTAGGGCTGTATGTTATGGTTAGTGTTTGGGTTACTGTTAGGGTTAACGTTTGTGGTTATGTTTAGTTTTAGAGTCAATGTTAGGGTTATGGTTAGGGGTTAGGGTTAAGGTTAGGTTTACTGTTTGGTTTAGGGATTAGGGTTTGTGTTAGGGTTAGAGTTAGGGTTAACGGTAAGTGTTAGGGTTAGTGTTCATGTTAGCATTACCGTTAGATTTATTGTAGGGCTAGTGTTTTTGTTAGGGTTATGGGTATTGTTAGTGTTTACATTGAAGATTAGTGTTATGTTTTGGCTTTGTATTACGGTTAGGTTTATGTATCATCATTTGTTTCTTTTTAGGGTTTAGTCTTTCAGTTAGTGTTAGGATTAGTGTTGAGGTTAGTCTTAGACTTAGGGGTTAGGATTAAATTTGAAGTTAGGGTTAGGGTTGGTGTTAAGCGTAGTGTTTGGGTTTAGGGTTAGGTTTGATGTTAGGTTTTGGGTAGGGTTAGGGTTAGGGTTAGGCTAACAGTTAAGGTTAGGGTTATGGTTAGCATTAGGGTTTGGTTTGAGGTATCACAGTATCCCAGTATCACCAAGGTTGGAAGAGACCTCAAAGAGCATTGAGTCCAACCTGTCACCACAGACCTCATGAATAGACCATGGCACCATGTGCCATGTCCAGTCCCCTCTTGAACACCTCCAGGGACGGCAACTCCACTACCTCCCTGGTGGAGGAGTCCAATGATGAATGACTCTCTCCACAAAGAACTTTCTCCTCACCTCCAGCCTAAACTTCACCTGGTGCAGCTTGAGACTGTGGCCCCTTGTTCTGGTGCTGGTTGCCTGGGAGAAGAGACCAACCCCTTCCTGGCTACAACCACCCTTCAGGTAGTTGTAGAGGGCAATGAGGTCACCCCTGAGCCTCCTCTTCTCCAGGCTAAACAATCCCAGCTCCCTCAGCCTCTCCTCATAGGGCTTGTGCTCAAGGCCTCTCCCCAGCCTTGTTGCCCTCCTCTGCACATGTTCAAGTGTCTCGATGTCCTTCCTAAACTGAGGGGCCCAGAACTGGACACAGGACTCAAGGTGTGGCCTAACCAATGCAGAGTACAAGGGCACAATGACTTCCCTGTTCCTGCTGGCCACACTATTCCTAATGCAGGCCAGGATGCCATTGGCCTTCTTGGCCACCTGGGCACACTGCTGGCTCATGTTTAGGCGGGTGTCAATCAGCCCCCCCAGGTCCCTCTCTGTTTGGGAGCTCTCCAGCCCCTCCGACTCCAGCCTGTAGCTCTGCATGGGGTTGTCATGGCCAAAGTGCAGCACCCAGCACTTGGACTTGTTGAATGCCATCCCATTGGACTCTGCCCATCTGTCCAGTCAGTCAAGGTCCCTCTGCAGAGCCCTTCAACCCTCTAACTGACCAACATCTGCTCCTAACTTGGTGTCATCTGCAAATTTGCTGATGACTGTCTCAATCCCCTCATCCAGATCACCAATGAAGATATTAAAGAGGATGGGGCCCAGCACTGATCCCTGGGTGGCTGCCAGATGGATGTAGCACCATTCACCACCACTCCCTGGGCTTGGCCCTCCAGCCAGTTCCTAACCCAGCACAGAGTGTAGCTGTCCAAGCCATGAGCTGGCAGCTTAGCCAGGAGTTTGCTGTGGGGGACGGTGTGAAAGACCTTGCTGAAGTCCAGGTATACCACATCCACAGGCCTCCCCACATCCACCAGACGGGTCACCTGATCATACAAGGAGATCAGGTTGGTCAGGCAGGACCTGCTCTTCTTAAATCCATGTTGGCTGGACCCGAGCCTTTGGCCATCCTTCAGGTGCACAGTTATTGCTGCCTGGATAATCTGCTCCATCACTTTCCCTGGCACTGAGGTCAGGCTGACAGGCCTGTAGTTTCCGGGTTCCTCCATCCAGCCCTCTTGTGGATGGGGACCACATTGGCCAGTTTCCAGTCATCTGGGACCTCTCTGGTGATCCAGGACTGGAGGAAAATGATGGAGAGTGGCTTGGCCAGCTCATCTGCCAGCTCTCTCAGCACCCTAGGATGGATCCCATCCGGTCCCATGGACTTGTGAGTGTCCAAGTGGCTCAGCAGGTCCCAAACTAATTCCTCATGGATTTCCGGGGCATTACACTGCTCCCTGACCCCGTCACCCAGCTCAGAGGCCACTTGTCCTGAAATCCTCCTGCCTTGCTGTTAAAAATTGAGGCAAAGAAGGTGTTGAGGACCTCAGCCTTTTCCTCATCTTTAGTCACAGTGTTCCCCTCCAGGTCCAAGAAGGAGTGGAGGTTCTTCTTGCCCTTCTTTTTAGTGTTAATATATTTGTAAAAATGCTTTTTATTGTCTTTCACAGAGGTGGCCAGCTTCAGTTCCAACTGGGCCTTTGCCTCTATTTTTTTTCCTACTGTCATGGTTTGGGAGGACAATTCTCCCACCACAGGCAAAAATAACGACTCAGAAAAACAGATTGCAAAAAAAGTGGTGGAAAGTTTAAATGGGAAAACAAACAAAAAAAAAAACAATGAAAGTTTTACAGAGAACCACAAGTATCGTGACAAAGAGAGAGAGATTCCAAAACATAACCAAGAACGTCCCATTCCCACCTGGGGGTACACCAAAAACCCCCAAGGGCTTTTTCCTCCCCACCAACCCAGCCTTGGGCCTGGGCAGGCCCAAGGGAGGCAGCTCACACCATTTTACGTAGACAGCAGCGGGGGGCGAAAAAGGAAGTAGGGACCCCTCATGGATGTTTTATAGGGGAGCAGGGCATTATGGGAATGGAGTAACTGGTTTCCTGTGACCACCCAGTGGGCTGGGCCCACCCCTTGGGACCTCCCAGCTGTGGTCTGTGCAGTGGCATCTGGACCAGCACCCAGCCTAAACCACCACACCTACATAATCTAACAACTTAAACATACCTCGAGAACCTTCCCCTCCTTCCAAAGGTGATACAGCCTCTTTTTTTCCCTTAAATCCTCCAGGAGCTGCTTGCTCATCCAGGCCGGTCGCCTTCCGCGCTGGCTCATCTTTCGGCACATGGGAACTGCCAGTTCCTGTGCCTTCAAGAGCTCCTGTTTGAAGTAGGTCCAACCATCCTGGACCCCTCGGTTCTTGAGGGTTGATACCCAGGGAACTTTGCAAATAAGTTTCTTAAACAGGCTGAAGTTTGCCCTCTGGAAGTCCAAGGTGAAGGTTCTGTTGGTGCTCCTCCCTATCTGCCTGCATATTGAAAACTTCACTCTCTCGTGGTCACTGCACCCTAGGCAGCCTCCCACCATCACGTCTCCCACCAGCCCTTCTCTATTGGAGGACAGCAAGTCAAGCAGAGCCTGCCCCCTGGTAGGCTCACTTAACAGCTGCATCAGGAAGCAGTCCTCCATTCACTCCAGGAATCTTCTAGACTGCCTCCTCTCTGCTGAATTAAGTTCCCAGCAGATATCTGGCAGGTTGAAGTCACCCACAAGGACAAGATCTAATGATCTTGAGACAGCCTCCAGTTGTTTGTAGAATAATTCATCAACCTCCTCATCCTGGTTGGATGGTCTATAACAGACTCCAACCAGGATGTCAGATTTGTTAGGCTGCCCTCTGATTTTAACCCCCAGGCTCTCAACTCCCTCATTTTCCACCTCAAGTTCTGTGGCAGAAAGTGACTCCCTAATATACAGAGCCACCCCTCCTCCTCTTCTCCCTCACCTGTCTCTCCTAAAGAGCCTGTAACCCCGCAGTGTAGCACCCCAATTGTGCATGTTATCCCACCATGTTTCTGAGATGGCGACTACATCACAGTCACCCTGGTGGAGCAGGACTTCCAGCTCCTCTTGCTTATTGCCCATGCTGCGTGCATTGTTGGACATGCACTTCAGCTGGGTTCCCGACTTCTCAATTGACCCTAATTTGTGCCCTACTCTTTCGTCTGCAGAGGGACCGATTTCCTCACTCACCCCCTTCAGACCTAGTTTAAAGCCCTCTTAATGAGCCCTGGCAACTCTAGTGCTAGAACTCTCTTACCCTTTCTAGATAATTGCACCCCATCAGGACTCAGCAGGTCGGGTGCAGTAAAAGTTGCCCCATGATCAAAGAAACCAAAATTCTGCAGCTGACACCATCCCCTGAGCCAATTGTTGATGGTATGGGTTCTCCCGTTCCTCTCAGTGTACTCCCCTGCCATTGAGGGAACTGAGCAGAACACCACTTGAGCTCCTGCCCCATCAATCAATTGTCCAAGGGCCTTGAACTCCTTTTTAATTGCCCTGGTGCCCTTCTTGTCAATTTTGTCACTCCCAGCTTGTATTACCAGCAGAGGGTAATAGTCAGAGGACTGGATTAACTTTTGGAGTCTCCTTGCGATGTCTCTAACCCGCGCCTCGGGTAGGGAGCAGACCTTCCTGTGGGATGGGTTGGGATGACCTGTTGGTCCCTCAGTACCCCCCAGGAGAGAGTCCCCAACAACTATAACCCTTCTCCTTTTCTTTGTGGAGCTGGTCATTATAGTTGGTGGGGACCGCTTGGCCTCAGGTTAGGGTTAGGTTTGGTGTTAGGGGTTACTGGCTTACTGTTAGGGGTTAATGCATTAGGGGTTAGGGTTAGGTTTTGGTTTAGGGATAGGGAAAGGGTTAGGTTTGTGTTATTGTTTGTGTAAGAGGTTATGTTTAGGGTTCAGGTTAGCATTAGGGATAATGTTATGGTTAATATTATGTTAGTTCTAGTATTAAGCTTAGTATTAGTTTTATGTTTATGGTCAGAGTTAGGGTTAATGTTTATTTTTCGGTTTATTTTTAGAGTTAGTTTTTAGGATTAAATTTAGGCTTTGAGTCAGAGTTATTAGGCTTAGGGTTTGTGTCATGATTAGGTTTATGTTTATGCTTAGGGTTAGGAATGTGTGCTGGTGTTATTATTAGGGTGAGAGGTTTAGGCTTTTGGGTAAGGGATAGGATTAGGCTTAAGTTTAGGGATAGGGATTGGTTTTGAGTTATGGATAGCGTTAGTATTAGGGTTAGATTAGGTTTGTGGTTATCTTATAATTTGGGTAAGGGATTAGGTTTATGGTTTGGGTAAGCATTAGGAGAATGCTAGAGTTCGGTTTAGATTAGTGTTAGGGTTAGTGTTAGGCTTGTGTATTAGGGCTAGTGTTAGGGTTTGGGTTAGGGGTTAGGGTTTGTGGTTTGATTTAGGGTTAGGTTTAGTGTTAGGACTGGTGTTAGTGTTAGGTTTAGGGTTAGGTTAGGTTTAGGTTATCTTATAGTTTGGGTAAGGGTTTAGGTTTATGGTTTGTGTTAGCTTTAGGGGAACGTTTGTGTTGACGACGGAGTACAGAATCAATACGGACGACCAGTATGATCTATTATTGTTCATTTATTAAGGAACCTCTACAGCTTATACAGATTCACAGAGCATCGTTGGCATAACTTTATTGGTTCCCCACAGCTGAGCCCACATCGTACTATTATTCATTATTGGTTAAACTACTAGTATCATGTTAGTATTAGGTTTGTGTTTTAGGATTAGTGTTTTGGTTAGCATTAAATTTAGGTTAGGATTAGGGTTAGGGATTAAATTTTGCATTTTGGTTAGGGTTAGGGGTTAGGGTTATGGTTAGGGTTAGGGGTTAGTGTTCATTTTTATGTTTACATTAAGGTTGGGGTTATGTTTGGGGTTATGTTCAGGGTTAATATTAGGGTTAAGGTTAATTTAGGTTTAGGGATTAGTGTTAGGGATAGGTTTTAGGTTTAGGGTTAGGTTTAGGTTAGGTTTAGGGTTACAGTTAAGGATAGTTAGGGTTTGGGTTAGGGTAGTGGTTAGGGTTGGTGTTTGGTTTTGCATTAGTGTTAGGTTTCGGTTTAGGGTTAGCGTTAGGCATTTGAGTAAGGGTTCACGTCAGTGTTAGCGTTAAGGTTTGTGTTATGGTTAGGTTTATGGGTTAGCATTATGTTTAGGGTTATGGTTTCTGTTACGGTTAGCGTTAGGGTTTAGGGTTATGGTTAGGGTTGGGTTTAGGGTTAATGTTAGGGGTTAGGTTTAGGGTTCAGCTTAGGGTTATGATTAGCGTAAGTTTTAGGGTTAGAGTTAGTGCATTAGGGATAGGGGTAGGATTTGGTTTAGGGTGTTACTGTGTTATGGGTTAGGGTTAGGGTTGTGTTTAGTGTTAGGTTTAGTGTTAGATTAGAGTTAGAGTTATGGTTACTGTTAATTTTCTGCTTTAGGGTTAGGCTTAATATTTGTGTTACTATTAATGTTAGCATTAGGCTTAGGTTTAGGGTTAGGCTTTAGGATTAATATTAGGGTTAGGGTTATGGTTAGGGTTTGCATTAGTTTTAGGCTTAGGGTTCATATGTCTGGGGTTAGTGTTGGGAATAGTGTTAGGATTAGACTCAGTGTTAGGGTTAGTTTTATATGTTAGGGTTAGGATTAGGGTTAGTGTTTAGGGTTAATGTTATGGTTACGGTTATGGTTATGGTAATGACTGACATGTATCTAATAAGAAAATATGCTTGATTTTATTATGTTTAAATGTTATTCAAAGTTATGTAGCGCCAACAAATCATTCAGTTATAGCTAATTTCTTTTCTAAATCTACTTGTGCTAGATGCTGCATTTCTACTGTTTAGAATTATCCCTAGATAGAGTGAAATGGTGGTGGATTTCAGACTAACTTGTACATTTTCTAGTAATGAGAAGAACACTGGAATTATATCTCAGTTCATAAAGTGTATATTAGATATTTGACGTAAAACATTTCAATGCATTGTAATTTATAAGAGCACATGTTAGAATACTATTTACATGGCTACAAATTAAAAAAAATCTTTGGAATAAAATAGACAAAATAAAAATACAATGTTAACCAACTGCATTGAGAGTTTCTGTTTTCATGGGTAGTGTCAACAAAATTATTTTGCAAAGATATTCAAGCTCTTGTCCCTTGTCTCTGTGGGACCTATCTATTTGACAATTTAAATGTGTGTAATTTCTGCTCAAGGGTTAGATTAGGAGGTTTTTGTTCATTTTAGTCACCTCCTGAAAGGCTTCAGATGTCAAAATAAATTAATTAAACATGTGTTTACTTCAAGTCAAGTACCCAGTTATTCCTAAACTTAAAAGATGCAGAAACTTGAGTTGTCTTAAGGTAAAAAAAAAATAATGAGAGGAATCTGAAAAAGATAAAATTGTGTTGCTTAGAGATTTTTTTGTTTGTTTGTTTGAGGCAGAAGAAAGCTAACATCATGTGTTATGGAACACTCCCTTGTTCACTTTGGGTCAGCTGGATCAGCTGTATCCTCTCCCAAGGTCTTGCCCACCCCTCAGCCTACACAGCACTACAGAAGATTCTATAGGGAGAACTAACTCCATCTCAGTCAGACCCAATACATGTATTTAATTGGGACAGGATGATAACTCATTCATTATTTATTATTTGGTGGAGCTCGTGTGCTCCTTTAGTCATTATCATAGGGTTTCTTTTTATTGTCTGGCAGAAAAGTGTCAGAACATTTTTTGTAGCAGGTATTATTTTCCATTTTGTTATTACAAATGCATCTTTGGAGTTGCAGAAATATATTGGTTTGATAGCATCCTAATCAGGAAGTTTTCTCACATCCAGAACAGAGTGGAGAAGCAAAATTACACTGGAACATGAAACTGTCTAGTAGTAAAAGCAGACTCCAAGAATGCAGACTACAGCTCTAAGGACACATACAACTGGAGTACTCCATCCATTTCTGGTGCCTCCAGTGAAAGAAGGATATCAAACTGCTGGAGAAGGTTCATGAAGATGATCAGAGGGCTGGAGCAGCTCCTCTATGGGGACAGGCTGAAAGAGTTGGGACTTCTCATCCTGGCAAAAAGAAGGCTCTGGGGAGCCTTTTGGTACCTGAAAGGGGCCTATGAGGAAGTTAGGAGGGACTTTTTACAAGGCCTTGTAGTGACAGCAGGAGAGAAATGGATTGAAACTTGAAGAGAGTAGGTTTAGACTGGGTATTAAAAAGAAATTCTTAACAGTGAGGGTGGTGAAACACTGGAACAGGTTGTCCAGGGAGGCTGCAGACACCCCCTTCCTGGAGGCATTCAAGGCCAGGCTGGATGAGGCCTTGAGTAACCTGGTCTCGTAGAGGGTGTCCCTGTCCATGACACGGGGGCTGGAGCTACATTCTTTTCAAGATCCCTTCTGGCTCAGATCATATTAATCTATGAGTCTCTTTTCCACCAGCCCTATCCCTCAAGAAACTAGAACAAGCCTAATCCCCAGCCAGAGAGAAAATATATTTGTTGCAGTTTGAGCTGGGTGCCCCCCTGGTGTGTTTACTTCCTGTGTCCAGAAGTCCAGCCCAGAGGGGTGGACACAGGAAATTGTATTTCTTACCATAATTCTTTGCACCACTATAAGATCCAGTGCGGGGTCTAGCTCTTTCTCTTTCTTCCTTCTCCTTCAGCCGGTAACTGGGGGAGATGACTACTGGCTTTGGGCCTGCTAGGCCCAAGGCCACGGGGGGACGGGCAGTCTCAGACCTGGCCAGCTGAGACTGCCTTAGTAGAGGGAGGGGGAAGAAGGAGCCCTGAGGGTCTTGGGTGTACCCTCAGGTGGGAATGGGATGCCTCTGGGTTTGCTTTGGGATCTTTCTTTGTCACTGCGCTTTGGGTTCTCTGTAACATTCACTGCTTTACATTTAAACTTTCATCACTTTTTGCAATCTGTTTGTTTGAGTGTTTATTTCTGCCCGTGGTGGGGTGGGGGCTGCCTCAACTCGGCACATTCTTGGTAGCAGAGGATGGTTATAGTGGGGAGGGGGTCTCCCTCAAACCCACCACGATATTGCATGCCATTTCTCTCCAGCCGCTGCATTATAACTATTCTGGGTGAGATCCATTGCTTTTGGATTTTTTTTGTCTAGTTTCTCCAAAGAAAAGTAGAAAAGGCATCAAAATTTTGTCCCGGTAAATTATTTAACCTAGGTCAGTAGAGAATATTTCACAACTGTTCATGTCTGTGTAAGGCAATTAAACTAAGGTAACTGTGAAATGTCTGAGTCTAAAGTGAGAGAGAACTGGCACACCTATATTTGTGCTTCCTGACTTTTGAGTCATAACAATTAATCTTTTATTAATTGATTAGGATTCATTACTAATGAGCACCACAGATTTATTAACAGTGGAGGTACTGTCTTATTGGATGACATGGCTGCAAGGATTCCAGCAGCAATGTCTGGAGAGGCTTCTGCCTTCCTGCCTAGTGCTGAGTAGATAATCTTGCTGACTGAGCACACTGGGGAGCATGGCCTGAAACAGATGAAAGGTAGAAGAAGTAAAACATAAAGTCACTCCCTGCAGAGTCAGGAACAAATGTACTAATTGTCTTTGTGGACAGACCTGATAGCAAGTCAGTTGCACTGTATACGAAGAAAGGAAGGAGGTGGATTCAGGGCTGAGATGACTCAAACCTGGTAGTGGCAGAACACTCTGAAGGCAGTGACTAAAAAAACTGCAACACATTTTAAGCAGAGAATACCTAGAAGAAATACTGAGTACTGTGAGAAGCAAAGGTATTCAGGTGTCCTGGAAAATGCATATAGGAAATACCATTTCTGCTGTCCAAAAATATTGGTTGCATATTTTATTCTCAAAATACACCTGAACAACCTCTTATCACAATTTCTGTAATGTAATTCAAATATTTTTATTTCACTTTTCTAACTTGGTGTCTTCCTTGTGACTTTCAGACTTTACAGGAGTTGCTCTGTGGTAATATTTTTTTATTTGACAAGTTAGAACTGTTAGTACTAGAGTTTTGTGTTTGAATTTACATTGCAGTTCTGTTCCTGAACTGTTACCTTACAAGGCAAAACATATGCTCTCTTGAAATCTCCTTTCACTATCTTTCAGAAAACCCACAGAGGTAGAAGAAATGGTTACAATGCCCTGGTAGGTATGTTATACGACTTTTGTTTTCAAAAATGTAAGTGTTTTTCACAGTATCACCAAGGTTGGAAGAGGCCTCAAAGATCATCGAGTCCAACCTGTCACCACAGACCTCATGACTAGACCATGAGGAATGTCTATATGCAGGCTGAGAAGAAAACCCTACAGGATTCAATAGCTGAATAATTTGGAAAATCAACAAGAGTGCAAACTTCTTATGCAAAGGATGGAAAGCAAACTTTCACAAGCATCCCCTATTGAGCTTTCCCAGTGTAAAAGGCCTCCACCTTCACCTGCCATTGTGCCATTTGTGCACCAAAATATATTATCTTTTATTAAACCAAATCGACATACTGCCACAGCCAAGGCCAAAGAGACAATACAGAGGCAGAAATAGCAGATGATAGGGAGCTGAGGTCTTGCTTAAACTCACATTTCTAGAAAAACACCCCAGTAGTCAGGAAGTTGTATCTTATGAGTCTAGGAAACTTGCAATGAGAAAGAGATGGCTCACATCAGTTTAGTGCCCTGTAACTGCGTACATCAAATACTGATATGGGAAAATCCACTCAGGATTGCTTTTGGCTTTGAGAAGTCAAGCTTAGAGCACCTTCACCTTGGCACTTGAAGAGCCTCTGCATCAAGAAGCCAAGTACTATTAATCTTCTTAGCTCTCTACACATGTCTACAAACACATGTGACTGCTGCTACAAGAATGGTCCCCAGAGATGAGATCTAGTCAGATGTCTATGGTGCAGACAGCTAAGTCTGAGGTAATTACTTGTATTTACAAGTTAAATGTAAATGCTATGGAGCAGCTCATTCTGGAGGTCTTCTTTAAGTACATGGAAGAAGAGGTTATCAGGAGCACCTAGCATGGAAATAATGTTTGACTAATCTGATAGCCTCTTATGATGGTGTGACTGAATGGGTAGATACATGTGGATGTTGTCTACCTTGGCTTGAGCAAGGTTACAGACACTATCTCCCATAACATCCTCATAGGAAAGCTCATGAGGTCTGTGTTAGACGAATGAATGGTGAGATGGATTGTGAACTGGCTAAACAACATAGCTTTGAGTGGTGCAGTCTGTGGCAACGCTAGCAACGAGCACTGTGGGCAATCTGGCAGTGCAGGCCTAGAGCCTGACATGGTGGTAGGCCATGCTCAGCATAAGTGCAGAGCCAGCTATCTGTGTACCAAACAGTGCTGTGCCTGCAGCAAGTAACTAAAACAATGCACTGGTATCTATAAACACAGCAAGTTATCTTGGGACCACAGGACATGCACCTGCATCAACAAACCTCGCGTGTCATCAGTAGTTGGACCGATAATCTGTAATAGTGTGATGTATGGTCACTCATAGGGAACCAATGAGTCCATGCCAACAAAGCACTCCGAGTTTATATAAGTTGTAGAAGTTCCCTTGCTACGCACTTCTGCCTTTCCTATCCCTTCTTCTTCCATGCTTTACTTTACTGTACTATACTCGAACCATAGGCCTGCACCATAGGCCTACCATACTGGAACAATAAAGGATCGATACTCGATCATATTGGTCAGCTGTATTGATTCCAATCTCCGTCGTCAGCAGTCAATGGTGCAGAGTCCAGCTGGAGATCTGTAACAAGTGGTGGTCCCCAGGGGTCAGTACTGTGTCTGGTCTTGTTCAAGGTCTTCATCAACAACCTTCATGAAGGGATAGAGTATACCCTCAGCAAATTTGCTGATGATACAAAACTGGGAGGATTGGTTGGTAAGCCAGAAGGCTGTGCTGCCATTCAGTGATTCATGGACAGCCTGGAGAGCTGGATAAAGGGAACTATAATGGGGTTCAACAATAGTGAGTGTAGAGTCCTGCACCTAGTGGGCAACACCGCCATGTACCAGTACAGATTAGGGGCTGACCTGCTAGAAAGCAACCCCATGGATAAGGACTTTGGACTCCTGGTAGACAACAAGTTATCCACAGGACATCAATGTGCTCTTGTGGCCAAGAAGGTCGGTGGAACCCTGGGATACACCATCAATAGTGTGGCCAACAAGTGAGGGAGGCTCTTCTGCACCTCTACTATGTTCTGGTGAGACCACATCTAGAATACTGTGTTCAGTTCTGGGCTCATTGAGAGCTGCAAGGCAACTGCATCAGCACTGGCTAACTCAGTGCTGTGCTGAGATCTTTAGAAGAGATCTTTAGAAGAGGTCCCTGCAGAGGGACCTCGACTGACTGGACAGATGGGCAGAGTCCAATATGATGGCATTCAACAAGTCCAAGTGCCAGGTGCTGCACTTTGGCCACAGCAACCCCATGCAGAGCTACAGGCTGGGGTCAGAGGGGCTGGAGAGTTGCCAAACAGAGAGGGACCTGGCAGTGTTGATCAACAGCTGCCTAAACATGAGCCAGCAGTGTGCCCAGGTGGCCAAGAAGGCTGTAATAGGTTGGGGCAGGTCCCCTCCCCACCACAGGCAGAAATAACGACTCAGACAAACGGATTGCAAAAGTGATGAAAGTTTAAATAGAAAGCAGTGAATGTTACAGAAAACCCAAAGCGCAGTGACAAAGAAAGATCCCATCCCCACCTGAGGGTGCATCCAAAACCCCCAGGGCTCCTTCTTCCCCCTCCCTCTGCTGGGCTAGTCTCAGCTGGCCAGGCCTGAGACTGCCCATCCCCCTGTGGCCTTGGGCCCAATCAGGCCCATGGCCGGGAGATCTCTCCCCCAGTTACCAAGTCTCGGAGAGGGAAGGAAAGAGGAAGTGCCAGACTCCGCACTGGATCTTATAGTGGTGCAAAGAATTATGGTAGGAAATACACAATTTCCTGTGTCCATCCCTCTGGGCTGGACTTCTTGACACAGGAAGTGAATGCACCAGGGGGGCACCCAGTTCAAACTACAACAAAGGCCAATGGCATCCTGGCCTGCATTAGGAATAGCGTGGCCAGCAGGAGCAGGGAGGTCATTGTGCTTCTGTACTCTGCATTGGTTAGGCCACACCTTGAGTCTTGTGTCCAGTTCTGGGCCCCTCAGTTTAAGAAGGACATCGAGACACTTGAACGTGTCCAGCGAAGGGCAACAAGGCTGGGGAGAGGCCTTGAGCACAAACCCTACGAGGAGAGGCTGAGGGCACTGGGATTGTTTAGCCTGGAGAAGAGGAGGCTCAGGGGGGACCTCATTGCCCTCTACAACTACCAGAAAGGTGGTTGTAGCCAGGTGGGGGTTGGTCTCTTCTCCCAGGCAACCAGCACCAGAACAAGAGGACACAGTCTCAAGCTGCGCCAGGTAAAGTTTAGGCTGGAGGTGAGGAGAAAGTTCTTCACGGAGAGAGTCATTCGTCATTGGAATGGGCTGCCCAGGGAGGTGGTGGAGTCACCATCCCTGGAGGTGTTCAAGAGGAGATTGAACGTGGCACTTGGTGCCATGGTCTAGTCATGCAGTTTGTGGTGACAGTTTGGACTCGATGATCCTCAAGGTCTCTTCCAACCTTGGCAATACTGTGATACTGTGAAAAGAGGGTTCCCAGAGACAGAGAGACTGAGAGAGGGAGAGAGCAGGGGAGAGGCAACCTGACTTGACTTGGCATCTTTCACAAAGGTGCCTGAGAGGGTGGCATGGCTAGGGGCACTCTCAGAGAAGCTGTTGGAGATTTAGACCTGAAAACACCAGCAGAGGCTCTCAGACTATGAGCTGCAAGGCAACAGCCTTCTTGCTCATTGGAGCCCAATGAATGGGGCATGAGAGGGAGGGGGCGTGGTCAGACAGCTGGGAGGTCCCGGCCATTGGTACAGGCAGGCTAACAGGCACAGGGAGAGCAAATAGGGACTGAGTGTACCCCAGGGGCTCCTTTTGAATTAGCTCACTAGTTGGCACAAGCAGGGTGTGTGGGCAAGGCACAAGGCACTTCAATTTTACTGAAGGGATCATGATGGCTACTCAGAGGAGGAAGACTGTGCTATCTGCACCCACCAAAATGGATATTGGCATCCAGGCCACAGCTTGAGAGGAATGCCACAGCCTTTCACAGGCAGCAGGGGGCAACACTGACTATGAATGTGTGTGGTGTGAGCAGGTTTTTGACCTGCTCAGCCAGATGGCACAGCTCCAGAATGAAGTGATGGAGCTCAGGAAAGAGGTGAGTAGATTAAGAGACATCAGTGAGAGTGAGAGGGAAATTGATAACTGTCACAAATTGATCTTTACAAATACAGAGCAGGAGTCGACTCTTAGTGGAGCAGAGGAGTCTTTATCCTCTCGTCATCAAGCCCCTCAGCCTTCCAGTAGTGCAGGGTCAATGGGAACAGGTAGCTATCCAATGAAACAAATTATATAAATGGAGCAAACATGCTCCTTTAAGAAGCACACCAGCCACAGTGCCCCTGCAGAACAGGTATGAGGCTCTGCAGGAGGAACTGGTTGTGAGCAAAGATGAGGGCTTATGAAGGCCAAAAGTACCCCCAAGGCCAACTCACCTCAGGGCAATAATAAAACCTGACCCTGAAAAGAAAATCGAAGGGTCATTGTTGTAGGTGACTATAGCCAGATATGGCGACGACGGAGGTTCTTGGAATCAATACGGCTGACCAATATGATCGGGTATTGATCCTTTATTGTTCCAGTATTGCAGGCCTATGGCTCAGGCCTATGGTGAAAGCATGGAAGGAGAGGAGACAGGACAGGCAGGAAAAGAAAGAAGAAGTGCGTAGCAAGGAAACTGCTACAATTTATATAACCTTGGTGTGCCTTGTTGGCATGGACTCATTGGTCCTCTATGAGTGACCACACATCAACATTATTATAGATTATTGGTCCAACTATGGATGACACGCGAGGTTTGTTGATGCAGGTGCATGTCCTGTTGTCCCGAGATAACTCACTATGTTTCTAGCTACCAGTGTCTTGTTTTAGTTACAGTGCTGCAGGCACAGCACTGTTTTGGCGTACTGGTAGCTGGCTCTGCACTTCTGCTGAGCATGGCCTACCACCATGTCAGGCTCTTAGGCCTGAACTGCCAGATTGCTCACACCACTCATAACTGGTGTTCCCACAGGTGACTCCTTGCTGAGGGGAGTGAAGGGCCCTATATACAGACCAAACCCACTGTTTCATTCCTATGTGCAGTTAACCTGACATCTAGCACCAGATGTGAGCTCTCCCAGATCATGCTTCCTCCAAATGCTTTCCACAAAATGTCTGTCTGTCTTAAGATATAAAGATGACATTCATTGGTTGTAAGCAGAATGAATAAATTGCTTCCTTTCTCTTGCTTTTTATTCATGTTGTCAGCTATTTTGTTAACACTAAGTTTTATAGAAGTGTGTATGGGTTTGTTACTCAGAAATGTTCTTGAAAATCTATGCCTTTCTTTACTTTTTCAGGCAACAGCTAAGTAACACTTTTTCTTTCCTTGACTTTTCGCCTGCAACTGAATAGGAGTGAAACATTGTGAAGGGAAGATTGATGGAAAGATGTTCAGGATCTGTAGTCAGAATAATCCTGTAAACTTTCTTTAGAGTGTTTGTATTACAGAAAAAAAAAAAAAAAACCCACATCTGAAAGCAGGTTTTCCTGTTACTGGTGCTATTTCATGTTAGTTGTCCTTAACACTACTCATGTTTCCAGTTATGTTTTAACTGTTGTTACATCCCATTATGTTTATGATCTTATGAAGTCACTGAAAAAAAATTCATGCATTCTTATGCATTCTAACCTAGTGGTTAGGAAATAACCTTGGGGTTTTTTTTTTGAGTTATCAGAATATTAGTGCCATGTGACTAGGCAAGAAAAAGATATTATCTGGAAAGCTCTTTACAGATATGGTCATTCATTTTGATAAAGCTGTTTAGACATTACTAGATTCAGAAGATGTTACTGGGCATAGAGAAACTATATTATAAGAGAACCTAAAAAACTGTTGCTTCTTTGGCTTGGTAAAAGAAAGCTTGAGGAAGAACATAATTATTTTCCACAAATTTTATTAAGTAGTTTACATCTAGCCTAATACAGATTCTAAAAAGGAACTTTGTCATATTGATGAAGGGATTACATTATGCACATGGACACGTTCCTCCTCTGTAAAATTAGAAAAAAATGTCCAAGCTTCCTGTCAAATTCTTACTTTGTGTGAATTTATTTCACTTCCACAGCAGCTATGCATTTAATTTAATTTCTCTGTTCTGCACTTTACTGTTCCTTTTTTCCAGTAGGGAACTATTCTTACTGCCTTCTCACACTTTGCATATGCATTCTCCTACAATTTGGAACCAGCAAATGTTGCTAGTATTTACATTATGTGGTAGGCTGACCCTGGTTGAACACCAAGTGCCCATCAAAGCCACTCTATCACTACACAGCAGGAGAGGGAAAATATAATGAAAAGCTTGTGGGTCAAGATAAGGTCAAGGAAAGATCACTCAACAATTACTGATCACAGAATTGAGGAATCAAAGAATGTTAGGTGTTGGAAGGGACCTCAAAAGATTATCTAGTCCAACCACCTTGCCAGAGCAGATCACACAGAAATGCATCCATGCAGGTTTTGAATATCTCCAGAGAAGAAGACTCTACAACCCTCCTGGGCAGACTGTTCCAGTGTTCTGTCTCCCTCCTCCACCTATGCCTTCTTTCTGGGCTCAGCTTTACTACCAAGTTCTCTACCTCCACTTTCCAAGTGGCACAGAGAGAAAGGGAATGGGGGTTGTAGTCAGTTCGTCATGTTGTCTCTGCTTCTCCCTTCTACTTCGGGGAAAGAGTACTCACACTCTTCTGCTGCTCTACAGTGGGATCTCTTTTATGAGAGAAAGTCATCCACAAACTTCCCCAACATGAGTCCTTCTCACAGATTGCAATTTTTCACAAACTGTTCCAGCATGAGGCCTTTCCCAGGGTACACGCCTTTGGAAGCATACTGCTTCAGTGTGGGTCGCCCATGAAGTCACAAGTACTGCTAGCAAACCTTCTCCCATGTGGGGTCCTTTTATTGTACAGATTCTTCCAGAAGCCTGTTTCAGTGTAGACTTCCAAAGGGTCACAGCCTCCTTCATGGCACATCCACCTGTTCCAACTTGGGGTCCTCCAAGATCTCTGAATGGATATCTGATCCACCATGGGCTGTAGGGGCACAACCCAACCTACAACAGTCTTCATCATAGGTCACAGGAGAATGTCTGCTTCAGCACCTGGAGCATCTTTTCTTCTCCTCCTTCACTGACCTTGATGTCTGCAGAGCTGTTTCACATACTCTCAGTTCTCTCTCCAGTTGCAGTTGCTTATGTTCACTAACATTCTTAAATATGTTATCACAGAGACACTACCACTGTCACTAATGGCTTGGCCTTCTGTAGCCTCATAGCCAGTTATTTCAGATGTGGGGGAAGTTTCTAGTAGCTTCTCACAGAAACCATCTCTATAAGCCTTTCCACTGCCAAAATCTTGTATGCAAATCCAATAGAATTTACACTGAATTTCCTTCAACAAGGCTTCCTTTTTACTGTTCCATGGAAGCTGAACAAAGCCTTCTATGATTCTAATATTATGCCTTTTCCTAATTATAAACTGTAAGTATTTAAGTGCTAGTAATCACATAAGGAATATTCAGGAAGTAAGTCCTATGAATCAGTGGCTCACGGGGGCTTCCATTTCAGCCTGTGTTATCACTCGGCGGCAGCCAGCTGCATGCGTCGCCACACTTTTTCTAATTTTTTTGTCCAGTAGGTCACGTGACCAGCGATAGGGATGGCTGTGACTTGCAGCAAAAACTCCTTCGAAAAATCAGTGTCAACCCAGACTGAGGTGGAACACAAGCAAGTAGGTGTCCAGGTATCAGGCTGCAGAGAGTGCTGGAGCCTGGCTCCTGAGATGCAGGGTGGTGGGGACAACTCTTGCATTAGGTGTGAGCAGATCAACTATCTGCTTAACCTCATGGCCAAACTGAAGGACGAGGTTGCTAGACTTAGAGCTGTAAGGGAATGTAGAAGAGAGAAGAACTTGAGTAATCAGGCTCTGCAGGCTCCCCCAGCAGAGGCTGGTTATCCAAAAAGCAGCAGGGAATCGACACAGGTTCCTCTCAAAAGACACAAAGTAAAACCTGCTTGCCTCCCCTCACTTTCCCTGCTGTCCTTGGAAAACAAGTATAGGGCACTGGAGCTCGAGGGTGAAGAGACTCTCATACCAGAGGACACACGATCTGGGGTTTTCCCTGAGGCTAAAGAGCCTAAGGTTAAACAGCCTAAGGCAAAACAGCCTAAGGTTAAACAGTCTTCCCCTGGCATCAGGACCTGCTCCCTTAAAAAAAAGAGGAGGGTAATTGTCATTGGTGATTCCCTCCTGAGGGGAACAGAAGGCCCCATATGTCGGCCAGACCCTTCTCACTGGGAAATTTGTTGCTTCCCAGGAGCTAAGGTTAGAGATGTTACCAGAAGGATGCCCAGTTTGGTGCAGCCCTCTGACTACTATCCATTACTAGTTATGCAGTAAGGGAATGATGATGTTGCAACCAGAACGCCCAGGGCTATCAAAAATGACTTCAAGGCCCTGGGAGATCTGGTTGAGGGGTCAGGTGCACAAATAATTTTTTCATCAATACCCTTAGTTGCAGGAGGGAATACCATAAGGAACAGGTCAGCAGCTATACTCAACAAGTGGCTTAGAGGCTGGTGCAATTTAAAAGAATTTTGGGGTTTTCAATCTTGAAAAACTTTCTACTGCACCAGGTCAGCTGGCAACAGATGGAGTACATCAGTCCCAGAGGAGGGGAAAGGTCAGAGAATATGAGAATGACCTGTCCCCCAAAGGTAAAAAGATTCTAGGAAGGGAGTTGGCAGGTCTCGTTGATAGGGCTTTAAACTAGATTCGAAGCGGGAAGGGGCTGAAACAAGTTCCCCCAGGCAGGAGTCTGGGGGTGATAAGCTAGAGCCAGGTGTGAAATCAGCAGCCCAGCTGAAGCGCATGTACACTAATGCATGAAGTATGGGCAACAAACAAGAGGAGCTGATGATGAGGAGGGATGATTCACATGACTGGAGTGCTGCAAATGATGGCTACAGGCTCTTCAGGAGAGACAGGCAAGGAAGAAGGGGTGGAGGGGTGGCCTTCTACATCAGGGAGGCACTAGATGCCATTGAGATGGAGATCAGGGATGATCGGGTTGAGTGCTCGTGGGTAAAAATTAGAGGGAAGACCAGCAGGGCAGACATCCTAGTTGGAGTCTGTTGTAGACCACCCATCCAGGATGAAGATGTTGATGAGTCATTCTATAGGCAGCTTAATGTTGTCTCAAGATCACCTGACCTTGTTTTCATGGGTGACTTCAACTTGCCTGATATCTGCTGGGATCCCAACACAGCAGAGGAGGGCAGTCTGGGAAGTTCTTAGAGTGCATGGAGGACAACTTCTTATCCCAGGTACTGTGCGAGCCTACCAGGGGTAAGGCTATGCTTGACCAATTCTTCACAAATAGGGAAGGGCTGGTGGGTGATGTGGTGGTCGGAGGGTGTTTAGGGGCCAGTGACCACGAGATAATTGAATTTCCAGTATTTGGTCAATCTAAGAGGGGCAGCAAGAAGACCTCCACCCTGGACTTCCAGAGGGTGGACTTCAGGTTACTCAAGGAACTAACTCAGAATGTTCCTTGGGAAACAGCCCTTAAAAACAAAGAGGTCCAGGCAAGCTGAGCCTACTTCAAGGAAGAACTCTTGAAGGCACAGGAACAGGCTGTGCCAATGTGCCTGACGATGAGCTGCCGGGGCAGATGGCCAGCCTGGATGGGCAATGAATTTCTTAAAGAACTAAGGGTTAAAAAGAGGGTGTATCATCTTTGGAAGAAAGGTGAGGCAACCCATGGAATGTTTAAGGATGTTGCTAGGTCCTGTTGGAAGAAAATTAGGGAGGCAAAAGTGCATTTGGAACTTAGACTGGCCTCTGCTGTGAAGGACAACAAAAAGTCCTTTGATAAATATATTAATAGCAAGAGGAGGGGCAAGGACAACCTCCACTCCTTGGTGGACACGGAAGGGGACGTTGTAATAAAAGATGAGGAAAAGGCAGGGGTATTTAACACCTTCTTTGCCTCAATTTTTACTAGCAGGACAGAATGTCTTCCAGACAGCTAGCCTGCAGAGCTGGCAGATGGAGCCAAGGAGCAGCATAGTTTGCTTCTGTTCCAGGAGGAGGAAATTAGAGATCTCCTCAGCCGCTTGGATCTGCGCAAGTCCATGGGACCACACGGGATCCATTCCAGGGTGCTGAGAGAGCTGTCAGATGAGCTGGCTAAGACACTCTCCATTATTTCTCAACAGTCCTGGCTCACTGGAGAGGTCCCAGATGACTGGAAGCTGACAAATGTGATGCCCATCCACAAGAAGGAGCAGTTGGATGAGCCAGGGAATTACCAACCTGTCAGCCTGACCTCAGTGCCAGGAAAGATGATGGAACAGGTCATCTTGAGTGTAATCACACAGCACTTACAGGATGGCCAAGGGATCAGGCCCAGACAGTATGGATTTAGGAAGGGCAGGTCCTGCCTGACCAACCTGATCTTCTATGATCAGGTGACCCGCCTGGTGGATGTGGGGAGGCCTGTCGATGTAGTCTACTGGGACTTCAGCAAGACCTTTGACACTGTCCCCCACAGCAAAATCCTGGCCAAGCTCTCAGCCCATGGCTTGGATGGGAGCACACAGCGTTGGGTTAGGACCTGGCTGGAGGGCCAAGCCCAGAGAGTGGTGGTGAATGGTGCCACATCCAGCTGGCAGCCAGCCACTAGTGGTGTGCCCCAAGGATCAGTGCTGGGCCCCATGTTCTTTAACATCTTCATTGACGATCTAGATGAGGGCATTGAGTCGATCACCAGTATATTTGAGGATGGCACCAAGCTGGGGGCAGGAGGTTGATCTCCTGGAGGGTAGAGAGGCTCTGCAGAGGGACCTCGACAGGCTGGACAGATGGGCAGAGTCCAACGGCATGAGATTTAACACATCCAAGTGCCGGGTTCTGCACATTGGCCACAGCAACTCCATGCTGTGCTACAGGCTGCGGTCTGAGTGGCTGGAGAGCGGCCAGGTGGAGAGGGACCTGGGGGTGCTGGTTGATAGTAGGCTGAACATGAGCCTGCAGTGTGCCCAGGCAGCCAAGAGGGCCAATGGCATCCTGGCCTATATCAGGAATAGTGTGGCCAGCAGGAGCAGGGAGGTCATTCTCCTCCTGTACACTGCACTGGTTAGGCCACACCTTGAGTCCTGTGTCCAGCTCTGGGCCCCTCAGTTTAGGAAGGATGTTGACTTGCTGGAGCATTTCCAGATAAGGGCAATGAAGTTGGTGAGGGGTTTGGAACACAAGCCCTATGAGGAGAGACTGAGGGAGCTGGGGTTGCTTAGCCTGGAGAAGAGGAGACTCAGGAGTGATCTTATTGCTCTCTACAACTCCCTGAAGGGAGGTTGTAGACAGGTGGAGGTTGGTCTCTTCTCCCAGGCAACCAGCACTAGAACAAGAGGACACAGTCTCAGGATTCAGGCTGCACCAGGGGAGGTTTAGGCTGGATGTTAGGAAGCAGAGAGAGTGATTACCCATTAGAATGGGCTGCCCTGGGAGGTGGTGGAGTCACCATCATTGAAGGTGTTCAGGAGGAGACTTGATGAGGTGCTTGGTGCCATGGTTTAGTTGATTAGATGGTCTTGGGTGATAGGTTGGACTCAATGATCTTGAAGGTCTCTTCCAACCTGGTCTATTCTATTCTATTCTATTCTATTCTATTCTATTCTATTCTATTCTATTCTATTCTATTCTATTCTATTCTATTCTATATTCTACCTTCTTTCATTCCAGAATACATGCATAATTTCATTTTACCTTGATGAGTTGTTTTTTTAAAGTTAGATATGTGGTTTTTAGAGTCAAGATTTTTACCCTTGAAAATACATGTAGACTGCACTTTAAATCACCCAGGTTTGTTCTGTGTAGTTATTGCAGCTGCATTTTGGCAGTTATTTTTATTAGATGATGTAAGAAAAATAGTACAGCTGAATCACTCATCAACTTTATGATAGGAACAATTTGAACCATACTCAGAAAGGAATGTAATGCTCAGATCATTTCTAAGATGGTGACACAGAGATTCCGGAAGGAATGAGAACCTGATACCTCAGGTTCATATTGTGGTGTAAAGACAATATTTTTATTATATTGAAGTCTTTGTCAATATAAAATTAATTTTCATTAGTGCACTGGAAAGAGATTTTGTGCTGCATTATGTTATCAGTTTAAGTCAGAAAAGTTTGTGTATAGCACAACACAGATTTAACTTGAAATTGACTTCATACTTTGAATTTTTATTTTGGGAGAGTGAAATAGCATTTTACTTTTTTATTTCCTTACTCAGGGTAAACACTTCTTTATCCAGACTAAACTGAACAGATAAGTCTTGAAGGAATCTGCTGTGAACAAAGGGGTGAGAGTTCAAGACAACTGGTCTGGGTCATGGTGATGTGATTTCATTTTGAACCTCTTCTGTGGTGCTAAAAAGAGACCCCAAGAGAGATGCTGACTTTGGCAAGGTAAACTCCTCTTGCAGTCTGGGTATATTTTTCAAGTCACTTTAGAGAAATCATGAAAAAAAAAAAAGAAATGTAATGTAACAATAGTTATGCTTTTTTTTTTTTTCTTTCAGTATCATTGTTAAAAAGTTAATAACTTGAGGTCCTACTGGAAGCTGAAGTTATTTGGGGAGCATCTGCTGCAAGTTGTGGTTTAGCCCTGGCTATGGGCCAGATTCCCACCAAAGATGCTCTATCATTCTTTTTCAGGGGAGAAAATATAAGGGCACCATGGGTCTGTTTAGATCAGTTTAATAAAGCAAAAGCAAAGGCCACTCATGGGAGCAAGAGTAAATGAAAATATTATTCTCTATTCTTTCTAAATATTGATAGAATTGAAGGCAGAACTCAGTGCCTGAGTAGTCAGCTGGGAATTCTGCTGCATGAGAGTGATGTTCAGTTTAGAACTTGATACTCAGGGCAAAGATGCTGCTGATTTAGACATCTCCAGCATGAGGATGTTGTTGAAGGGATCTTTCTCGATACCTTTCCTTAACCCAGAACTGGATTTTTACTTCAATCTCATTTTCAGTATGAAACTTATTGGAATTCTTATTCTACTTCACCTTAAGATCGTAATAATTGCCCTGTATACTGGAAATCATACTTATGGCCTTAACAACTGCTGTTAACTAGAGTTTAAATTGTACTGACATTGATAGAACTATTGTCACTTACACTAGCTATAAGTAAGAGTAGAGTACTGTGGTGGGTTAATGCCCTTTTCTGAAAACAAAAAAAAAACAAAGCAGGGTGGAGGGCTTGTGGGTACTTTACCCTCCCTGCAGGGCATTTTCTCCTGGGAAGCTGAGTCTGTTCCAATCTCCTCTCCCTGCTCAGCTAGGGTATAAAAAGCAGGACATCGTAGCTGTTGGCTCTCCTTTTGCCTCCTGCCTCTCCTGGATGAGAGCTACTGCGGCTGCTTTCCTGCTCCTCTGCCACATGGCTGGGCCTGAGCCTTCTCCTTGCTGCCTCCGCACCTCTTCAGAGAGAGACTAGTTTTGTATTATTCTTTTTTGTTCCCCTTCCCATCCATCCTTGTTCCTTGCCCTTGTGAACCTTTCCTGTTATTGTTATATATATATCATTTAAAGAAAACTCTTCACCTCTCTAATTCCAAGTCAACTCCAAATTATTGTTTAGTGGATTTGCTCCTTACCTTCTCTGTTGGGAGGGAGGAGGGGGGAGTGGGGGAGAGATTCTCAGCCTTTCCCCCATCTGAGCTCTTAACTGCCAGTTAAGGCTCAAACCACTACAAGTACTTAAATTGCCCAAATATTTTCTGACTTACATCAGCAAAGATATATTATACTGAATTTATTTTAATTTGAGCTAGTTCCATAGAATTGGTAGCTGCAACATAGCAATTGCTGTGGTTTGTGTGATACATAGAAGCTTTCAGTATACTTAATGCTAATTAAAATGCAATGTAATCCTAGATTTTTCTTGTAAATGCACAGAGATGATGGATTTTTGTTTATTTTGTAAAGAAAACAAAGAATTTATCACTGGTTCTGAAATGTAAACTACTTGTTATTGTCTTACATCTGCTGAAGAAAATCAAGGTTCATTTCATACATTAAGCAGTGTGAATCAGATTGCAGATGACACCTCTCCTGTGTGACAAATAGCTTTGTAAAGTATTACTTGCACAGCATAATGGTAATTTGTCTACTCAGTGTCTGTAACAAATGCATTACATTTTTGTTTAACGGTTATAATTCATCATTTCAATGCACAAAATACTTTATTTCTCAACAGGGGATAAATAGGATGTCAACATGAAAGTTACGTTTGTTTCCCAAAAGAAGCACTACCAATTCATTCTTGTGTCTCCCCATAAGTAGGAGAGAGGCTTTGACTGTGGGATTGCATTTTTAGAAACAGTCAAAAATTATACTGCCAAAAGTGTTGTGTTGCATGAACACTCCATGCTCTAGTTTATGTCCCTCTCTCTCTTCTCTAGAGAGACTGGTTTCATCACCCACCCCCTTCAAACCTAGTTCAAAGCCCTCCCAATGAGCCCTGACAACTCTTGTGCTAGAGCCCGCTTGCCCTTTCTAGATAGATTCACCCCATCTAGGTCCAGCAGGTCAGGTGCAGTAAAAGTTGCCTCTTGATCAAAGAACCCAAAATTCCACTGCTGGCACCATCCCTTGAGCATTTGTTGAGGGCATGGGTTCTCCTGTTCCTCTCAGTGTACACCCCTGCCATTGAGGGAACTGAGCAGAACACCACTTGAGCTCCTGCCCCATCAATCAATTGTCCAAGGGCCTTGAATTCCTTTTTGATTGTCCTGGTGCCCTTCTTATCACTCTCGTTGCTGCCAGCTTGGATTGCCACCAATGGGTAATAGTTAGAGGGCTGGATTAGCTTTGGTAGTCTCCTGGTGATGTTCTTCACCCAGGCTCCAGGTAGGCAGCAGACTTCCCTGTGGGATGGGTCAGGATGACGTATAGGTCCCTCTGCTCCCCTCAGGAGAGAATCACTAACAACAATTACCCTCCTTTTTTTCTTTATGGTACTAGTCCTGATGGTTGGTGGGGACTGATTTGCTTTAGGCATCACCTCAGATGGTTTCTCTCAGTCTTCCACATTGCCCTCAACCTGCAAGGCCTCATACTTATTGGTCAAGGGCAATGGGGAAGACAAAGAGGGCCAGGATGGATTCTCCATGCTTCTCTTAACCTGTACCCATTCCCCCCTGTTTCCAAGGTCGCTTCCCTCAACTGGGGGGGCCTGTAAAGCCTGCTCCCACATATCTAACTCAATTTTATCCCTTATAATCCTGCGTCTCTATACTTCTTCCTTTATCTCAGCCACCAGATGGAGAGATAATTCACTTAGTCACACCTCACAGCCTGGACACCTGCATTCTTGTGTGCCGGCTCTGTCTGGGTACCTACCATTTTTATAGCAGCATTTGGCCAAGTCGTTACCATGGCTGGATCTCTTCAGATAGGTGATGGGAGGAGTTGCTTCACTCAGGCCACAGTAGTCCACAGTCAATCTCCATTCCCCATCTGCCTTCCGCACTGGCCATATTGGGCTGTTGAAGGGGGAGTGAGCCTTGCTGATCACCTTCTGGCTCTCCAGTCATCGAATCAGTTGGTATATGGGGTGCAGAGAGTCTCTGTTGGTCCTGTATTGCCTGCGATGTACTATGCGAGAGGTGAGAGGCAAAAGTTAACTTCAAACCCTGCACCTTACGGCTACCCACTATGGAGGGGTCATCTGACAGCTCGGGTATGGTAGACAGCTGTTCTTTGCCTGCAGTCTCCACAGCTGCCACCCCAAATGCCCACTTGTGCCCCCTAGGGTCCTTGAAGCATCTCTCCCGCAAAAGTCAATGCCGAGAATGCAAGGTGCATCTGGACCAGTCACTATGTCATGTTTTCCCTATTCATTCCCAGTCAGGTTTATCTCAGCCTGCAGTACAGTCAAGTCTTGTGAGCCCCCTGTGACTCCCTGAATGATTATGGGCTCAGCCCCTTTGTACCTCGATGGTATCAGGGTGCATTGGGCCCCTGTGTCCACCAGAGCTAGGTACTTCAGGGCTTCTGAAGTGCCAGGACATTTCATGTAGACATCCCAGTACACTCTGTTATCCCTGGCCTCCACCTGGCAGGAGGTAGGGCACCTCTAATGCTTGCAGTGATGCCCACACTTGTCACAGGGTCCTGTGTTACTAGAAGGGTCTCTTGAGCTAGACGGACCGCTCCGGGAAACTAGGGCAGCCCTTCTCCTGGATGAGTTATCCCCATTGTGGCCACCTTGCAGTTCCCGCACTCTGTTCCAGAGGGCAAAGGTGGGTTGGCCACACCACCTGCCCATGTCCTCTCCATGGTCACAGAGGATCCTCCACAGAGACCCCCTTGACATCCCCCAATTGGCTTGGGGTGATCTCCTAGGGGAAGGTCACCTGTTCCTGATTGCTGAAACCTGGACCCATTCTGAAGGAGAAGGGGAAAAGGAGGCATCGCTCCCCTTTTTCAGTTCAGACACGGAGGTCTTGATCTCTTTGACAATGTCATAGTTTCTGTGGCTGAGATCAGGGGTGTCTGATTTACGCTGTCCTCATATTCCCTTAAATCATTGGCAAACTCACAGACATTTTTAGGCTGATGTGCCTTCCTCACCATCTGTGCTTGGCGATGATTTTTGACTTCTTTTCCTGTGTGTGGTGACCGGTGGTAGAGAAATGGTGTTGGAAAGAGCATCAGGGGTTAAGTGTGGAACTGCTGGTGGTGGGGCAAACCCTTGTGCCTGGGGCTCAGGCTGAGATCTGGCACACTCATTACAATCCAACCCCTCCCTCTTTGTGTTTACAGAGTGCTCACAATACCTACAGCAGATAGCCCCCGGTCGTTAAAGAGTACAAAGGAGTGTGTTATCACCTCCCAAACAGCTAATAATGGGTTAGCTCTTCCCCCACCCAACGTGGACACAGCAAATGCCCCTATGTGACAGTTTGACACTGTGCCTTTAAGGACAAACAGTGCTGAGACACTGGCTAATGTTTTCGGTACTAGAACCAAAACATTTTGATATTCTAAACGAATTTCATTGGTTGATAAACAAAAATGTAGCTTTAGATTGTGAAGCAGTTGGAATTTTTTTTTTTTTCCTCAGTTCAGTTCAGTTTGGGGAGTTGGGAGGGAGTTTCAGCCTGTTTTCCCTGCCTGCTTCTTCTACGAACTGCTGGAGTTGGCCTTCAGATAAGCAAAAACAAATCCTGCATGGGCTTTTGAAGCTTACTAACAGCTCTTTTCCTTAGTAACTTGCCTTTCTCTCTCTCTAACCCCTTTTTGGGGAAAAAGGGAGGTAGGGGGGGAGAGAGGGGGTTCCAAGGAGGGGATCCCTCCCTCGGGGAGGGATTTTTGTTGTGTTATTTGTCTTTGCTGTGTATTTCTGTGTATATATTGTAAATACCTGTATATATTGTGTTATATATAACCTGCTTTCCATATATGCTTGTAAATATATAGCTTGCTCTTTCGACTGGGCTAGTTGTGGTTTCTTACTCTGTGGAGGAGGGAGAGCTAAGCCCTCTCTCAACCTACCACACCCTATAAGGATTATATTTAAGCATATGGAGCATAATGTAATGTAAAACAATTTTCCATCACAGACATTTTTATCTACACTGTTGCTTTCATAGCTTGCTTCAGGAAAATCTCCTGTGTTAGAGAAGTTACCACTGCCAGTAAAATTCAAAGAATTCAAGAGACACATATCCAACTTCATTGGTAAAGTTTTTATCCAGTTGAGCAGCAGCCCTATCGTTAACCACACCACATGATAAGTTATTAATTTGTAGATATAGGTCCAAAAGGTCCAGCCAAACACTCATGCAAAAGCTTGGACTATCAGATTCTTCAAAACAGACATCTCTACTTCTAGTCCCTTTCTTTCAAAAAAGTATTGCTTTCCAAATACAATATTAATTTCCAAGCCCCACATTGGAGGTGGCAAAATTTGTGCTGGTTTGAGCCTTAACTGGGAATTAAGAGCTCAGACTGGGGAAAGGCTGAGAATCTCTCCCCCACTGCCTCCTCCTTCCTCCCAACAGAGAGGGCAAAAAAAAAAGGAAGGATCAAATCCACCTAACAATAATTTGGAAGTAGAGAGGTAAAGAGTTTTCTTTAAACAAAATATATATATATATATATATCTCAATAACAGGTAAGGTTAACAAGGGCAAGGAACAAGGATGGATGGGAGGGGGAAAAAGAAGAATACAAACCCAGTCTTTCTCTGAAGAGGCATGGAGGCAGCAGGGAGAAGAATCAGGCCCAACCATGTGGCAGAGGAGCAGGAAGGCAGCCGCAGTAGCTCTCATCCAGGAGAGGCAGGAGCCAAAAGGGGGCCTAATGGCTGCAATGTCCTGCTTTTTTACACCCTAGCTGGGCAGGGAGGGGGGAGTGGAACAGACTCAGTTTCCCAGGGGGAAAATGCCCTGCAGGGAGGGCAAAGCACCCACAAGCCCTCCACTCTGTTTTGGTTTTTTTCAAGACGGGCGATATTTTGCCCAAGCTACTACAGAGCCTTCTGCACTCTGTCAGCTGGCCCAGCACCCACTGCTCACTGCAGTCCAGCCAGAAGTCTTGCCAAATGATGCTTTCATAGTTTTGCTCTCCCTTGTTTAAATTTCCCGTGGCTGATGTCACCCTGTCAAGCAGTCACGCGAGAAGACAACCCTGCTGGTCCTCACTGATGGTGAGGTCCTCCCGCCCTGAAAAACCCCAGTAAGAAGCCAAAATAGAGCACCTGTCAGGTCACCTCAGCTCAAGCACTCCCTTTCTGCAGGACCAATCTCCAGCCACTCTGATCCCAGCCTATAGTGTTGCTTGTGGTTGTTGTGGCATAAGCGTAGAACCCTGCACTTAGCTTTATTAAATCTCAACCCGTTGGCTTCTGCCCACCCACCCAGCCTGTCAAGGTTGCTCTGCAGAGCCCTCCTACCCTCCAACAGGTTGACACCTGCTCCTAACTTGGTGTTATCTGCAAACTTACTGATGATGGACTCAATCCCCTCATCCAGATCATCGGTAAAGATACTGAACAAGGTTGGGCTCAGCACTGATCCCTGGGGGACACCACTAGTGACTGGCTGCCAAATGGATGTGACACCATTCCCTACCACTCTCTGGGCTTGGCCCTCCAGTCAGTTCTTGATCCATTTCAAAATGAATCTGTCCAAGCCACAAGCTGCCAGCTTTGCCAGGAGTTTGTTGCGGCAGACACTGTCAAAGGCTTTGCTGAAGTCCACGTAAATTACATCTACAGCCTTCCCCACATTCATTAGGTGGTTAACCTGATCATAAAAGGAGATCAAGTTGGTCAGGCAGGACATGCCCTTCCTGAAACCATGCTGGCTGGGCCTGATCCCTTGGCAATCCTGTAAGTGCTGTGTGATTGCACTCAAGAAGACCTGTTTCATAATCTTGCCTGGCACTGAGGTCAGCCTGACAGGTTTGTAATTTCCCAGTTCCTTCTTCCAGCCCTTCTTGTGGATGGGCATCACATAGTCCAGCTTCTGGTCATTAGGGACCTCTCCAGTGAGCCAGGACTGCTGATAAATGATGGAGAGTGTCTTGGCCAGCTCATCTGCCAGCTCTCTCAGTACCCTAGGATGGATCCCATCTGGTACCATGGATTTGTGAGGATCCAAGTGTCTCAGCAGGTCCCTTACTTCTTTCTCCTGGATTACAAGAGGACTATACTGGTCCCTGACTCCATCTGCCAGCTCAGGAGGCCACTTGTCCTGAAGACCACCTGTCCCACTATTCAAGATTGAGACAAAGAAGATATTGAGTACCTCTGCCTTTTTCTCATCTTTTGTTACTATATTCCCCTCTGCATCCAATAAAGAGTGAAGGTTGTCCTCGCCTCTTCTTTTGCCATTAATATATTTGTGGAAACGTTTTTTATTCTCCTTTATAGCAGTGGCCAGTCTAAATTCTAAATGGGCTTTTGCCTTTTTTTTTTTTTTTTTTCTGCATGACCTTGCAATGTTCTTAAACTCTTCCTGGTATATCTCCCCTTTTTTCCAAAGGTGATATGCTCTCTTTTTTCCCCTTAATTCCTTTAGAAGATCATTGTCAATCCAGGCTGGCTTTGTCCCTTGTCGGATAGTCTTCTGGCACATTGGGGCATCCTGTTCCTGTGCCTTCAAGAGTTCTTTCTTGAAGTAGGTCCAGCCTTCCCAAACCCCTTTGGTTTCAAGGGCTGTTTCCCAAGGAACATTCTGAGTTAGTTCCTTAAATAAGCTGAAGTCTGCCCTTTGGAAGTCCAGGGTGGATGTTTTGTTGATGCTCCTTCTAGTTTCACCATATGTTAAAAACTATTTTTTCATGGTCACTGGACCCCAGACAGCCTCTAACCAGCCCTTCTCTATTTATAGACAGCAGCTTCCAATGCTAATTTTGAAACAGTGCCTCGCCTCCCCCATATAATCTACATATAAAAAAATCTTTAACAGGGACAAACAGAAATTATATAAACAAAAATACATTGTTCAGAAATAGGTTGGGTTTAGTTCTGACTAATATTTGATATCACATTTACATTTAACAACTCAGCACTTGAAAATATACCATGGAGATAAGGAGTTTCTTTTGAGTAAAAGGAAGTTAATGAACTAATTCAGATGGTGAAAATATAAAGCAATGAAATATTGCCTGGGGAAACTAAGCAGCCTTAATAAACAAATGTAAAGAAAGAAGTCACTTGGTATTTTGAAAAGATAAAAGTTAGGTTTATTTGGATTGTATCTTCCTTGCTTCAGATAATACCGATAACATGGAACTATTTATCTACAAATGCAAAAAAAAATTATCTAAATTACTAAAATAGTTACATCTCCAAGTGGATGTGGGGACAAATTTATCCTAGGTGGGATTCTTTATAACTGATAGATGCTTATGATTAGCATTCTAATAGAATAAATGGAATCCCTTTCAGTGATAAAACGTTAATTAGAAGATCTGTGCAAGAGCCATGCCAAAAAGCATAGCGTTATGGGGATGTAAATGAAATTTCTACAAAAAATTCTATCTAAATTTAACAGTTAAACTTGAAAAACAAGAATGTGTAATATAGGAACCTCTGCTTGAGGGAGAAAAGCACCTGCCCAGCACAAGTTGCTGACTGAACTTAGTATTCATCACAACCCAGTATCTTGAGCCAACCCTGGAGAGGAGGGTAGGTCATGCTAAGATTCCAAAAATTCCCTTGGAGTGAATTAAAGTGAGCTGACACATAACACCTGGTGAGTTGGGTTTATAAGAACCTGTAAGAACTCTCTGTAATGAACTGGAACAGAGGGAAAATGGGAAGAAAAAGGAGAGTGGAAAAAGAGAGAAAAAGAGTTAAGAAGGCAGAGAAAAAGGAAGGTATCACCACTCCCTGAATCTAGTGATGTTTTCACAGTCATAGTCAAAGTCTTTCAGTGGTGGGTGTACATCCCAGCAGGGTCTTTTTTGGTAGATGAAAAACATATGGACCCCAAAAGTTGTGGTTCTTTTATACCCTTTTGGCAGGGGGCGGGATGGGACAGTCTCTCCAAATCACAAAGAGAGGTGTGCATAGAATCACAGAATCATAGAATAGTCCAGGCTGGAAGTGAACATTCAAATGTCATCCAGTCCAACCTACCTGCAGTCAGCAGGGACATCCTCAACTAGATCAGGTTGCCCATAGCCTTGTTGAGTCTTACCTTGAATATCTTCAGGGAAGAGGCCTCAACCACCTCCCCAGGCAACCTATTTCAGTGTTCCACCACCATCATAATAAAGCACTTCTTCCTGATATCCAATGAAAATCTGCTCTTCTCCAGTTTGAAGCCGTTGCCCCTCATCCTAGCACTACAGGCCTTTCTAAACAGTCTCTCTACATCCTTCCTGTAGGCCCTTTTCAGGTACTGGTAGGCTGCTATTAGGTCTCCCTGGAGCCTCCTCTTCTCCAGGCTGAACAACCCCAGCTTTCTCAGCCTGTCCTCATAGCACAGATGCTCCAACCCCCTGATCATTTTCATGGCCCTCTTCTGGGCCCTCTCCATCAGACATGAGTGAGAGGTGGACAGAGAGCTGAGTGCTCCAGTGCAATGTCTGCCTTTGGCCTTCCAGTGGATCTGCGGTAGTGGTTTTAAAGAGGGAATTCCTACCTCCACAGAAATTATCTTTTCTCATTTTTAAAACGTTCTACCAAGCCAGAAGCTCTCCAGGAGGGCCAACAAAACCACCACCCTGTTTATTCAGACCAGGTAATTGTCACACCTTGTTTGAGACAATAGAGTCATTATGGGCTATCAGCCTGGTCCTGCCACATGCATTGTTTTGAGACAATAAAGGATTTGGCTTTACCAGTATTTTTATACCCATGATACTTTTACTCTGATTTCAGTGAAAATGAGAATGTGTGATATGTGACAGATATTTGTGTTGGCATTTAGGAAAAAAAGCCCACAACACAATAATACCTTTTCTCTGATGTTCCACAAATGATAAGGAATAATGAGAGTACTTATTTTACTAATTCTGTTTCAACAATAATAAAGAAACTTAATATTCTTTCTTCTTTTATAAATAAAGGTATATATGTTTGTACCCTGTTACATCAAACCCATGAAAGTCCTACATAGTTTATGCAAATAGCTATGAAACAACTTCTGGAAAACACCAGCAAAGAAATTACAAATCAGAATGAGTATAACAAATGTATGTTTAACAGTGATGTATTTTTGAGAAAACTTACCTCTTATGTAAATGTTATACAGCATATTTGTAAAGAAATGGAAGAATATACATATTTAAACCACTTGGAGGGAATATTTTTGCGTATTTTATATTAATACACATTATATTTATGTACCAGAGTTCTACTTTAGATGAGAAAGGCTTAAACACCTCAGGAAGAGAAGAATCTTCAATCCACTAAGCAGGACCAGTGTTAGAGAAACCAGAAAACCAAGTTCTGCCTTACAAAAATCAAAGCTGTTTTACCTTCCTAAATGTGGGGAGGTTTTGTTATTCAGGAATAGGCTCTGTATGTTCCACATGAAACCAAATGTCCTAATTAGTATCAGTAAACAGGAAAAAAAAACTGTAAACTCCAGTGAGACTGAGAGCATTTTGACAAAATATAAGAAAATAATATTTTTATTTTCCTTTTTTTCACTTCCACTTCTGAATATAGAGGGCATTCTAATAAGTTATATATATAACAGATTCTATGTTGAGGATGCCCCTGCTTACTTCAGGAGGGTTGGACTGGATGACCATTGGAGGTTCTTTCCAGCCTGGACCATTCTATGATTCTATAACATTAATAATACAACATTGCTTTCTTTAACAACTAGATAAATCAAAACACTCTTCTGGATCTTTTATTGCTGAGTCTTACTGAAGGGGACTTGATCTCTCTGAAATAACAAAAATTCAAAGTAGGATAAACTAGATTGGATTAAGAGGTAAAGAAGCCTTACGTTAAATGATTTTTCAGTTGATATTTGTGAGACCTCTAAGTTATGTATCACTGCTTTGAAAGTCTGTATAGAAATTCAAGTGAGAGGCAATTTCCATGTGGACAGAAGATAGCCTTTAAGCTATTTTGAAATGGGATGAAGAGAATAAGGACAGGGAAGGAAAGACCTGGAGGGAATTTAGATTATTTCACATGAAACTTTATGTAGCAAGTTGTAGTGGTTTGGGAGACCAATTGTCCCACCACAGGCAAAGAAAGACTCAGACAAATGGATTGCAAAAATGGTGGAAAGTTTAAATGGAAAAGCAATGAAAAGTTTTACAGAAAACCACAAGCATCGTGACAAAGAGAGAGAGATCCCAGAACATACCCAAGAATGTCCCATCCCCACCTGAAGGTACACCCAACCCCCTCCACCCCCCCCCTTCCAGGGCTCTTTCTTCCCCCCAACCCAGCCTTGGGCCTGGGCAGGCCCAAAGGAGGCAGCTCACACCATTTTATCTAGGCAGCGGCGAGGAATGAAAGAGGAAGTAAGAAGCCTGCATGGATGTTTTATAGAGAAGCAGGGAATTATGGGTGAAATACTTGGTTTTCTGTGACCCAGTGTGCTGGGCCCTCTTTTAGGACCTCCCAGGTGTGGTCTGTGCAGTGGCATTCGGGCCAGCACCCAGCCTAAACCACCACACAAGTATTCACATGTTTTCTTCTTTTGTTAGATATGAAAAATCCATGTTTTCAATAACCATGATTTCTCATTTCCTTATCAAATTTATTTTCTGGAGGTACACCAAATTAAAACTGGAGTTTTGAGATGTTGGATGTCATATATCAAAGCCAAAATGAAGTACCCCAAATGCTGCGAAGTCAGGTATGGCGGTGGTATATATTTATGATCTGCCTAATATGTTGTGAAAACTAGTATTGTTAGTAGCCAAAAGCATACCATGTGGGGTTCACCAGTGAAGTGAGGGGCTTAATATTCAGATTTCTTCAGGTTGTTTTCTTAGAATGAAGGTAGAAATATATTGACGTAGCCAATGAAAAGTATAATTCATATAAGCCACAAGCTCTTGAAATAGAGATGAAGTAGAACCTGTTGCAGAGTTATACATGATTTCAGTCTACTGCCAAATCTGACCCCATAGTGGTTATAAAAGGAGTATATTACAAACAGGTCATGGTGACACGCTGACCAACTGAAATGCATCATGTGAGTGGGGGGTTCGATTTCTCCCCAAATTATAAGGCTGAAAGCACAATGTACTGCTCCATTTCTACCAATTTTGTCCTTCACAGTGCTTCTTCAGGCACAGCCAGTTAGATGAAGTCACTCTGTGGTAGGTTGAGAGAGGCCCTAGCTCTCCCTCCCCCACAGAGTAAGAAATCACAGCTAAACTCAGTCGGAGAAGCAAAGCTATATTTACAAGCATATATAGAAAGTAGGTTATGTGTAACACAATATATACAGGTATTTACAATATATATACAGAAATATACAGCAAAGAAAAATAACACAACAAAATTCCCTCCTCGAGAGGAGGGTTTCCCTCCCTGTAACCCCCTCTGTCCCCCCCAACCTCCCTTTTTTCCCAAAAACGGGTTAGAGAGAGAAAGAAAGGGAGTTATTAAGGAAAAGAGATGTTATTAGGCTTCAAAAGCACATGCAGAATTAGTTTTGCTTATCTCAAGGTCAGCTCCGCTTAGTTTGCTGAGAAGCAGGCAGGCAGAGAAGCACATCAGGCTGGCACAGCAGAACAGGCCGAAACTGCAGAACAGACTGAAACGCCAAAAAATTCCAACTGCCCTACAACTTAAAGTTGCATTCTGCCCATCTACCAATGAAATTCGTTTAGAATATCAGTGTTTTCGTTCTGGTACCAAAACATTCAGCCAGAGTGTTCCCAACACTGTCTCTCTTTTAAAGGCACAGCCTCAAATGGTCACACACTCAAAGAAAATACTTTTCTAGAATGACTTACAAGAGAACTTCAATTTCAGTAGTGCTTTTTTACATAGACTTTGTATTTTTCAAACCTTTAAGACATATGGTAAAGACAGTTTTGAAATGCTTCATACTGTGACTTGTTCAATTTACAACAAGCTTCCCTCCTGCTACCCCTAGGATACTCATGCATTTTTTTCTTAACTTTGTAAAGTCATATATGATATGATCATTACAAACAAACTTTAAGTCTTTGTAACTTTCACCCACTTACGGAAATGTTTTCACTGAAACATACCAAATGTCCACCTTAGGTCATAATTCTTTCATCAATATACTCTTCCAGCACTGCAAAATGAAATTTGTATGGATTTTTATGGGTAGAGATGGCACAATTGTGCTTGTAGTATGTTTATTCTCAGATAACATGATAACTTGTGACATGATCCCAGTAAACTGCCAGACTTTTGATACAAGGACACAAGAAGAATGTGGCTGGATGTTGAACATATGTAGAGCTTTTGAATTAGTGATTTTTCAGCTAATACATTCTTCTAGTACTACAAAACCTGGTAATGAAATACTGAACAAAGAAAATAATGCATGGAATGTAAAAATCTAGGTAGCAAATGCTTGCTGTATAAGGGGACTAGTGTGTTGTATTAAAACTACACTTTCAATGCAAGTTCAGTAAGACATGAATGGAAAGAGTTTGAAATGCATTTTCAAGTATGCACTTTCTAGAGTGATTTCAGTACTTCAAGGTAGGCTGAAACGAGATGAACATTTCTTTAAACAGGAGACCTCTCCTTTAAAGACCTAGTGACAAACCTGGAGAAGCCCAGTTGACTGTAAGAATAATGGTCTAGAACCACATATTAGAACTGGATAGAGAAACTGTCTTTAGGATCAGGGCTTAGGAAAAAAAAAATCATCAAATCTGAAAGGAAAGCTATCCATCACTCTTCTCCGAACAGTATGTGGTATTCAGCACCTGGACTGAGCTGTTGACAATGGAGTTTGGAATCAATACAGATGACCGATATGATCTAAGTATTGTTCAGTTTAATTAAGGAATCTCTACAGCTTATATAGACTCACAGAGCATAGTTGGCATAGCTTCATTGGTTCCCCACGATTGTCCACACATCCTACTGTTATACATTATTTGTTAAACTACTAATATCACACAAGGTTGTTGATTGATGTATGTATCCTGTTATTCCAAGATAATTTTCTGTGTTTATAGCTACCAGTACTTTGCTTTAGTTATACATCACTAACACAGCACTATTTTGCTAAACTGCTAGTTGCTTCTACCCTTATGCCAAGCATGGTCTACCACCATGTCAATCTCTAAGCTTATATTACCAGATTGCTCGCACTACTTATTGCAACGATTGCCACAAATCCCCCTTTTTGTTTTTGAGAGTAATCTGGTCATGGGAGTTGTTCCCATCCCACATAAAATACTCTCTGCATACACAGAAACAAGCAAGTTAAAAGTAAACTATGCAGCAAAAGCAAAAGTTCTGTAACGCAGCATGTCTAACAGACTGATGTAACCCGTACAAGACACAATGCTTAGGTTGAGCTAATTAGAACATTCTAACAGAACTGGCATAATACATGGTCAAAGATAACAAACCCTCCAGTAACAAGCACACAGATTCCTTTCCACTTATCTTTCAAGGTCAGAACACAACAGAACAGTTGTTTTCTTTACAGCTTTGAACTAACTCCTTTGCCACTTGCATGATCTCTTAAAGAAGAACTTAGATCTTACTAGTTCAAATTTTTACATTTCACTCCTCTTACCAACAAATAAGACCTGATTATGCCTGAACACACTGCACACAGAAGGATTAAGACACAAAAAGATCTACAAACACAATGTGACTGTTTGAGGCTGTGCCTTTAAGACAAACAGTGCTGGGACACTCTGTCTAAATGTTTTCGGTACTAGAACAAAAACATTCTGATATTCTAAACGTATTTCATTGGTGGATAGATAAAATGCAACTTTAAATTACAGAGCAGTTGGAATTTTTTTTTCTCAGTTCAGTTTGGTTTGGGAGTTTGGGAGTTTGGGTTTCAGCCTGTTCTCCCTGCCTGCTTCTTCACGAACTAGCTGGAGTTGGCCTTCAGATAAGCAAAAACTAATCCTGCATGGGCTTTTGAAGCTTACTAACAACTCTTTTCCTTAATAACTTGCCTTTCTTTCTCTCTAACCCCTTTTTGGGGAAAAGGAGGTAGGGGGGGAGAGAGGGGGTTACAGGGAGGGAATCCCTCCCCGGGGAGGGACTTTTTTTTGTGTTATTTCTGTTTGCTGTATATTTCTGTGTATATATTGTAAATACCTGTATATATTGTGTTATATGTAACCTGATTTCCATATATGCTTGTAAATATATAGCTTTGCTCCTCCGACTGGGTTAGCTGTGGTTTCTCACTCTGTGGGGGAGAGAGAGCTAGGCCCTCTCTCAACCAACCACACACAACAAACGTAATCCTCAGCACTGTCTTTTACAATCTGCACTGAGGGTATGTTGCGTCTTTATTTTTCTAGGTCAAAAATCATAAATTGTTTAATGTTAGCAAGATTTTCCTTAATCTGTCAAGGTAGATCTGGCCAGGCTCTAGCTCCACAGATAAAGAAAATGCTTGCAGGCAAACAGCAAGAGTGAAAAGTCTTCATTGTTTTGCCCAATATAAAATTGATGATAATAATGCATTTTTATTCATCCTAATAATACTGATCTTTTGATGCTTTGTTTTTGCTAAGGAAAGGTACTGATACTGATACTAGCTTTGGCCTAACATTGTTTGTTCTTCTTTCAAGTTTCTCCTAGCTAAAACTTCCAGAATTCTTATATCTTCTATAAATTTTGTGAGATCACATTTGAAACCACATATAAAATGACAATTTGAGAACATAATATGCTTTAACCATTCTTTTTTTGAGACATACCTAAATTTCCTCTTTTTTTTTTTTTTCAATAGCTTGAAATGAAAATGTATTTTGCATTATAATTAATTTTATTTTTCCTTTAACCATTTAAAATTCTGACAAACTGGTGAGTTAACATATAAATCAATATGAACATTTTCTCCAATCACACAACAATCATAATATTCAGTCCCAATTCAGATGGGTTTTTTGTATATTCTTCTGGTTGATGTTTTTGATCTCAGATTATCATAACAGTTATTGTGATCGATGTTCAACTTCATGGGAAATGTTTTTTCATCTTGTTGATTCTTGTGCTGTTGTTTATTGCAATGATTGCAGTAGTGTGTTGCAACATTGATGTTTCCAGGTGTTGACATGGGTTAGCTGTTTCTTGCTGGTATCACTAAAAAAAACCTGAGTTATAAAATATACATCCTCTTTTTTCTTTATATATATATATATATATATAAAAAAGCCTTATCTGAAAGATATTATGAATACAAAAATAGATCAACAAAACATTCTATAATATACATATATCAAACTCTTGATTTTATGCTAATATCAAAAATCCTTAAAAACTTAAAGAATTATGTAAAAATTAAAAAATCAATGTCAAAATGGAAATAAAAAAGATGTTACATTAACTAAAGAATACTTTTAAAAACGAAAACCTTTTACTACAATCCTTAACTATATTACATGGAGCTCCTTTGAAATGCCTAGGCACACACAATAAACAAAACCAAGAAGGTTTGAACCAAAAGAAAACCTTAAAATTTGAATTAATTACTAAATACTTATACCTCATCATAATCATTATATACTAAATACCTATAAATACCAAATAATTACTATTCATTATGTTTACTAGTAAAAATTAACAAAACTCTAAATAACAAATCTCTAAAACACATTACAATCAGAAATAATGAAATTAGCACTGTTGCTTTAAATCAGAAGAGAACTTTCATAGACTAGAGTCTTATCAGAAGGAGAAAAGGGGAGGGGGGCAGGGAGATGGCTGGCCAGCAAGATATGCCCTCATTGCAATTGTTCCTGCACTACCGTCTTAACAATTTGCAGCCTATCTTGTCTCAGCAGCCACTGCTCCACCCATACTGGTTTATCTGTTTTCCATTTTAACTTGAAGGTTGGCTGCTGACCAGCGGCCACTACAAAAAAGATCAGTAGCAAGTTTTGCTCCTAGCTGACTTAAGGCATCTCTGCCCAGTAGAGCAACTGGAAGGGTTAACATGTACAGTTTTACAGTGATTGATTTGCCATCTTGAAAAGTTAATTGCACTGGTTCTTTACTGACCCAGGTTGTTTATATACCTCCTATGCCTATGACTCCAGAATTTGCCATCAGCAGTGGCCACTGACTATTCCACCTATGGCAAGGTATAATAGTAGCATCAGCCCCAGTATCCACAATCATTGAAAGTTGTACAGGTTGTCCACAAGGGTGTCTGACAGTTACAATCTCTTCTGGTTTTCCCTTTTGGATTTCTAAGGCAAATAAGACATTAGGCATACCAGTGGAACCAAAGCCTCCTTCTCCTTGAATCCTGTTAGAAGCCTTAGGCACTCGGGACTCAAGTGCTATCAGCTGAGCAATCTTTGTCCCAGCAGGAATGCTAATGAGAGGGGTAAGGGTATAGAGCATAATTTTTATAACCCACTCATAATCAGAATCTATTAAACCTGGAATGATAAAGATGCCCTGTCTAGAGGTAGACAATCTTCCAATTAACAGAGCGCAGACGCCATGACCCAGAGGACCATGCTAATCGGACTCGACAAAACATTTGTGGACTCAAGAGTGACGTCCACTGCTGTTGCCAGGTCCACTCCACCACTGCCGGAGGTGGCTGCAGGGTGGTGGTCCAAGCACCCTGATTTGGTGACGTCATGTGGGGTGCATTCACGCTGCGAGGTTGGTTTCCCTGCCTACGACAATCTTGAGTAAAATGATTAGAGATTTGACTGAGCACACCACTTTCAGGTCTGTACAGCAGTCAGACAATTTGATTTAAGGTGCCTAAATTTCCCACAATTATGACATTTTCCACCCAGGTTCTCTCCCATTTTTGGTGGTTCGTACTATTGGCTTCATGACTGCTTCTACAGCAGTGGGTAGATACGCTGCCTTTTGTTGTTATGTCAGTCGTTCTGCTGCATCCAGCATTTGTGCAGTAGTGGCCCCTCTCGGTAAAATGCTCAGAACCTGTTTAGTTTTTTTGTTAGCATTGTCAAATGCCAGAATATCCAGCATTTTCCCCTTCATATTTTGATTCAAATCTGGATTAATTTCTAATGCCATGTGCAGCCTATCCACAAAGGAACCAAATGGCTCTGTAGGACCCTGTCAAATGGTAATAAATGCAGGATCAGATTTGTCATCCTGGATTCTTGACCATGCTCTGTTCACTAAATCCTGACTTAATAGTAAGACCTCATCAGGAAGTTCTATTTGCTGATCTGATCTAGCAAAAGGTCCTACCCAATGAGCTGGTTAGCAGTGACACCATGTAAAGGGTCTCCTGGCTGCTGGGGCATGGCTTCCACAGCATTGAAAGTGATTTGCCATCTATCGAGAAATTGCAACTGCTGATGGGGTGTTAACAGAGTATTTGCCACCATATGTGTGTCATACATGGTTAACAAGTGTGCTGAAAACAAATGATCAATTACAGCAGTTGTGTATCCTGACTTTAACCCATAGGTAGTTATAGCTTGTTCAGCTTCTTTTAACATTTTCCAGTCCAGAGATTGCCACATTCTTTGTTGACCTTGTAATACCACAGGAAATGCATGTACAGGAAAATCTACAAATTCCCCATCTATTACTGCCTCTCTCACAATACCTCTCCACCTGCTCACTGGATCAGTTCCCCACCCCTCCCCCTCCTGATCCCTTACACTATCACCCCTTCATAATTCAATTTCATTCTCTGATGTAATGATATTGTCTGCCAATAATGTCTGGGATTTAAGAGGCAAGGAGGGTAGCGTAGCCGGAGCTGCTGTTGGAGCTGCCATTTTTGGGGCCACCGGGGCTTGCAGGAGGGGTCTGGTCATGAAAATGCTGTAATCACAAGCCTGCAAGTGCTCCATTTTTTTAAGAGAAGCTGCAAAACAGAGTCGGTGCTGCTCAATTTCTTAACGTCGGTCTTTTCGTCTTCCAAATTTGAGCCGTCGCTGGCATTATTAGAGGAAGATGTTAATGATGGGGATTGGATATGCTGAACCACAGGTTTTGCTGCCTTTTCATGTCTTTTTCTCCACTTGGGACAAACAGCAGCGGTGGTGTCTGGTGAATGCAGTATTTTCGCCAAATTGCAGAAGCGACGTCTTCTTGCTGCGAGTGTTCATGCGTTTCATCCTCCATTTTGTCTGTGTGTATCTTTTCAATTAGATCAGAATTTGCTTCTGTCACTACTGATGTAGCAGTAGGAGATTTTTTTTCTTGGAAAAGGATGGTAATAAGGGAGCTGCAATTCATGTAGGAAGTGGGATAGCAGGCAATTGAAATAGGAATTGTGACGACAATGCTGACCACACGGCAGATGATGTGGGGGAGGGGAGGTGTGGTGGGTGCAGAGCTTTCCAAATCTCCCTTTTTCATCTTGGTTACAGCAAATGCTGCAGCAGCTTAACTGAGAGCAGATTTTTCTTCTTTCATAGATTTCAGTGTATCTGTGATAAGTTGCTGCAAGGTGCTATAGTGAAAAGCCCCTTTTGAGCCTTTAGACACCTCATCCCACAGCCAGACACCAATATTGTCCCAAGTTTCACAAGTAAAAGCTTCATTTGCTGTGGGGATAAAACCTTGATCCCAGGCCCAGGCTAAGAGCCCTTTTAAAGTCCCAGAATCATAAGAAATACCTCTCATGGAAAGGATAATTTGGAGGACTTTAAGCACAGCCTCTTCTTTACTGAGTGCTACCCCCATTTCCTCCCCAACTGCTCACCAGATCCTGGTGAGATTCTCTTCCTTCTCTGAGTGTGCACTGCTTATATTTCCAGCACCAGGGCAGTGCTGATCTGACTGGCTTACCGTCCCCTCTTGGAGCGTACCTCTTATGCTGGGTTGAGCAACATCACAGTCCAAGGGGCCCATGCACAAGTTCAGGCACCACTTTTTGACAATGGAGTTTGGAATCAATACAGATGACCGATATGATCTAAGTATTGTTCAGTTTAATTAAGGAATCTCTACAGCTTATATAGACTCACAGAGCATAGTTGGCATAGCTTCATTGGTTCCCCACGATTGTCCACACATCCTACTGTTATACATTATTGGTTAAACTACTAACATCACACGAGGTTGTTAATCAACATATGCATCCTGTTATTCCAAGATAATCTCTGTGTTTATAGCTACCAGTATATTGCTTTAGTTATACATTGCTTAACACAGCACTATTTTGCTAAACTGCTAGTTGCTTCTACCCTTATGCTAAGCATGGTCTGCCACCATGTCAAACTCTAAGCTTATATTACCAGATTGCCCACACTACTTATTGCTATGATTGCCCCACTGAGCGAGACAAGAAACCAGTGCAACAAGGTGAAAGTGGAGCAAATTGCAGATATATTTTCCTCTCACAATTTTCCAAATTACTAAATCTGGACCTGTGTCCAGGGATGAGGCCTCAGGTACCTCCCTGGACAACTTGTTCCTCTGGACCAGCTCCATTAGGTCTATATCCTTCCTGTGTCGAGGGCTACAGAATTGGAAACAGTACTCCAGGTGAGGTCTTATTTAGCCAGATATGGTGACGATGGAGGTTCTTGGAATCAATATGGCTGACCAATACGATCGGTATTGATCCTTTATTGTTCCAGTATTGCAGGCCTATGGCTCAGGCCTATGGTGAAAGCATGGCACAGTAAAGCATGGAAGGAGAGGAGACAGGACAGGCAGGAAAAGAAGTGCGTAGCAAGGAAACTGCTACAATTTATATAACCTTGGTATGCCTTGTTGGCATGGACTCATTGGTCCCCTATGAGTGACCACACATCACGCTATTGTAGATTATTGGTCCAACTATGGATGACACGCGAGGTTTGTTGATGCAGGTGCATGTCCTGTTGTCCCAAGATAACTTACTATATTTCTAGCTACCAGCGTCTTGTTTTAGTTACAGTGCTGCAGGCACAGCACTGTTTTGGCATACTGGTAGCTGGCTCTGCACTTATGCTGAGCATGGCCTACCACAATGTCAGGCTCTTAGGCCTGAGCTGCCAGATTGCTCACACCGCTCGTAACTGGTGTTCCCACAGTCTTACTACTGCAGAGTGGCAGAATGACATCTCTCAATCTGCTGGCATTTCTTTTAATGCAGTCTAGGATGCAATTCGCCTTCTGGGCGTCAAGTGCACATTGTTGAGTCAGGTTCAGCTTTTCATCCACCATAACTCCCAAGTCCTTTTTCACAGGGATGTTCTCCTATCACCCATCCCCTACTCTGTATTGTTAGTGAGGATTGTTCTGATCCAGGTGCAGGATCCTGCACCTGCTCTTGTTGAATATTGGAAGGTTGACCTGGGCCCACCTCTCCAGCTTGTCCAAGTCCTCTCAATGACATCCTGTCCCTCTGGCATACTGACAGCATCACTCAGCTTGTGTCATCTGCAAACTTGCTGATGGTGCACTCAATCCCATCATCTATATTGCTGATAAAAGTATTAAATAGTACTGGCCCCAGTATGGACCCCTGAGGGACACTACTTATCACTGCACTCCATCTGGACTTCAAGCCATTGAATACCACCCTCTGTATGTGACCATCCAGCCAGTTCTTTATCCGCTGAGCAGTCCACCCATCAAATCTGTATCTCTCCAACTTGGCAAGCATGATGTTGTTGTGGACTGTGTCAAAGGCTTTGCAGAATTCCAGGCAGATGACATCCATAGCTCATCCATTGTCCACTGATGTAGTCACTCCATTATACAAAGCCACTAGGTTCATCAGGCAGGATTTGCCCTTAGTGAAGTCATGCTGGGTGTCCTTGATCATGTCCCTGTCCTCCATGTGCCTTAGCATGTCATCTAGGAAGATCTGGTCCAAGATCTTCCCAGGCACAGAGGGGAGGCTGACAGGGTGTAATATTTCCTTTCTTCTGGTCACCAAGGACTTCACCTGACTGCCAGGACTTTTCAGATATTATGGAGAGTGTCTTGGCAACTACATCCACCAACTGTTTCATGACTCTGGGGTGCATCTCACCAGGTTTCATAGGAGGTCATGAACCTGGTGTTCTCATACAGTGGGAGGGACTTCACTGCCCTAATCCATGTAGTCTTTTAACTTGGGATGTTTAAATTCAGAAAGTGACATCACTTAAAAGAGACTGAGATGAAAAATATAGTCACTGAACAGAATTAGTTCTGTTCTATCTCAAACTAAGACATCAAAAACACATTTTTTGAGGCACTCCTGTGTGTACGATCATAGAAGTCTATAGGTCACTTTTGTGAAATGCACATGAAGAACTTAATGAAACTTTGCATTTATAATATTTACACAAAAATTACTTCACTGGACTACAAGAAAAAAAAAGAAATTTATTTTGAGAATACTGACAGATTATAGAAAATACTGAAGACAAGATTGCCTTCTATTACCAAGCCTTATTTTCTGAGGACAATTTTTTATCTCACATATTTGTGATAGACAATATACATGATATTGAATAAGATATAAAATTTGCTTGAGTAAACTCATCTTTATGAAGAGAAAATTCAGGATTTATTTTCTGTTTGTGCAGATCTGTAGCCATTTTGCCCAAAACATTAAAGTAACAAAATATTTTGATAGCTTCCCATTTCACAGTAACTGTAAGCTCTACTGTTTATTGACTTTTCAAGGCAGTAATGAAATTTCATTATGAATATCTGGTAGAGTATTAAAAAATATGAAAGTGTAGTAAAATCAAATGTTTTGAACTTTGACACGGTGGCCCGGTTTGTAGTTATCAGTGCCAATCGTAGGACCAACCCCATGTCAGCCTCACGAGGTTCAACAAGACCAAGTGTAGGGTCCAGCATCCGGGTTGGGGCAATCCCAGGCACTGATATAGGCTGGGCAGTGACTGGCTTGAGAGTAGCCCTGAAGAAAAGGACTTGGGGGTGCTGGTGGACAAGAAGCTCAGTATGAGCCACCAGTGTGCACTTGCAGCCCAGAAAACCAACCATATTCTGGGCTGCATCAAGAGAAGTGTGGCCAGCAGGTTCAGAGAGGTAATTCTCCCCCTCTGTACTGCTCTCCTGAGAACCCACCTGGAGTCCCCCTATTACAAAATAAGGATGTGCTGGAATGTGTCCAGAGAAGGGTGATTAGATGGCTGGAGCTCCTCTCCTATGAGGACAGTCTGAGATAGTTGGGGTTGTTCAGTTTGGAGAAGAAAAGGTTCCAAGGAGACCTTATCGTGGCTTTCCAATATCTGAAGGGGATTATTGTGTGTATATTTGTATGGCTTGGACAGGAGCACACTGCGATGGGTTAGGAACTGTCTGGAAGGCCAAGCCTAGAGAGTGGTGGTGAATGGTGCCACATCCAGCTGGCGGCCAGCCACTAGTGGTGTGCCCCAAGGATCAGTGCTGGGCCCCATGCTTTTTAACATCCTTATTGATGATCTTGATGAGGGCATTGACTCCATCATCAGGAAATTTGTGGATGACAGCAAGATGGGGGCAGGTGTTGATCTGCTAGAGAGTAGAGAGGCTTTGCAGAAGGACCTCGACAGGCTGGACAGATGGGCAGAATCTAATGGCATGCAATTTAACACATCCAAATGCCGGGTTCTGCACATTGGCCACAACAACCCCATGCAGTGCTACAGGCTGGGCTCAGAGTGGATGGAGAGTAACCAGGCAGAGAGGGACCTGGGGGTACTGGTTGATGGTAGGCTGAACATGAGCCTGCAGTGTGCCCAGGAGGCCAAGAGGGCCAATGGCATCCTGGCCTGCATCAGGAATAGTGTGGTCAGCAGGAGCAGGGAGGTCATTCTTCCCCTGTACACTGCACTGGTTAGGCCATGCCTTGAGTCCTGTGTCCAGTTCTGGGTCCCTCAGTTTAGGAAGGATGTTGACTTGCTGGAATGTGTCCAGAGAAGGGCAATGAAGTTGGTGAGGGGTTTGGAACACAAGCCCTATGAGGAGAGACTGAGGGACCTGGGGTTGCTTAGCCTGGAGAAGAGGAGACTCAGGGGTGACCTTATTGCTCTCTACAACTCCCTGAAGGGAGGTTGTAGACAGGCGGATGTTGGTCTCTTCTCTCTAGCAACCAGCACCAGAACAAGAGGACACAGTCTCAGGCTGTGCCAGGGGATGTTTAGGCTGGATGCTAGTAAGAAGTTCTACACAGAGAGAGTGATTGCTCATTGGAATGGGCTGCCCGGGGAGGTGGTGGAGTCGCGATCATTGGAGGTGTTCAGGAGGAGACTTGATAGGGTTCTTGGTGCCATGGTTTAGTTGTTTAGGTGGGTTGGATTAGTTGATAGGTTGGACGCGATGATCTTGACGGTCTCTTCCAACCTGGTCTATTCTATTCTATTCTATTCTAGTTCCTTTGTGCCTTTATATCTTTATTACTTTGGCTTACTTTTGTAAACAGTGTCTTCCATTTAACCTCCAATTCTCTGTTAGAGTTTTAATTTACTCCTTTGGGGTAAAATACTTTCTGTCCTTTCTCCCTGGGCAGCTTGTGGCTCAAACCAGGACAGGGGCCTACAAGAAAGCTGGTGAGGGACTTTTTAGGGTGTCAGGTAGTGATAGGACTAGGGTGAATGGATCCAAATTAGAGGAGGGTAGATTTAGATTAGATGCTAGGAAGAAGTTCTTCACCATGAGGGTAGTGAAACACTGGAACAGCTTACCCAGAGAGGTGGTGGAAGCCCCACTCCTGGAAATTTTTAAGTCCAGGCTGGATGTTGCTCTGGGCAACCTGATCTAATGGGAAACATCCCTGCCCATGGCAGGAGGAGTTGGGACTAGATGATCCTTGAGGTCCCTTCCAGCCCTGACAATTCTGTGATCTCATCTGGAAAATACTTCCAAGATCATCAAGTTCAACCTTCAACCTAACACCACCATGGCCATGACCCCATGTTCCAGACTGGCATGTCCACAGGTTTCTTGAACACCTCCAGGAACAGTGATTCCACTGTCTTCCTGGGCAGACTATTCCAACACCTGACCACTCTTTCACTAAAGAAATTTATTTCCTAATATCCAATCTAAACCTTTCCTGGCACAATTTCAGGATATTTCCTCTCATTATATCACCTGATACTAGGGAGAATAGGCTGACCCCCACCTAATTACAACCTCTTTTTAATATTAACTCTGGGAACATTATTCTGTCTTCACAGAAGCCACAGTAAAATGAAAATAAAAATAATTGTTTGCTTTTTGGTATTTGTGCAGATGATTTATCACATGACAGAGAACAGGTAATCTATAATTCTTTACCTGGAGTCTGTATAATAAAAGTTGTACACTATTTTTCTGTATCCTTTTGAATGAGATTTACAATCAGATAACAAGTTTGAAAATTTGAGTAAGTTGGGATAGGGGTTGGAAGGGATCTCTGAAGATCACTTAGTTCAACACCCTTTCTGGAGCAGGTTCACCTAGAGCAGGTTGCACAACACAGTGTCCAGGTAGGTTTTGAATGACTCTGAAGGTGAAGGCTCCACCCCTTCTCTGGGCAGCCTGTTCCAGTGCTGTGCTACCCTCAAAGTAAAGAAGTTCCTTCTTATGTTTAGATGGAAACTCCTATGATCAAGTTTGTGCCCTGTTACCTCTTGTCCTGGATATTGTTACTCTAGTATTTTTGACTTGATGTGCTCATATTGAAAATAAGTTTATGATGCTCTGAGTGTGAGAAGATGTCTTCTATACTAGGAGTCTTATTAAGCTTAATAAGTGTAATCTTATCAGAAAGGATGAATATTTTCTGTGACTTTCACTTATGCATTTCTTATATGGTACTAAAAGTCTGAACTGCACCAGCAGTGTTAGCTTTATTACCCAATATATTCCCTTTTATGACAAATCATTAAGAGCAATATGTCATCTATTATTTGATCAAAATTGTATTTCTTAAATAAAAGTACAAATCATAAAGTAAAAGGCTTTGAGATAGAATTTGTGTGCATTTTGTTTTAATTATCATACCCAACAGCACAATTTTAGCAAACAAGATTTTTCTGAACATGAATTATCTGCTGTACTTGTAAACAAATGCTAGCCCTTCAGAAAATTTTATTATTTATTAAAAGAATAAAACATGACAAAACACATCACAAAAACTGTGAAACAAATTATTTATAGATTTTTACATACATCAGTAATCCTGGCTTAGAAAATGGTTGTGTTCTGTCTTTAGATCATGTTCTAGATGCAGTAAGAGAAATAATAATTCTCTTACTTGAAAATCCTGCTAGAATTCATTCAGTTAAGTTTGAGCTTCAAACAGAAGTTCATTTTAGCGATGGATGCAAACATTCAGTATTGCATTGAAAGTTATATTAAAAGCTCTACAAAAATATACATAAAATATAAAAAAGGATCTGGTGCTGGGGTAGTCATGTGAGTGGCCTTGGAGCTCAGCTGCTGGCTGGGCCTGAGCCACAACAGTTCTGGGATTTGTTATGCTTTGAGAATGTAAAACTGAGTAGTAAGAAATTCTGCGAAACCCATATGGGTTTTGATCAGTACTTGCTGTTGGTTTTGTTGATTTGTTTCTTTGTGATTTGAACATTACTACAAACAGTGTTGTGGGGAAGCACAGTTCTTCTCTTTATTTTGTGAATCTAAAGTAGAAGTGAAGCTAGTGGTGGGTAGATTGAATAGCATTTTGCTATGGTGATTCTAAAAATAATAGAGAGGCTTTATACTCCATTAGAATTAAAAGCAGCAGCAAAAACAGGTGAAAAAAATGTGTGTTTGTTTTGCTTGGCAGTTAGTATTATAAATCAAGAGATAGGTGGTGGGATTTATTTCCTCAGGAAATACCAAAAAAAGAACTTAAACTGTGATAAAAGCAACTAGTGCCTTTGTCAAATTCCTTACATTTGAAAGTCACTTATGTGAGTTTCAGTTTGTCTTCATTCAACTTTACAAACAGTTCCTGAGGTCAGGACGCAAAAAAGCTTCAAAGAAAGCTAAATATTTAAAGGAAGTGATTTGACAAATAGAGGTTTGTTAGAAATTAGGATATTGGGGAAATTTTCTTTATTGCAAGAGTGGTCAGACATTGGAATAGGCTGCTCAGAGAGGTGGTGAAATCACCAATCCTGGAGGTGTTCAAAAAATGTGTAGACACGACACTTTGAGACATGGTTTAATGGTCATGGTGGTCTTAGGTCAGCAGTTGGACTCAATAATCTTAGAGGTCTTTTCCAACCAAAACAATTTGAGAATTCTATGTGTCCTGAAGGATCAAACCCCAAAACATGCCCTAGCCCAGACAATGGGCTAAGCACCTGTAAATGTGCTATCCTGGACAGTTCCTGGAGTCCAGATGATCAATGCAAATATATAATACATGTAATTAACCTTGTAAGCACCTGTGAATGTGCAAACCTGGACACTTCCTGGGGTCCAGATAAACAC